>NW_028261391.1:69568078-70168078 GCF_051295495.1 Thamnophis sirtalis
TATTTTCGGGGGTGAGAGTATTTTAGCACATGCGCTCAAAAGCCTAATTGGGTTTATTATCTGGGGAGGCCTTATTTTCAGGGAAAGGGTATTTGCATTGGTGCGAATGTGTGGCAGTGTCCAAGGCCTGTAAATCACCTCAGTTTGGCATCTCTTTGACTGATAAACATTTTAGGAAAGTAAAAATTAGGAAAGATTACAATATTTACGAAACATAATTTAGCTTACAACAATCCCTTTAAAGTAATAGGCTCTTGCCATAATTTTACAAAAATATTAAAATGATGCTCAGATCTCTGTTTTATTTTTGTTTTTAAAGTGCAACTGATAGCATCAATCATTTCAAACAATAAATATTAAAACTAATAAGAGAGAGAGAGAGAGAGAGAGAGAGAGAGAGAGAGAGAGAGAGAGAGAGAGAGAGAGAGAGAGAGAGAGAGAGAGAACCTGAAAATATTTGTACAAATTCAAATTCAAAAATAAATATCCAGGAATCTGGAAAAAATTGCAGGGCTGAATGATGTGATTTGATAAACCTCATTTGAGAGTGAGCTTCAAAAAGTTGCGCCATTACAGAAGATAGCACCATATGTGTCCAATAAACTTGGAGATATTGTTCCCCCTTTAAGAGGAGAAGTAATATAGTGATAATAATAAAAATATACGAAGCCTGAAAACAAAGAAATAATGTTCTGTTATTAAAATCAAATCCATCAAGAAGATGATAAAAAAAACTGCACAAGTTTTGGAAAGAGCAACATCCAGGATTGAAAATAACAACAGAAGCTAACAAATCAATTTATACACAAAATAAAGTAGTCGCAGAAGCAGGGCTGGAGGAACCACAAAGGTCTTCCGAGGGCAAAGAAATCGAAGCCTGGCCAGAAGTAGCTCAGACTGTAAAGACCAACCCAGGGGAGGCGATAGAAGAGAAAGCCAGCAAAGCTATTGAATGTTTTTCGTTCCTAACCCAGACTTCCTCTCCTCTGCTGCCTTCTCAGAAAAAAAAATAATCATGATGAACTAAAACAAAAAATAACTGAGCATCTAGAACAACTAGAGCATCTAGGAGAAATTCCCTGACGGTTAGAACAATAAACGGCTTGGCTCCCTTAAATTGTGGTTAATCCAACTCTGAAGGTTTTTAAGAAGAGATTAGACAACTATCTGTCTGAAATGGTATAGTATTTCTTGCTAGAGGAGGGGGTTGGACTAGAACAGTGTTTCTCAACCTTGGCCACTTGAAGATGTCCGGACTTCAACTCCCAGAATTCCCCAGCCAGCGAATGCTGGCTGGGGAATTCTGGGAGTTGAAGTCCGGACATCTTCAAGTTGCCAAGGTTGAGAAACACTGGACTAGAAGATCTACAATGTCCCTCTCTGCAAGGAATATAAATCCTTCCATTCCCCATCATCCAGTCATAGTTGAAGAACCTTCTTTGAGGAGAAATGAAACATCTTCAAATAAAAACCAGAATGCCCAGTTGCCTCTTAAAAAAGCAACTTTGAGGCAACCATGACCTGGATGGCTGAGAAGCTCCATAGACATTTCTACCAATTCATCCACAGAGACACTGCAATGAATCACCCAGTATCTGACAGAGAAAAAACCAGTATAATTCTGGACAAAGCTATGGGACGATGCAAAGAAATACAAGTATTCGGCTTGGACAAAGGAGATGGATAAAAATAAAAAAGAAACTAGAAAGGAAAAAAAAAACCTTGTAATAACTGTGAAAATGGTGGAGAAAAGAACAAAGAAGATCAAGGCTTTGTAAGCATAAGGTGAAGATGAATTGCAGGTGTTTGGTCAAAACATCTGATAATCTACATCCACTTATTGCCAAGCAGAGTAAGGACATACTGCAAGGAGGTGAAATTGAAGATGAATTGATGCCTGGTAAAAGCTACCTTATAATGAAAAAACCAACAAAGGGGGCAGCACCAGCCAACAATTTTCAAACTGCTAACTGTCACGGTAGCGATGCAGTCCAAGAGCATCTCTTTCCATCCGAGAAGAAAGGAAGCTACTCAAACAGTGGAGAGATAAAGATCAGCTAGCTCCTAATGGACAGGAGGATTTTGAAAAACTGCAAAATAAGGAAGACCAACATCAACGCATCTTGGATTGATTGAAAAAGACATTTGATGCCCTGCCACAAAGATCGATAGCACAACGGGAAACACAGTTGTTGGTTAATGAAAATAGCCTGGGAGAGATTAATATCAAGAGAGGAATATTTCAAGGAAACTCACCATCGCCATTACTATCTCATTGTGCTGATTCCTCAGTACTGAACAAGCAGCTCTATCAAAAACATTTGTCAAGTTACCCCACATCATCTATATGGACAGATGTAAAGTTGTATCGGTTGTATAAAGTTGTATAAGGATGTGGTGGCTCAGTGGCTAAGATGCTGAGTTTGTCGATCAGAAAAGTCGGCAGTTTGGTGGTTTGAATCCCTAGCACTGCGTAACGGAGTGAGTCCCGTTACTTGTCCAGCTTCTGCCAACCTAGCAGTTCGAAAGCATGTAAAAATGCAAGTATAAAAATAGGAACCACCTTTGGTAAGAAGGCAATAGTGTTCCGTGTGCCTTCAGCATTTAATCATGACCACAGAGATGTCTTTGGACAGCGCTGGCTCTTCGGCTTTGAAATGGAGATGAGCACCACCCACTAGAGTCAGGAACGACTAGCACATCTGTGCAAGGGGAATATTTACCTTTACCTTTAAAAATTGTATGCAAAAAACAGCATCTGAAACTGAATCACTGCTCAAGACGTATTGTATCTCGAGTCAGGATATTGCAATGGATTGGACAAATGTGTCCCACTTCTCATCAAAAGAGGAAAACTGGAAAAATCAAGGGGCCCCATGGAAGTAACAGGAGTCTGGATGAAGACAAGCACTACAAATACCTAGGGATCCTTCAAAGTGACATCAAGCACATGAAAGTCCAGAAAAAGAATGAATACCTCAAGAAAGGGAAGAAGATCTTGAAGTCTAAACCCAGTGGGGGAAACACAACTTACAACAGTTTGCTCAGTGACCATTCAAAGTTAGAACAGCACTGAAGAAGGGACGTATGACCATTTTTCACATTTATGACCATTGCAGCATCCCCATAGTCACATGATCAAATTCAGATGCTCAGGTTCATATTTATGATGGTTACAGTGTCCTGGGGTCATGTGATCACCTTTTGCGAGCTGGAATCACTTAACTATTGTGTTACTAATTTAACAACTGCAGTGATTTCTTTAACAATTGTGGCACAAAAGGTAAAAAATGGGCTAATGCTCACTTAACAAATGTCTTGCTTAACAACAGAAATTTTGGGCTCTATTGTGGTTGTAGGTCGATGACTACTTGTACCAACAAGAGAGTTAACAGTGATTAGATGTACAACTGGAATAGTGGACTGAATGTAAGCAGATCTAAAAACCCTCGATAGGAAGATCAGAAAAATAATGACAGGTAGAACTATCAACACTGCTCTGTGGATGAAAAAGTTTTCATCCACACAGCAGTGTTGATAGCTCTACTTACCAAGGATAATAGGTGGGTAGTTTTTACTTACCAAGGATTACTATCTTGTACATCTAAGCTGTGCAGACACACGGTGGCACAGTGGCTACAATGTAGTATTGCAAGCTAATTCTGCCAACTGCCAGCAGTTCAATTCTTACTGGTTCAAGGTCGACTCGGCCTTCCATTCTTTCAAGATCAGTAAAATGAGGACCCACATTGATGGGGAAAATATGTTGATTCTATAAACCACTTAGAGAGGGCTGTAAAGCACTGTGAAGCATATATAAGTCTAAGTGCTATTGCTATACATCTAATGGCTGGTGGGCATTGAATGTTATAAATACACCAGACAGTTGAAGAAGAAGGAAGAGCATTGGAGGAAATTTTGAAGGGCAGTGAAGAAGTTGCACTGAAGGTACTAGACCATGAAGATTTACTGAATATTGGAAAGACCAAACTGGCCTACAAGAAAAACAAATGAGGAATAGAAAATGACATAAGGGGACATATTATTACATGGCTAGTTTTTGTTTTTTTAAATCTAGCAGGTAACGTGCATAACAAGAAGACCAAGGAATGAAAAGAAAAAAATATCCATCAGATTACCTTGATAATGTCATTCGCATACCAAGTTTTATACACAGTTCAATTTTAGGATTCAATAGATCATCTTCTCTATTATTATTATTATTATTATTATTTACAAAAAATGATTGTGGTGATGTGTAGTTTCTGAATAGATATTAGTTTTTTTTTTCCATTTTCTTGTTAGCATAATCTTTACCTTTTAGTTGGTCAGAATTTGCTGGCTAAAAACACTCAACCGTTTATGGTTAGCTGGTGGAAAATCAGACAGAATGACCCATAAGATAAATGATCTACTTGTCTCTACCTCTTTCTCTAATATGAAACTGTCCTTATCTGTTCCTTTTTCCCAAGTTCTAAATTCAATCAGCATGGTGACTTATGACTGGTGTCTCAACACAATGCTCCTTAGATGAAGATTTATATAGCAATGCAACCTTCTTGGCTTAAAGCTAAAATTGATACACTTTGTTTTCCTAGGTTCTAAATTGAATTCAATAAGGGGAGTTCCCTTCTACCCCATTAAGGATGGATATATCTAGAAGCAGCTTTGGTTCGAAATCTCACTTTGCCCTTCCTTTGGTCAAAAATGATTGACTGAGTGCAGAGTAGCATTTGTGAGAATGATGTCAGTAGCGAACAAAATGAAATTGAGCTCACGATTTCCTAAGAGGTCGCCTAGAAAGCAGAGGGCCACTACATTATCTAGATGTGAACGCTGGTTTGGGAGGCCATTAATGCCTTGTGACCTCAGAGGGAAAAGACTTTCATTTGAATTCTGTATGTCATCTCTTCTCCTTTTCCTTCTACTCCTTAATCATTTTATAAACGTTCAAACCCAGAATTGTTTTGCAAATCAAACCTGGAGCTTGGTCTGGCCTTTGCACACGTTTCAGTCAGTAAACCACATTAGCTATAAAGAACGAATGCTTCTTGCAGACCAAGTTTTAAATATCCTCCTCTACTTTTCCATTTTCCTCCAATTAGTTTAAAGGTTCACATTTATAGTTCAACAAGCATAACTAAAATAAATGAAATATAATTGTGATGTTTGTGCTTTGTTCATTTTAACCACAAATCTATAGATCTCACGCTTGCCACTTTTTGCAAAACAAAAACTACAGAATTCTACCTTTCGAAGTGAGACATTGATAAAGAGATGAGAGGAAAAAGCTACTCCTCCTAAGAGGGATTTAGAGGATTTATCAGAAGTACTTGCTATTTTGAGGACTGGGTCCTTTGTAGTTATGGCTCAGATAACACTGATAACACTGGTGTAATTACATTAACGTCATTTTATGTGAGGTCTATACCGAAGAAACGGTGTATCTGGGTTCTATTTTGTCAGAAAAGAAAAATGGGGAAGAAGGATGAGTCACTTTTGAAATTCTTGACAAGCATCAAAATAGGCACAAGCCATTCATGTTTAGTTTAGATTTCAGCACACATACTCCAAATTATGTGTGAAGCCATTGTAGAATGGAAAATAAATGCCAATTATTACAGATTTAATAATATATCCCTGTTCTGGTAATTTCACACTGAATTGCTGCAGTGTTTTTGATAGTAATGTCAAGACTGTTGTTAATCAGGTTGTCATAGCTCGGTCACATAGTTCTCTTCAGAGAAGGAAATGGATAATAACCTATTACATAGGACATGGGAACCACTGATGATAAGAGAAAAAGACATTAGCACAGCCCATTATATATCGGCCAAAAGAAGAAATTTCAGCTTAGAATTAAACAGAAACCATTTCTTGAAAACGTCTGTGAAAAATGAGTTGAGTATCTGGACAAGTTCTAAATATAAAACTCCACCATCAAAAGAGTAGAAATAAGTCATAAAGCTGGTTTAACTTCAGATGTGTTACCTTCATGCCTTGGTTCTTAAAATTCAGACTACTTGTTTATGACTATGCTTTGAAATTCAGTTAAACATTAGCTGGTAGAAGAGTTGAATATTCAACGTTTTGTCTCCTGATTTAGCCTCTTTTGTTTGTAAGACATCCTGAAATTAATTTCTGGATTGATTGTAAACTCTTTTAAGTTACTAACTCTGACACAGTCGCGATCTTGGTTAGGACAGTGGCAACTGATCAAAAGATAGATAATCACAGTGAATATTGGAATGCGTCTTACAACTAGGTGAAGGTTCTCCTTGCACATATGTGTTAATCGTTCCCAACTCTAGGGGATGGTACTCATCTCCATTTTAAAGCCGAAGAGCCAGCATTGTCCCAATACATTTCCGTGGTCATGTGGCCAGAATGATTAAATGGCGAAGGTGCACAGATCACTGTTACCTTCCCACCAAAGGTGGTTCCTATTTTTCAAACTGCTAGATTGGCAGAACCAGGACAAGTAACAGGACTCACTCCATTACGCAGCGCTAGGGATTCAAACTACTGAACAGCTGACCTTTCTGATCGACAAGCTCAGTGTCTTAGCCACTGAGCCACTGGGTCCCTCAATATCTTACAAATACTTTTCCTCAAAGTTATCTCCTTTTTCTTTTTTAAGCCCAATTTTAATGCATGGTTTTGATTTTCACCTTTAAATGGCCTTTCAACCATTGTTGAAATGCTGTTACTGTCTTAGATACTGAAAACTTTGTCTACCTATCTTAAAGATGCTTTTTCAAAAGGCAACTGGACTTACTTTCTTTTTCCTTGAAGATGCCTCACTTCTCATTCAAGAAATTCTTCAGTTCAGAATTTAAAAAAGGTTCTTGGATGAGAAATGAAATATATTCAAGGAAAAAGAAAGGAAGTCCAGTTGCCTTTTGAAAAAGCACCTTTGGGACAACCATGACCTGGATGATTGAGAATCTCGGTGGACATTTGTCTACCTACATTAAATAGGAAATATCCTAATTTTAAAAAGAAAAAAAAAGGCTAACGTATTGTCCAATACATAGCAGTTTTATAACACAGATTTATACATATCCAGTCTTTGGTTTTGCCTGACAGTTGAAGAACCAATCAATAAAAATTGTGCTATTAAGAAGCAGCCAATTGCTAACCCAACTCAAATATAAAGATTGGATCCCAGTTTAGTAGGTGCTTTTATGGGTTTTGCCCCACACATTTTGTTGCCATTCACCCTGTTGCCAAGGTTTATGATGCTTAGTGCATATTGGCAATTTGCATACAGAAACCTAAGCATCAGCTGCAGAGTTATAAATATTGAAAGCTTTGTTTTATAGCTATCCAATGATTCAGAGCGAAATGGCCTTCAGCTTTTGATCCTGTTTATCCATGAAGAAATGCTTGCCAAAGGCTGAACAGGAAGCTTGAAGACTTGTGCATTTTCTCACAGTGGTTTATACAGATGCCCAAATAGCTTTAATTTCATGCAAATTTCATGCAGATTAGTACTATCCAATATAATTTGTACTTTCCATATAGGTAGGTAAGTATGGATGGGTAGATGGGGGGGGGAGAGGGAGAGAGAGAGAGAGACAGACAGATAGACAGACAGAAATACAGACAGACAATCATACTTTCATGCTTCCTTCATCCCTGTATATTAATGTTTCTCAGTCTTGGTAACTTGAGGATTGTTGGCTTCAACCCCAAGGCTTCATCTTCAAGCTCCAAGATTAAGAAACCCTTATCTAAATGCACCTATTCCCAAACTGTCATAATGAACAGTTGTAATACTGAATGGTATACCTACCAGATCTGAGCTGCAGAAATATGGAGGATCATCAAAGGATGACAGAGACATAAATAAGACTAAATGGCTCTCATCTAGTAGCCATTTAGAGCTTTCAAGTCTCGAGCTTGAGAATGCAGCAACAGTCGTCTCCCCCCCCCAAATGAGTCCTTAGTAAAGACATTAATTCAGAACTTATACTTCCCAGATTGAAAGCTTACCAGTATAAATCTACCAGCAACATATAGCTTTTTAAACCTGGTGTTTCAAGGTTCTAACTTCCAATATTTTGCCCTAAAAGCCACTTTGGTTTTAAGGTCTAAGACAATGTTTCTCAACCTTGGCAACTTTAAGTCCTGTGGACTTCAACTCCCAGAATACCCCAGCCAGCTCTGCTGGCTGGGGGATTCTGGGAGTTGAAGTCCACAGGACTTAAAGTTGCCAAGGTTGAGAAACACTGGTCTAAGAGGTGTATTCATTTCCTGGATTTTGTTTTGTTTATGTATTCACTAGACTTAAACATCCCGTTCTCTCTCTCTGTATACAGATCTCTCCCTTCAACCCTCTGAGTTGTCAAGATTGAATATTTTCTATTTAAGTTTCTGAATATTTTTCTTGAAATGATATAATATAGGGTTAGTGATGAAAATGTAACTGCAGGATACAGTCTTGGGACATGTATATTTACTTTCATTCACATGAAATATAACTGTTCATGAGTTGTCAGTTGAGAAAAGAAAATTAAGGGCAATAGCTGTTATTTTTCTTCTTCATTGGTATTGTGCTAGACTGGGCTTTTGTAATCTCGTTTTTCAAAATTTCCCAAGCTTCTTGAGTTGTTTTCCCCTTGAGGATTCTCACCCATGGAATTCTTCCCACGCTCTTTCTAACTTTATTGAAATTAGCTCTCTTAAAGTCCAAGGCTCTAGTTTGACTTCGTTCTACTACTTGTGTTTGCAAAATGTTGAATTCCAATATTGCATGGTCACTTGCCTCCAGGATTCCTGTGGTTTCAACATCTTCTATCATTTCCTCTCTGTTAGTGACAATTACCATAAGCTGATCCCCTTGTTCCCTTCTCTACTTTTTGGGAAACAAATTTGTGTGTTACGTTTGTTAGGAACCTGTTGGATCTTCCACTTGGTGTGGAGTTTGCTTCCCAGTTGATCTACTTGTGTTTGTGTCCAACATGCATTCTTCAGTGTACAAGCAATCCTCGACTTACGAACACAATTGAGCCCAGGATTTCTGTTGCTAGGTGAGACATTTGTTAGGGAATTTTATCCCATTTTACAACCTTTCTTGTCACATTTGTTAAGTGAAGCATGGCAGTTGTTAAGAACATGGTTGTCAAACGTGGTCAAGGGTTGTGTGAACATCTCCCCTTCACTGTACAATTATCCAGCATTCTGCAATCTCTCTGAAGGAGAGATGGTGATTCATTCATGGGCACCCAGAAATGTGGTAATCTAAAATTAGATTTGAGGAACATCAGCATGTCACCCACATCACCTCCAATAAGAAAGTGAAAAATACACACAGGAAAAAATGGGGAAGGGGAATCTTGAGGACTCAATGGCATCAAAGGAGTTCACTGCTCTTATCACAGTGCCCAAAACAGCACGGTACAGTAGTAGTAGTAGTAGTAGTAGTAGTAGTAGTAGTAGTAGTAGTAGTAGTAGCAGCAGCAGCAGCAGCAGCAGCAGCAGCAGTAGTTAGACTTATATACCGCTTCACAGGGCTTTCAGCCCTCTCTAACCGGTTTACAGAGTCAGCCTATCGCCCCCAACAACAATCCGGGTCCTCATTTCACCCACCTCGGAAGGATGGAAGGCTGAGTCAACCCTGAGCTGGTGAGATTTGAACCGCCGAACTGCAGATAACAGTCAGCTGAAGTGGCCTGCAGTACTGCACCCTAACCACTGCGCCACCTCGGCTCTTTTTCAGCCCTTGTGGCTGAAGCTTTAACCCCTTTGGGCAACATATGTGATGTCATTGCACCTACAAAAAATGAATAAAGCTTATGTTGTGATACCATGTTGACTTAAATCTGATTCTCTTGCCAACTCACAACCTCCACTCCACTGCAAGCAGCTGACAAAGCGGGGAAAAAACCAACAACCCCTTTTTCTTTTGTTTTTAATCTTGAGAGCAAAACTTGACTTCAGAAATTACAAGTTAGATTTTTGGCAGCACTTTCATTTAAATGGCAGCTGTAGGTAATCAGAGGTAATTAGTATGGGAAGAGAACATTTCCTGATTGTTAGAGGACAATGCAAGATTGTAATTCTTTTTTTTTTCCTGATTAAGAGATAATTTACGGATGATTTTAACTCTTGTGCTGGTGCTTTGCATCCGACAATTGTGTTTAAAAATGTCTTTATTTTTTCTCACATATAAGAAAACCCCGAGGTTGCAAACAGTGCTTAGTCAGGTTAAAAGTATTAAGTAGCATATGGGCAGTTTGATCAACCACATCACAAAATGCTTATGACAAATATTTTAAGGGTAGAGAGGTTAAAATATTGCTTATGATTGGGTGGTACAAATGCTTTAGAGAGATTTTAAAGCATTAGCATCTGATCTTGATATACAGGATCTGTTATCATGGAGGAAACATTTAAATATAGAATTATGACAGAGATTGCAAATGGTATTCAGATATAAGGAAAATGCCACACACCGTCGACTTCTCAGACCGACACTACCGGAAAGAAAAAATCAAAAGCCTAGAGGAACTATATTTGACAAATGTTGTAAGTCAAACTCATGACTATTAAATATTATTCTCTGACCCTGGAAGGATATGAAGAAAACTAGCCGGTAATGATATTCTCATAAAAATAGATGTCAGCGTTCCAAGTATCATGTAGAATTAAATCAGAGTCCAAGGCAAAACGATCCTTAAAGTTCAAATTTAATAAAGCAGACATCTTAGCACATCTGTGAAAATCCAAATTCTGTAAATGACATCAGAATCCCACCCAGTTAAAAGTTCATGATCTTGTCCCCACACCCACAATCCATCACATGGTCCAATCTTCTTCTTCCACGCTGGCATCCACACCCAGCTGCTTCCGGTC
The DNA here is from genome assembly GCF_051295495.1 of Thamnophis sirtalis. Classification (NCBI taxonomy): domain Eukaryota; kingdom Metazoa; phylum Chordata; class Lepidosauria; order Squamata; family Natricidae; genus Thamnophis; species Thamnophis sirtalis. The sequence goes on from NW_028261391.1 coordinate 69,578,939, forward strand.
AGGTGTGAAGGTGCGGAGACAAAAGATGAACTTGAGCTTCCAGAAAGGAAATTTTTATTTTGAAAACAACACATTCTACCCCTTGCTATTTCCCCCACCCCCAACTTAATGAGAGTGTGGCAGGCCAAAGATTCTTAAAGGAACCGCTGAAGCCTGACAATAGATGCAGACAGGTTTAACATTTCTTATATCTATCTATCTGTCTGCCTGCCTGCCTGCCTGCCTGCCTGCCTGCCTGCCTGCCTGCCTATCTATCTATCTATCTATCTATCTATCTATCTATCTATCTATCTATCTATCTATCTATCTATCTATCTATCTATCTATCTATGTGTGTGTATAAATATATGTATGTATGTATGTATATGTATATGTATTATACGTAGAAGTATACATACACATACACATACACGTACGTACGTACATACGTACGTACGTACGTACGTACGTACGTACGTACGTACGTACGTATGTATTGTGTCACAACCCCTGATATGCCGATATGCCTGAATATTGGAGGGAGCATACTGCTTCCCTTTTCTGTCTTTTGGCTCACCCTAGGAGCCATCCAGGCAGAAAGACATTTTTATGTTGCCTTTGTTACATTTGTGTTGCATTTGTGCTGATAAATAAATAAAGGGAGACTAGTATAGATCTATTTCAAGCTATTTAGCTCTCATCAGCTAGCCATACCCTTACTGGGATTCGAACGTGGGCTGACACAAATGCCTAACATGTAAAAACAGTCCGGGTTCGACACACACACACACACACACACACACACACACACACACACACACACACACATATGCACACACACATGCACACACACACATACACACACACACACACGTAATATTTATAAAAATCCTGAACTGAAACTAACAATATTAAAGCAAACAACACACTACTCCAATAATCAGTGAAATCAATCTTCTATCTGAACCTTGGATAATGGCTACCAAGCACAAAGTCTCTTCCATGAAATGCAGAAAAGGATACTTCAGTGTAGAGTCTTCCACAAAGTGTCAACTCTTGATTTCACACTTTCTAAAAACTTCTGTGGTCTGAGCATAATTTCAATATCTTTGGCAATTTAAATGCATAAAATGCACTGTTTGACTGGCAGTGTAATTTCAAACCTGCTCTAGTAGAATACAAAACACAAAAATGAAACTTCAACTACCAGGTTTCCAAGACAATCACACGAGAAAAACAATGCAAAAAAACAACAACAACCCAACAGCACAACAGATTGTTATTGTGGAATGAAGAAATGACTTTACATACTGGTTATTAATTTGTTAAGGCAGATATTCTTATTTTTACTAACAAAGAAAAGCCCATCAACTAATCCTGTATGAGCTAAAAGGGTTTACAAATAGTGGTAAGGAACAAAATATTGTTAAGCAGCCTGAAGCTTTGCTACACTTCTAGGTTCACTAGATTAAGAAGCGAAGGTCAAGCAGGCTAATGCTACTTGAATTATGGACAGTAGCAGAATCATGCAAATCTGAATCCAATCCAATCCTCCTCCCTTTCTTTTTATCTTCATGGAAACTACACTAGGGAGAATCCTGTCTGAGATGTTTTTTCAAAGTACACTCCCGTCCTGGACTCAGGTTTCTTTTATCTGACTGTTGTCTTGGCCAGCAGCATTTCCTCCTGTTCCTCAGGTTCATTCCTTCTACCCATTTTATAATGTTCTAAGGCCACATGTTGCTATTCACTACATTTCATGCCTCCATTTTAATTTCAAGGAAAGGATAACTTCAAATCTTTCATATCTAACAGCTGTTCCTTGGATTATAAAGAAGAGAGTGTCACATACAGAATGGGGACACAATGGGAAGACATTTGTTCGTGTGTGTGTGTGTGTTTGTGTTTGTGTGTGTAGAAAGATTCAAGCCTGTTTTAGTCCCGTTCTTCATGCTGTTTACATCAGTGTCTCCAAGCTCTCTGGTTTCCAACATAATTTTCATAAATTGTGAAACACAATGAGAAAAGGGTTGGCAACCACAAGAACTAAGGGACACTCCATTGATATGGTAGGAGTAGATTGCAAGAGATTAAGAAGAGGATTCAACTTCTTTTCAACCCCAAAGTAGGCAATAGCAGTGGGAGCCTTGAAACAAATGACATTTTTATTAACAACGCTTAAGGGTTTTTTTTAAATGCAAAAGATAAATTTTCTCCTTAAGCTTAATTCTAACCTTCTATTTTCCATGAACTCCAGTTTAAACAGTTCATTTACTTTGGATTACCCACTGCGCACTATTCAATGATTGTTCTACTAACTAATCGATATTTGTCTCTGAATATCTAGGTACAGCAAAACTTCATCTCATATTTTATTATTCCTAACGGAAGAAGCTACATTTTTCAATGATGTTATTGTGCAATTTTCTTCATTTCTTTGTTTTAATTAGATCATTAAGCCTTTCATATGTGTCATCTTCTAAACTTCCAAAAGCTAGTTAATGATGGAAGGATTCATTTTTGTTCATAATAGTTTCTCTACAAAGACAATTAATAAATGAAAGTAATTTTACCAGATCTTAACATTATTCATTACATTTATTCCAGGGGGGGTTCATTTTACATAATATAATGTGACCTAATATTAGGCTATAGTGTAATGTAAAAAGATTTTTAAAATTTGAAAACCTTTGATTTCAAATAAAACTATTATGTGCAATTTCTAGTTGCACTTGAAAACCCAACAAATTGACAATTAAATGCTTAATCTTCTGCAACATTAATTTTTTTTGGGGGGGGGGGCGAATGGATTGTATGGATTTACAAAACTGATTTCTTTGCTTATCTATAAATTGTTCCCAACAGATAAAACACCTTCTGCTATTATATTATAATTATATTATATTAATTGTGCAGGCTTTTAACAGATCCGTAGTTCATCCACAATATTCCTCCTATTATGATGATTAAAAAGGAAAAAAAACAAAACAGACTGGCAGATGAACTCCCAATGAAACATGATCTGCTTCGATTTGCATGGCCAGAATGGACAGAGAGACCAAGCTGTTCCCCTAACAATATTTCTAAACCTGCATTTTGAATGAGATTTCCAAAATAAAAACTGTTAAAGGCAATTCAGCATTTCAGATTCTGTATCCTGGAGGTGCTTTAGAGCAGGGGTACCAATCCCTGCTAGCGGACTGTGACCAGGAATGGGTTTCTCCCAGCATTACTGCCAGTTCGGTAAGCGCAAAAATCTTTGAACTGGTCCAAACCGATAAGAACTCACCTCTGTTTACTGTTTACTGTTTACTGTTTATTAAATTTATAGGCCGCCCAATCCTGAAGGACTCCGGGCGGCTTACAGAAAAAGAAGTTAAGAGAAATTAAAAACAGATACAACACGACAAATTTAAAAAGACACAACATGCACCCAATCTAAGTGGGGCTGGACCTCAATCCAGAGGTCAACAGCCCCAGGCCTGCCAGAATAGCCAGGTCTTAATAGCTTTTCGGAAGGCCATGAGAGTGGGTAGGGTCCGGATCTCTGGGGGTAGCTCATTCCATAGGGCTGGAGCAGCAACAGAGAAGGCCCTACTCTGAGGCATCGCCAGTCGGCATTGTCCAGCTGATGGCATCTGGAGAAGGCCCATCCTGTGCGATCTTATCGGTCTTAGGGAGGTATGCGGCAAAAGAGGTCTCAAAGATATCTGGGTCCGAAGCCATGTAGGGCTTTAAAGGTGATAACCAGCACCTTGAATCGTGCTCGGAGACCAATAGGAAGTCAGTGCAGCTCACGGAGGATAGGTGTAATATGGGTGTACCTAGGTATACCCAGTATCCCTCGCGCGGCTGCATTCTGGACTAATTGTAGTCTCCGAACACTTTTCAGGGGCAGCCCCACCTCTGGCTGAAACCCTAATGGGAACTGGCCTGCTGAAGTTGGTGGCCAAGCAAGTAAACCTTCATTTGCGCATATGTGGCAGGGGTGGTATTCTACCAGTTCAGACTGGATCAACCTGAATTGGTAGCGGAAATTTCAGGTGGCTCCACCCACCCGCGCATTCCAATTAGGCCATTTTTTTTTTGCCAAAAGTGCATGTGCGGAAGGATCTGCCATGTGCGGAGGTGGTGCGTACACTCACATTTGCGAACCGGTAGGGAAGGTAACTGTATACCACCCCTGATGTGCAGGATTTAGGTTTAGTACACAAAGCCATTCCCCAACCACCCCGAAACCGCCAAAGCTGCTGCCGTCAGTCCATGAAACCAAAAAGATTGGGGAGTCCTGCTTTAGATGGTGAGAAGGCATTATCTTAAAGTGGTTGCATCTTTTTCTGGGATTTTATAACTGCCCTTCCCGGTTGCCAGGTAATCCTAAGGAAAGGGCAACTATTTTAAAGTTTTGTAAACCCAAGTCTTTGCCTGCTTTCTCTCGGTCTTCCTTGTCCACCTTAGTTTATAAATTTAGTTTTCCCCACTTGTATTTATTAGCTATTTCATTTTTTCTTCCAAAGAGAGGATTGCATCTCTTCAGGCTTTGCTTGGAACCATTTCTCCCTATCAAGGTTGACCCCAAAATCCAACAAGATGAGCAGAAAGAGAATCACTTCTAAATCTCAGGGGAACCACAATGATATCTTTACAACTGCCATCGCATTATTATTTAGTGCTGATTTACTTTACAGTCTCTAAGCTTTGTGAAGCACAAGCGGTTGGAGAATGTGCCAGAGTTTGATGCATGCTGCTTATATAGCCAGGGAAAATCGAGCTTGGCAGAATTTTATAGGCTTCTACAAAGCCTTGAAGAGCTTCAGCTGAACATCGTCTTGATGGATTTCATTTCATTCCACCATAGCAAATTCAGAAATGAAATCATTGAATTGAATTAGGTGGCTTTATAGCCATTGGCAGCCCTTCAAAGTGGTTCCCGGGTTTAGTAGTGCTTCTATCGCCACGACAGATAATATAGAACGTTGCAAGTTTTATTTCCATATATGGAAAATGTGTAGAGCAGTGTTTCTCAACCTTGGCGACTTTAAGTCCTGTGGACTTCAACTCCCAGAATCCCCCAGCCAGCTCTGCTGGCTGGGGGATTCTGGGAGTTTAAGTCCACAGGACTTAAAGCCGCCAAGGTTGAGAAACACTGGTGTAGAGGACTGAGTGATGCGGTCTGCTTTCTAACAGTGGCAGGAGTAACTACTCAGCGGCTTTAGCATCTCATTACATTCTGGGCCTCTCGGAGATTGTTTGTAGTGACGCGGCTACCATCACTTTGGGATTTATTCTCCATCGAGACTCCTTCAGCACGCCTAGATGCAGGATTTAACTTTGCTCTTTCTATGCTACAAAACAATTATCTCTCTGTTAGTTCTGCCAAACCCAGGCCAACTTCCGGCATTCTGAAGATGAATTTAACGCTGACTAGTGCAGTTTGCAATCTTGTATCAGTCTTTAATTTTAATTTCTGCATATTTGGGGGAATTTCAGATCTATAATCCCTGAATAGGTATCAGGGTAACACTTAGAGGCGGCAGCTGTCTAACATTTCTTGGTTTGAAGAATTATTCCAGAAATGCCACTTATCTTCTGCCATTCTCTGTGGCTTGCTTATCTCAGTGGCATTGCACTTTATTATGCCAGCATGTCTGTGTTGACTCTGCTAATTAAGTAATTAACTTACATAAACTATTGCTAAGTAGCCCAACTGAGGCCCACCAGTGATACGAGGATATTCAGGAGGGACAGGCTTGCCAACTGGCTGTGCTAACTCTCTTGTTAGTGCGTCACAAAGAAATAATAATCAGAGTCAGCAAATCTGTGCAATTGCAGGTGGATCAGGCTTTCCTTCAAGACCTACACAGATCAGTTTTGCCTGTCAGCATTCCAAATAATGCACCCATTGAAAGCATAACTCCGAGGCAGGTAGCTTTCTCAAAGGATATGTTTATTGGATACATCATACCGGCACAGCTGGTGAAAATCAACTCTGACAATTCCAGTGGTTTTTAATTAAATTACCTAATTAAAAGAATCAGACTACCCCTCCCAGGTATCACCAGTCACATTATCCAATGAAGATGGAAGGCATTGTTGTGGCCTGCTAACGGCTGGTGGCAGATTCAGACAGTGAGGAGGTTGGGGAGGAACATGGGCCAGTCCTGGAGTCTGGGGAAGGCTCCGATGAGTGCTCTGCGTTGGAGGCAGAGATGCGGCCAGGGCCATCCAATAGTTATCAGCTGCCTTCGGAATCGGATATCAGTGGGGCAGAAGAACAGCTAGAGCATGTTCCTGATGTGTGCATGACAAAACCACACACACACACACACACACACACACACAATAAAAACAAATCACAATTACTTACTTTACAAATAATTTTGAATCCTCCCCTCCCTCTGTCTGATCCACATACCTTTTCCAGCTGTGGATTTCAACTCTCCTCTTGTCCGCCCCTCATGATGAAAGTGTAAAAAATTAAATAAAAAAGCAACTTACTTAGGCAAGGCTGCAAGGCATGATTTGCTGGTCCCAGATCAGGAGGCGGGAGAATCACGTGCCTCCTTTGCATATGGAATTTTTCTCCTTTTAACCCTTGCTTAACTCTTAAAAGGCAAAAAAATTCCTTATGCAAAGGAGGCCCATAGTTCTCTCGCCTCCCCCTACAGTTAGCACTAAGCAGACTCAGAGTCACTGTGACTTGGAGTCTGGCAGCAACTACCTTGGCCTTTTTAATTATTTTAAAAATTCTTTCCTTTTCCTCATGAGAGTGGTGAGGCCCCACCTTCCCTGACTGCACGCCCCTGGTGCATGTGCAGAGCTGCCAGGAGAAGGGAACAGCTAAGGAACAAGGGCTGACTTGGGAGTAAAGGCACAGGTGGATGGTGAATGGCCCCTCCCATAGGGAATAAAGAGGAGCAAAAGGGGAGTTGAGTTTGCAGGAGACAATTGGTTTGTTTAATTGGTTTGTGACTCTCAAAGACTCCTTGCCAAGTACATCATTGCGTTTTGAAGATATTGGCTTGGCAGCTCTCCAAGCCAGATAAGGTCTGTGACCGTAAATTCACCTTTGAAAGACCTTGCTGGATGTGAATCTCAGATGGTATTCAGCAGGTTCTGACCACTTCTGGAGAACCAGTAGCGGAAATTTTGAGTAGTTCAGAGAACCGGTAAATACCGCCCCTGATTTGGCCCCGCCCCCATCTATTCTCTGCCTCCTGAGTCCCAGCTGATCGAGAGGGAATGGGGATTTTGCAGAAACCTTCCCCTGCCACGCCCACCAAGCCATGCTTACCAAGCCACGCCCACAGAACCAGTAGTAAAAAAGTGTGAATCCCACCAGTGGTGTGAATGAGAGGAATTCACAATAACTTAATAAAAAGGGACAAGGAGTCTGCTTCATAGTCTGGGGAAGCCTAAGTCAGAACAAGCAGGGTCTTCTCCACTTTCAATGGCCACCTGTTTCAATGACCAATGACTTTGGTTTCCACCGGAAGCATTTCGTTTTGATTGGAGCCTGGCTATCTACTTCCTTCCCTTTCCTTCCCCCTCTCTGGCTTTGTGGCAACTCTGAGGCAGCACAAGATGCCATTGTGCTTTGGGCAACCTGGTGAGCATAAACGCAATTGCTCTGGTCTCTCTCCACTTGAGTCACTGAGGATCTCTCCACTTGAGTCACTGAGTCAACTCTTTCAGAAACCTCTAATGTTCCTGTGGAATACAGATAGTCCTCGACTTACAACAGTTTGTTTATTTATTGACCATTTGAAGTTACAATAGCAGTGAAAAAAGTTACTTATGACATTTTTTCAAACTTGTGACCACTGCAGGCAAGTGATCAAAATTCAGACATTTGGCAACTCACTCATATTTATGATGGTTGCTGTATCCTGAGGTCACATAATCACCTTTTGTGAGATTCTGACAAGCAGAGTCAATGGGGAAGCCCGATTCAATTTTTGTCAATTTTGTCAATTTTAATAGATTTGTATGCCGCCCAATCCTGGAGGACTCTGGGCGGATTAAATAAAAGACAGTTTAAAAAATAAGATATTAAAAAATTTAAATATAAGACAGAACAAATTAAAACAGGACACAACAAGCACTCGATCTTAGTGGGGCTGAAGGTCAATCAAAGATCAGCAGCGCCAGGCCTGCCGGAACAGCCAGGTCTTAATAGACTTTCGGAAGGCCAAGAGAGTGGGGAGGGTCCGGATTTCAGGGGGGAGATCGTTCCAGAGGGCCGGGGCAGCTACAGAGAAGGCTCTTCCCCAAGGGGCCGCCAGACGACATTGTGTGGTCGACGGTACCCGGAGAAGGCCTGCCCTGTGAGATTCACTTAACAACCAGGTTACTAATATAACAGTTGCAACAATTCACTTAACAACTGTGGCAAGAAAGGTAATAAAATGGGGCAAACTCACTTAACAACAGAAGTTTTGTGCTCAATTGTGGTTGTAAGTTGAGGACTTGTGTATAGGGTATATACGGCAGTTTTTCTGGGGCATTAATAATCATCTTTTTCTTCTGTAATAATATTCTATATTTTAGATCTTATCAATGGGTGACCATTGATGGTAAGGGAAGTAGTAGCAGGAAAGGAAAAGAAAAGGGGACCAGGAAGAAAGGAAATATGATAAGTGTGAAAATAGAGCTCCAAATTAAATTCCCTCAAAAATCACTTACAGTTCCCTTCTGTTCCCTCCCACCAACAAATCCCATTTTATTTCTGAAAAAAATGTATAAAAATAGAGCTTCTTGATATTTTCTCCTACTGTTTCTAGCTCTGTAAACAATATTGTATTTGCAATAATGATCAAAATAATATATTTTGTAATGGAACAATCATTTTTATGCATACTTACAAGTGTAAAGGTATGGCTTCCTTAAGAGAAAAGTTACAATTCATTAATGCCTGAAAGAGATGGAAGTTATTTTCTTGAGCTCTTGTTTTAAATCTGAGCAACCATTGAACCATATTTGCTACTTCAACAGAAGATGTTTGAAATCCATCCAAGCCAGTTCCACATCAGAGACACTGATAATAAGAAAATGATTGATATTTGTGTGTTAGCCCATAAAAAACGAATTTGACCAAAATGTCTCCTTTGTTTAGGAGTTTTGATGATGACAGATATTTAACCATTTAAACTCTGACTGAAGTGAACGTCTCTCCAGAAAGAACTATGATGATCTGTGCAACTAAACTTCATGAATTCTTTTGGCATCGATAGAAGAAATTATGTTTTTAGTTAATTGTTTTCTTTCAAGCATTACCTTCTTCCCATGCCAATTTTTGACCTAACACCCTTTATTTTCTTTAGGAATAACACTTAAATTTTTCTGCTTCTCTGCCACAATATGTTCATTTAAAAAAAAACAACTATTGATGGTGCTGTTGAGAACTATTTTACCAGTAAATGTTTTTTTATCAGGGCAACCTGATCTATCCAAATATGGGAAGCAGCATACTGCTTCCACTTTCGCCTTTCAGTCCCAATCCAGGAGCCTTCTCAGGCACAACAAACTATTTTTGTGTTAAATTTATATCTATTGACAAAGGAAATAAAGGGAGACTAGTATAGATCTGTTTCAAGCTATTTAGCTTTCATCAGTTAGCCATACCCTTACTGGGATTCAAACCTGAGCTATTTACCTACCAGCTCCCTATCCTACCAGTAGTCCCAAAGATGCTTTTTCAAGAGGCAACTGGACTTTCTAGTTTTTCTTTGAAGACATTTCGTTTCTCATTCCAGAAGCTTCTTCCGAGCTGAAAAAGTGAAAGGAAACATCTTCAAAGAAAAATCAGAAAATCCAGTTGCCTCTTGAAAAAAGCACCTTTGGGGAAACCATGACATGAATGACTGAGAATTTCCATAGATATCTGTTCTGACCCCCCTCCTGTGCTCGTTCAAAGACAACAGGCAGACAGACTTAAAAGGAAATAACTTTATTAGTCCTCAGCTCAGACTGGCTGCGAGCCCAAAATGAACATAAATAAAGTCTCTGGCAAGAAGATAACAAAATGCAAAAACAAAGATCTCTTACAGCAACAAGTTTTCAAGAAGCAAAATCACTTCTCCAAGTGTCTCACAAACTCAAACAGGACCGGAACTGAATTCTCCATAAACGAACGACGAACGTTGACTTCTGCAATCAGGGCGTGGCACCATCGTCCTTTTATTGCCAGAAGACCACACTAACGAGCCCCCGCTGCATTGTTAATCCTGCATCCCGACTCAACTCACAGCAAACTTCTGCTGAGGCACAACAGATATCTGACTAGTAATTGAAGAAGATACATTCTTCAAATTATAAATATTTCCATCATTGTCCATCGTTCTTTTTTTTTTTACAATTTCTGATATGAAAGGGCACTTCCCCTTAGGCTAGAGGGGATTAAGTGGGCAATGCTAATCACCACTGTAAACTGTTATATTAGTATCATCCAATCCTTCCCCAACCTGGACAATGACAATGAAGAGACTTCTGTGATGCTACCGTAGTATAAACCATTCCATCATGCTGACTCCTAATCTGTAATCTTTATGAAACAGCACAAACTATATTTCGGAACTGTCATAACGGTCTTTCTCTAGCATCCCTTATGCAAAGACCTAGTTCTCTGAATAAGGATGACTAGCAGCAAAGGGGAGGGACTGGGTTACAGTAGTGATGACAAGGTATGTCATCATCATCCCATGGAAGACCTTAAAAACCAAGTTAAGGAGGAAAAATTATCTCGATTGCACATAATCAATCAAATATTCTACAGCCTGGGAATAATAAATCAATAAGAAAAATAGACACGCTAAAAAGAACAGCATTTAGTAATAATACAACAGTAATATTAAAAGAAATAGTTCAATCACACTTGTATTTAATTCTTAGATTTTACGCATTCATTGGCATGAACAGTCATACCCTATGATTTTATGAGGGTCTCAGTTGCTGGTAAAAGCTAGTGAAGGAGAGGTTCAGAAGAGCTCCCAATTTAAGAGTGTCCTTCAAAATGAATGAATTCTAGAAAGATGATAATTATGGTTTAAGATCCTTACATTAATAATCAGTTTGCTGGATTTTTAAAATATGATTTTCATCTTTTATACATTTTTTTTTCTAAGGAGGTAAGAGACACTGCTACATTTTCCATGCAATTCTTCATCCACTTTAGAAGGTGAGAATTTGAATGATGAGCAATAATGTTAACAACCGTTTGCACGGAAGAAGGTTACTTCTTAATAATAATGCTGTCTAAATCATAAGTGTTCATCCACTACTATGTCATGAATATGACTGCAGGGACAGATGATCACCTGGGATGAATTTGGGTGGATGTGTCAGGTGCCCTCTTCCCCAGGAATGTTGTATCAATAGCAAAACACCGGGGATGACAGTGAGAAGCTTGATGGAGACATAAGGTTGCAAAAGCTTGATCATTAGTGTTAAACAACATAGAAAGCCTTTGGATTCATTGGGCCTTTAAGTAGGACACACTTACAAAGGTGCTTAGAGTTTATTTATTTTGAGGAAACATGCTGAAAACTCTACTTGGGACTCTGGCTGATGTACAAATGAAGTGGCTGACATTTAACATATTCGGTGGCAGAGAATTGTTCATTGTGTCGGTAACCACTGGTGAATAATCCCCTAGGCTCCTAGTTCTGTTATTTTACTTGGTAGGTTGATTCTGAACTTCAGACATAATTAAACTGTTAGGCCTTCTCCCAAAAGTGAGCAAGTAATTTGGGCAGCAAACACAAGAACTTGTACTTCTGTTCCCCTGGGTCCATTATATGCCTAGAAACCTACGCAGCAATCCTAGATAGGAAAGAAAAATAGACCCAGGGACAAGAAAACAAGAATTAAATGTCCTGTTTGGAAATATTTATTGTATCTTCCTGTTCAGTGGTGGGTTTCAAAAATTGTTTGAACCTACTCTGTGGGTGTGGCCTCCTTTGTGGGAGTGGCTTGCCATCCATGTGACCGGATATGAAGATGCCGACGACACTTGTTAGAACCACCTTAAATTACCTCACACACAGCACTGGCATGCATAAGAATATGATGTAAACTTGTTTTTTAAAAGGCATCTTTGGTTTGCGTTAAAACAACTTCAACACACGCAATGTTCTGATTGCACCACAAACACAGTAGTCATCCTTACCTTTCACAGAGGCACTTATGAGTTTTATAAATATGAGCATGATAGTGTAGAATAATCATATCCAAGGACCAGTGGTGGGTTTCAAAAAAGTTTGGAACCTCTTCTGTAGGTGTGGCCTGATTTCCGGGTCCACTGGTAGAACCTCTTCTAACCGGTTCGGTAGATTTGATGAACCGGTTCTACCAAATAGGTGCGAACTGGTAGGAACCCACCTCTGTTCCTGTTACATTAGGTAATTAAAATACCACACAGTTGAGTATATCTAGTTGTTTCTACTTCGTGTTTATTTTGTTATTAGCACTCTTGATAGTGAGGAGGCTTTACAAGTTAGAGTTACATCTATAATCATTTTAAATGTGTACAAACAAAACAATTTCTAAACTGTATTTCTGGTAGTTTTGTTAATCTCTGGACTTCTTATAGTGGATAATTGGTGTGGAATATATAGTATGTTCATGGAATTTATGAGAATCCTATTTCATGAGCCACTTCCATACGATCTATTGTTCCAAATCATACTCAAGTTGATCGTTTCATGCAGGAATCAGCTTGGATTCAGATACTGAAATTCAAATTTCTGATTTAAAAGCCAATTTGTAGCCACTTCATTTGAGAAATGTTCCCTGGTATATAATTCTTACTGTAATGGTATGTGGGAATAACCTTGGGATAGAAGGGAAAGAGCCACAGTCAGGGGAACAAGTGGATAAGAGGCAACTTAAACCACAGCAGAAATATGTTGCGTTAACAAGTCTCGGTTAATGTAACCTTATAGTAAAGTAGAATTAGTTCATCTGTGTGTGCTTCTTACCTTGCAAGTCTGAGAGTACATTTCTTTCTGTCAATTTCACTTAGACATATATAGAACTTCATAGTGATTTACAGAATCAACCTATTGCCTCCAACAATCTAGGTCACATTTTACTGACCTCAGAAGAATAGAAGGCTGAGTCAACCTTAAGCTGCTCAGAATCAAACTGTTGGCAGTTGGCAGAATTAGCATGCAATATTGCAGTCTAACCATTGCACTACCATGGCTCTTAGATATGGGATAATATATTTTATTTGTTTTAATGTTTCCCTCCCCAGGCACATTCTGTTCTATCCTCAAATCAAAAGGCATTCTTTTAAAAAAAATCAGCATAAAAATTATCTGAACATATGTAGATTTTGGTCTACAATTCTTCCTAATGTAGCCATTTATAATCACTTATATGCACATTCGTATTAATTTTTATTAGCAAACAGCATTTCAAATTCAGAAATGACAAAAAACCAAATGATCTATTTGCTCCAACTATGTATTTGGTACAAGAATTAGAAATTCCAGTTAAAATTCAAATCAAACCATTCTCTCTTCCAGTTCTAACACTAAGATTTATTCAAATATTCCAACATTGAATGCTATCTATTTAGGTGGAAAGAAGATATAAACTATTTCTCAAAATGAAATACACTTGCTAACTCATAACTGTAGTCAGATCACATAAGGAAACAGAAATTGTCTCTGTCTGATTTATTAGCTGGACCAGGGAAACTTTCAGTACAAAGTCAAAAGTAGTAGCAAGTAGTTGCCCTTTCAAAATGTAATAATCAGATGGGAGAATTCTGGCAAGCAGGAAAAAAAAAATAGAGGAGCTTTCAAATGTTAGATACAAATATTTTAACATAAACCGGATATGGCTGTACATATAATAGCAAAGTTGTGTTTTATTGTTTTATTTTTATTTATGCACTGTCTTGTGTTTTTGTTTTGCACCCCCCTTCCCATGTATTGTAAGCCACCCTGAGTCCCCTCAGGGAAAAGGGTGGCCTATAAATCATAATAAACTACAAACTACAAACTACAATGAAACTTTGAAGAAATAAAGAAATAAAATAAGTTTGCTTTGTTTTATTTTCCTTTAAAACTGAAGTGGTAAATATGATTCTTTAATATTAGTGCATCTATAGTCTAGTTGTGCATCATTACTATAATTATTTTGTTAGAATATTGACTTTAAAGTACTACTTTATATGTATGTTAGAAATAATTCGTTTCATTTTCAAATTTCTAGTTATTTGCTTTTATTTACTAATGTTTTGTATTTAATTACAGGCTTGATAGAACGTGACTAACTGTTTATACATGAAGTTTCACACATGCTTTCCCATACTTTAAGATCTGAAGCTATAGAATTGATATGAATTTTCATGTAAGGGATCATTTTAAGGCTAATTATAAAAGTATTATCAGTTTCATGGTTTCCTACAAGATATTTGCTACAGCTGTACCGTTGCATGACATTGATTCCATGCGTAAGGCATATGCATTCATATCTGCAGAGGCCTTATCTGAAATACATAAGGTTTCATATAAATTGTTTGGAATGTATACATTTATACCCATTTTTGCAGCCTGCCTCTTTTTCACCTAATGATTTTGCTCTACATTGTCTTGAATCTTAACATGATTGAGTCTCTTTTCAGGAAGAAGACCCCCACAGTGGGGAAAGGATCCCTGGTTCAGAGAGTAGGCAGAAGCTGAATATAAAAAGAAATTATTTCAGTTGACATTGCACTGAGAAAAAGACATTTTTGTTCTAAGGAAGACACTTGAGATTGGAAATGTACAATTTGATTTTTTTTTAAAAAAACTCACCCATCTGGCGCTATTTTGAGTGGTGTCAAAAATGTACAGCTTATTTGGTTGACTTTGACTGACTTTGCACCACAGAAATATCTTTCACAGAAAAATGAAGGCAATTTTATCTTGCATAGGCTTCAGTTTGAGGAATATTTCAGCCATAGCTTCCAAATATCAGACATCGTGTTTTTTTTTCCTTTATGATTTAACTTTTTATATTGCCGAAGAAGAATAAACACTTCATTTTCAGTATCAAGAGCCATGGTGGTGCAGTAGTTGGAAGGCAGCATTGCAGGCTAACTTTGCCCATTGCCAGGAGTTTGATTCTGATCAACTCAACCTTAATTCAGCCTTCCACCCTTCCAAGGACTCAGATTGTTGGGAGCAAAGGGCTGTCAAGAACTATGAAGTGGTATATAAGGTAAGTCTGAATGCTATTGCTACCACTTTTCCCCAAGTGCAAGGAAAATGGATTGGGGCACTTGGTACCATGTCCAAGAATTTTATAAAACACATCAAGAAATTGAAGCTTCCTGCAATAACACCAGTGGAACTGCAAAAAATTGTGCTACTTGGAACATCGTACGTCTTAAGAAGGTACGAAGTCGTTTATACCTAGGATGCTGGCAGCAACCCATATCACTAATTAGCACCAGTCAATTGTATTTGTGATGCATTCTTGAATGTTCAGTTGACTGAGTTTCATGTTTAATGAATAAGGTATAATAATAATAATAACAACAACAACAACAACAACAACAACCAGCAGTGGTAATTTCAGCACACTGGGTGCTATTCCAAAAGCACTGGAATTACATTTAAAACAGTTAAAGATTGACAAAATCACCATCAGTCAAATGCAAAAAGCCACACTGCTTGGATCTGCACGCATATTACGAAAATACGTTACGACGTCCTAGGCCCCTGGGTGGGGCCCGACTAGTAACCAATGCCAAATCCGGCGAAACAACTGGCCACTGTGATACAATTGTATAATAATAATAATATTTGTAACACAGAATTTCTGATGAAAGATAGTAACATATGATGGGGAAGAAATAAACTACTGCCTTAAGGCAGAAGAACATTTCTATAACTCTCTATAAAGAATAAATTGGACATGGCCTTGTTTTAGGATGAAATCAATGGAATTTATGACCTGTGGTTTCCAATTCAGGGCAAGTGAAGTGTTAAAAAGAATGTTTGAAAACATTAATTCTTCTAATTCTTCCTTCCAGTGAAGGTTATCTGACCCGCCATATCACACAGCCCTAATTTGGTTCAAACTGAAGAGATTCAAAGAAGTTAAATTTGCAAAGTTGGCAGTTTGAAATCTGATGTTAACCAAGTCTGATGTGAGCTACACATTATTAAAATGCTTAATAGGTTCAGTTCCTTTCCAGTAAAACAGCCGCTTACTTTCCTAGGATTATTATGAGGGGAAAAAAACAGGAAATATTTTAAGTTAGTACCGTAGTATTATGACTAATCTATTCAATCACATTTTTTATTTGTTCTGAAGTAATTCTGCCTTAAAATAACTCCTGCACTTTTTTTATTATGCTCCTGTAATTTGATTAAAAATAAATTGCTTTTTTTAAACAATACATTAATTTGAGTATGAGATGCATTCTGAAATGCACTGCACTTTCACTCTGCAGTGGGTTTCTGTTCATTTTTATTTTATCAAAGCTGCCAAAGCAACTCAGAGATGATTCTCAAGCATCTGCCAACCACAACATTTTGAAAATGTGCAGACAGAAACAGAAACCAATCATTGCTTCCAATAGGTACAAGAACCTTCTATAAAACACCAGAGAACCATCACAATTCAAAGAAAAAAGACTGCTGGTGTGATAGTTAATAAACCAGAGGAGGGTCAGGGTTTGGGGGGGGGGGTCAAAGGTGAATAAAGTTTTGGATAATTGGAAGTAAGGTTTAGACCAGTGTTTCTCAACCTTGGCCACTTGAAGATGTCCGGACTTCAACTCCCAGAATTCCCCAGCCAGCATTCGCTGGCTGGGGAATTCTGGGAGTTGAAGTCCAGACATCTTCAAGTGGCCAAGGTTGAGAAACACTGGTTTAGACACAGTATTTGTACCATACTGAGAAAAGATCATATATAAGTCAAAGCTTTATGCATTGCACGTTAGAAGTGATTGTGACAATATATAGTCTGTTTTTGTCATGTTGTACTGATTCAACACCATAAACAGAACAGGGTGGTTGGTGTAAACTGCTGAATTAGTTATCAGGTTCAGGTGTGTATATGCCTTTAAATCTAAGCTTTATTTATACGTATTAATGTATAATTAATTTTAAAAATTAGCAAAAACACAAGGAAGAAAAAATGACTCATGCAAGCACTAATACTTAATAGAAATTACCTGCAGGAGTGACTGTTTTCATCTAATTAGAGTTTTCAATTATGCTTTTTAATTAAGAGTTGACAGTAAAGTAAGAGATTTGTGTGGTGAAAAATACACTGAGAAGAATTTTAATATTGGGGAATTATAAAATGGAATACCTTTATACTATAAGAGTTAAAAATAAGAAAACTAGGTTAGTTTTCTTATTTTTCCTTTCTTATTCTAACTCTACCTCTACTTTCCCCTACCTTCACAAATCTTAGAAAGACAATCTTTAGATAACAGAAATCCCCTTTTTAACTGTAGTTTAATTTAAGTGATAATCCTGTATTACATAATCAAGGAAACTCCTTTATTGCCATGAATTTGGGAAAAACAGGATAGAAAGAATACTGTTGTATTTAAACTTTGATGATGGAGAAGATCCTGAAAATTTCTGTATGTAAAGCCTTGGATGCTGTGATCCTGGGAAGGAAGGGAGGAAAGGACAGAGGGGTGGACGGAGGGAGAGAAGGAAGGAAGGAAAGAAAGAAAGAAAGGTAGAAGGAAGGAAGGAAAGAAGTAGGTAAGTAAGTAAGTAAGTAAGTAAGTAAGTAAGTAAGTAAGTAAGTAAGGAAGGAAGGAAGGAAGGAAGGAAGGAAGGAAGGGGTTTTAGAAAGAATGTTGAGATTTCAACAGATTCGTTTGGAAGGATAATATTGTGTCCCAGAAGAACAATTGCTATTCTCCTAAATAATAACACTATTGGAAAAAATGTCTGTGTGTGTGTGTGTGTGTGTGTGTGTGTGTGTGTGTGTGTGTGTGTGTGTAAATGGGCATCTACAGCTACAGTCATTGGCTTCTAAACAACAAATCTAACTCCTCAAGATCAAAATCCTGCCACTTTTTACATGTGTTTAATGTGTATGATGCCCACTGATAAAAAGTGGGGCTTTGAGTGCCCAGCCATACTAGCCCATTTTTATCTCAGTAACCATTGCTTGGATTCCTCCAAATCTCCCTGCCAATTGGAAAACCAGATCTACCCACAAGCTGCACAGAGTCTCTCAAACGAGCAACAGTGACAAGCACAAAATAGCCTTCCTTTGGCCGCTGATAAATTGCAACGAAGCCAGGAAAATAAACTCAGCTGTCCAATCCAACTAACGTACAAGAGCAGAAGTTCCAAAGCAGTGGAAAACTTTTTGAACAGAGTCCTTTTTGAGACGAGGAGCAGCTCAATGACAGCTGCTAGTAAAACAGATGAAAGTCACATCAATCTGGAGGCCATATATCAAGCGGCCAGAGACTCCCATCATAAGGCCATCCCGCTTGATTTTAAAGGACTTGTGTTCTAATCAATTTAGGCACCAGGCCCAGAGTGGGGTAATAGTATGCTGATAAGAGTGCCAGAGTGTAAACCGGGGGGCTGCCATTCAACCTCCCTTCCCTAGCAAGGAGCAAGGAACTGAAAATAATAGGTCTGAGGAATATCTAACCCAGAACTGTTTAGACCAAGTGCTTGTCAAGATAGATCATCATCTTTCTTTCCAGTCCAAAAAAACCCCTGTCTCCAATCACTCTTAATTTCTGTCTCTCAGTAAATGCAAGCACAAGTTCCTCCCAAATGGTTTCCTTATTCCTTTTCTCTCTTATTTCCAAACTTTTCTGTGGGATTAGATTCACTCGGACTGGCAGCTGAAACGAAATCTGCCTGGGGGAAAGATTACTGCAGAGGAAAGCCAGGCAGGAGAAGAGTCAATGGGATTTTTTTAGGCATTCCTTTCACCTTATTAAGACATTACAATGTCAGATGCATTCACCCCTTGAACTATATTACATATCTAGGGATACACATGAAGAAAGCTTTCCTCCCATAAACATTCAAGGCAGTTGTCTGCAAGAAGAAAGATCTACCATGTATTGATCAGTAAACCTAGATCTCATAGTCCAGATGTCATTCATCTCCAATAAAGTATAAAGATGTGGCCACTATAGAAGATGATAAAGGCTGTAGTATTTCTGTCTCTTTGTTTAAAGCGGACTTTTTATCTGGGGAAAAATCATGCTGAAGGTTTGGGGTTTCTTTTTTTTCTAAAAGAAAAGAAAACATCACATTCTGAGTTAAAATTCTACATTCTTGGCACCAGAAGATGTTATTGGTTGACTAGTAATAATGTCATTGTAGTGATATATGGTTTAATAATAACAACCAAGGCTGTAATGCATTTCAAAGAATTAGATAGACTGTAAAAAGCTGTGCTGAGATATTTACAAGAAAGATGGACTGTAAACAAATGTCTCTAAATCTGCAAGAAATACAAACAAATTTCACTGGAATAAAAATGAGAGACTCTGGATCAGGAGGCAAATTGCTGTTTCACAATTATTGTGTCCAGTTAAGATGATAAGCACCTATTTAACCTTAGCTGATCTCAATATCAAGTCAGGCTCCATTGGAATGTCGGATAAAATGGTAGGTTAGATTGAAAAATTGTACAAATGTATCCCAAAGAAGGCAATAGAGCTACATGTGATTGTGTCTGATTTAAAGAAATATTGTTAGTAACTTCTTCTGAAAATGTATTTTTCAATATATCTGATTTTATTACTGGTAGACCTCGATTAAGGACAAGTGATCCTTTTATAATCACAAGTGATATTTCCTCAGTTCAAAATTATGTAACATGGTTCCCTTTCCCCCCTAAAACAGTCCTTTTTAATGGGTAAATTTGATTGTCAGCAAAAAGTCGCATAAAGGTTTTGAGATCTTTTACACAAGTAGTTGTTCTTTCCTTAATCAATCAAGTCGATTTAGCCACATCTGCAAGTTCTACCTTCTTCATGGTCCCCTCCCTCATTGTGGTATTTCTGTATTTTATATTTCATTGATGCTTAACAATATTTCTGAACTGTCTGGAGCTTTATTTTAATTGCTAATATGTACACAGGAATTCACAGTCTCCTGATCTTCATATACCTAGTTCTTCACAAAACATTTTTTCAGTATCATTTTCTAACAAATATTTTGAGACTGAATCATATACAGAAACCCCAAGAGAAAAGTCGATATTCCTTTTAGTAAGAACTTTACCTGGAGGGCTCAAAGTATTCTAATCCTTCTACTTAGAGATTTACTTTTTCTCCTTCTCCATATTATTGAGTGGATAAGTACCATACATTGTTTTTATTGTCCATGCAGACGAGAGAAAAAAATGTGTTTAGAGGCATCTTCAAATACGGTGTACTTATCTCTTATTTTGCTTTTTCTTGATTTATCATTACTAATGTCTGTTGGTCTTGACTTGTGATAAACCATGTATTAAATAATTAATTCTAGGAATACATGGTGAATAGGTTGCTGAATTACACCTCCCAGCAGCATGATTCTGGCAACAGCATCTGAAGCATCACATGAAACTTACCCCCAAGTTACGTTTTCTCTTTTAATTGATTTCCTCCTTACAGTTTGCTATAAAAATTAGTCCCCAGACTGTTAGAGATTCAAGGAAATATTATGTAAAGAGCCCCATGATTTCCTCCCTATTTTCAGTGGAAAAATGTTCCTCATATGTAGTTCATTGGAAGGCAGTCAAAGATTCATAGACTCATAATGTTGCCCTTCTTTCTGTAGGATGTATGTGCAATGTCCACTTACTTTTGGACCTAATTTTAAAGTACTTCAGTTGCTGGAATTCTTTGATCCCCATCTTAAACTCAACTCAGTAAATCTCGCTGAAAAGAACTCTAAGTGGGAGTTGGGTTTAGAAAAGGATCTCTTTCAGTTTAGACAACATCAAAAGTCTGACATTCCTTTTACTTACATCTGTGAGTGCAGTGCTTCTGCATTATGTGCAGCTCTTGAACTTCTCTGGAGAGAGTTTGAGCTGTTTGGGAGCTGCTTGTGAATGACAAGCTTGCCCGGGTTTCAAAAACTGAGAAAATTGACTGATTTAGTCTCCTTTAAAGGCCTTGTTGCAGTTGTCACAAGATCAGGGGTGGTATTCAGCAGGTTCTGACCAGTTCTGGAGAACCAGTAGTGGAAATTTTGAGTAGTTTGGAGAACTGGTAAATACCAGCTCTGACTGGCCAAACTCCGATTTATTTTCTACCTCCCGAGTCCCAGCTGATCGAGAAGAAATGGGGATTTTGCAGTAACCCTTCCCTGAAATGGGAAGGGAATAGAGATTTTACAGTATCCTTCCCCTGCCACACCCACCAAGCCATACCCATCAAGCCATGTAACCGGTAGTAAAAAAAATTGGAATCCCACCACTGGACTAGATGGCTGCATCTTCCTAGCACTCAAACCCTTAAAAGATTGCTATCCTGTAGCCATCCAGAACACATGTGGATGATTTCCCATCCTTTCCTTAGCCAAAGAGGCTGCAAAGAAACAGTTTACTCCCTGGTTCCTTACTCTTGGCTGTGGTTGTTGGCTCTACTTTCACAGAGCCATCTTCTATTCACCAAATATCCCTTGAAAGTCTTCAGAATCAGGCAATTCTCAATATGGATGGTTTCAGGTACCAAAAAAAAATGTTAACCAAGCTGGTAAGAGTCATTTCACCTAATTAAGGATCTTCCAAATCTGAATAATCCCAGGTCATTTTGACTCCACTTTTCTTGTTAAATCGGCGGTAGAAAATACGAGCAGGCGTCTGAGGTAACCTTGAACCGTTTATTCAAACAAGAACGAACGAATGGAACATCAACTGTGAGTAGACCGGCTCCTCTCCTTCGACTGACAGACTTTTATACCCGGCTGTCAAATAGTTCAACCAATAGACTCGCGTATGACAACCCGGCAACCGGCAGGCGCGTCTGATTGGCTAAGAAGCGCCTGGCTGCCGCCGAGCTGTCATTCATAAGTCCGAGGACTTACGAGGCTACAACAGTTCTAATGATGCGCTTTACTTGGGGCTGCCCCTGAAGAGTGTTCAGAGACTACAATTGGTCCAGAATGCAGCGGCGCAAGCGATATCGGGTGTTACACCTATCCTACGCGAGCTGCAGTGGCTTCCCATCGGTCTCCAAATGTGGTTCAAGGTGCTGGTCATTACCTTTAAAGCCCTACATGGCTTAGGACCTGGATACCTACGGGACCGCCTCCTGCCACATGCCTCCCAACGACCTATAAGATCACACAGATTTGGCCTCCTCCGGGTACCGTCGACCGGGCAATGCCGGTTGGCGACTACTCGGGGGAGGTCTTTCTCTGTAGCTGCTCCGGCTCTGTGGAATGATCTCCCCGCAGAGATCCGGACCCTTCCCACTCTCTCGGCCTTCCGTAAGGCCACTAAAACCTGGCTGTTCCGGCAGGCCTGGGGCTGTTGAGCCCAAAATATGGTCCAGCCCCACTTGGAATGGAGTGCATGGTGTGTTTTTAAATCTATCTTTTCTTTCCTTCTATGCTTTTTGATTTGTATTGTTAGCCGCCCGGAGTCCCACGGGATTGGGCGGCATACAAATGCTATTAAACTTTGAAACTTTGAAACTTTGAAATGACCTCTCCATTTTCTTTACAGGAAAAGTATTTTAGTAATAATTTATGTTTGGGACTCTGTAGTTTATGGTCTATGGGCTAATCCATAAACTAAGCTAAACTAACTTTATAGGAAGGAAAGAAGCAAGAGATTTTTTTTTCCTTGATTAACAAAGGAAGAAATAGGTTCTATTTATTATTAGAATGAATTTGAAAAAAACCAACATGAAAAAAATGAAAAATAAAATTTATTTTTTTTAATTTTACCTATCCAATTTTCAGAATATGGTCCTTGGGAAGTTACACAGATACAATGAAACTCTTAAGTCAACAGATATTTCTTAAGTTTGTTTTTAGAGCATAAAATATTAGTAATGATTAAAAATAATCCTCTACTGGGGTACCAGAAGTAGCATGTTCTTAGCCAAGTTCCCAACAATAAGGCATATTTTATCCTTTAGTGTTGAATATGTTTTATTTTGTTATTGACTGCAAGGATTTACACATTGTTTTTATACATCAGATCAATTTGTTAGTGCTCAATAAATACTTGCAGTGGTGCCATGACTGCTTCTCTAAAGAGAAGGTAAATAATGCAATCCCAGCTCGAATACCAATTCAGCTATTAAAGGCAGATCTCAAAAACTGAAGCAAACATTTAAAAATGTCAAAATATTTGTTTATATTTTCTCCTTTTTATTTTCTCTTTCATCTTGTAGAAAATGTGCATTTAAATGTCGATGTCCAGTGAAAGACCCAGAGCAGCTCACATATGATTCATATTGTTTTGCATTGCATGCAACAGTAACATTCTTCCTTTCTCTTAAAAGCAAGTTACCATTAAGAGGCTTTTGGGAATCAGCCCAAGCCACCTTCAGTGCTCATGTTCCCAGATATAGTCATTTAAGTTGAAGACTGGATGATTTCACAACATTGTATTGGGTGATATTTTCCCTGGTAAACATTCTGATTCTCTCTGGCCTTAGATATGCAATATTATACAAACAATATTACACACACAAAGAGAGAGAAAGAGACTTAAAACTTATTGATATAAATAAAAGCATAAACAATAATAAATTACAGCAGTAGCATCCTATCCTTCCCAAAGATTCAATAGGTGGACAAAACTGCCAATTCCAGTCTAAATATCTAGCTAACTATACTATCTACCATATTTTTTTTCTTTGACCAAGTCTGTAATCCCTTGCATGGGGTTGGAGTCAGCGGGACTAAAGGGAGCTGGGCATTTACTGGCCGGCTGCCCTTTCTGACACCTATGTGGCGCTCACAGCAGATATTTTCTCTTTGCCCCCAGAGAGAGAAGTATCTGCCACTACTCAGGATCGAACTCACAGCCTCCTGATTGTGAGGCGAGAGCTCCACCTCTTGGCCACTAGGCCACTCGTGCAACGTACCATAATGAAGTGCTAATGTAGTATAATGTAATGTAGTAATAATAATGTAATATAGTGCTAATAATAATAATGTAATATACTACTACTACTAATTCAATATACTTCCTATAATAATGTAACTGATATTAATTGTAATTATCTATTAATAAATAATACTTAATGAAAATGGTGTCCTTAATGAAAACTGAAATCAAGGGGCCTTGATTTGAACATTTATGCAGGAAGGAGAAAAGAGAGAAAACCTGGACTTCTATGATTATCAACCATCAAGAGAAATTATCTATAACAGGATGGAGGAACTTGTGATCTTCCAGATATTGCTGAGCTATCAAATCCAGTTTTCTTCTTTGCCAGTTCCGCAATCGTTGTAGTTCCACAATGTCTGCATTTTTGCCATGCCTGGCTTACACAAAGAATTTTAAGAAAAAGCAGCCAACAGAAGAATTAAGCACATCTTGTTTTTTTTTATCTCTTTGACTGGATTCATGTTGTCCGAAGGAAAAATGAAGTATGATTTTTGGTTAAAGTATTATATGAACCTATCTATTGTGACTTATTGAACAAACAAAAAAAGGATTATTAGTCTTGTGTAGCAACAATCCAGATAACCATTAGGTGACAGCAAAAAGTTTGACATTTCTTTGCTTCCATTTTCTGGTCATCCTGATTTGTGTAATTCAGCAAACAATGGCTTGGTTTGATGTGTAAACCCAACCACTGATACTCCTTCCATATATTTAGCAAATAAGAATCTGCTTAGATAGCATATTTCAGCATAATATAATGAACTTGTATCGCATTATTGCCTACATTTCCTACATCTTTTCATTTTTTTAAAAAAAAATTGACTTTGGGGGGTTTTTTATTTTTAAAAAAATGCATCCTGCTGTTTGTTTATTTTATTGCTTAACACAGAGAAATGTTGCCATGTCCCTTTTTAGAAGAGTCCATTATATTTGAAATATATTCTAGAAAACCATCCAGAAATGTATGTGTGGAGAAATGTTGCAGAAAAGTGAATCACTTTTACTGCCATAAATTTAAAGCTTGACTTCTAAAATAAACCAGTTACATCATTGCCACAGGTCAAGTGTAACATCCCAAGAACACTTTGTCTTTACTGAGGTAAATGAACATACTTCTACATGTTGTCAGCTACCTCAAATGATTGTAATACTCTTATGCATGTTACAGTAAATCACTTTCGTTTATAACACTATAAATATTAAATAAAGACCTCATATTGCATTAAGGCACATACCCCGTAGAAATGGGCCAGTGGATAAGGAATCTTGAGTTGACAGACAAATATGACAGATTTGTTCTCATGTGAAGGGAAAAAAAATGTCAGGTCATAAATTCAATATTAATTTCAATCCTTTTTGTTCTTTCAAGTCTGTGTCGACTCTTCGCAAATATCTGGACAATTCCCAGCAGTTTTCTTGGCAAAACTTCAGAATTAGTTTGTCTTTGCCTTCTTTGTAGAGCTGAGACAGAATGAGAGATCCAGCCACATTTGGGGCTAAGGCAGAATTAGAACTCACAGTATCCTGGTTTCTAGCCTGATGCCTTAACCACTATATCAGACTGACTCTCTAAAATAGTTATTGCTGCATTATTTGATCCCCCCCCCCACATTAATTTAGAGCCACAAGATACAACTTAAAGCAGATTCCCATAAACACCTTTATTCCTTCCACCTGAGTATTTTTAACACGTTTACAAGGTTTCAGATTTAATACACAAGATTTTCAATAAAACTTAATTTAAAAGACATCTAGGGAAATATCTGACTTTTTTTCCTTCTCATTGGATGCTATAAAACTAATTGCACTTGTTGACTTCAGTAGCCTTTCGTACTTTACAGTGACTTTCAAATGTTTGCACCATTATAGGCAGCTATCAAGAGAGACGCAATGGCTCTGTGGCTAAGTCTCTGACTTTGTCGATCAAAAAGGTCGGCAGTTCCGTGGTTCGAATCCCTAGAGCCGCATAAAGGAGTGAGCTCCCATTACATGTCCCAGCTTCTGCCAACCTAGCAGTTTGAAAGCATGTAAAAATGAAGGTGAGAAAAATGGGGGCCACCTTTGGTGGGAAGGCAATAGCATTCCGTGCGTCTTCGGTGTTTAGTCATGCTGGCCACATGACCATGGAGACGTCTTTGAACAGCACTGCTCTTCGGCTTTGAAACAGAGATGAGCACTGCCCCCTAGAGTCAGGAAAAACTAGCACATATGTGTGAGTAGAACCTTTACCTTTACCTTATCAACAGAGAAATAACTTTGGAAAAGTACTGACTAGCGTTCAAGAACATTTTAAACAGAAAAGAGATTCTATAAAAATAAGATGATGTACTGTCAAGGGTTTTTTTTAATGTTAAAATGTCTGATTTGGGGGCTTTTTTGTCATAAGGAATGCTGGCTTGAGCATCATTTGTCTCAAGTAGATGTGGTAAGTTGTACCACTTAGAATCTGTGTCTTCTAAATCAAAATTACCAACCAAATTTGCAATGGAAGTAATCTATAGATTACAAATTACAAATTAACTGGGACTTTGCAGGCAAAACTCAATAGAAACAACTATTTTTTTGAAAAGTTTTTTTTTATTGTTTTAGTTAAACAAAAACACACACAAAAAAGGAATAATCTTTTGTTACATCTTGTAGAAAGCATATCGATTGGTTACAAATATATTCTGTGTGTTTCTTCCCATCCTCACTTATATTTCATTCAAATCGAGTTGTACATTTTAAGTCAAGAAAAAAAAAGTATTTTACTATCCCTGTATCACAATTCTCATATAATTATCATTATTTAAACATGTTTTTATCTAGAATTATTTATGTTTAAAGACACAACCACCTACTGGCATTCATTTGCAGTTTCAATAGATCTCCAATAACATTACACCTTTATGACATATTCTAAAACAAGTTCAGTTAAGTAAGATATCTAAGCATTTCCCCTTCTCCATAATACACCTTATATATCATTAGATATTATCCATTAACATTTCTTTGTTATTATTGTAGTTGACTGAAAGTTATTTACTGTTTATTTCACCTCTCCTCTCCTCAGACCCACACAATATTATACCTTTATAGCCATCTTTAAACAATGATTTATTAATAAGATTTACAGGTCTTTTCCCTCAATCCCATTTCTTGCCAAATCTCTCAAGTCCTTCTGAGATGTTTTGAAGTCCAGCCAAAATGTTTTGAATTATCAAGTTTTCTTCATCTGAGTATTGATCCATTTTTTAGAGTAAAAAGAAATATAAGGAAAAAGCAAAGAAAGAAATTTGGTATTTTCTGCCACTCTAGCCTGTCACAAGTTTTTGAAGAAGATATCTATTTTTCTTTTAAATCTTAAGCAGATATTCTTTTATGGCTTTCAAGAAAGGGTTCAAGTTTTTTTTCTTTCCTTTTCCAGTTCTTGCCAAAATATTTTCCACACGCTCCAGCAGTAGAACTATTTCTGACCTTGAGTCTTTATCAGGTTTTAAAAACAAGTTCCAGACCCTTCTGTTGCAAAGTCAGTGTCGTCAAATAGGAGTGAACAAAGGATACATTTGTTGCAACAGCAAAAGGAAAAAAAACCTTCAGTCTTAGGCTTCCAAGTGGCAGATTCAACTATTTTAAAGACTTTTTCCTTAAGTATCTTTAATATGATATTATAACAAGTAGAAGGAGAAGTTTATTAAAGTAAAAAAAAGTTTTAATTTAAGCCAAAAAAGTTAGAGTAATAAAAAGAAATAGAGGAAAAAAGATCAGTCTCTTCACCTCAAACGGAAAAACAGGAAACGTTGCAATCATTTGAATCCACAAAACATCATTACAAGCAAGAGCAAAAAACTTTCTAAGGCAGTCCATTAGGGATTAAGTACACCTCTTTGTTCTTACTTAAAGAACTAATTTAACTTAAGAAAAGAGTTTCTTAGGGCAATCTTCTAAAAGAAAAGGAAAAAAACCTCACCAGACGGAACACTTTCACTTCTCTTTCTTTCTCCAACTATATCAGCCTGGGGGCTGCCTGTTTGCCACCGGTTGGAAGCGCTTCCCTTGGGTCGATCAGGGACTTTTCAGGGTCTTGTCTTCCCAGTCATCGTCTCTTCGGGACGGTTTAGGTCCCACCGGACCATCCAGGGGCAAAAGTGTCATTGGCAGATTCAGACTGTTGAGTCCGCACGATGTAATGTTGCGACGTTGGCTCCTCCTCCTCTCAATAGAAACAACTATTGAAGTACAACAGGCCAGAAATCTCACTTTCTGTGAGATGGAAAGCCATATAAATTTGATTACTAAAATAAAGTAAATAAAAACAAACATGGATATGGGGAATTCATCCCATTAACAGGGTTGAGTAGCTTCTCCCTTCTTCTGCTGCTATCGTGATCATCCAGATGAAAAGGATTATTGCAATGGGAAAGCTTTCTCATTTAAAGCTCTATAGATGGTCTTGTATTTAGAATTAAATCCATGTGCTTGTATTATGCATTACAAACTAGAAAACATTAAATTAAATAATTTAATGTTATCATTCTCTTATTAGTCATGCAAGTTTTGACAATAAGAAGAGTTTGAATCATTACATTTGAGGTACAAAATTGTGGCTTTTACTACTATATTTAGAAGATCAATCTTTGACCATATGTTCACAGACCTATGGGAACACTGAATAAAATATAATTGCTTTCATGGTGATACAAATGATGCATGTAATTAATTAATCCATTACTATCTATAGTTTAATAAGCTAATATAGAGTAGAATGCAGTATGTATTAATATATAAACAAGAGTAGTTGAGTATATAAATTAAATATGTGGTTTAACACAAAAACGTTTAATTGTATAAGCCAATGTTATGGAAAAGGATGAGAGCAGAATGACCTTAATCCTTAAGGGAACTGATTAGCTTGTATAGATTTAAGATCTTTGAAGAAAGTTTTATTCACAGACACC
Organism: Thamnophis sirtalis; assembly: GCF_051295495.1. Classification (NCBI taxonomy): domain Eukaryota; kingdom Metazoa; phylum Chordata; class Lepidosauria; order Squamata; family Natricidae; genus Thamnophis; species Thamnophis sirtalis. Next base: position 69,607,924 of record NW_028261391.1, read on the forward strand.
TCCCTCCCCCCTTGACGGTCATATCCCATGTATAGCAGAACAATGGCTCTTCTTAGACAAGATATCCCTGTCATTCATTTCATTTTGGTTTCAGGTGAAGAACTGGCTATTATTTCCAGCTTTATGGATGTCCATTGCTTGGTATTGTCCATTAAATTGAGCTTTTTGATGGTCCTAACTGCCTGATGGGTAATCTTTGCTGACTGTATTTTTTCTTCAGATCTACGGATACAAAGCAAGTTATAAATGCTTCAATGAATAAAATAAGGCAGACTTTAAAACAGACACAAACAGAATAAGAAAGTAAATATGTAATGGCACTTTAGTACATTTGCATTAACAAAAAATTCAAGGTATTCATTTTTTCATGTGTGTGGCATATAAATATGTAGGCATCCATATACAAAAGTTTAAAACAAGGACCAAAATATTGATTTGTTGTGTCTGTTGAGTCAAGTTACTCAACTAATAAATGACATTAGCTCAAGATTGCTGAAAAATTGGATCTGGCTATGGTAGTTAGCCTCTAGATTGAAAAAGTAATTTGTCATTGAATTCTGAGATTTCCAAACATATATTTTTAAACAGGCTTCTAAAGTATTTTATTTTAATTTAGTTTTATACAAGCTATTATACCTTGCATGCAAAGTAGTGCAAATATTTTTTCAGCATCACTGAGAACCTCTACAGCAGTGTTTCTCAACCTTGACAACTTGAAGATGTCCGGACTTCAACTCCCAGAATTCCCCAGCCAGCATTCGCTGGCTGGGGAATTCTGGGAGTTGAAGTCCGGACATCTTCAAGTTGCCAAGGTTGAGAAACACTGCTCTACAGGATATTTTGATCTAGAGATGTATACCATAAGTTTAAAAATATGAACGCTGTCAAAATGAATAAGTAAACAAATTAAGAGAAATGTTTCTTTCTGCAAAGCAAAAAAAAAAAAAGTTCAGGCAGAAAATGGATTAAGGAGTTAATTAGAAAAGGCAGAGCAACTACAATTCTTACTGTGAAGAGCAGATCCAAAATTAAAGACGCGGAGTTCTTTAATTTTAGGTAAAAATGTTTTAAATCTTTTAAACCATTTCCACTGTGTCATTGTGCAAATTTACCTACATTTTTATCTCACACGTAGTTCATAGTCTCTGACCTTAGAAAGCATGAAAATTATAGGTTGAAAAATAAAGTTGGATTAAAGCAATGATAGAATTTGCTAGCAGTTTTTCTTTTAATTTACAGCACTGTTCTCTGATGACTACATTCTTTTTCCTTGGTAAATCATTTCATAATTCTCCATTATCCTAAATTTTGCTAAAACGAGGCTGTCACACATTAAACTTCCATTAGGTAAATTTTGAATAACTTTTTCCACAGTCCTCTGAAACACATTGAAAGTAAATACTGGACATATATTAGGAGAATAGATTATTAAGAATTAATAATTATTGTTCATTATTAGTAATCAGTAATCAGCCCCAATTCAAGAATATGGAATATAAAACCACCATTTTTGAGTCTGATATTAACTGGACTGATAAATAGCTCTAGTTTTCATCAGTCATTCAGTGGTGCCTGACCCTATGGAGCCGAGGTGGTGCAGTGGTTAAATGCAGCACTGCAGGCTACTTCAGCTGACTGTAGTTCTGCAGTTCGGCGGTTCAAATCTCACCGGCTCAAGGTTGACTCAGCCTTCCATCCTTCCCAGGTGGGTAAAATGAGGACCCGGATTGTTGTTGGGGGCGATATGCTGACTCTTAAACCGCTTAGAGAGGGCTGAAAGCCCTATGAAGCGGTATATAAGTCTAACTGCTATTGCTATTGCTATCAGCATTCTCCATGCCCCTCTGTCTCATACTACCTCCTTCAAAAAGATCTGCTGACCTACTCCAATTTTCCCAGCCCAAAAACTTTATGGATCAATTCAAAGATAAATAGCACCATGTTTGGATACATGAAACTATCTCCTAGAATTTTGAGTGTAGCTTACAAGAATTGTGACAGATTTAGCATAAGAAATTCAGATGATAAATAGAGTAACGTCTAACTCAGTGTTTCTCAACCTTGGCAACTTGAAGATGTCCGGACTTCAACTCCCAGAATTCCCCAGCCAGCGAATGCTGGCTGGGGAATTCTGGGAGTTGAAGTCCGGACATCTTCAAGTTGCCAAGGTTGAGAAACACTGGTCTAACTAACTTGTAGAATTTTTCAAAAACGATACCCTCCAGGAGATTTGCATTACAACAGGTTTCTTTTCCCCCCCGCTGATCAAGGTTTGGAAATCAGTTGTAGCCCATTCTTGCTCCACACAGCAGTGTTTCTCAACCTCTGAAAGTTTAAGACATATGGACTTCAATTCCCCAAATTCCACAGCCAACATGCCAGCCGGGGAATTCTGAGCGTTGAAGTTCACATGTCTTAAAGTTGTGGCAGTTGAGAAGCACTTCTCCGGAAGACAGGAAAGGAGCTACCTTCCTCAGGTAGAGTGGGTCATTTGGATATTAATAACTCAATGAATAGATTAGGTGACAGCATTGGCTCAAAAAAAAATCGTTTGCAGAAGAACACTGGCAAAATCCTTCCCAAACAACTATGTTAAGATGCAAACTACTCAAAGATCAAATAACCTCCCTGAATCTTCAGAGGATGAGGATGAACATCAATCTGACAATCAGATTCTTTCTCTTATCTTGTCAAAAAGCCCTTGAGAGTTAATGAACAGCCTGATGAGCATTCGCTGGCTGGGGAATTCTGGGAGTTGAAGTCCGGACATCTTCAAGTTGCCAAGGTTGAAAAACACTGAACTAAGATATAGTAGAACCATAGTTCCTTCACAGCATAAACATAAAGAAAAATAAAAAAATACAGGAAAACTAGCAAGGCAAGGGGGAGACTATTGGGATATTTTGTTCTATTTAGTATGGCATGTTTGAAAATTTGCAATCAGGTTTTGAAGTAGCATACAGTAATACTTGATGCATTACGCATGGTTGAACTCACCAGAAGAAAACTAAAATGGACAGGAGATAAATAAAATAAGAATGTATAGAGACACAAAAAATATTTTCCCTGCAAGCTTAGTACAGCAAATTCTAAGCCATGGCAATTAGCGTGTTCTTCAATCGTGCTTATCTTAAATGGAGGCATTTCATTTTGAAATTACCAGCTACCTAGGCTATAAATGGATTTTTAAAATAGGGAGAGAGGGTGAATATACCCAAGCCTGATATCCAGAAAGACAGACTAATTTATTTTTCCTTAATTAATCATCCACATTTCCCCCTCTCTATTTAGCTTTATTCCATGAGTTGTAAATTACACTTGCATAATCCAAGAAATATTTCAAATTAAATGTCCTTGTGAGAAAAGCTGCACTTTACAAGTACTTTAGCATACCTCTGCATTTAGAAGTTTTATTTACTCGTGGGCAATCATTTAGGTTCATAATACAAACCAACCTCAATAAGAAAGTCCTCACAATCTATTTTCTATTTTGCCCTTCAATTTTCAGATCCTTGCAGATTGGGAAAAGAATTCTCGGTTGTTTTCAAAATCATTAGTCTTTACTGAAGTAAGTACATCCTCTTTTTCTCTTGACATTCTTTGTGATTGCTTCTACTTCTATTTATTTGTAAAACATCTACTTTGAAGGACCAGGTTTGAGATCTGAGGAGAGGATTTAGGGACAGATTATCATGGGGAGAAATCTATCAAGTTATCAGTAAGAGTCAACAATGATTTAATGATATATATTATCCAAATATTCAAATAACTATTCCACGCTTTTTACAGAAACTTAGTACTATATACTAAGCATTTCTTGTTCCAGTTTTCTTCTTATCAGGGATTTTGTGGATAATAATTAACTTAAAGCCACCAGTGACCCTGAGCCTGGGTTCTAATTCTAATCTAACAATTTAATAATTGTAGCACTCTAAATTCACTTTACATCTTTATTACCCATTGATCCCACAAGTATATCTCATATTTGTCTTTAGTTAGTTCTGCCTTTATAATTAATTTGAGGCATAAAGGGAGATTAAATGATTTATTCAGAGGACAAAAACGTGAACATTGATACGATTTTAGATTTTTCGGTAAAGGATTGGAGTTCAAGCTGCAAAAACAAGTCTTTCCCACAAATTATCTTTTTTCTGGCTATTTGATATCATTGGTAACATTTTTTTTAAAATGTCCATATATTTTTAATACTGGCCAATTCCTTTAGACATTTTCCCATTGTTATTTCTAAAGAACCCCATCCAGTAGCCATTAATATGATTATTTAAATAGCCGCAACCAATTTTCCAGAGATGCCTGGAAAAGTAAGTAGATTATTCTTATTTAAGGAAAGGAAGAGATTTTGCCTATACAATAATTACAGCAGAGCAGTCAATCATTATATTTTTAGAAGTCCTGTGTAAATCACAATGGAATATTTGTTTTTTTTTTTTGCTCCATGTAACATATCTATTATAAATCTGTTGTTTTAATTAACTTTACACCCAATCCTTTATTATAACTACAGTGATTTCTCTTTCTACTACTCTATTGTACCATTACAAGGCACTTCTGCAGAGCAATTAGGAACTGCTTGCGTCTGTACTACCTTTTCTTCTCTTATTAAAGCAATTTTATGTTCACTATATTTTAGTCTTCCAAGGATGTACATTTTTTAACGGGATACAGCCAACAGATATTCTTACAATGTACATGAAATCATTAGATGTTTGCTTCAGGAAATAGTTGATGAAACATAAACCATTTTGGCAGGTGGGGGCTATCACAAAAGCTCAACTAATGGAGGCTTAGTTAATTCTCTACAACCCCCCGGTACTCATTCGTTTTACTCAGCGTGAATCCAATTAGTCCATTACAGCACAAGAGCTATTTAATACTCTGGTGGTTCTGTTAGAGCTACGGCCTGTGGTTCAATGTGAGAGGCACGTTTTACATCAGATTTTTGTCAACTTTGAAAGCAGTATATGTAATGTTTGTTCTTTAATAAAAAAATTAGTTGTTTTCAAAGAGGAAAAATATTGTCTTGACCATGGTAGGAATTAAGATATTCCACAGCCCACATGCTCCCAAACACATACAAAGAGAGAGAGAGAGAGAGCATGAAATTTGAACATTTACAGTTCAGTAAGTGCAATTTAAATTCAGCAGCTTAACTTTTTCATGATGTAATAATTTCACATTTTATATTTGTTGCCCATAAACTGCTAAACCGAAAACTCTGCTGAAAATCACCTTGCATCAGTGAAAAGTCAGGACATTCATTTAAAAATAAATAAATAAATAAATAAATAAATAAATAAATAAATAAATAAATAAATAAATAAATAAATAAATAAATAAATAAATAAATTGTATTTTTACAATACCTGCTCAGTCCACTGATTGTTAGCCCTAAAACACGCAAAGTGGAAATTATGGGAACCTGATGAAAATCTGAAATAAAATACACGTGGACTACCCACAAACAAACCCCCAAACTTATTTACCTGAATTGGGCATTCATAAGCAACACAAAAATACATATTGTGAGAGGAAACTACCAGAAAATAACAAAGCCATATTAACAACAAACAACAAACATCATTCCTAAAAGAATGATCCTTGTATCAAGTCAAAAGAATTGAAAAGACTGTGAGAATCAGTGGAGTTACCTTCCAGTGTAACTTCACTAGTATTACTGAGCATTACACTATACAATACATTGCAGTCTTCTCAGGAGTTACAAGTTGCTTTTTATTTTCTCAATAGTAACTTTATAGGACTCCAATTGTTATGGAGACCCATGTGCAAAAGATGGACCAAAAACAATCCTTTTCCAATTCTTATTCTTTTAAAAAGGTTATTCCAGTATTCCAGCATAAGCATATGATATGTATTACCTATATGTGTATGTATTTAATCCTTTAATAAAACTGTCCATGCAATAGTGGTGAATATATAGGTAGCTTGGGTGAAGGGTGGGGGTGAAGGTTTGTTCTCCAATCCTCATCCTCACAGCTGCCCATCTCAACAAATGACTCTGCATGCAATTACAAAAAAATAGCCTGCAGAGCAGCCACAAGAAATACAACAATAATTAATCGTAGCACAATCAGGAAATGAGATACGTCACACGCTGGTGTACACTAGGACCTCCAGTCTAGAACCAGATCTTTATGACCTTATAAAATGCCAGCAGAGTTGAAGACAGTCTTATCTTTGGAAGGAGAATATTCCAGAGTATCGATGCTATGGCTGAAAAGAGTCATCTTCTGGGTCCCATCAACTGTCCTTTCTTAGCCAATGGGACTTGGAGCACATCATCCAGCCAAATTGAATTGGCTGGGTAGAAATAATTTGGACAGAGATTATCCTTTAGGATGAGTCATGAAGGGCTTTCAAAGTGACAACCTGCACCTTAAATTGCACCTGGAAGTATACTGGCAATCAAGCAATACAACTCACAAAGTTGTGACGTCACATGTGATGAATAACTGACACCCCATACTACCCATGTTCTGCACCAGCTAAAGCTTCTACGTGCTCTTCAAACAGGGTTGCTTGGAGTTCAAGTTGAGTGTCTTGCAATAGTCCAGATAAGAAGACATGAGGGCATAAGGGACAGTCAGCAGCATTTCCTGGTTCACAACCTGAAGGTGTGCAAAGGTCCTCCTAGCCCAGGGGTGGGTTTCTCGCCCCGTTCCAACCGGTTCGGTTGGAACGGGGCCGGCGGCATCCTTGTGCACGCGCGCGGCGCACGCATGCATACTAGCGTCTGTGCGATGCTCCAGCTGCTCCTGGAGGATCGCGCAGGCGCTGTATGCGTCCTGCAAATGCGTGGAAGCGCAGAACTTGTCAAAACCGGGTAAGGAGCGCGGGCGGGCGGGTGGGCCCTTCGCCATTCCCGGAAGTTACTTACTTCCGGGTTTGCCGACCAACCGGTTCGCAGGGACCGCCGCGAACCGGTTGAAACCCACCCCTGTCCTAGCCATAACAGATTGCCTTCTGAAATAGACACATTTAATGAAAAGGGCTATGTAATTAACTGCACAGTCAGAGAAAATTCTCCATTGAATGCTTTTTCTTTATTTGTGATCTACAAATTTATCCTAAACACAATATAGAAAGTGTTATCTTTCAAAAACAATGGCACCTCGAAGCAGTGTACCATAGTAGCACAAATTCAAATTCCTTAAACCCTTTTAAAGTAAAGTTCAAAGTCCTTAATATTTCTCAGATCCACATTAAACCCAGTTGCCAGGTGGTCAGCCCTGGCACGCAATCCATTTTACATGAACGTTACACTCACAAAGAAAAGCCATGCTTCATCAACTCTGGGTGTTCTCTTCAAATTCAATTCACCAGCCTCTTCAACCACCCACTGAAACTCAGGGGACATATGGCAAATTACTTCAACAGAACTTTCCTTTTAAAAACCCATCAATTTCTGATGAGCTGTAAAGAGAACTGGCCAAGCTTATGTAATTTATTATTGAATCTCATGATTTCATCTCCTTTTAATTACAGATTCTGGGGAACTGGATGCGGTTCAGAAGGAGTCAAGATTCTATAGCTATGGATAAGCCTTCCCCAATTACTGAAGATTCAGTATAACGCATGAAACTATAGACATGTAGAGATCCATAATCTGATCAATATTTAAAGCACAGATTTCACTCGCTAGTGAAAAAAAGGTTTTTAATTCTAGGATTTCACTGCAAATTGAAATGTATATAAAGTAATTGATATGAATAATATTATCTATTGAATTAAGCACATAGTATTAAACTATTATAATGCACACATCTACAATAGTGCTCCCGGAGTCAATAGCATTATCCGCCATAAAGGAATAACTATTATTTAATTATTAACTATGTTTTAGTCTCTATAATCCATTCTATTAAAAAAAAGAAAGAAACACTGGCAGAACAGCTGAATAAATTCTAATCTGCTAGCAGTCTATTATTGCCAAACCTGGCATTAAGATTTAGTTAATGAGTTTGTTAACCGCCTTTGAATCAGAACAGAACAGAATATCGGATTTGCTAGGGACCTTGGATGCAGGGTTCTGACAGGTAATGGAGAACCAGTAGCAAAAAATTTGAGTAGTTCGGAGAACCGGAAAATATCACCTCTGGCTGACCCCAGAGTGGGGAGGGAATGGGGATTTTGCTGTATCCTTCCCCTGTCATTGCCCACCAAACCATGCCCACAGAACCGGTAGTAAAAAAAATATTGAATTTCACTGCTGCTTGGAGGTCATCTAATCCAACCTTCTGAACAAGCAGGAGACCCTGTACCATTTCAGGCAAGTAGCCGTGGATCACATGATCCAGGATTTTGCAATTGTCATAAGTGTGAGGACTGGTCATAAGTCACTTTCTTCAGTGTCATCATAACTTCAAGTAGTTGCCACATAAATGGTCATAACTTGAGGACTAACAATAGATGAAATCAAAGGCAAGGAGTTGGTTTAGTATGAGTCCGAAGTGTTTGTTGTAAAGTTGTAAAATATATTGTAGATTATTGTCAACAATTGACACTCCATTCCCTCTCCTCCAGACCCTTTTATAAATAAGAAATAATTGGTTATTTTTTTACCACCCAAAAATTCTTTGCATGAACTTGAAGCAAAGATATAGTATTTATTTAATTTATATTCCATATTTTGTTGAGGGGCTTAAAAAAGCATACGTGCCTCTCCCTTCTTTTGTCTTTCCCATAATATCCCTGTGAGTGGTTTGTATCAAGAAGAATAGCCTAAGAAAAGTATGTTTTTTAAAATAAAAAGAAACAAAGACAAAATATATATACAGCCGGTGTCTTATGTTGATCCTTTATTGTTTATTGTTTTACCCAAGATTATTTTATTTTAAACCATTTACACAATGGTTTAAGGGACACGGTGGCTCAGTGGCTAAGATGCTGAGCTTGTCGATCAGAAAAGTCGACATTCAGTGGTTCAAAGCGGCGTAAGAGAGTGAGCGCCCGGGACTTGTCCCAGCTTCTGCCAACTTAGCAGTTCAAAAACATGTAAAAAATGCAAGTAGAAAAATAGGGACCACCTTTGGTGGGAAGGGAACAGTGTTCTGTGCATCTTCGGCATTGAGTCATGCCGGCCACATGACCACAGAGACGTCTTCGAACAGCGATGGCTCTTCGGCTTTCAAATGGAGATGAGCACCATTGCCCCCTAGAGTTGGGAATGACTAGCACATATGTGTGAGGGGAAACTTTACCTTTATTTTTATGGCACTTAAATGAAATGAAACATCTGCTATGCATTAGGCTGACTCAGAAATATTTATTGAAACCTCCATGTCAAGCATGTAGGATCAGACTGTTGCATTGAGATGCTTCTGTATGAGCGGAGATAAAATAAAATAGATGACTAGGAGTTTTGCCCAAATAGATATAGACATCAACATAAGGGATGCAGGGTTTCATCTATATACCGGACATATAATTAAACATTAATTCTACCAGCATTTCCTCACTCATTTTCCTAAATAAATTGAAATATTACAGAAGAAGTTCCATTTTCAACATGCAAATATTCCTTCTGAATTTTGTACCTACTAAGTACTTGTATAATCTCGCCTGATGAAGCAGATTGGGGTGAACCATGCTGTTCTCAAGAGAACTGAAAAGAAAATGCCTGTTGAGAAAAGTGGGGGGACCAGAAGCCCAGAATTTGGCATTTCCTGATAATCTATTGCTTTTTCTGAAAAAGCAATATTTTCTAATGACTATTTGGAGGGAATTGTTAATTATCCGTAGCTGGCAGAACAGCAAAAAGAATATTAATTAAAAATAAAGATGTTTATTTTTATTTCATTTCACTTTGTTTCACTTTTAAACCTCCATGGGCTTCACAAATAAATGTAGGCTCCAAGTAGAAAATCACAGGACGATGTTGCTCGTGTTGGAGAGACAAGAAATATCAAGTGGAATAGAATGCACTGACTCTGGAAAATGTTCTGAGGGCAAGGCAAACTTTATAGAGAATAGTGTATGCATTATAGGCACACTTAAACCCGCCATCCTGGGCCCGACGTTTGGGAAGCCAGGCTCTGCCTGTCACAAGCCAGGACAAAGGGTGAGTGATGGAGGAGTAGCACCTCCTTAAAAAACCTTGGTCCGGCTGGCCCAGGTTGTAGCACCTCGTAAGGGCCCCTTTCCAGGGTTACAGGAGAAGACGGTCAACGGTTTTGAAGGCGGAAGAGGACTCTACACCTCAACGGCAGATAAAGCGACAGAACCATATTCTAGGAGAAAGAAACTCTGATTACAAACCTCCACTGCCTTGTGGCTATATCTACTACTGGAAAAGGCTTCAGGAGTCAACCTCCAGGCAAGATCCGGAGCCGGAGTCCCGGAAGCGGTTTGTGACTGTGTACAACCACATTCTGGTAACTCCTGCGACGCAGCGGGAACCAATTGTATCGGCTCTGCCATTCCATTGGACTATTTTAGCGACATGGAAATGGGGGATCTGCTGTTTGGATACCAGCCTATCCTCCATATTAATCCAGGCCTCGTGGTGGAGAGGACAGTCCAGCTTTATCACTTTCCAGAACACAACACCATAGTCTTTTGAGACTGAAGGATGCCAATGCAAAAATAGGCTTACTTTCACGTCAGAGGCATCTTCATCTTCAGCTAAAGTATCCTCCTTCTGTAAAACCTGGCCTTGGTTCTAAATGAATTAACTGGCCTAGAAAGGACTACATTTGAAAGGGTCTTTCTTCATCGTTGGTTTTTTGGCTTCACTTCATTTCAATCTGCCTGTTGCATTTTTGAAACTCTCAGGCCAGGGGATCAGGGCCCTTTTTAGACTTTTAATCCCAACAAATAATTTCTTAAAACAAATCAATTCCAATAAATTATCCAAGCTATTTCATATTTTGCTTTTATAGATATTTTGTTTTCACTAAGGCAGCAGCAGCACTTAGGACTGTTGAGGTGGTTGATTCCTCCTCCTCCTTCCAAAATGTAAGATTACCAGCTAATATTACTTAATCAGAAAACTAGACTTTTCTGCTTGGAAAAAAGAATGAGGAGGAATTCTTCCTTTTGTTGTTGTTGTTGTTGTTGTTGTTGTTGTATGGAAGAATGGGAAAGGGGGAATTCTACTGTAAAACCCAATAGCTGAAACAATTGTTTTTCTTTTAATGACCCTGTAATCACTTCCATTGGGATAGAGACAGAGCGATTGAATGGAGCTGAGCATTTACTGGTCGGCTGCTCTTCCTGATACCAAGGTGGAATTTGCAGCACATACTTCCTCTTTGCACCCTAATAGAGAAACATCTGTCGCTGCCCAGGATTGAACTTACAGTTTCCTGACTGTCAGTCAAGAGCTCCACTTCTAAGCCACCATGTCCCTTCCAATAGCTGAAACAACGAAGTGACCAAAATAAAGCTTTATTGTAGCTACAAAGTCCTGGGAGATCTCTGTTTGAAGGTCTTAAGCGCAGCCTTGTAACCCAAATTTGCATGTTTTAGTATCTACTTTTTTCAGAGCATTGTTACCTTATCATGCACGTTACGTATTTTGACCTTAAGCAGTTGAGAGGATTAGAGTTTAATGTAAAATGTCCATGGATGAAATAAAGTCAGTTCCTACAAATATATATTGCAATATTTGTTCAAGCAAATTTGTACGTTATAATTTCTCCCTTCTTCTATCCCTGCGTAAATCCTCATTTTATTCTGTTTTTTTTGTTCTGTCATTATTGCATGTTTTAATGAGTTTCAAAATTGCTTTCTAAAGGCTGCCCCTAATTTGCTAGATGTGTGAAATGGTAGCTGCCCTTTATTTCTTTTGAATTCATCTTTGAATAGATGGAAGTGGCCGTTTCTTAACCTTTATCAACAGCTTGACCTGCACAATTAAGCGCTCAGTGAGTCTGTGAACAAGCAGAAGGCTCGTGAAGATTGCGCTCCTGGAATGCCAACTTATCTTCTAGACATGACGCCTAGTGATTATCTTTTGATATCGGTGTTAAAAGAAGCTTATGCACACCTATGCACAGAGCCCCTTCATCATTCCAACCATACGCTGCTTTAGAGAGAAAGACCGATTATGGTGGACAAGTAGTTCTTCAGAGATTATCCATCATTATTGCAGACAAGCGTCTGAGGCATTCCTGGGTTGCTCAATGATTTAACCCAGCTCAAGAAATCAATTGGAGCCTTCCTGAAAATCTGTATCTCCACCAATCATTCATCCCGCATAGCCGAGCTTGGAAACTGTAGTATATAAATATTATTACCTTTCTACCCGACGTCTCGGTATCAGGAGTCCAATGAAATATAGATTACACGCATTCTTTTATTTGTCTACCTCATGCAGACAATAAAGAATGCATGCTGAAGGAGACTCCATTAGTGACATCTGTACTGGACAGCTGGAGATGTTAAACAGATAATTACCTCAGCGTGGCATCATACTGAATAGTTTTCTTGCAATATTGATTGATTGTGCTTAATGCATTCTTAAGAACATTGAAAGACACAAAAAGATGGACCACCTTATAAATAACTTTGCTTCGCTCCCAGCAGTTATTCAAAATACCATCATGCACCATGTTCATATTTCCTTGGAAAGACAGGGATGTGTGTGTCTGTGTGTGTGTGTCTGTGTCTGTGTATGTGTGTGTGACATTTTTACAAACATTTTGAAGATTCCCAAATAACTTTTAGCAAATGATCATTTTCTTTTATCATAGTTTCTTCATTTAATCAATAAAGGATGCAAATATAATCTGAACAAATTAATAACATATTTTTTTTCTGCCCATATGATTGTATATCGGGATAAAGTTTCAAGCTTTTAAAGAGCTGCAGGAAGTCAATATTTTTGGAAGATCAAAAGCAGAAATGACACACATCCCATTTTCAGTGTCTATTTTAGCCATGTTCTAGAAGGGCTCCACCGTTGCTTGGTGGCTAAAACTATGGCCAAGGAATTGATTTTAGGAGAATTGATTTGGAGTCATTGGAGGAATGTGTGAAAGATTTCAGGATAGATACAATGACATTTTGTCTCCCGTTGGCTTTTCATTCTCATTCCCCCTCTTAATCTACCTGACAAAACATAAACATAAATGAATTTACAGAGAAGCAAGGCGTGAAGACTTAAACTCCCACTTCCGCCACTACCTCAAATAAAGCCAAATTTTAAATGTGCTCACAAGGAAATAGACAAGAGAAGCATTTAAAATCCATCTCAGAAGGAAAACCAATGCTACTTTGGAAAAGCCTTTTACTCTGAGAGATCAGTGCACTAAGCCACTAAGGCAGTTATGGCAAATCTTTTTCTTACAGCGTGCCAAAATTGTGTGTGCACACACTATCGTGCCCATGCGTTCCCACTCAATCTCCCTGCCCACCTGTGCATGCGTGCACGACCATCCCCCATGCATGTGCACATGACCCCTCCCCATGATCCAGAGGCTTCCCTGAAGCCTGGGGAGGGTGAAAATGCCTCCCTCAGCCCCACGTAGGCCCTCTGTAAGCAAGCAATGGATTGTTTCCAAACTTCTGGTTGGCCCGTGGGGGGCGTTTATGCCCTCCCCAGGCTTCAGGAAATGTGGCTCCGTGTGTCACCTGTGGCTCCATCACAGAACTAAGGCAACTGGTTGAAAGTTTCCTTCCTTAAAAATTCAACCAGAGGTACCAGAGATACGTCCATGCATATAATCTGAGAATGGTGGGAAATCTTTGTGAACTGGACTAAAGATCCAACAGGAACAAGATAGTGTCCACCTTGGAATAATCATACAAAATTATAAGGATTCGTATTTTATTCTGAGCAAAATCACATTAATGTTACTTGCCAATATTTCAACTTCTCAAGACCTGTTGTACGCCGCCCTGAGTCCTTGGGAGAAGGACGGCATATAAATCCAATAAACCTCAACCTCAAACCTGTCAAACATATAATTCACAAGCTGCCAGGTGGCGCAGTGGTTAGGGTGCAGTACTGCAGGCCACTTCAGCTGACTGTTATCTGCAGTTCAGCGGTTCAAATCTCACCAGCTCAAGGTTGACTCAGCCTTCCATCCTTCCGAGGTGGGTGAAATGAGGACCCAGACTTTGGGGGCGATATGCTGACTCTGTAAACCACTTAGAGAGGGCTGAAAGCCCTATGAAGCAGTATATAAGTCTAACTGCTATTGCTATTGCTATTGGCAAGTATAGCATGCTTAAGGCATAATAATTATTGGATACACATCTGCCTTGAAATTCATACACAGAGAGTACTAATCAATGGATACTCATGTTGGATTGCTACAAAGTGAAGCGGGTCAACTTATTTTCCAAAGCACCAGAGAGCAGGACAAGAAATAATGGATGCAAACTAATTAAGGAGAGAAGCAAACCTGGAATTAAGGAGAAACTTCCTAAAGGTGAGTACAATTAACCAGTGGAACAGAAGTTGCCTTCAGAAGTTGTAGGTGCTTCATCACTTGAAGTTTTTAAGAAAAGATTGGACAGTCATTTGTCTCACATGGTATAGGGCCTTCTATTTGAGCAGGTGGTTGGACTAGAAGACCTCCAAGGTCTCTTCCAGATCTATTGTGATTGAGAGACTGATTGAAATGCACTAAATCATGGGTGTCAAACTCACTGCATCATGTTGCCGTCACATGACGTTTCATGACATTTTTCTCATCCGTGGAGCTGGGGTGGGGGTGGCCTGTGTGTGATGCCTCTGGCCCACGGGCCGCCAGTTTGAGACCCCTACCCAAGATTATTTACCTTCAAACTTTCCATAATGACTTGGATGAAGACAGGGAAGGAACGCTTATCAAATCTGCAGATAAAAAACACATGGGGACACACTGCTCTATGACAAATAAATGAAATTCAAAGCAATCTTCATAGGTAGGAATAGAATGAATGTAGTATAATAATTTGTTTTCAGAGAGAACAGCAAAATCCCTCATTTAGAAAATGCTACTTGAGAATGTAGGATGAGGAATGTGATTTTAGATGTTATCAATGGCATCGTTTGCAAATCAAGGGATATAATTGTTCCAGTATTACTCCAAGTACTGTGTTCAGTTCTGAACACCTTATCTGAACAAAATAATCATGCAAACAAAAACAGGTTCAGAAAAAAGGATAACAAAACTATGAAGAAAGATGGAGGGGGCTTACGCGTTGAGCCTTGGGGAGTAAATGGCTTTGGTGGGAGATGTACAAATGTACAGAAATTAAAGCCCTCTTTTCTCTCATTTCAGAGTACAGAATATGGAGTAATAGGTTAAGTTAAAGGAAGATAGGCAGATTCCAACTGTGCATCAGAAAATAATTCCCTCAGAGTAACAGCAGTTTGACAGGTAACTGATTACTGAGAAAGGAGATGAGTTCCTTTTCTTGAAATATATTCAGGCACAGTTCAGGCCAACGGTTTAGGCCGAAGAGTATTGTCAAAATGAGCAAGATGGTAACCAAGCCCCCCCCCCTTTTGTACATGCATGTAACATGGATATTCATTCAAAAATTTTAAAAAAAGAAGAAAAAGTGCTGACTCTCAACTCCTTCCAACATAAGCTACTAATATAATTATGACCTCAACTTTTTACATCATCTATAATTATTACAAACCTGTTCTATTGCTGCACAATTATTAAATCTTCAAACTAAATTCTAAATTTCATTTTTTTTCTATTTCAGGCCTAAAAACCAGAAGCAATATTCCAATAGAAACAAGAATAATATCTTTGTTTAAAAGAGTTTAACTTTTTACCAAATACAATTTTTCTTTGCCCCTCCCCCCCAATTCTGGGAAATGATATGTATTTCTATTTATATATTAATCTTTGTAAACTATCATCATTTATATTAACTTTGTTCTTTCAAATTCTTTAACCTTTTAATAGTCATTTTAAGATTCTCAACACTTCTTTATAACTGAAATCAAATCATTCTAAAGCATCTTTTTATCTTTCTTTTAACATATATACTTTCAAATTCATTTTCAATAATATTTTGCAAACTTTATGAATTACCCAGAACAAAATTCCCAATCCAATTTCAAATCCATTTTATAGGTACTCTTTGAGCCCCATTCTCAATGATACCTTTGATATGTTTGAGATGACTGAATTTAGTTTCCTGAACAGAACCTGAAGTGAAGCTTGATAGTTTAATGACCCTTTAATAGAACCATATAGATTATGGTTGTATAATTTTGCAAATAGGGCAACTTTCAGAAGTTTGAATTTATGAGAGCAACATCAGGATCATTTTTTTTTCTCTCCATAGGAATGACTGTCATTCAATAATCCTACAATGATTCAGTATTAAATATAATTTCAGTGATATCTCAAAGGAGGTGGTAAGAATATCTTCAAAATGTTCCGTCTTTTATTTAAAATTATGATGGAAGTAGCCATTATTGTTGTTTGTGAAAAGATTTGCATAGAATAAAAGAGTAAACATAATTAGCTGTTCCCCCTCTCCTCCTACACCAAAGCATGCCGAAACAAAAATACTTCAATGATTTATTAACACACAGACAGGACCTTGGCAGCAATTTAGCACAGACAAGACGTTGGCAGCAATCCAACACAGACTAACCTTGGCAGCAATCCAGCCTGCCAAACTAGCCACGAGAGTTCTCCAGCTCTATTGAATACGTTAACTCCTGCAAAGGGCGTGTGCACAATCATTCCTTTTATAGTCTTGAGAGGAGCCTAATTACCACCAGCTGAGGGCAATTATCTCCTGTAACTGCGCAACTGCTCCTTACACCTATTAGCTCTTTGTTGCCGGGCATCCAGGAACAACTCCCTTGGCTCCTCCCCACTGCTCCAATGCATGACGTCGGGATCACACTCCCTTGTCTCCTCCCCACTGGTCCAAGGCTCAGGCGCCTCCTGGTGGCCAACCAGCCTCTCTGCGCCCTGCTTGGAGTCGGAACCCTGTCCAGGGTCCTCCACATCCTCCAGAGCCGACTCATAAGGCCCCTCGCTGTCAAAGTCTGGTGGCAGCTCCAACGACTCCTGCTCGGCCACAACAATTAGCCACAGGTAATCTAATATTTATGATTGACAAATTGCACCAGACATTATAGCTGTTTTGAAGGAGATACAAAAGCTCATATGTAAAACCAAAATATAGATAAAGCTAAAATGGTCCAATCACAGATTTTTAAGGGCAAAATCTCTTCCAGATTTTAAGTTGCGGAGACTCACTGATGGTGGTACATTGAGAGTTGTGTACATCCCAATAATCAAGCATAATTATGAGTAGCATTTCTAAAATATTAAATTGATAGTACCATGTGGATTAAATACTGTGTGTATTGAGATTAAAGAGCACTGTGGGACACCTTTCCTCCTTAGCAGAAAACACAACAAACTAAAAGCATTTACTGTACAAATTTCCAATATTTGAAAAGTGTGATTGAAGAGCTTCTGCCCAGCAAATAGACTATGGGGAGGAATTTCTACTTAAAAAGTAATTAAAAGACCAGGGCATCTAATGCTGAAAAAAAACACATCAGTGATAGGGATCATTGATTCAGCTCCAAAGCAGACAATCTTATTTTCCTCTTGCTAATTAAATCTTCCATGGCCAATATTTCCCTTCAACTTTTTTTGCTGTAGGTATAGCTGAAATGTTATTTCGGTACTACAGAAACAGGAAACAGCAGGCCAAATATATGACTCATGAATGCAAATACCTTGAATAATAATACTTAGAGTGACTTGATATATAGTCCCCTCCTTTGGAACCATAGCTGAAACATTAATTACGATACGGCACTAAAGACATTTCAACTCTCTTGACTTCACCAACTTTCTCTGGTGGGATGGAGCACCGTTTATGATCCACAGCCATTATTATCAATTAGTAGAATGAAGCTAAAGGATACTGCAATATTCCAATTATCACTGAGTTCCCTAATGTTAAATTATGAAAGCTTTTTAACTTTGCTGTGGAAACAAAAGAATGATTATTCCATCAGCTTGTACAAAAAATATGCTACCCTTTAATTAGTCCTGTTTGATGGATTGCGAGATATTCAATATGTACCATTACTTTTTCAACAATCCCAGATTACCAGTCCTGAATCATTAACCAACTATAGGTAAAGTTAAAGGTTCCCCTCGCACATATGTGCTAGTCGTTCCCGACTCTAGGAGTTGGTGCTCATTTCCGTTTCAAAGCCGAAGAGCCAGCGCTGTCCGAAGACGTCTCCATGGTCATGAGGCCACCATGACTAAACACCGAAGGCACACAGAACACTGATCCCTTCCCACCAAAGGTGTTTCCTATTTTTCCACTTGCTTTTTTACATGCTTTCGAACTGCTAGATTGGCAGAAGCTGGGACAAGTAATGGGAGCTCACTCCATTATGTGGTGCTAGGGATTCGAACCGCCGAACTGCCAACCTTTCTGATCGACAAGCTCAGTGTCTTAGCCATTGAACCACCGTGTCCCTCTTAACCAACCATATGTGTGCTCAAAAGCTTTCCAAATTTTGAATTCTGTGAAATTTTATGGTAGGATTGGAAGGGATTAAGTCTATTACCTTTCTGAATGGCATTCTAGAAGCTTCTTCTGCAGCATATAGTATATTGAGGAACAAAAGGAAAAGCTTTTGAAGCTGAACAGAAGAAGCAACATTATAATATAGGTGTCTATTGACAAATATTAATCTTCTTTAAAAAGGACTTGCTTTAAGTATCCATAAAAGAGACAATAACCACCACCAGATCTGATATGGATAGGATCAGGTTGTCCAAATACACAGCAGTTTATAATGTGGTGACACATCCCATAAACGGATAACCTTTTATAGGTGGGGAAAACATTTTTTGTTGATGGCTGGAATGCTGGTAAAAGTTCTGGGCAGTCTCGTCGCCAGTGCTGTTGCAAACTTTTTAAAATAGTACAAAGAAATGTAAAATTGAGAATGAGCAAGTAGGATTCTTGTAATGGACATGAAGTGCGAGTAAATAAATTACCACATAGGTAGATACCAGCAGTGAACGGAGTATAGCATTAACAGAAATGCACTGAAAAACAGGGGAGTTTTTCGGACACTTTCCCTAAAAGCATTTTGAATTGCTATTTTTCAAGTAATGCATTTTCTCCCGATTCCCTGGGCAGGCCATTCAAACTACCGGATGTGGGAGGAGGAGTTAAAATGGATGCAAAAGAAGGCATCGTGTTTTCTCCTCTTTAGTTGAAAGCAGGACTTAAGGTTTCTCTTTCAACTTCAAGCCTGATGGATTTCTGCCTTCATAATTAAAATTATGCCAAACTTTGTGGCAGCAGATGCAGTAAAAATAATTATAAAGGGAATCTCTGGAGGAATCTAGAAGTTGCATCACTTGAGTATCTGCTGAGGAACACCCAGTCTCAGCTGTTGACTTGAATGACTAATGAAAACTATCAAGGTATAGACTCTACAATGAGATTGGAAAGACTCTAAAGCAGTGTTTCTCAACCTTGGCAACTTGAAGATGTCTGGACTTCAACTCCCAGAATTCCCCAGCCAGCATTCGCTGGCTGGGGAATTCTGGGAGTTGAAGTCCGGACATCTTCAAGTTGCCAAGGTTGAGAAACACTGCTCTAGAGTTTATAATGCATGAAAAAGGTGAACTCATGTTTTTTTTTTAATATAAAGCACAAATAGGACTTGGAATTACTTTACATTGTGACCTTAGAATGAATAATAATAATTATTACCAGCTTGTAATAGGCTGATGCCTGAGACTCTGGCTTGTTGCTCCTTGATTGCTTCTCCCTATGTGCCAATTCTGGAGTGCAACGTCTACATGAAACTGCCGACTTAAGTCATCTGTCCTAATTCAACAGCCTTGATGTTCAGTATCACCAGCATGCGGTAGATCTGTGGGTCCAGATTTATGCTCCTCTTTGCTGGGAGAAGCTGATAGCTAGTTTATCCAGGCAGAACAGAAGCAAGGTTTTTTTGGTGGGGGAGGAATGTAATGCTTCATGTTGATAACTTTAATTAGTTCTAAGTATTATTTAATCGTTGTAATGTATTTGCTAGCATTAAAATGCCCTTAGTTTTGGGGAGGGAGGGAGGATGGAAGGGAGGAAGAGAGGGAGGGAGGGAGGAAGGGAGGAAGGATGGATGGATGGATGGATTTTTTCACTTTATTTCACTTTATTTAGAAACATTCCCTTAGTAAATTTTGGAGGGAGGGAGGGAGGTAAGGAGGGTGGGAGGGAGGGGAGAAGGAAGGAAGGAAGGAAGGAAGAAAGGAAGGAAGGAAGGAAGGAAGGAAGGAAGGAAGGAAGGAAAGAAGGAAATTTTTCACTTTATTTATTTAGAAACATTCCCTTAACAAATGTTCAAGGGAGAGAGGGAGGAAGAAGGAAGGGAGGAAGGAATGCACCCTATAATAAAATAATGTAAGACTATGCATTTGTATCTGAAATATTATCAGGTTTTCTGAATTTTAATCTCACTCTTTTCATTTGGTGCTACTGTTAATGTATTGAATAGAATAATTCATTATAAATGCAGGGCTCTAGAGACCATTATGAATTTTAAGCATATGAAACAAAGTGGATGAGTCCTTCAGAACTTCCCTTCAAATCAGTGTAGCATCATTATTAACTTGCATTATGACCTAAATAAATCATAAGATCATATTTCTTTTAAATGCCACTTGTCGTACATCAAGCCAGTCCTGTTTTTTTTGAAAAGATTCTAACACCTAGATGGAGAGGAGCTTCACTTCAATTGCAATTAAATAATCTGAGTTACGTACTATTAAACATGAGACATCCATCAACTGCATGGTTCCATCCATCATTTGCATAGAATAATCTTGGCATGACTGAGAATCTGTCATAATGTGCCAATAGATTTCACTCCATAATAAAGCTGATTTCTTCAGTTTTCCAAAACAGGATGTGTAAACCCAATTAAAACCAATGATGCCTTTGTAAGGTTCCCTATTTATAGGGTTACCTTTTTATTAACAATCGATTCCTTTGTGCACACAGTTATTTATAGTTTATAGTTTATAGTTTATTTATTTGTATGCCGCCCTTTTCCCTGAGGGGACTCAGGGCGGCTCACAAGTTAGGGGAAGGGGAGGACAAAACAAGTTATGAACATAAAACAATACATTGTTAAAAGAGAACACAACAATCATACCATTCGGGTGGGGTTAGGGTCTTTAGCCCCAGGCCTGCTGGGACAGCCAGATTTTAAGGGCAGTGCGGAAGGTCTGGAGGGTGGTGAGGGTACGAATCTCCATGGGGAGTTCGTTCCAGAGGGTCGGAGCAGCCACCGAGAAGGCTCTCCTCCGGGTAGTTGCCAGATGACATTGGCTCGTTGATGGAATTCGGAGGAGGCCTAATCTAGGCGATCGGATCGGTTTAGTGGAGGTAACGAACTAACAGACCACCATGACATCTTCCCTCTGGAACATCACCTCCCCTGTGGCTAGAATGGCCCTGATCTTTTATCATGCATTTGGAAGGCCCTGGAGACATAGTTTTGCAATCAGACTTGGGGATCAACAAAGACATGGTGGAAGTTAATATGCACTGAATTAAGACTTTGATATTGGAAATTTATGGCCCAAATGAGGGGAAAGTATATTTTTTATAAATAGCTTAAAAGGTAAAGGTTCCCCTCACACATGTGTGCTAGTTGTTCTAGGGGGTGGGAGTGGGGGGAGGTTGCTCATCTCTATTTCAAAACTGAAGAGCCAGCACTGTCCAAAGACATCTCCATGGTCATGTTGCCGGCATGACTAAACACCAAAGGCGCACGGAACGCTGTTACCTTCCCACCAAAGGTGGTCCCTATTTTTCTACTTGCATTTTTTATGTGCTTTTAAACTGCTAGGTTGGCAGAAGCTGGGACAAGTCACGGGAGCTCACTCCATTATGCAGCACTAAGGATTCGAACCACTGAACTGCCGACCTTCTGATTGACAAGCTGGGCGTCTTAGCCACTGAGCCACTGTGTCCCTATAAATAGCTTCTGAAGGGATTAATAGGTTTCTCTTATGAATATGGGTGTTTGTTGTGGGGTTGAAAAATAGTAAAATCATTTGTCTTTAATTTAAGGGAGAATTTGGGGCTGCTTGGGGTATGGAGGCAGAAAAGTGACGATTTGGGGCATTACACCTACATTTCTGAATGAATATAGATCCTTTCCAAGAATTGAAATGATCTGGATTTTAAAGAACTTGGCTACTAAGTTTTTGAATGTAAGCATATTGCTAAATACTTTTTTTGGATTTGGATTTTGAGGGAGTTTGGTTTATTAAAAAATCTTATGCTTTTAGATGGAGACTAAATGAAAGGTTGGTAAAGAAGGAAGCAACAATGGAAGATGTAAAATTAATGAATTAATCAAAAATTAATTTTTGAAAATAATGTAAGTAAAGGCCCCTAATTAAGAACAGTTTAGGATGCAAATAAAGCTTTTATTAGAAGTCAAAAGTCAAGGAAAAGCACAATAATAAATGAATAAAAAGAAAAAGAATAATTAATTTCCAGAGAAGATAAGTATTTCTCAACAGATTAAGCTTTTTCAATGATAATTATCTATATTAACAACAAGAGAAGTATAAATAAAAATGAGTTATGTGAAGCAAAAAAGAATTTGCAATAAACTACAGAAGTAAAAGGTATCAAAATTGCAAGAGGCGGAGACCATATTTGAGCCGTACAAAAAGCATTTCATCCATATTATTCTACATGATTTAAATAAAGTGACAAAACTGATGACTATCTAAAGAAACAAAATGTACTGAGGATTACAGAGGAAGAGAGGGATACTATGAATGAACCTATAATAATAAGAAGAGTTTTCTGAAACAATAAGAAAGATTAAACTAGAAAAAGTACCTCGTCCGGATGCTTTATTAAGTTTTTATTATAAATGTTTTGAGGATGAACTTTTATTTCCTTTACAAAACACAATGAATTCTATATTATATGGAGGAAAGATGCCAGAGTGGCAAGATTTGGCTTTCACAAGAGATTATGTGCAGACATCATTATTGAATAATGACCACAAGTCATTCACAATCATTCTAGCTAATAATCTGAAAATAGTTTTGCATTTATTCATGAAAATCAGTGTGGGATTTTTCCTAAAAGACAACTGAAGGACAATGTTAGAAGTATGTTGGGTATTTTGGAATATCTGCAGCAATATAATTTTTAAAAGTTGCATTTGATTTGCACAACTGCATACAGTAGGCCGCTGATAATTTGGACTGGTCTTTCTTGTTCAACATTTTTGAATTTTGGAAAGTACTTTATAAAATGCTTAAGATTGATTTGCACTCCCCATAAAGCATAATAATTGTTACTGGAGTTCTAACAAAAGTCAGGGTTCCATTAGCATCCAAAAGTAAATCAGAATCCAAGGCAAAGTATTGCTCTAAGTTCCAATTTATTAAGAGAGCCATGTTGACACATATGGGAAAACCCAAATCTGAAGGCTTCCTGGTTTTCCCCACCCAGTTGAAAGTTCAAGATCTTGCCCCCAGACCCACCTGGTCCATCACATGGTCCAATCTCCCAATGCCATGTTGGCATCTTCCACCCATCCAATTCCAGTCAGGTGCAGAGGTGCAGAGACAAAGGATGACCTTGGCATTCTGGAAAGAATTTTGTTATGACTACCTAATATGTGACTCCTTACAATCCCCCCTCCCATTTTCCCACAATAGAAAATGCATAGCAGAATAATAGAAAGTATGGCAGACCAACGACCCAATAGAAAAGATTACTGTAGTCCTGATAACAAAACCCTGTGAGATATAAAAAGGAAGATGTCCATTGTCTCTTCTTTATTTTCAGAATGGGACACTCCCCACGGTCAACTCGCCTCATGATAACTCGCAGTGGGACAATTCAATAATTCGATTTTTTTAATTATTTAAAATAATTTAAAATTTATTTTATTTTTTGTCATTCACGTTTCATTTTGTCCCTCCTCTGACATCCTTTCTTTAATTATTCTATTCTTCTTTAATATTAGTGTAATTCCTATGCCATGATGAGTTGGTCAGTAGGAGTTGGTCAAGGCAAGTTGGCTGAGGTGAGTTGGCTATAGTGAGTTGTCCTAGACATGTTTATTTTGGTTCTTGAAATATTAGAGGCGTAAGACAAGATGAGAGGATTGTGGGTGTAAAGATTTAAAGAAACGTATAAATTACAGGCTTTACTGTTGGTTCTGGAGGATCTTTTAAAGATAATTAAAATATTAATGGATAAATTAAAAGAATTTGGTTCAGGTTTTAAGATCAAGGAACAGAATATAAAGATGTTGATAAAAGTATGAAAGTAGAAGATCAAACAGAATTGATGAATAAAATGTGTTTTAAAATCAAGAAGAAAGCAAAATATATGAATATCACTATCACAAATATGCATTGTATGTTATTTTAAAATAACTATATTAAGACATAGAGTGAAATTTAAAAAAAGACTTATTAAGATGAGAAAAACTACAACTGTCAATGCTGGGGAGAATTTATGTGATAAAAATGAATGTCTTCCTAGAACGATGTTTTGGTTTCAGAGAATACCTGTTTTGACATCTGATAAACTATATAAACAGTGGCAGAAGGATGTAGCTAAATTCGTATGACAGGTGATAAAACCATGACTTAAATATAAGATATTACAAGATGCAGAGGAAAGAAAAGGAGTTTACCTGATTTGAAAATGTATTTTGCAGATTACTGTTTAATTTAGTTAATAATAGGGGTCAAGCTTATCAGCTGGAAAGCTGAAAGCCTGGGTTCAAGATCCGAATGCTGTACGACCAGGGCCGGATTTCCCTAGAGGCTAACTAGGCTTCAGCCTAGGGCCTCAAGATCAAGAGGGGCCCACATTCAAATTGTTAGCAAAATTAAAATTACACTATTCTAAAAACAGTGAACACTAAAACACTGAACCGAAAAGAAGGAGAAATTCTATGCATATGGCTAATAAACAAACATAAAAATGTATTGGTTAAGATCGTTCCAGCGCCGCGGCAGTTGGGGAGCCCGCCCACGTTCCCGGCACCGGCGGTCGGGCGAGAGGCGCGGCCGCTCCCAGTAGCCGCCCCGTCGACGCGGAGCCCACCAGCGGCCAGGCAGGTGAGGGCGAGGGGGCCGAGCCGGGCAGCTGAGCGCAGCAGGGGAGGCGGCTGGCCTCGCTGCCTTTGCCGCAGAGCAGAGCCGCCCTCCGTCGGGAGGCCAGCTATATATATTGATATATATTGATATATATCACAGTAATAATGTATTTTATTGTCTCTCATGTAATTTACAAACTTAAAAATGGGAGGTGAAAGGGCCTCATAAGTGGAATAGCCACGGTCTCTTTTCATCTAAATCCGGCCCTGTGTACGACCGAATGACCTCCTTGCTTACTTGTTCCGGCTCCTGTCCACCTAGCAGTTCGAAAGCAAGTAAATGTGAGTAGATAAATAGGTACCGCTTTGGTGGGAAGGTAACAGCATTTCATGTGCTTCGATGTACAGTCATGACCCCAGAAATATCTTCAGACAACATCAGCTAAGAAACAAAGCCTGACCACCGTCCCCTAAAATCAAAATGAGTAAACAAGGGGCATCTTTATGTCTTTTCTTTATTGATATTACTGGGTTGATTAAGGAGATAAAGAAGTTACATCAAGCACATATATTCTCAAAGAATCCTGATGCTATATACATTATTAAGAGGAGCCAGTTCAAAGCTGGCATGCCTGAAGACCAAACTCCTTAAGATTCGTCACAAACTTGAGGCTTCATAGGATTGTGTCATTATGAATAGTGATCAACCTAGGACAGTGGTGGCTTTCAAAAATTGTTTGAACCTACTCTGTGGGTGTGGCCTCCCTTGTGGGAGTGGCTTGCTGCCCATGTGACTGGATGGGAGTGGCTTGCCGCCCATGTGACCGGATATGAAGATGCCGACGACACTTGTCAGAACCACCTTAAATTACCTCACCCACAGCACTGGCATGCATAAGAATATGATGTCAACTTGTTTTTTAAAAGGCATCTTTGGTTTGCGTTAAAACAACTTCAACACACGCAATGTTCTGATTGCCCCACAAACGCAGTAGTCATCCTTACCTTTCACAGAGGCACTGAGTTTTATAAATAGGAGCATGATAGTGTAGAATAATCACATCCAAGGACCAGTGGTGGGTTTCAAAAAATGTTGGAACCTCTTCTGTAGGTGTGTCCTGCTTTCCGGGTCCACTGGTGGAACCTCTTCTAACCGGTTCGAGAGATTTGACGAACCGGTTCTGCCGAATAGGTGCGAACTGGTAGGAACCCACCTCTGACCTAGGAGGACTCTCGATGCTGTAAACTAATGCAGCACCAGCAAATTAAGTAAGCGAAGAGATGCAATGACTCCTTTCTCAGTGAACTCCTTCGAGCAGGTTTATTATTATTATTTTTTCAGCAGGTTTCGTGGAATGTTTTTCAAGGATGCTCAGAATACATTTCAGACCGACTGCTTTGGTTCTCCATTCACTTTTCATGTGAGCAACGGAAACGAAACTGCAACAACATTTAATGAAATAAAAAAGCGGGACTTTTGTTAAACTGTTTCTATGTGTTGAGCATGATTAATGAAAGTGACTCTGTTAATATGCCTTCCAATGAATAGGTTTCATGAACCTCATCCTTTATTATGCTCACGGGCAGTACAGATAGCTATTAACAGTGGTGGAGACCAGACTTTTATTTTAAAACATTTTAGACAGAAATAATAGAATATTTCCAATTAAAAAAAGATAATCTTCCTTCAGAAGAAGAGCAGTAAGTATTGTGAATAATTTAAAAGCCACGGGGAATATAAAGATTTATTAAATTTCCCAACAAGCAATAAGGTAGAAGTTTTGATTAATGGCTGAGAACTAGAAACAGAATGAATCAAGGACTTTTAAAAACATGATGTTTTAATGCATTTTTGTTCCATTTTTACTGTAATTCAAACTATTCTTTCCACTGCATGAAAAAAAGTTCTTTTTAATTAAAATTATTTTGTCAAAGTTTAGGCAGCACGTTTCATAGACTAGAATATGCCGTGAGATGGGTTAAAATATTTTAATTATCAAAATATTTAATTGCATTATTTATTCAAAATGATTTTGTTTTTGCAATATTCATAAAGCAACATTCTAAAGTTTCTTTTTTTCTGTATTTCATAAAAGCTAGAAATTATAACAATTTGGCAATAAAAGTCATTCATTTCATTCCAAACTAGTCCATAAGATGCTATGTATTTGAAAGAGCACTAATTCAAAATGCAGCCTAACAACGTGCTGGAAATTGTTCAGCTAAACACCTTCAAAGAAACAACATCTGAAATATTTAATCGTATAAAAATCTAACTATATAGAAATATAGTAGTAACACATTAATACTTGTAGCAATATGTGACAAAACAAAACTAGAAGGAGACACAAATGTGGAACAGATGGCTACATAAATTGAACAAATAAATAAAATGTCACTATTATTAATAATACTACTGTCTAAAATAGAATTGTTGAAATATATAAAACTATGTGAATGCAGAAAGGGCTTTGAGTGAAACCTGTTATCAAAGAACAGTACAGAAACTTGCTAGGGTAGTGAACACTGTTGGTGCCTTTAATTCTTATTTCATTGATACGACTAGAAAATTATTTAAGCCTATGCTATTTCCCCCTTAACCTAATCAACTCATTCCACTTCAGTCCATCTTAAAGCATGAACAGTTTTCTGGTATATTAGCAATATCCAGTTTATATGTACTTGATGTTTTGCTACTATCAATTTGTCACGTCATGCACCAGAATGTCTTTGCAGCTCTGTACAATTTAAATGCTTTAGTTGGCCATTATTGTTAGTGGGGGGGAAAGGTGCTATGTGAACATATTAACACATTGTCACACGGATTCCCAATTGCTCTCCGAAGTGGCAGAGAGGACACAGGGCTAACATTGCAGGGGAACTGATTTACATTTACATTCCATATATGGTGTCATTTGCTCCCCCAACCCTTCTCATCCTTCCCTTCAGATAACGCAATCCTGGCTCAAAGATCAAATGAAGATCTTCTTACATTTCATTTATTTATTTATCAGCACAAATGCAACACACACACACACACACAGAGAGAGAGAGAGAGAGAGAGAGAGAGAGAGAAGCCTGGTTTTCACAAAGAGCATTTTCTAACAGGTTATCAAACAGGTAGATGTTCACCTTCGAAGAAAAATGAAAAACCCCAATCATCTGTTCACCTGACTACAGGAGGACTTCAAACTGGATAGAGATCTGAGTTACTTACTCTTGTCTATGACTCCTGCTGTTTCTAATTTCATGGCATTCAGTGAAGAGGCACTGCACACTTGCATTCTTTGGAATGAGAGTACAGCTCTCTGAGGATCATCTGGGGCCCTTAAAAACAAATTTTCCTGAAGAGCTGTGCTTGTGCTCAGCAAAATCATTTATACCCCCTCTGCAGAATTCCCAGCTGACTGTGTGAAGATCAGGAAGTCCAAGGGATGGATGAGAGATGGGCCTCGGTTTTTTAATCTAGTTTCAACTCTGAAAGGAGTTTCAAACAATCGAACCCAAAACATTATCATAATTGACACCTCGGAGAGCAGAACTTTTGAATTGGGGGAAAGAGAGGCAGGAGGAGTTGCAATATGAGAAATCCTAGGTTATTTATGTGTAAAGCTTTTGCTGGTTTTCTGTCTTTGGGGCAGAAGCTTCTGAAACAAGAGTTCCTAAATTGGGAGTAATTTACAAAGGGATTATTTGGATGCATCCTGAGGGTAATGGAGCAATTTGTAACTCCTTATGTGAGAGTCACATAAGCAGTTAGGGACTCAGTGGCTAAGATGCTGAGCTTGTCAATCAGAAAGGTTGGCAGTTCGGCAGTTCGAATCCCTAGCATGGCCTAATGGAGTGAGCTCCCGTTACTTGTCCCAGCTTCTGCCAACCTGGCAGTTTGAAAGCATGCAAATGCAACTGGAAAAATAGGACCCACCTTTGGTGGGAAGGTAACAGTGTGTCCATGCGCCTACTGTGTTTAGTTATGCAGTCCACATGACCGTGGAGACGTCTTCAGATAGCGCTGGCTCTTTGGCTTTGTAACGGAGATGAGCACTGCCCCCTAGAGTCGGGAACCACTAGCACATATGTGCGAGGGGAACCCTTACCTTATGTGAGAGTCAAGGATCCATTTGGGCACTGATGTTGCTGCGATGGTTGTGTAATACAACCGAAGTCTGTCTGTCTTCTTGTTTGGAACCACTTTCTTTGAGACCGGGGGGGGGGGGGGGGAGATAAAGATCACCCCTATAAAATATACCAGATTAAGAAACACTGCCGTATAGTAAAACAAATTACTTTTATTGGAGCAGTCATAGACGCTTGTAACTCTGAATGTGCTCTGCCCCCCCCCTTTCATGTGAACTAGTGAGGGCGCTAAGACATTTTCTCTACTTCGTTTCTTAGAATGAACTTAAACTACATTTCTCTGATCGTTCTGTAGAAAGTCAGCACCCACCTCCCAGAAGAATATTAAAAAGGGAGAATATTATATTTCCCTAATGGCGAAACACGTTTTTTTAGAGGCAGGAAGTAGACTCAGACTCTCTTAATAGCCCCAGCAGATATTTAGTGCCCATTAAGAAAGATTGGGCCGGTCTATTCAGAAACCAGCCCCCTGAGGAGGCCACCTTTTAGAAATGCAGATTTGGCAATCCATTCAAGGCAGGCTATTATGAAGCAAAGGCAGAATGGTAGGACAGTGTTTCCCAACCTTGGTGACTTTAAGTCCTGTGGACTTCAACTCCCAGAATCCCCCAGCCAGCTTAGCTGGCTGGGGGATTCTGGGAGTTGAAGTCCACAGGACTTAAAGTCACCAAGGTTGGGAAACACTGTGGTAGGATTAGAGGCAGCCCAGAGCAGCCAAAACTTCAACCAAACCTAGAAGCTCAGACAAACACCTAGGATTTGCATTTCCTCTTTTGCCTATAAAGCCAGCTATGACCCCTCCATGGCCCCATAGGAACCTGACAACAGCCCGTAAAATATTAAAGAACATGTTCTTGGACAGGGACAGGAAGGTCAAATACAAAACCCAAGAGAAGGTATAAAAACCCCTCACTCTCAGCTCCATTTTGCCAGCTTCCCAGAACCACAAACTCATGTGGTTCTGCTGCATCAATAAACCCTCTTTCCAATCAGCTTCCTTGTTTCCAGTGTCTTTCTCCCAGCTTGGAACTGAACCAGATGGATGTTTCCTCCTACAGTTCCTTAGATTGTGGTTATTTATCCTGTTTTTCAAGGCTTTCCCCTATATTCCCTACAGCATGTCCAAAGTCTGCTCCGGGGGGGGCAATTGCGGCCCATTTTCAAATTTTGAGGGGCCCGCAGCCTAGAAGAGCCGAGGTGGCGCAGTGGTTAGAGTGCTGTACTGTAGCCATTTCAGCTGACTGTTATCTGCAGTTTGGCGGTTCTAATCTCACCGGCTCAAGGTTGACTCAGCCTTCCATCCTTCCGAGGTGGGTGAAATGAGGACCCAGACTGTGGGGGCGATATGCTGACTCTGTAAACCGCTTAGAGAGGGCTGAAAGCTCTATGAAGCGGTATATAAGTCTAACTGCTATTGCTAACTGCTATTGCTCTTCTCCCTGCTGGAGTTATTTGTTTAGTCTTTCATAAAATAGTTCATTTGCCTTTAATGTTAATGGTTCAAAGAATGTCAGGCCGAATGGTTGGCCCCACACATTTTCACCTCACCAAATCTGTCCCTCCTTGCAAAAATTTGGACACCCCTGCCCTACAATAATTGAATCAAACAGTTTAAGAACCTCTCTTTTAGGAAATAAGATTCTTGGTTTTTATCTACCCTTCTTGTGTTCCTGCATCATATTTAAGTATGGCAGTTCCAACCTAGTCTCACAATCCCTGTACACGCGAGAGAACATCAATTCTATCATTTCCTTAATTTAAAACACATTACGCCGTTGTTATAATGCCAGTTTGATTGTCAGAGGAATCCAAATTCCTGTGTGGACTGCTGGGTTATATTGCAACTCGCACAATCTTTTTATTCCTCTGTGACTCAGGAATGGCTAAGAAGATTGTTTGATTCACATTGTCACTCTAACATACCAAATTTCTTCCCTAGTTATTTATGATCCAGAAATGGTTTCCTTTTTTATTATTATTTTCAAAATTTGCAGTTTTCTAATTTTGTGGTGCCGTTCATTTCTCAAAAATATGTCAGTGGAGCAAAAATGCACAGGAACGAAAAGGTATGGAATTACAACTAGACAGAACTAATTAAATGGGGAAAAAAACCTAGAAAATGGTTGAAATTAATCATTTCACTGAGCTTTAGCTAACACTGGTCAGGCATAATAAAAGCTGTGGTTCAAAACTGCTGGAAAGAAAGGTTGCATTAACACACCTCTTTTCTCCTGTCTGTAAATATAAAATACCATTTCTCTCATAGTCAGGATGAGGTTTTTGGGGAAACCTTTATTTTCAAAGTACTTGTTATCAAATGCAAATAGAAATCAAACCAAGTCAGAGCATGATTATTTTGTGAATAGAGCTACTTCAAAAGTGTAACTTACTTTCCGCAGCCCAGTGATTTATTGTGATTTGGATAAGTAGCCAAGACTGAGCCATAATTTGCCCTTCCTTCCTTCCTTCCTTCCTTCCTTCCTTCCTTCCTTCCTTCCTTCCTTCCTCCTTTCCCTAACCTTCCCCTCCCTCTCTCTCCTATTTTTTCTTTATTTTCTTTCTTTTTTTCTCTTTCTCTCTTTCTTTCTTTTATTGCCTCCCCCCATTTTACTCAGGGTAACTGTGGATGGCTTACAATCATGAAAAATGATAAGATCTTACTTAAGAACTCTCCACTACCTCTATAGAGACTGACAGTCATTCAAGTCACAGTTTTGTCTCAAAGCTGCTTTTCTAAAAGGCAACAGGACTTCCTTTGTTTTTCCTTCAGACATTTCACTTCCCATCCAGAAAGCTCCTTAAGCTTCTTGGATGAGAAGAAAAGAAGAACAAAGGAAGTGTGGTGCCTTTTGAAAAAGTGTCTTTGGGATCTCCACTACCCCATCCCCCAAAATGACACCGTGATTGGGGCAACCTATGATGAAAGGCGTCACCCCCCAAAAAATCCTCCTGATTTTTGCCATTCACTAAACCCAATTATTTCACATTTTTAACGCAGAGCTGTCCGTTCTAAGTAGATGAAAATATATTCAGTAGGATCTTGTGCTTGTTCATTAAATTTTAACTGAATGTTATGCATACCTGTAATAACTACAAGAAAATGTTATGTGTGGTTGAAAGTGCAGAAACATTTAGATCAGTGTTTCTCAACCTTAGCAACTTGAAGATGTCCGGACTTCAACTCCCAGAATTCCCCAGCCAGCATTCGCTGGCTGGGGAATTCTGGGAGTTGAAGTCCAGACATCTTCAAGTTGCTAAGGTTGAGAAACACTGATTTAGATGACAGATACAAGAGCTGGAAGCAAGGTACTGAAGGAGAGAATTGTGTGTTCTATGTGCCACCCTTTGTCTGACCCCCCTGCTACTAATCTTTTGGTGAAGAGTGTTTTGTCTTGTCCAGCATTGATGAAACTTTAGAATAGAATAGAATAGAATAGAATAGAATAGAATAGAATAGAATAGAATAGAAGAGAAGAGAAGAGAAGAGAAGAGAAGAGAAGAGAAGAGAAGAGAAGAGAAGAGAGCATAACAGAATAGCAGAGTTGGAAAGGACCTTGGAGGTTATTTTTATGACTGGGGTATTTCTTCATTCATATCCCAGGATTATGTAAAGTGGCTGATACAAAACAATAGGACTCTTCCTCCTAAATAAGTACACATTTTAAAAATGGATTTAGTTGGAAGATTAGTATTTTCTCATCCTTACTATCTTCAAAGAAGGATGGAGAAATATTTCAAAAAATGATGTGGGTGGATTCATGGAGATATTGAAGTGTACATTGAAACTTCCTCCAAGGTTTTCTGTCAAAAATTAAAGCATTTACAGACATTTTTATGCTTTTCACTTACAGTCCATGAATAAATCTTTTATCAACGGGAATATTGAAACCAATTCAAATCTTCTCTTACCATCAAATCTGGAATCTGCTCTACATCTGCCATTTTTAAATCTTGAACCGAATCTTATGCTACTGATTTGTATTCCCCATACAAAATCAATAACTCTAATGAACAATTTTCACCAAAAGGAAAGCAATAGTATTGTTAAAAAATATAAGTTTTAATCCTCAAATGTAATATTTAAACATAGATATGTGAAACAAAACTCAGAGATGAAATTGAAAAAGAACTTTATCATGAAATATTTTAATTATGCTTGTTTGTGATATATTGTATTTATGAATATATCTGATTTGAAGTTCAAAGTATTGTCACCTCTTTTTCATTTAAAAATGACACCTCTTAAAAGTCATTCTTTCCATTGTCTTTGTCATGTTCCTTATAATAACATTCACATATTATCTTTCAAATGATTATGCCAGCACTATACAAGACTCTTCATATATGAAATGCAATAATTTCATTCATAACAACTTTTCACTTGTCCAGAATATAGTAACAATAGACTTTGTCTATTTATGGCTAGCTTTATTGAAAACCCTCAGGAAGCTGGGATGGTCATTCTATTCTTCAAAATAAAAAAGGGGGAATAAAGAGAATGTGATGACTAGCCAATAATGGATCCTGCTTTTTTTGGAGAGCAGGCAAGAAAATCATATTGTTTAATTTTCCTTTATCAACTGTGTCCTTAAAACTCACAGAAGGGATATAAAAAGTAGAAAGCAAGAGTTTTGATGATATGTCAGTTGCTTCTAAAAGTTGTGAAAATGCCCTTTGATATTCTAGATAATATATGGCAAGTTTAGCACAGCAGAATTGTCATGACTACAATAGAAATTATGTTTAACCTCTGAGAGCAGAAAAGACATGTTGCCTTCAAAGATTGATGCTCCAACCTTTGTTAAAGCCCTCCACAACACTTAGGGAAAGAAGAAGAAGAAGAAAAAAACCCTAGCAGATATGTACAGCCAATGTGTACAGTTCAAATCCTACCATAACACCCTAGATCATCTTTTTCAGTTTCTTAACCTAAAAATTTAGGCTGTAATCTTTTTTCACATGTGTTGCCTGTGTGGTGAACATAAAAAAGAGGCATAGCTGAGATCATGTTGTAACAGCTGCCTTCTTGATTTTTTTTTTTGCCCCCTACTGTGAATGTCCCTTATGTGACAATTCAACTATGATTCCAAAGTGTGAGGATATATAAATAGATTGCAATGTGTTGTTCTAGAAAGAAAGAAAGAAAAAAAAGGAAGAAAGGAGGGAAGGAAGGAAGGACCTTTTCTAATTAATATATTTAACCTATGTCAAAAAAATATAAACTCATAATTTGCTAGATTAAGTGTAGGACGCCCAGCAAGAATTGTAAATTAGTTTAGTTTAGTTGTTTTTCTAAGGGGAAAAAATGTGTTATCTGGTCATGATGAGAGTAGAAGCTTATTTAAGCATTAATCATTAAAAAGGAATGAAAGATTGGCTTTTCAATTGGTTTGGAAATTTTAACACCTCTCCGTGATACAGATCAACCATATTATTATGTAATATAAATGATTTGCTATGCACGTTTAACATAAAATGACCCACAAGGTTGCATTTCACTTCCTATTAACATTCCCATCAACAAATCCAAAGATTTGTTTACCCCAAATTAAGCAACTACTAAGACAGGTTGTGACAAATACATTTCTATTTCAGTGCTGCAATTGAACAAGAATCTTCTTTTGTGTTCTTTATTCAGTCCAAAGGGACACAGATGCTAAATAAAGTTCACTTCTCACAGTTATTTTGGAAAAGCTTTTAGTCACATTATCCCAATATGCCTTCATCCATTAGCAGTTTCAAAGGGAAATAACCTGGAATTTACCCAGGACAGCATGAAAGTTCAAATTACTTGTTTTAAAAGTCGGATGCTCATTTGTTTTGTCCTGAAGGATGGGACCTCTCTAAAGAAACTATTTTACTTCATTTTATGGTTATCCACTTAAAATATAGGAGAATCACTATAGGACAGAGAAAAAAATATGGAAGAATGGATGAGTTGGAGAAGTCACTCAAACTTTTATTGTCCTACTAGCTGATAACCCGACATTGCCCAGGTATTTATTTATAGGGAAAATGTCCTGACCAAATGTAATTTCTAATGTTGGCTTTCCCCATAACCAGAGGGAGTCCCTTGTGGAGTACTGTGAAGCTGTTACCATGGCAACTCCACTGCACTGCATAGTAGAATCCATTTTACAGCAGTACAGTAGAAGTCATTTGAAGGCACAACAGGCTGTATCTTAACAGAACACATACCCCAATGGGTGTTACAGGTGTCTTATCCCCACAGTATTTTTTCCAGAGAATAAGTCACCTGTGTACCAAATTTGGTTGAAATTGCTCAAGATGTTCCAGAGTTATGCTGGAACATACACACGCATATACACACACGAATTCTTGCAATGCTTTCATATATACTAATATTAATATTAGATTTATATACCAACCAACTCCCACCATCAAACAAGAATATTTATCTGTCCCACATCCTTGTTCATGTCCAATTTGTTCATGGCCTGGATTGATTATAAGAAAGCATTTGATTCTGTTTCGCACAGCTGGATTGAGGCATGCTTAAACAATTTTGGAATTGTCAGCAACATCCAGAAATTCCTGAAGACTTCCATGAAGCTATGGCAAACTAAGCTGATGTTTTGTGGAAAGGAACTTGGTGAAATTGAAATCAAACGAGAAATCTTTTTAATTAATTAATTTATTTATTAGACTTATATACCGCTTCATAGGGCTTTCAGCCCTCTCTTCCAAGGCGACTCACTGTCACCATTGTTATTTGTACTTTCGATGGTGCCACTAACAAGAATTTTTAACAAAACAAACTGTAGCTATAAAGTGGCTAAAAAGGGTTGAAAATTTCTCGTTTGCTCTATATCAGGGATGTGGTCAACACATGACATATTGAGATTTTTTTTCCTCTTTGCTAAACTGGGCATGCGTGTGACCAGCTCATGACACATCTGGCCCGTAGGCCGCACGTTTGACACCCCCTGCTCTACATTGGATGGATTAAAACTGTTTGGAGAAACAAAAGCTGAATTGAACTCACTGCTGAAAAGCACTGAGGAGTTTAGCAGAGACGTTGAAATGTGTTATTTCAAATTATCAGCAATGGAGAAAAGGCCGGAATTTTCCCACCTCACTTCCATGGTTGAATAATTATCAATCATCCAGAATGACACCGTTTCCATTTACAGGGATGTGGGGTGGGTGGGGGTGAGGTGAGGGACTATTGTCCAGCATATCTGCCTCTAATTTTGATCTATTCCCATTCTGGTTTACTGGATATACAGAAAATATGGTTTAGCTTCTTTAGGCTTATATCAGTGATTTATTAATGTTTCTCTGCCATTTCACATCATTTTGTTTATTGGGGTGAATAAAACAGGATGAGTGAAAGGACTTTTGTGCGATGCCTTTGAACAGTGTTCTGTGTCAAACAGTTCCAAGCAGCTAGAAATAGCCTATCAAGGATTTTATTTCTCACTGACATTTTTAAGAAATAAAAAAGACTTGAAGCATATGCTTCAAGAGGCTTAAATTATAAATATCTCCTAGCAAAGATTTGTCATTTTATCACTTTTTTTTTTCATTAGTTAGAAAAGAATAAGACTGCAAGCATAACCTAAGTGATGCTAAGCTAAGTTATAAGGTAGTGAGGGTATCTAAAGATGTCCCTGCTTTAAGAGTCACAATAAGACACTTAAGACTGGCTGCTTTAATTTTCTGATTCATTAGAGCAGTTTGTCAGGTTTTATTGAAACTTAAAGGTCACCCATTCAATCCGTAATGAATTCCAGAGAGATCTTGCATTCGGGTGGGGCCAAAGCTCTTCTTAATCACCATTAAGGCATTCGTAGGCCCAATGCAGGGGTGAAATTCAGCAGGTTCTGACAGGTTCTGGAGAACCGGTAGCGGAAATTTTGAGTAGTTCAGCCAACCAGCAAATACCACTTCTGGCTGGCCTCAGAGTGCGGTGGGAATGGAGATTTTGCAATATCCTTCCCCTGCCAAGCCCACCAAGCCCCCCAAGCCACACCCACAGAACCGGTAGTAAAAAAAAATTGAATTTCACCACTGCCCCAATGGTAGTTAGTCCCATGAGCAAAGTGAAATTTGTTTCTAATTATAAGGTTGCCACATCTGGCATGCAAACTATTGGTGAGCGCTAGTGGACAGCAGAGGAATATCGACAATGCTCTTTTTTTTGGCTGCCATTTGGTGGTTGGGTGATGGTTGCCCCATCACAGAGAGGAGGTGGCACAGTGGTTAAATGCAGCACTGCAGGCTACTTCAGCTGACTGCTAGTTCTGTAGTTCGGCTGTTCAAATCCCACCAGGCTCAGGGTTGACTCAGCCTTCCATCCTTCCGAGGTGGGTGAAATGAGGACCCAGACTGTGGGGGGCGATATGCTGACTCTGTAAACCACTTAGAGAGGGCTGAAAGCCCTATGAAGCGGTATATAAGTCTAACTGCTATTACTGCTATTGCTATTGTTAGTTTTACATTGCAAAATGCTGATGTTGACCTTTAGAGGCATAAATGTTAGGATCCAAGTAAAGAACTTCTACACCCCAGTGATTTTGATCAAGGTTTTAGGTCATACTTAGAGCACTTTTACTAGCCTAATGTTAAGGGATGCCGAGGGAAGGCTTGCTATGCTTTGGAATCCCAGCATCTCCTGGACAAAGAGCCGTAAAGAAGTTCTTGTCAGCACTCTTTGCAGGCTTGTCTCAAGGGGGCCTCTATGTAGAGAGTGTCTATTTTCCTGGTGTTAAGTGATCATTGGGCCGAGGTGGCGCAGTGGTTAAATGCAGCACTGCAGGCTACTTCAGCTGACTGCAGTTCGGCTGTTCAAATCTCACCGGCTCAGGGTTGACTCAGCCTTCCATCCTTCCGAGGTGGGTAAAATGAGGACCCGGATTGTTGGGGGCGATATGCTGACTCTGTAAACCGCTTAGAGAGAGCTGAAAGCCCTATGAAGCGGTATATAAGTCTAACTGCTATTGCTATTGCTACTGGGCATTGCACAAATTTGATGAAGTCAAGTGGCTCCTTGGCAGGCTCCAGATCCAAACTAAACCTGGACATTTCCTGCGGGGAGCAAGTGGAGCACAAGAGAGGCATCTCTTTCGGTTTCTCGCTTCCGGACATGACATGCTGCCCTCTCCTCCCACCGCTGCCCTCTCCTCCTGCCACAACTCCCCTCTCCTGCCACCGCCACTGCCCTCTCCTGCCGCTGCCCTCTCCTGCCTCCACCACCCTCTCCAGCTGTTCCTGTCCTGCCCCAGCTGCAATGGCAGCAGCTTCAGGAATCACTGGCTGGTGGGGAGGGGGGGCTAGGCTATCATGAATCCTTACCTATGCGTAGGCAGGATGAGGAGGTTCTGTGAATTCACGTGGTGAAGGAGAGGCAGGGTGATCATCAGAACAGGCCAGTTCGGGGGCGTGGCCAGCCAAACTATGGGTTTAGTGATGAGGCCCAATTACCACTACCAGTTCCAACCCACCTCTGGTTCATATGCATTTTGCTCCTGGTAGCAAATTGTCAGGGGATGAAAAAGGTGATTGAGTAATAACGTGTTGGAATACCTGATTAAGAAACGGCAGACTTAAAGTAGGTTTACAAAGGTTGCATTAAAAGCAGATTTTCTATCATGAGAAAATTACCATTCTTATGTGTTGCACAGTTATGTGCAAAAGAGTTAAACAATATGAGCATATTTGGGTTCATTCGCATTTCACAATGTTTTGTGTTCTTGACATCATGGAAAAATTAAGCATCAGTGTTTTATGAAAATTAATTTTTTACTTAAGCACTGAATTTCTACAGCCAAAAAAATATATATTACATTTCCCCCCTCAAGGTACTTAACATTGCAATTTATGCTAGCAGAAGAAGAAGGAAAAAGGTGGAAACTATGTAAACTCCAAACAGCCATTTTTAATTCTTGATCTATCTCATGACCCTCCTTTTTAAATACCATCTTCTAAATACAGCACAGAAGCATATATCCTGACCACTCACACACCCTTTAAACTTCACTAAAACGCTTCACAAAAGTGGAAGAAAGGGAAATAGTTATGAGATATGAATTAGATTCTAAAATTTCCCAGGGCAACAATGCTGAGAATGTCAGTGACCACAGGCTTCTTAGAATAGGCCCTGGGTAGAATAAAACAGGCTTTCTGTAGAGCTGCAGAAAGGTGTTAAAAATATATCTTAGAAGTTATAAGTCTCAGCAGCAGCCTTAACAGTAAGATACAATCAAGAATGGTAATAGGTCTTCAGCCTTAATATTAGAAATAAAGATCCGGTCCTAAAATGTGCCAAGTTAAGTATTAGATGTTATGTTATTAACAGAATGGTTGAGAACAGAATATCTGTATGCTGATGTTAAGGTAGTATCTAATTATATTTTTCTTTTATGAATATTTAATGCAACATATTTATATCACATGATGTCTTGCAACTACAAACTCCAAATATTACAAATATGACCTATAATCTGTAATAAATAAATCACTTGCAGTTGCAGTGGAGTGAGAATTTCTTCTGTAACTTTACTGGTGGCATCTGACAAAGACTTACTGTTCTTAGTTAATGGCTTGTGTACATTATCTTTTTAGCATGATTGCTAAATGTGAGCTCAGATTACCTTTGAAATAATAGGAAAGAATTATCTTTACCAGAGTGTGCATGTGAAACACACAAAAGCCTGTGTGAAAATGCAGAAAATAGAGTGATATTTGAAATTGAGCTCTTCGATCTACAGGCAGGAAGAATATTGAGTGGAAGCTACTAGTCGAATGTTAACTAATTTGCTTTGGATCAGTAAGAATCCTGTAGACATAAAAGCTGGTTTCTTCTATGCTAACAAAGCAGAAATAACAATGGGAATCAGTACTGGTCTACATTGTTATTTAACGAATGAGAGTTAACTGTTTTCATCAATCACTTCTTGGTATATTATTGTGTTGGGTACAAACTGCTGAAGTCGTTTTTGGAATACACAGGTGTGTGTAAATAAATAGGTACTGAAAAAGGTAATACTATAGAATGTCCTATATCTTTTTTTCCTTCTTTTCCTCTCTCATTCTTACATTCCTTCCTTATAGCCCACAGACTTTTCCTTAGGCTACTCAGTGATAGGAATTGTTCTGCTTGTCATGCTTTTACAGATTTGATTGTGTACACCAGTGGTTCCCAAACTTGGCAACTTTAAGACTTGTGGATTTCAACTTCCAGAATTCTCCAGCCAGCAGAGCTGGCTGGAGAATTCTGGGAGTTGAAGTCCACAAGTCTTAAAGTTGCCACGTTTGGGAACCACTGGTGTACAATGCCAGGGAGAGGGCGGGGGGTTCGAGGAGATTTTAGGGCTCGCCACCCAAAATGTTGTGCCCTCCTTCAAGGAATGTCACTAAGGCCACTTTGAGGGCATATTCATATGGAATCCTAATCTGCTCCTGTCTTATCCTGATGCTAGCTAGACTCTAAGCCACCTAAAGAAAATTAATTTTTGATGGGGATGTGGCTTGCACAGACTTCCAGAAACTATACCAGTAGTATCTATTGGACAATTCCTCTCTCACTATGCCCTGCCAAATTTTCAGGTTATTATTCATATATGTTTTCCAGTCAGTTTTACCTCTCAGTGACTAGTCCCTCAGTGACTAGTCCCCGAAGGTTTTTTTTTTGGCAAGATTATCAGATGTTGCTTGCTCGTACTTTGCTCCTAGGGCTGAGAGAAAGTAACTCATCCAAGGTTACTCACTGGCTTTTTGCCTAAGGTGAGATTAGAACTCACAGTTCCCTGGTTTCTAACCTGCCATCGTAATCACTACAAATAAGCTCTCAGCCTTTCAGGACAAGAAATCAATTGACAATCATTGTCCTTTCTATGGGTGGTGTTTCTAAATATATGTCCTTTGCATTTGTTTATTTCAGCAAATTTGTGTGTGTGTGCATGTACGTGACGTGTGCACATGGGTGTGTAGTCTTCCCCAGAAATACCACTATGCACACTATACAAAGTAAGCCAAATGCATCAAATCAGACAGGGCTCTGGAGAGGTGGAGACCATTGGACACATAACTCCTTCAATGATCTTTTTATATAGCACTAGAAATGGCACTTAGACTTATATGCTGCTTCACAGTGCTTTACAGCCCTCTCTAAGTGGTTTATAGAGTCAGCATATCTAGTTCGCACCACTTAGGGAGAACCGGTTGTTAACTTTCTGAGCAGTTTGATGAACTGTTTCTTTCGCCAATTCCAACAGTTCATCAAACTGATCAGTGGTGGGATTCAAAAAATTTACTACCGGTTCTATGGGCATGGTTGGTGTGTGTGGCTTAGTGGGTTTGGCATGACTTGGTGGGTGTAGCAAGGGGAGGATACTGTAAAGTCTCCCTTCCCTCCCCACTCCAGGGGAAGGTTACTGCAAAATCCCCATTTCCTCCCAATCAGCTGGGACTCAGGAGGCAGAGAATAGATGGGAGCGGGGCCAGTCAGAGGTGGTATTTACCGGTTCTCCAAACTACTCAAAATTTCCGCTACTGGTTCTCCAGAACTGGTCAGAACCTGCTGAATCCCACCTCTGGTATAAATTTGGATTTGGATTTGGATTTAACTTTATTTGTATGCCGCCCTTTTCCCTGGGGGGACTCAGGGCGGCTCACAATTCAGGGGGAGGGAAGGACAAAACAAGTTATACACATGAAGACAATACATCGTTAAAAAAGCACAACAGTCTGCTGTAACAATGCTGTGTTAGGTCTTGTCCCTGTGTGCAGAATTGTTAGATGATTTTCTTCCGTGGGTTTTTACGCCACATATAACCTGTGTAGTGTTTTTGGTGTAGTGGGGTTTTTTTTAAAATTCCTTTATGGATGCATGATTTGATAAAGTTTCGTCTTATAGTTCTCCATAAATATTTTTTTCTCAAACTGTGAGACAGGTAACATATAAATTTAATAATAAAAAAATAAGCAATAATTTATTACCCATAACTTTGAGCTTGTCCTTGATTTCAGGTTATTGTTGCAACTGCTAGTCTTACAGGAAAATGGTTATTTGCCTCTGAAGGAGCTAAAAGCAACCATGAGAATCGTATTAGATACTTCTGTAATTAACTTACGTTCGATATTGTTTTATAAATTTAATATTTCAAGCTGTGATCCAGATTAATCCATTGTTGGAATTTCCCTTTAAAGTTTCTTTTTAATTTCAGCTAATGTGGAGGTAAAGGCGGATCTAATGAACTGAGAAATTTTATGGCCTACTTCATTTTCCTGAACAATTTCTTCTGTGATTATTTTATCCGCACAATCATTTTTTCCTTGCTCCCTTTGTTTTTCTCAGCCTCTCAGCCTTTCAGGACAAGAAATCAATTGGCAATCATTGTCCTTTCTATGGGTGGTGGACAGTGAAGTTGGGTCTTTTAAGCAAGGGCTCAGCTATTAACTGTGCCAGCAACTTGATGAATTCCTTTAAATGCTGCCTACACTTTTACCTTTTTCTATCAATTCTCTCTCCCTCCCTCCCTCTCTCTCTCTCTCCCTCTCTCCCTCCCTCCCTACCCCCTCTCTCTCAAATGTCAGAGCTATTTCTGATGCCTGACATAGCAGGAATGCTTTAAAACACATATCGGTGGATTAAAATATATAAAGTATAATTTGTTTCTGGCAGTGGCAACACACAACAGTCATTGTAAATATGGTTGCTCTAAAGCAGAGCCCCCCAACATTTCGGGCACCAGGACCGGTTCTGTGGAGGAATGTTTTTCCGCGGACCGGAGGGGATGTGGTTTTGCATGCTGCCTTCATCTTGCGGACGAGGTTTCGTTCGTGTGGTCCGGTTGATGTCATGCCAGGTGTTGTGAACCCCTGTACTTAAGAGTAATAGCAAAAGCCTCAAAACACCTTAGGGAATAATAAATTGCCTAAAGCTTTTGCAATCACATCCCATTTCATCAATGTGTCCCAGCACATTATTGCTAATTTCAGTTTGATAGTCCTTGAAAGGAGTGGATCAGAAAGATTATTTTCAATGCAAAACTAAAGAACATGCTTAGAATTCGTCAAGTTTAATAAAATTAACAACATTTCTTAGAAATGTTAAATAAATGAACACTCTACATACTGTATTTATATGTCTATTTATTTTTCTCTATAGAAAAATACCGGTGTTTATTTTGTTCATGACCACTATAGATAATGTTCACTCTCTTTAATTTCAGATTCACCTCAACTTCTAAAGTAAATTAATCAAGTCTAATTGATCACAGATGAAGTCTATTCTGCCTTTTGGGGGTTTTCATATTAAGAGTTCTGGTTCCTGAAAAGGGAAAGAAGGAGAGTAATAGAAAGAGAAGCAGCTTCCCGATGATTTATGACGTTCTCTGCCGCCTTCTCTTCAGGAAAGTTCTCCTTGTATTTTGAGAAATCTGGAGTATTCCTGTAAGGAAGAAAGGGCAAATAAATATATTTCCAAGAGTTGAACTATCCATATCTATATCAGGACCTATTTACTCATAGTCCCTAACTGTTGGCTGAGTAGAGATTTTCTAGCAGATAAAGGAAATGGATTTATTCCAAGAAGTGAAGAAATTAAATTATAGACATCTCATCTATGAATATGAACCTTGAATACAGAATCGTGGGCAGAGGCAGAGTTTTAATTGTGCATAAAATTATGGACCGTACGAAAGAAATTAAATAAAATATGCCACATGAATACTCTGGTACACTGCATAACATGCCAATGAGTTGCATAATGAATTGTCCTGCATTTGTGTAGAGGAAAAAAAGG
Organism: Thamnophis sirtalis; assembly: GCF_051295495.1. Lineage (NCBI taxonomy): Eukaryota > Metazoa > Chordata > Lepidosauria > Squamata > Natricidae > Thamnophis > Thamnophis sirtalis. Next base: position 69,651,936 of record NW_028261391.1, read on the forward strand.
AATTAAACCAAATGGTGATTTTAACACAATTTTTGCCGCTGGCAAAGCAAAACTGGCTCTCTTCGATAAGCAGAAACTATTTGTTGGGCAGAACACAAGGCTGGGCCGGCAGGTTAGATTTATTTCTGGGTCTTGCATAGTGGTCTTTTGATAGGCTGTCTAGTTGTTAGGCTTTATGTCCATCTGAATTCCATTTCCCTTGACATAATCTCCTTCTAAAGAATTTATACAGAGAGTTCCGGCAAGCTATGAAAAGAACACGCTTGGCTAAATAGAAAGAACCCGTGAAAGCATAATTAGTTTGCAGCGCTCCAAAATTCATTCAGCGGGTTCCATCTGAGGAAGCAAGGAAAAATAAGACATTCAATGTTATAGCAGGGCAATGACTAGAGAGTTTGGGCAACAATGAAATCTTCTTAGCTTCTTTTGGAATATAGGTTTCCTTGATTTCTTTCACAAATTAGCTTTAACCTCTTCCTTGTTACATGCAATCAATGATTGGCATGATATAGTCTTTGTGCTACTTACTACTTAAGGCAGGGGTGGGTCCCAGCTGCTGCTACTGCCAGTTTACTCAGGGATGCGCTGTGGACATGCACTATGCGTGCATGCACAGTACAAAAAAAATGCTTCTGTGACTGCGCAGAAGCAAAAAAACCAAGATAGTAGTGGCTATGGCACTGCCAAGAGAATCAGTTTGGGGGCATGGCAGGCCGAGTTACTACCTACTTGGACAAACCGGTCCAAACCGGTAGGAACCCACCTCTGACTTACATTCCTTAAGTAGTAACTTAACAAGATTTAATACTTGTACATATATATATTAAAAACTGATAGGCATAACTGTCATAAATATAACATAAAATAAACATAAATGTAAAGTTCTATATAAATAATATGTAGCATGCCGTAACATAAAGAGCCAGTTTGGTCTCATGGTTAAGATACCGGACTAGAACATGGGAGATTGCAATTCCTGCCTTAGCCATGAAAGCCATCTGGACGAGCAATGGGTCAGTCACTCTCGCTCAGCCCAGCCCACCTCGCAGGGTTGGTGGCTTTTGGGTGGTGAAGAAAGTGTCTTGGATATATTTGCCACATTGAGCTATTTGCAAAATTAATAAAGGCGGGATACAAATAAATAAATAAATACATAATGATTTAGGAAAACTTCTGTGATCATAGTTGACGTTATATTTTGTTTTTTGTAGCTGTGATTACACAAGGGTTTTTGGTCTTCCCCGGAATTTTGTAAGCTTAATAATTTGATTTAGAGTGAGAGACAATAGTACAGAATGAAAAAATATCTTGGTCTTAAAACTGAGTCAGAAAGGAGACTGTCTCTTATGTCTCTATCCTGCCCTTGTTCCTTTTCAAACTTCTCAATCATTCTCCATCATGAGTTGTTCATTCCGAAGATTAGACTGTTCTTAATCCATAAACTATTCCTTACCACATTGTAGTAGGAAGCATGAACAGTGTTATGCTGTTTCTTTCCAACCAGGATGCACAAATTTCACTCTGGAATCGCTTCCTAGCTTCTGAATATTCATAAAAATATAATAATCAATAAAAGTGTCTTCCAGCCTGAGTACTGTGCCTCCTCAGCCTTAAGTAGTGGAGCAATCAGGGCAATTCTGGAGCACCAAGCAACAGATTCTGCATGAGGCAGTGAAACAAAAATGTAAATAATGTTCAGTTTTATATTTAAGGGTGGATGGGCCATGTCTGTAGGATCCTTTAGTCCTTGGATAAAAATTACTTAAAAGCATCACTGCTTGTTTTCCATTTAAAGACTAGGATGTAAGGTTTTTTTTGCAAAATTGAGTACATGAAGGATGGGAGTTCATAATGATAAGAATAGAATAGAATAGAATAGAATAGAATAGAATAGAATAGAATAGAATAGAATAGAATAGAATAGAACAGAACAGAACAGAATAGAATAGAATAGACTGACAGAGTTGGAAGAGACCTTAGAGGTCTTCTAGTCCAACCCCATGCTCAGGCAGGAAAATCTCTACAATTTCAGATAAATGGTTGTACAATCTCTTCTTAAAAACTTCCAGTGTTGAAACATTCACAACTTCTGGAGGCAAGTAAGTAAGTAAGTGAAATCTTTATTACGGTCAAAGACCAGCAATAGACATTAGTTTTTACACTATATTAAAAAATACTAACATTGAAATATAATTTAAAAGTGTTGACATTAAAAGTGGATAATAACATAATGGTCCAGAGATTGTTAGAGGTATGTTCAGATAATTGTACTTGTAGGCAAGATGGTACTTGTAGGCAAGTTGCTCAACTGTGTAATTGTTCTAACTGTCAGGAACTTTCTCCCTTAGTTCGAGACTGTTTTTGTTCTTAATGAGTTTCCATCTATTGTTTCTTACGCTGCCTTCAAGTACTTTGGAGAATAGTTTGACTTCCTCTTCTTTGTGGCAACCCCTGAGATATCGGAACACTGCTATCATGTCTCCCCCAGTCCTTCTTTTCATTAAACTAGACATACCCAGTTTCCTCAAACATTCTTTATTATGTTCTAGCCTCCAATCCCCAATCATCTTTGTTGCTCTTCTCTGCAAACTTTCTAGAGTATAAACATTATGATGACCAAAACTGGATGCAGTATTCCAAGTGTGGCCTTATCAAGGCATTATAGAGTGGTACTAACACTTCACGTGATCTTGATTCTATCCCACTGTTAATGCAGTTTAGAACTGTCTTGGTTTCTTTGGCAGCTGCAGTGTGCTGCACACTGCTGGTTCATATTAAAGTTTTTTAGTCTTTAAGATATCTCAACTCTTGGGTTTCATTGGAAAATGGAAACGTGTTTTGTGTTTACTTTGGTTTCTTGTTTCTTCTGATATTCAAACTTCTTCCCCCAAAAAGGATCATATTCCACACATTCTGGGCTAAATGAGCTATATATTTGGAACACTGAGAAGACTGCCAAATCCTTTCTCCTTAATAACTGAGCACATTGCCATTATGGAATTTCTTACATGTTCTTATAAAGTGAAAACATCTTTGGAAAACAGCATATGCAATTGCTTTATAACCCATTAGACATTGTATCTTCTCTCTTTGCTGCTATCTTGAGTAATTCCATGTCCTAGGTCAGAGGTCTTCAAACTTGAGAACTTTAAGACTTGTGGACTTCAACTCCCAGCACAACTGGCTGGAGAATTCTGGGAGTTGAAGTCTACAAGTCTTAAAGTTGCCAAGTTTGAAAACCTCTGTCCTAGGTAATATTAAGCATGCATATCTGTACTGAGATAGGCAGACTCATGCCCAGAATAAAGACTCCAAAATAAGTGGTAAAAGGTTTATTGGTCACCGCATGGAGCATCAAACCGTTAGAAAGACTTTCTCACCCCTTGTGGTGCTTCATTTTTATTTATTTTTTAAAAAGATTCATTTGTGGAATAATCTTTGTATTCTCTCTCTTCACTGTGAAATCTCAAAGGATATCTCATTCTTCTGAAGTTCTGGATGTGCTGAGAAAATGAATTGTGGGTTTTCTATTATTTACAAAGCTGGCATTGTGAAGATAAAGACACACTGGTTTGTATTGCTTTTACTAAAAGAGAAAAAACATTGTCACTCTAATTTTAAGAGAACAGGCTTTGCATATGAAGTGTGTTTATTATATGAAAATGTGGTTGATAAATTGGGAAAATATACAGTTCATTCTTTTCAATGCAAAATGCCTGAATAATGTTATATTCAGTATATTCCAGAAGGAATTACTATGCAATCATGAACATAATTATTCCACTTTTAATAAAATTGATGTATAAAAGATATTTACTTCATGTTATTGCAGACAACATAATACGGCCTAGAAAAGTATGTTAATAAAAAGAGAATCATGAAGAAACATTAAGGCTTGTTTTCATTTAAATCTATTTAATTTAATCTTTAGCCACTGGCTGTTAACATCTCTGGTTAAATAACATTCTTTTTAGCACTTTGATGCAGAATACAGCTATTTAGAATCCTCTTTAAAGAAAGAAGGTAGAAAGCCCCATTAAAATTAGTAAAGCAATAACCATTTTATTCATGGAAAATTACTGGTACTAAATATCATAATAAAGTCTTTCCTCGTTGTAAAAAAAAAATCTTGACAGAGAAGTAAACATTATTTGGTACTGCCTAGATGGGTATTTATAAAGCAATCTTAGCATTTCTGTGAATTGGAAATCTTTTTTTTTAACACCTCAACTGCATTATGAGTAACATAATGGTGGCATATTTCATATCTAATAGAAGTAGTGCTCTACTTCAGTGGTGCGTTGCAGGAGGTACGCCCCGGTACGGGTATACCAGTGCCTGCCCGGAGCACCGGTTACCGTTCCGGTAAGATGCTCTGGGGGGCCCATCCGCCCACCTGCGCTCCTTACCTGTATTTGAGCTCTTTGGCGCTTACACACATGCGCATGGATCACATGGCACCTGTGTGAGGCTCCACCGAGCACATTCATTTGGTGGACGCCGGGCCCCATTGTCCCATACCAGTTGCAATGGGATCCGGAACCCACCACTGCTCGACTTACAACCATTTGTTCAGGGATCCTTCAAAATTACAATGGTACAGAATGAAGGGATTCGTGAGCCCTATACGAAGTCACGGCTACTGCAGCGCCTCAATGGCTGAACGAACAAAATTCAGGAATTTGGCAATCTGCCATTCCTTGCAAATGACCACAGGGATGCTACAGTGGCTGCCTCGCCTCTATCCATCCTGGTCATCCTATTAGGTCCCCCACAGGACTTGGGCCTACTTTGTCATCTCACTGGGTCCCTGCAGACCAGTTCTGTGGGCATGGCTTAGTGGGCATGGCAGGGGGAAATACTGCAAAATCCTCCCACTCTACTCTGGGGCCAGCCAGACGTGGCATTTGCCGGTTCTCCGAACTACTCAAAATTTCCGCTACTGGTTCTCCAGAACATGTCAGAACCTGCTCGATTTCACCCCTGCTTTGGCCTGCGTCTTACCCTGCTGGAGCCCACCTCCCCACCTCCCCCCCCCATCACCAGTTGATCATTTATCTTTTTGATAAATCTTCTGGAAGCAGTTTTCTGCAACAATATTATTCCCAATAATTTTCATGTATTGGACATCATAAACTGACCCATAGACCATTTATTATGAGAGGGAAGAGAAATCTTCAGTGTTATGGGAGCAGATGCCTGAAGCAAAACAAAGATCTTTGTTGAGTCTTGTTTGACTTAGAAAATCAGTATTTGAAAGGAGGTCTTTGCAAATTGGGTTAGCTTGAGTGAAACATGCAGCAACCGCATCCTCTGGTCTAAACCTCCACCAGAAATAACAACGAAACAAAGTGGCTTATGAGGACAGGTGGTCCTCAACTTACAATAGTCCCTTTAGTGACCATTCAGAGATACAACAGGACTGAAAAAAGTGACTTATGACCGTTTTTCACACTTACGAATATTGCCGCATGGCAATGGTCACTTGACCAAAATTAAAATGCTTGGTACCTGGCTCATATTTAGGACAGGTGCAGGGGTCGTGTGACCTTTGTGAGCTTCTGACCATCAAGTCAGTAAGGAAAACGGATTCACTTAACGGCATTATTGACGTAACAAATGCAAGGATTCACTTAACAACTGTGGAAAGAAAGGTTGCAAAATGGGGCAATAATGAACTTAACAAATGTTTCACTTAGCAACATAAGTTTGGGGCTGAATTGTGTTATAAGTTGAGGATTCCCAGTACTTGCACCTAATGGCAGATAGCCAGGAACAGCCTTCCAAGTACCTGGAACAAGGAGGGGGGTTTCACTCACACTATTATGCCTTCAAGAGCTTTACAAAGCCCTGCTGGCACTTTGTGAAAATACCGTAATTTCTAAAGCAATTTCCCACCTCCAAAGTGATTTTTAATCCATAGGATTCAAATTTTGGAGTGGAATCTCGGCTTCGTTATTTCTGCCCCCATCACCTCCACCTACATTGCCCAGCAGAGAAAGGACCAGAAAATAACTTATTCATAAAGTCATTTCTCCAAAATCAGAAATGATATTCTACTGGATTTGGAACAGTAATTGGAGCTGTAATGATTATGGGAGGTGTTAAGCTTCTCTGGCCTTTCTGTGTGCCTTGGACAACTCAACAATTCATTGAAAATCTACTGCTATCTTGATCACATATATCTTTACAAATTAAGTCTTTTCTATGGAGCAACCTTTTTAAAGGTATGCACAATTAAACTGCAGATTGATTAACAGAATAAATTAGAATCTTACCAAAAGAAAATTATTGAATACATATTTCCCAAGAGCTTAAGAACATGTCTGTGCATTAGATTCTTCCCGTAATGCAGTATTAAACTTCCTTCTATTGCTAATGTTAATGATTGCCACATAATTAGATTATGCAAAGTTTGCAAGCTTGTTACAAAATAAAAAAAGGACTGAAATACAATCTTAAGTTCATATGCATACTTAATGGACTCAGTGGAGGAATAATAGGGCATTATTAATATAAAACTTCATTTGCTAATATAACACGCGTACCTATTGTTTTTTTCCCCAAGTCACTTATGGAAATTATGAAAGATGCTAGCTGAGAATTCACCCACCGACATTCTGGGTCAACTGCAAATTCTGGACTGTTTTCATGGGCTCTTCAGAAGTTCACCACAGTAGTCCAGCCTTGAATTTACCAGAGTAAATCAGATAGGAATGAAAATTCAGCTACAGCTGACAGAAATCACTCTTTGTCCTAGTTATTAGTGCTAAACATCACAGTCATTTCATCTTATCTGAGTTTAACTTTTATTATATACTTCCAGATCCAGTCCGCTAGACTTGTTCAAACCCAGACTTACAAGCAAGAAGTAAAACTGAGTTTTATCATCTTATTAATGGTAACCAGCTCAGCAAATGATTTCCCCCCCCCCCAATGATTTCATCAGTGGTGGGATTCAAATGTTTTTACTACCAGTTCTGTGGGCGTGGCTTGGTGGGCATGGCAGGGGAAGGATACTGTAAAATCCCCATTTCTGCCCCAGTCTTGGGAAAGATTACTGCAAAATCCCTCCCCCCCCCCAATCAGTTGGGACTAGGGAGGCAGAGAAGAGATGGGGGCAGGGCCAGCCAGAAGTGGTATTTACCGGTTCTCTGAACTACTCAAAATTTCCACTATTGGTTCTCCAGAACTGGTCGGAACCTGCTGAATAGCACCTCTAGATTTCATGTATACATAGGAAGATAGAATCTTGCCAGATCTCCAATGAAAATGTAAAAACACTTTTTTTTAAAAAAATTGCTATTTTCCTTTCCCTGAGCTTCTTAGTTTTCTATATGCTTTTGTTTTACGTTCCAATGGTATGGAATTTCTACCTGAGATAAAAGAAATTCATACACACATTCAGAAATCCCAGATCCTTAACATTATTTTGACTATTTGGGAGTGAAGGGTAAAACCTTTCTAATTCGAAGAAGTAGAAAAGAGCCCCTTCTTGTTTGAAGGAGGAGGAGGAAGAATAGGAGCCAGCCACTCCAGAAAAACTGGGAAAGGAAAATAGTAATTACAGCCAAGGTTTCTGTCAGGTTTCAAACCAGCAATCTTCTGTTTACAAAGGTTTGTAAAACGCCCATTGTGCTTATTGTGGAACATACGATACTGAACAGCTTCAAGATGCATTAGAGAAGAGGGTAACTCTGACTCAGTGAAAGGAATGTTCTTTTCTGTGAATGGAACTGGGGATGTTGGCCTTGAAGGGAGCTAAATGCAGAAGAGCTCTTGCATTGATGTAAGTTGGAAAAGTCTATCTGAAAAATGTACTTCAAGGTGACTTTGCTGATGAATGGGAGACTAATGGATGGCAATGTTCTTGCTTACACATATTGGTAGTGAAGCAATCAGACAATGTAATCAATCCCTCAGTCATTTCTACCGATTAACAGCTCATTTAGGCTTGTTTTTTATGGCATTAGTAGGAAACATTACAAAACTGTGATATATTGTTGATGTATTGAGCCAAGGTGGCGCAGTGGTTAGGGTGCAGGCCACTTCAGCTGACTGTTATCTGCAGTTCAGCGGTTCTAATCTCACCGGCTGAAGGTTGACTCAGCCTTCCATCCTTCCGAGGTGGGTGAAATGAGGACCCAGACTGTGGGGGCGATATGCTGACTCTGTAAACTGCTTAGAGAGGGCTGAAAGCCAATGAAGCGGTATATAAGTCTAACTGCTAACTGCTATTGTATTGTTAATAGAATTTCCATCCCAAAGTTTCATAAGTAAGGCAATCCCAAACATCCAAGGAAATCATGAAAACCAAGTAATGAATAATCAGCTAGAAACACTTAAAATAGTTATTCAATTCATCCCTTTTAAACAGGACAGTCGTTGGCCAGGAAAGTATTACACAAACAGGGTTGACACCAAATGAACCCACAACTGCAGTGCATGTTTATAGTGGGTATGCATCTTTTGGATCCCAATACTCTTCGACAACTCAGCCCAAAATATATGTTGCTAAGTGAGAAATTAAATGAGTTTTGCCCCATTTTACGACTTTCCTTTGCTAAGTAAATCACTGCAGTTGTTAGATTACGTAGTAACACAGTTGTTAAGTAAACCTGATCTCCCCATTGATTTTGGTTGTCTGAAGATTGCAAAAGATGATCACACGACCGCAACCGCCATAAATAAATAAGAGTCAGTTGCCACGCATCTGAATTTTGATCACATGACCACAGGGATGCCGCAAGGGTTATAAGTGTGAAAAATAGTCATAAGTCATTTTTTTTCAGTGCCGTTGTAACCTCAAATGACCATTAAGGGGACAGTTGTAAGTCGAGGATTACCTGTATAGCAAATCCTTAAAGTGAGGGGGGAATATAATTATGATTGTTGGCTTCAGATTCAGCTGAACTCTAAGCAGAGGTGGGCGTCACATACTGTAACAACCGGTTCACCCAGCACCGGAATTCTTAGCATGCACGCGTGCAAGTTCACTTCACTCGCATGTGTGCCATCTGCACATTCTTGCGGCATCAAAACACACAGCAATTTGCTCCTGTGCACTTTCCATCCATCTTTGCAGGAGGGGTCTTTCCCACAACCATTAAAGGACGCAGTGGTAAGACCCCTCCTCAAGAAGCCTTCCCTGGACCCAGCTATTTTGAAAAAACTATCGTCCTGTCTCCAACCTTCCTTTTTTGGGGAAGGATGTTGAGAAGGTGGTGGCGCTTCAACTCCGACGGACCTTGAGTGAAACGGATTATCTAGACTCCTTTCAGTCCGGTTTCAGGCCCGGGTACAGCACGGAAACCGCTTTGGTCGCCCTGACCGATGATCTCTGGCGGGCCAGGGATAGAGGACATTCCTCTATCCTGGTGCTTCTTGACCTCTCAGCAGCCTTCGATACCACCGACCATGGTATCCTTCTGTGATGCCTAGGGGAGGTGGGAGTGGGAGGCACCGTTCTACGGTGGTTCTCCTCTTACCTCTCGGACAGGTCGCAGTCGGTGTTGGTGGGTTCACTCAAACTGGTCCGAACCAGCATTATCCCACCACTGACTCTCAGTCAGAATTACAAAATGTTTTAAAACTTTAGCTGCATTCACATCTCCTTGTAAAATGGGATCTTTCTTTTCCTCCCACAAAGATGGCAAATAAGAATCTCTTCTACAAAAAAGGCCCATTGGCAGACTGTGGCACTGATGACAACTCTTGGCTTGGTTTTATGTTCACATTTCCCAGTGAATCTTCGTGGCTGAGCAAGAACAATTCAATCCAAAGGGAAAAGGACATTGCAGGTAGTGCTCAACTTACAACAGTTCGTTTAGTGACTATTCAAAATTACGACGATGCTGAAAAAAAGTGACTTATGACCATTTTTCACACTTACAACTGTTGCAGCATCCCATTGGCCATGTGATTAAAATTCAGATGTGTGGCAACTGTCTCATATTTATGACAATTGCACTGTCCTGGGGTCAGTTTTTGTGACCTTCTGATAGACAAATTCAATGGGGAAGACAGATTCACTTAACAACTTTGTTACTGATTTAATAACTGCAGTGATTCACTTAATGAGTGTTGCAAGAAAGGTCGTAAAATAGGCCAAAACTCACTTAACAAATGTCTCACTTAACAGCATAGATTTTGGGCTCAGTTGTGGGCATAGATTGAAGACTACCTGTATGTGTACAATAAAAATCTCCATATGACTTATTTTAATAAAAAAAAAAGATAGCATCCTTAATACAATCTATAATAATCATCGATTCAAACCCAGAAAGAGGCTTTGCATCCTGTGAGGGGGAAAGCACAGCATCTTTCAATGCCCTTTTAAAGCAGCCGTAACTTTCCCCAGGATTGACTGGGATTCTAAATGCAGTTGCTGCAACCGACTGAAATAAAAGTAGCCGTATTTCAATATGTTACACATTTCCCTTAATAAAACGATTTCAAGAAAATTAAGGCATATAAAGTAGCTTCTGTGCTCATTTAAATCAAGGTTGTGGTCTCTTTATGCTCTAAACACAGCTTGTTGAATGACAGCTAGATTAGAAGATGCCTTGATAAATTGGAGGCAATTAAATATCTAGGGCAAAACAATTATTTTTATTATTTTTTGGGTGATAAATCTTCCCCGCATCTTCTCCTGCTAGCTATGCTTTTCATTTCACTTTTAGGAGATTGTGATCCTTCTAGCTGCTTTCAGTTTTGCCAGATAAGGTCACTGCAAAGATAAATAAGCTAGAGACCACAAGTATTGAATACAATGCATTAAAAGATTTCCATTCTTCTTGTCTCATAGCAAGATAAATATAAGCTTACAAGACTATTGGCTTCTCCAAAGTATACTATAGAACAGTGTTTCTCAACCTTGACGACTTTAAGTCCTGTGGACTTCAATTCCCAGAATCCCCCAGCCAGCAGAGCTGGCTGGGGAATTCTGGGAGTTGAAGTCCACAGGACTTAAAGTCGCCAAGGTTGAGAAACACTGCTATAGAAGACTGTCAGCCATTCAGGGGTAGGATTCAGCTGGCTCAGACTGGTTCGGGCAAACTGGTAGCTCCGAAGATCAGCTGGGGAGCAAACCAGGGGTGAAATCCTCCCACTTCAGCCCGGTTCAGCTGAACCAGCAGGGATGATTGGCATCAGTTCTCTGAACCGGTGGGAAAAATCCCTGGTGGCCCCGCCCACACCCACCTGGTCGCCCTGTCGCCACTCACCTCTTCCAGCAGTTTGACCTGACCACCCAATCCAAATATTTCTTCCTCTGTTCACAGCAGAGCTGCTGCAGCCTCTGCCTTTAAGGTAGACCCAGGGAGGGCCGGGGCAGACGGGGGGGGGGGAACCATAAAGGGAGTAGTAGCTCTGCTGTGAATGGACTTATACCAGGGGTGGGTTCCTGCCAGTTCTAAGCTCTTCTATAGAAGAGGTTACACAAATCTACCGTGCCATTTAGAACTGCTTCCAGCTCCCTCCCCCTGTCCATCCGCACATCATGAAGATGAAGAGCGAGAGGAGGAATTCTGGGAGTCGAAGTCCACAAGTCTTAAAGCTATCAAGTTTGAACACCCCTGGAGTTTTTCTTCTAAAGGGTTAGGGGTGCACGGTTCTTGTAACTTGACAGCTTTAAGACTTGCACACTTCAATGCCAGAGTTCCTGAGCCAACATGACTGGAGGAGGAATTCTGGGAGTTGAAGTCCACAAGTCTTAAAGCTGTCAAGTCCACAAGTCTTAAAGCTGTCAAGTTTAAACACCCCTGGGTTTTTTTCTAAAGGGTTAAGGGTGCAAGGGTCTTATAACATGATAGCTTTAAGGCTTGCGTGCTTCAAATGCCAGAGTTTCTGAGCCAACATTTTGGTTGCTAAGCAAGAGCGTTGTTAAGTGAGTTTCACCACTTTTTACAAGTTGGCCACGCCCACCCAGTCACATGGCCGGCAAGCCACTTCCACCCGGTCACATGGACAGCAAATCAATCCCACAAAGCAGGCCACACCTACAGAAGAGGTTCTAAAACTTTTTGAAACCCACCACTGACTTATACACACATTTTTTCCTACCGGGTTCTGTGGGTGTGGCTTGGTGGTGGTGGTGGCAGAATGTGATTGAGTAGGCATGATCATGAGTGACATCAAGTTGGTCATGCCCACTCAGTCACAGGACCCCACTGCCAAGCCACGCCCACAGAACCGGTAGTAAAAAAAATTGAATTTTATCACTGGAGTAAAGCGGTTCGCTCTGACAATCAGGTGGGCCCGCCCACCAACCCCTGACCTTCACTTACCTATATCCTCTCAGCTGATTGACACAAGAGAGCAGATTGCCATGCCTCAGCTGTGTTACTCCCCAGAAGTAACGTGGAAGGTAAGCTTTGTTAAAACTGCACACGGACGCAAAGCACGTGATCACGTGATCAGCAGTTCAGCGGTTCAAATCTCACCGACTCAGGGTTGACTCAGCCTTCCATCCTTCCGAGGTGGGTAAAATGAGGACCCGGATTGTTGTTGGGGGCAATATGCTGACTCTGTAAACCGCTTAGAGAGGCCTGAAAGGCCTATGAAGCGGTATATAAGTCTACTGTTATTGTTATTATTATTGTTATCACCGAATCCAGTTGTTAAGCCAGCAGAATCCCACCACTGCAGCAATACACATACATGCATACATGTACACTATTCCAATATTTGAGGGGCTCCTACAAAGATAAGTGGGTCAACCTATTTTCCAAAGCACCAAAAGGCAAGACAAGAAACAACGGATGGAAACTAATCAAGGAGAGAAGCAGCCTAGAACTAAGGAGAAATTAACTAACAGTGAGAGCAATCAACCAAACAAATAGCTTGCCTTTTTATCACTGGAGGCTTTCAAGAAGAGCCTCGACAACCATTTATCTGAGATGGTATAGGGTCTCCTGCGCGAGCAGAGGCTTGGACTAGAAGACCTCCAAGATCCCTTCCAACTCTATGATGCTGCGTTCTATACGAATGCATACACACCAAATCCAAACCCAGAGAGATTGTTAGTGTTATCAATCCTTCCTGGCCCAATTCACCATTTTTTAATACCTACGACTCTTAAAGAATGGGGAAATTTGCATGCATTTACCTGGAACTAAGCCCCCTAAATATAATGCAGTGCATTTTTGAGAAGCTTTCCTCAGTCTGCTTGATTAGTTTAGTTTTAAAAATGAATTATGGTAAACTATGATAATCAGAAAATCCCAACATGTAATCAAACATTCAGCTTTTAAATTTTGAATGAGAGCAAAATCTTCAGCACGCATCGAGTGAATCGGATAACTTCTGCTTAGGAAGCCCTCGAGCAAATTATGTACTTGAAATTGAAAGTTCCTTTCTGCAGCATTAGGAGATAAGCCAGGTTAGAGGGAGAGGGGGGGGGGATGTGGCAGTGCTCATAGTAAAACATAATTAAATAGCATTCAATGAATCATGCTGTAAAATACTAATAAAACTAAGCAGGCAGACACAGTGACAAGTCAATAAAACAGAATCATTGGAAGGAAGAATAAAAAGATTTGATATGCTAGCGAAGAGATTTAATGCTAAAGAGCCCCATTTGCTTACTAAGTCTTGATGTCGAGATTCCGAGTGGAATATAAAAGTATCAGATGTTGCTATCAAACACCTTGGAATCTACAGTAGCAAACACAAAGAAGTGTTGTTATTGTTATGCCACCACAATTATGTCCCAGAATAATGTCTATGGAGATTCTCAGTCATCCAGACCGTAGTTGTCCCAAAGTTTCTTTTTAAAGAGAGAAGAGGAGTTTCTGGTTTTTCTTTGAAGATGTTTTGCTTCTCATGATAAGCGAAACGTTTTCAAAGAAAAATCAGAAAGTCCAGTTCCCTCTTGAAAAAGCGCCTTTGATCCTAGAATACCGCATTTTTTGGAATATAAGATGCACCAGAGTATAAGACGTACCAAGAAAAAAAGTCTTTGCAGACCTCCCAAAAATGGCCCATTTTTTGTGAATTTTTTTTTGTCAAAAAAAGGGCATGCATAGCCTTGAGGATTCTTATATAGTGCTCCTGGGATCTGGAGGGCAAAAACGAGCAAACAATGGCCCATTTTTCTCTAATTTTTATACTCCCCAGCCCCCAGGAACACTCTGGAAGCCTCTTAAAGGCTATGCAGGGCCATTTTTGCAAAGGGGGCAGGGTTTCGAGAGGCCAAAAATGCTGTATTCAGTCTATAAGACGCACCCAGATTTTCACTCTCTTTTTTGGGGGAAAAAGGTGTGTCTTATACTCTGAAAAATACGGTAATATTGTTAAAGTCTTAAGGTTTGACGTTATGAAAAAAAAATGATGCAAAAACTAGGAACGGTCTGACCATTTGGAAGAGTGAGCCAGTGACTCAAACAATTAATAATGAGAAGGACATTGGAAGAACATATGGACTGTGAAAATTCTAAGCTCAGTGGTTACAAGTAAACGTAATGAACAGCAGATTGCTTTTCCAAACGGCCTTTCTCCTGGGGTGAAAACTGGGAGGCTTTTCGTGTAGAATGCGAGGATGGAGACCTGGAAAAAAAATTGACTGAACTTCAGCTCCTTTTTAACCTGCACAGCTTAGGGCATCTGTGCAGGAGAGGGATGAGTAATATCAAAATGGCAACTGCAACTGAGTGCTTGGGGTCAACTGAAATGTTTTGGCTAGTTGCATAAGCCTAGCCTTAATAACGAATCAAGTCTATTCTATGTTGGGACTGATGGAGAAGGAATAACTTTTCTTGATTCTAGTACAACTATCACTGGCTCCAGAAAACCTTAAATATTCTAACATAAAAATCAGGTGTGATGATGTTATTATGTAGATTTTGGCCTGACCATTGATACAAGTATGTAATTTTCAACATTTGAGTGATGACCCATTTTTTACTCGTCCTGCTGCAGACATCTATGAATACAGCTTATTGTATACAATGCTCTTGAATTTTGTGAATCTTGAGACTTTAATTTTGGCTCATAGAAACAAGGGAACCTTTGCAATATATTTGCTTGATTCATCAAATGGTTCATATCAGCCTTTAGGTACTGTAGTTAATGTGAACCAGCTAAATCCTAGACATCTCCACCATCAGTTTCTCCTATGAGTTTTGTTGCCTTTCTTGCTGTGCTATAAGTAGCCTCTTGTGATCTGATTCTATGATATCACTACACTATACTACTGAATTGTTTAAGATAAAGGTTTCCCTTACATGCGTGCTAGACATTTCCAGCTCTAGGGACGGTGCTCATCTCTGTTTCTAAGCCAAAGAGCCAGCACTGTCCGAAGACGTCTCTATGGTCATTTGTCCAGCATGATTAATTGCCAAAGGTGCATGGAATGCTGTTACCCTCCCACCAAAGGTGGTCCCTATTTTTCTACTTGCATTTTTTACATACTTTCAAGGTTGGCAGAAGCTCGGACAAATAACGGGAGCTCACTCCATTACACGGCACTAGGGATTCGAACCACTAAACTGCCGACCTTCTTACTGATAGTCTTTTTCTTCAACAAAACCGAAAAGCAGTTGATGCTCATGATGTGAGAGTAATGCCTAACTTGCAATTCATATCCATTCATGTCTTCTGTGAACAGAAGTACCAATTCATGGCCTATTTTGTGGGGCACGATACTTTTGCACAAATCACCTCAGAGATAAACACACAATCAGCCTCCAAATCCGCTGCTCCAGCTTCCAGACGCCATACGAAACATGTTTTTGCCACTTTCAGTACTTTACTCAATTGTTCTCTGCATAAGACATAAATGAATGATGCCATAAATGGAAGAACTACTTTTTTATATATAACAAAACCCTTCACATTCCATCTGGTAATTTGTCTAATTCCAATCTTTCCTGGATCATTTAGGTGATCTCATAACCCATTATTTAAATGTATTAAATATATTTTCAGTTAGTTTTCAGGTACAAAATACAACCATTTGTGAAATTACTATGGACTTCAAAAGATGCACAGAGCGGTGAATTCTTTTTGTTTGTGCTTAGAAATTAGTTGTGAATCAAAGTGGTTGACCTACAGGATAAATTATTCTTGGTACAAATAAGAACTGTTTTTCAGATGGTAGCCTTTCTCTCCTTCCAGCAGAAGGAAAGCCAAATTTATTATTTTTTTCTTATATACAAGAGCATAATTTAAGATGCATTGCCATGATTTCATTATCTTCCTCGGTAACTACACTCCTATTGCTAAGATAAAGTATCATAAATGTTTTTTAAAGTTCCAGACCAAAATAAACACATTGTTTTTAATTACTTCTGAAGTACAAGATGTATCGCTACCAGACGGGCATTTTTAACTATGACACATTTATTTTCTGTGGTTTGGCTTGGAGTTCATGGGGGTTTGTAATTGGACTGTGTGAGAATGATTCAATTGATGTTTTTTTTTCTTTTTCAAACAGTTTTGTTCTACCTTTCGAAATAAGGAAATGCCGTCATGTATACCACAGACATTCTGCATGATATGGAAAAGTGGTCCTTGAAAAAAGTGATGCTTTTGAATGTTGCTTAAATTCACCAGTGAAAAAAAGAAGTCGTTTGTAATGTCCGTGTTTTCAAATTAACAGCGCTAAGCTAAGTATTACCTATCACTTTTAATAGTATCTTAATGTCTTTTTTTTTTAATGAAGCAAATGTCTTGCAATCTCCTTCCCACATCTTTGATGCCTTGATCTAAGCAGTTAAGATCTCTTTTCCCTCTTGCCTGTTTGTACGATGAAGAGAGCCGAAGTGGTGCAGTGGTTAGGGTGCAGTACTGCAGGCTACTTCAGCTGACTGCAGTTCGGCAGTTCGGCTGTTCAAATCTCACCGGCTGAAGGTTGACTCAGCCTTCCATCCTTCCGAGGTGGTGAAATGAGGACCCGGATTGTTGGGGGCAGTATGCTGACTCTGTAGACCGCTTAGAGAGGGCTGAAAGCCCTATGAAGCGGTATATAAGTCTAACTGCTATTGCTATTGCTATTGAATGCCACCATTCCAGCCATTATCCAAAACTTCAGAACTACGGTTCAGAGTTGTTTGATCTATGGCACAAATTGACGGTTATTGTATTGTCACTCCGTAGAAGCCATGCAACCAAAATTCTTAAGGGCCCAGTTCTGCATGCCTAGAGTATCTCTAATTCCCTGTAAGACCAGAGGATATAACTGGTTTCACCAGGCACCCTAATGTTCCTATTCATGATACGTTAAGTCAAGATAATTCATTTCAAGTCCATGTTAAGGTTCCGTGGCTTTTCCAAGCAACACTTGATAGCTTTTGGAATTGTACAATTTCTCTGACCACCAGAAATATCTGGTCGACTGATTAATTTCAGATAATTATTCAAGCCTATTTCGTTGATTTGTTATTTAGATTCCAATCATTGCAATGTATCAAGTGAGATTTCCCACCTAGGTTAACATTACGTAAATTTGGGGAGACAGATAAGAACGTTTTTACTAAGTCAAGAGACCTTCTGAGGCTCACAGGCAACATCGTTTCTCACTTGCTTCAATCTCACTTTATAAAGCATAGTTCCTAGTCCTGATAATTCAGATCCTACGTCAGTGGTGGGTTCCTACTGGTTCAGGCTGGTTCGGCTAAACCAGTAGTGGCTTGGTGGCCTGGGTTACTGGAACCAGCAGTGGCCTAGGCCTGCCACACCCCTGAACCGGTTCCCTGGTCACCGCCATTGCCGCCACCATCTTGTTTTTCAGTTATGCACATGCACAGAACAATTTCTATTGCACTGCGCATGGGCGTACTCAAGCATACCGGCAATAGTGCCTGCCGGAACCCACTCCTGTCCTACATAGTTTCTCCAAGGTCATTTCTCAGACTGATGATGAGCATAATGATGTCCATAGAATAATAATTTAGCCAATTTACGTCCTTTTCAAGAATGTGTTAATGTCCATATCCAGACAGGTTAGTCCACCTCATCTCAATCCCACCCTCAATCCTCAGAAAGAGCTGACCTAGAAGGTGTGCAGCTAAGCATGGGAACAAGAGAAGAAGAAATGATTAGAATTGGAAATAAAGTGGGTGGAAGTCACGTCTAGCCAAATTCAGCAATGACAGGGGATAAACAGGGCCAATATCCAGTTGCCAGGATTAAAAGCCACATTAAAGAGCCACAACTCTGCATGATCCCTTTCTGGAACTCAGCTTGATGCAGCTGTACAAAATCCTCAAGAGGGGAAGGATGTCTGAAGACAGCAAAGTCTCTAGGCCATGAAGGTCAGATGGCATGGATTTTGTAATTTGTTAACTTAACATAGTTGCTTTGTATTTTAACTTATTTTTCTCTTAAAATGGTGTTAAGGCTCATTACTGTCCGGAATGTAGGAAAACTTTTTACCCTATTGCGGTATGGATTGATCTATTGCTTTTAACGTTCCTAAAGATATGTTGAAAAGATAAATCTTGTGTTAAGAAAAAGTGTCTTAGTGCCAAGTTTGTTTGTCTCTTCATGAACCCTTTTCCTTAAATGTTACGCCCCTTCTGACATCAGACCTCATTTTAATGAACATGTGCGATATTATGGGATGCAAATGTGTAACGTCTTTGACTACATGTAACCCATTTCCTATTCAAAGGGGAGATTACTTTTATCCTGTCCAATACAACTTGCATTTTCTTTGTTGTGTTAATTATAAAAAGGAATGTAAGATGGATTTCCAGGTTCTCCCTTTTCAGAGGGAGATCCTACTTTATCAGGGTACCTGGAAAAGCCTAATAAAATGATTTTAAATGATTTGATGACTCAGTTGCTTATTGGGAAGGTAAACCAAGACAAAACCATTAGCTATCAGTCATGGCAACATTTAAGAACCTAAAAAATGGGATAGGACTAAATAAGGAAAAACCCTGGTTATGAGGGTGGGTCAACCTATTTGAACTGGCAGAGTGAAAGTAACCCTATTCAACTAGGGGAAACCTTGGAGAAAGTGTGAGATGTATTAAAAGTTGTGCAAAGCTTTTGGAGAATCTGCATTGCTTCCACTGAAAATCACAAGAAGGCCTCCAGAGCTGATACACCTTAAATAATATAGCACAATTTCTTCCTCTTTTCAACTGGGTTTCCTTTTCTACTTAAAAGGAAAAGGTGTTCCTTTTGAACAAACTGTATCCTTCAGTTGCTATATTACTATTACAGCAATCACCGCACCAGGTCTACATTATATCTACTAAACATTTGCATTTATATATTAAGAGCTTATTTTTATCTTGTTATTTCTTATACAATATTGCTGCATTGCAAAAAAAAAGCCATAAAATTTATG
Organism: Thamnophis sirtalis; assembly: GCF_051295495.1. NCBI lineage: Eukaryota > Metazoa > Chordata > Lepidosauria > Squamata > Natricidae > Thamnophis > Thamnophis sirtalis. Next base: position 69,671,236 of record NW_028261391.1, read on the forward strand.
AACCAAAGGGTCCTTTAAAAAAAACAACCAGCCTTGGTGATTTAATAAGCTGTATTAAAATATCCCCCATGTCCTTCATGATGTACAATTCATTATCTTAAGTTTTATGTCAAGGTATTTTTTTTTAATATCCAATCCTTCCAGGATTCCTTTTAAAGGTGTCCTGATTTAGTGCTTTGTTCTATTACTGTTTTTCACAATCTTTGTAAGGTTCGGTCCGTCTTCAGTTATCTGATCATTTAGACGCTGCTCCCTGAAACTACGTATATCTCTCTGTCCACCCTGTTTCTGTAGTCAGACATATGCTTGCAGTATGTTTTGTAGCTACTTCACTTCCAAGAAATAGGAGAATGAGTGAGTTTTTAGAGCCTTGACTTTCCTTCTTAGATCTTTAAAACCAATAGAGCAGTGATGGGATTCAGCCGCACCGGTTCAGGCACAAGGGAAGGAGAAGGCCATATTCCCTCTTTCTTCTCCCTGCTCCTCTTCCACCACCATGGCTCCCACAACAGCCAATCTGAACCGGTTGTTAAATTATTTGAATTGCACCACTGCTCTACAGGTATGGTTGCAGCTGATGTTTGTAGTACCTTTTGCCCCCCTATGGACTAACAGAAAGAGATAATTAACCATGAAGTTGGTCAGCCATGAAATATGTGGTCTTATCCCCAATGCTTGCTCCTACAGACAGTACTTCTTGGGCCTCTCAATATACATTTAGTTGTGTTGAATAGCAGTGCATTCTCATACTCACAAAGTAAGAGCATATTCTCATGTATTTTAGAGAACCACAATCTACAAGGGCCGAGGTGGCGCAGTGGTTAGGGTGCAGCACTGCAGGCCACTTCAGCTGACTGTTATCTGCAGTTCAGCGGTTCTAATCTCACCGGCTCAAGATTGACTCAGCCTTCCATCCTTCCGAGGTGGGTGAAATGAGGACCCAGACTGTGGGGGAGATATGCTGACTCTGTAAACCGCTTAGAGAGGGCTGAAAGCCCTATGAAGCGGTATATAAGTCTAACTGCTATTGCTATTGCTATCTATCTCCTGTTTCTTAATTTTTCTCAATCAATCCCCAAAAATTCAGGTTTTATTTTTCTTTTCTGAAAGAGCCTCCAAACTACCAACTATGCAGAGTGTTTTTACATTTATGCCTTTATATGTCTTTGATTGTATTAGTCACCCAGCCCCAATCGACTTCTTCTATGTCTCTAGCCTCTATTTCCAAATCTTGTCCATTGCTCTTTTATTTACTTTTGTTCATGTCTCATTAATGATGGCATCATTACACATATTAAATATTTTAAAAATAATAATTTTCTCTGAAGATAATAGTTATCTATATAAAAAATAGAGCATTATCTTCCAAATGGACATCTACTTCTGCCTCCTTTGTTGCTTCACCATAGTTTTATTGAAATTTTTCGTATTGTATCTTTTATTATACATAAAGCAAAGTGTAGCCACTTACTGTACCAGATTCCTACCCCTCTCTTTTCAAACTCAATTACAAATCCACACTGTATCAGGTTACTTTCAGGCAATACCCCCTCCCCAAATATTTATAAACATTGCAGATCATGACTGAGGGGGCTTAAGATTGTGATATAAATGGATGTGTAACATCAAGGCTCTGCTCCCTTCTTCATATTTTTTTCTGCCATTTCAATTGACTGGAATTGAGAATATATATATATTCTCTTCAATAAAATAGAATTTATAACCATCTTACTGCTACGCTATAATTAGGATGCATTAAGTGTCATTCCCAGTAGTGAATGAATGTATGCTCTTATAAACGTTAAAATGCATCTCATATTGAAAATATTAGTAATAAACGAGATCCGAGTTAAAAAAAATAAATTTCAGCCGTGCATTAAAATGGACTTATCTTTCATATAACTGAAAACTTCCTGGCATTGATAGACATGACTGAAAGCATTTTAAGTTTTTAAAGATATTTCAGTTCCACATCACATTTTAACAGTACTGTATCTTTGAGGGTGTGGGGTAGAGATGCCAGAATGTGATGAATGCATCAGTTGAAGACTCTTAAGCTCGTGAAAGATTTAGATTCTCAGACATAATAAAAGAAAATGCTGTTTAATCAAAAAATGAAATCTTCATGATGACTCTAATTTATAGGATTAATACTACTAATTATGCATCTTGCCTCCAGAAGTTGTGAATGCTCCATCACTGGAAGTTTTTAAGAAGAGATTGTACAACCATTTGTCTGAAATGGTGTAGAGTTTCCTGCCTAAGCAGGGGGTTGGACTAGAAGACCTCCAAGGTCCCTTCCAACTCTGTTATTCAGTTTTGGTGTCTGCCTATCAGAAACTATACTGCTTTATGCCTAGAAATAAGTGGGCACCGTTAGAATCAATCCTTTTCGCTGTTGCAAATACTGTATGTTAAAAGATAAATCTTTTATCTTTAAGAGACTCTGAATTATTTTTCTTTTTATTATGTCATTATAAATCTTGATATCTTATATTGTTTCAATACGGTGATGGTCATGTAACAATGAAATGATTAATATTCTATTCTATTATAACTTAAAGTATTGTGAACAGAGAAAAAAATATTCTATCAATAGCATAGAATTACAATGTATTCAATAATGTGAGCATAAATTACTGGTTTTTTAAAATCCAAAGTAGGAAAAAACAAAAAAAAAAAAAAAAAAAACAGTTGGTTTTTTTATACATCTGCTAAGTTGCAATATTTGAAGACATTTAGAGCCCCTTAGAAGCTATACTGTAAATGATTATATTTGCCATTTTTAATGTCGGAACCATTCTTGCTTATATTTAGTTTAACTTAAATTATATTATGCTACATATTAGGATAGGATAAAGTAGGGGAGGGGAAGGGAGGGGAAGGGAGGGTAGAGTATTATTACATTACATTAATCTATATTGTTTTTCCATTGCTGTCTATTCTCCAAATTTACATTCTTAATCACATATTATTGGAATTGAAAATAAGATTGGCAAACATTTCATTATTTAGAATGGAGAAAGCTATTTAAAGTTTTGCAGGGAATGAGTACTAAAGAGACTATGTATATTTTAGAATAGTGATAGGAAGCTGTACAGCATGTAAATACTTAAACAGTTATGACTTAACTAGTATTTCAGTTGGGGTAAGATATGAAAAAAGCTACTTCATTTTGCTCTTTCTTTATGCAATTGCTCTTGAACTATATTGGCTCACCTCTTCTGTCCCCATGCTTACAATTTATCATAATCATGAAGAACTCAGGGTTAATCTGTTCTCTCTATCACATTGGCATTTATTTCTAATCCATTTCAAACTGCAATTTCTTGATATAGTCAACTGTTCCATGTCAGTACAGATTTTATCTTTTAAACAAAATTGAGCTCTGTTTTGCACAACTAAACTAATACATGTCAGATAGAATTTTAGGAATCAACAGAATTGTAGCATAACTATTCTTCATGTCAATACCTAGGTTGTGTGTGTGTGTGTGTGTGTGTGTGTGTGTGTATCCTACCTAGAACATATCAGTTGTGAAAACTGAAAAATTTAAAGGAACTGAATTAAAGCCAATTTTGTTTGGGCAAATAGCTTCAGTTGAAATTATGATTTTGGCTTCATTACAGTTTCCTCCAGTTAGTCCCTTAGATATCCAAATTACATTCTGGCAGTGTTAAAATGGCTTATTAATTGGGACACATATTTTAAAAATTTCAGTCTGGAGCGAAGGAAAATATAGGGAGGTGCGAGTTCCCAGGCTAGTTAAAATTCAGGAGATCATCTCATGAAATGGTACTGTATGTAACATGTAAGTTTTGGGGTGAAGGGACCCCCTTCCCTGCTCAATCATGAGATGATTTTTAGAGAGAAAAATCAGAAACATTTCACTCTAATATGCATGAGGATATATCATTTATAAATGGAAAAGATTTGCCTTTCCGAAGTCTTGTAAACCCATTCTATTTTCTCAAAATATCTTCTAAAGAGAACTCTGTGTAATCATTATTGGAAAAGAATTTTTTTTTTAAGTTTGAGGCTGCTGCTGAAGAGTTTGAGGTGACCTCCAGCACCCCAACACCTCAATCTCTATTTAGCCATCTGCCATAGTTGAAATCGGTAACATCTCATGAGAGATGTCCATATGTGGACTTTCCAATGTGTCTTTTAAGATTTGGATCTCATTAAATATGATAAAAGCACTAATTATAGGGGTGCTATGAACTAGACTTCAGGATAGGTTCGTCTACACACACACACACACAAATATACATACATACATACATACACATACACACACATACACACACACACTACTGATTTACATCTTGTTTGGTGACTAAAGAAAAGCCTGTCAGATAATTAATTAAGGATTAGGTTGCTGCTTAGATATAAAGTTTTAATTTTATTTTTGGCTATATGTGGATGATTATTTTGTTTTAAACATTAAAAAGAAATGTTGTAGTGTTTGATCACAGATCTATCACTACCAAGCGACTATATAAAGATTATGGAATCTGAGGTAAATCTCAATAATAATTGACTCCATATATTTAAAAGCACTAAGAAAACAAGCTCTGATAATGTATCATTATGTATTGAGTCACCATTTATCTTGTTTTATACTTAAAATTCATCATTATGGTCCTCAGGAACCTATCATGTTTGGAAAAAGGGCTTATTGAGGTAGAGCTACTATTTCTTGACTATTTTTTTCTTCCTCTGGCTGAAAATATTTAGAAGAAAGAGAAGAAAAAAAACTATCAATCAAGTATTATTCTGAAGAACAATTTCTTCTACTGCTAAAATAATTTAATACTCATGTGTTCATACGGCCATGAAATCCTGTTGCTTTTCATTCTTTTTTTAATAAACCAGTTTGAATTTGAAGGCTATGCATTGAAAAACAGGAGAGAGAGAGAGAGAGAGAGAAAGAGAGAGGGAGGGAGGGAGGGAGGGAGGGAGGGTGGGTGGAGCATCAATATAGATTTGCATATGCAACGCGATATTTAGATTTTATAATTTTCTTAGTAATGAAAAGCATAGGAAAGGGATTCTTTGTCAAGATTAAGTTTTAATTGGAAATTTATCTTCAGCATTTTGAATATATCTGAACATGCAGACTATGGTGGATGATGGGAGGTAGGATTGCCTTCAGACCTGCCTCCTAGTAGTCACATGGACAAGTCCTTGAAGTTTTCTAGGCAACATCTTCATCAGTGGTAAGTCTTTGTCTTCCTCCTTGAGGTTGAGATAGTTGGCTTCCATGCCTAACGCACGCTTAGAACTCAGGTTTCCTGCTACTAGCTCATTCTGTCCGAACCAAACTGTCTCTCAGGAGAATAAATGTACATAACTTTAAATACAAAAGAGGGCCTGCCATGCACATGTGGCATAAAGATATATATATTTGTAAAAATTTTATGGTAAAAATGCTGTGATGCATCTAGAACTAAGTAGCCATTCCACATTCAACTGTTGAAGAACTGGACTAGATTGTGGCATAGGATCTTGAAGGATGATGCCTCCCACCGTCTGCCATGCTTTGGCTTCCTTTGATTAAGCAATTTTATCTCCCAGGACCCCCCAAAATATGCTTTTTTTGGAGTAGTCATAGTGCAGTGTTTCTCAACCTTAGCAACTTGAAGATGTCCGGACTTCAACTCCCAGAATTCCCCAGCCAGCGAACGCTGGCTGGGGAATTCTGGGAGTTGAAGTCCGGACATCTTCAAGTTGCCAAGGTTGAGAAACACTGTCATAGTGTCTTCTGGAATGAGATTCCTTCTAAGACTCTGTTGGCTCCCACTCAGCTGTTTAAAAAAGTCATGAAAATCTGGCTCTTCGCCCAAACCTTTGGGGAGGGTGAATTATTTATTCCCTCTATTCTGTCGTTCTTGCCATCATTGATCTTTCTTGTCTTCTTTTTAAAATTGGTTTTATTGTAAATTAAATCCATGATCACTGCACTTACTAAAAGTTCATTCAATTTATCTGAACGCATGCCAGGTTATTTAACATATATTAACTGGTTCCTCTTTCTGTCAGATTGGATAGGAGACTTTGTACTGTAGCTGTAAATATTTGATATTTAATTTTTCTTTTAATCTCCCCCCATAGGGATTCACATTTAGCCACTCCTTTGTTTCCTGTCATATGGGAAATTGCGTTTTTCATAGTAGGTCCTCAACACTTCAAGACATGTGTGTTAATCTGTCAGGCAGCATGATGTTTGATGCCACAGCCTTCCCTTCTGCAATGCAACACATGTCTCCCTTTGGGAAGAAATCTAAGCAAAGCTACCCACAATTGTCTTTGTAGTCAGGAGCAGAGAACAATTCCCATCAAGAGAAAAGATATCAGGGCAGCTTGTGAGAGCGTAGGGCCAATTGAAGGATAAAGCATTTTAAGGATTACCCAGAACAGACAACTCAGTCCAGATGTGAGGGACACGGGCAGTGGTGGGATTCAGATGGTTCGCATCAATTCAGGCAAACCAGTTGTTAAAATACCCACCCCCAGGGGAGGGTTCTGGCTTCTGTTACTGCCGGTTCACTCAGGGATGTGCTTCAGGCGCAGTATTGAAAAAAAAATTGCTTCTGAGCAGAACCAAAAAACAAGATGGTGACTCTTATGGCGCCACCAATAAAACCAGTTTGGGGATGTGGCCGGCCGAATTACCACCTACTCAGCCAAACTGGTCCGAACCAGTAGGAACCCATCTCTGCCCATTCCTCACTATCGAAGTGTGGGGGCTGTGCTGCACTGCAATGGAGAAATGGGCAAAGGAGTGGCCAGCGTCAGGGAAGGCATCAGGGGAGGAGAAGGCCACTTTCCCTCTTTCTTCTCCCTGCTCCTCCTCCTTCCCTCGTGCCCGCAGCCCCGTTGCCTGTTTCTCCATTGCAGTGCAGTACAGCACCCAGGATAATAGAGCCGAGGTGGCGCAGTGGTTAGGGTGCAGTACTGCAGGCCACTTCAGCTGACTGTTATCTGCAGTTCAGCGGTTCTAATCTCACCGGCTCAGGGTTGACTCAGCCTTCCATCCTTCCGAGGTGGGTGAAATGAGGACCCGGATTGTTGTTGGGGGCGATATGCTGACTCTGTAAACCGCTTAGAGAGGGCTGAAAGCCCTATGAAGCGGTATATAAGTCTAACTGCTATTGCTATTGCTATCCACTTTGATAACAGGGTAGGGATAATTTAACAACTGGTTCGCCCAGGATCAGGTTGGGCCACGCCTCCCATGACAGTCAACCTGGGCAAACCGGCTGTTTGAATCCCACCACTGGGCAAGGGACAAAAGCACTTGAAATCAATTCCTCTTTAATTAACTCAATATCACTGAGGCTGGGAATGCACCCTTACAATTTTAAAGAATTGGATTTACTCCAGACTAGCATGGAGTTTGGAAACATGCCTTTCTGAAATCCCTGTCGTCCTTCCCAGCTAATGGGGCTTCACGCTACCTTGATGGCTCTCAAGATCTCCAACGGTGATCCACCAAGAAAGAGAAAAATAGAGATGGTATACAACCCTTTTAGTAAAATAATTTTCCATAAATAATAAGAGAATGCAGTTGCTTGTGCCTAGCCCTGAACCCCATAACAACCCACTTGGTCATTTGTTTTGATGAAAAAAGGCACTTTTTTTACCTTTATTATTTGTTAATGTTAGTAGTAATACTAAAAAAAAATGGGTAGCACCTTTTATTGCAAGGCAATTGATTTCATGAGCTGCAGCTTACTTCACCAGGTGCCTGGAATGATAGATTAGCCGCATTGGTGGCAGGTGATGGCATATATCACATTAGAAGGGGGGGGGGAGTAGGACTCCTACAATCATGTGGACAGACTGTTTTGCAGTGGAAGGAACATTCACTTTCCTCCTTGGCTCCTGACCCACTTGTTTTGCTATGTATACCCCACTTTATGACTTACGGCCATAATTGAGCCCCAAATTTATGTTGCAAAGTGAGACAGTTGTTAAGTGAATTTTGTCCCATTTTACAACCTTTCTTGCCACAGCTGCTAAGCGAATCACTTAAAAACGTAATTTAGTAACATGGATCTTAAGTGAATTTGGCTTCCCCCTTTGATTTTAACTTTTTAACTTTAACTTTTAATAAATTTATATGCCGCCCAATCCCGTAGGATTTTAGTTGTCCAAAGGTTGCAAAAGTGGATCACATGACCACAGGACACTGCAACTGTCATAAATATGAGTCAGTTGCTAAGCATCTGAACTTTGATTACATGACCCAAGGGAGGCTGCAATGGTCTTAAGTGTGAAAAACGGTCGTAAGTCACTCTTTTCAGTGCCGTTGTAAATTCGAATGATCGCTAGATGAACTGTTACAAGTCGGGGACTGCCTGTATTTGCATCTGAAATATTTAAAATGAATATTCTGTTACTCACCTGTCTATATGTTTAATAACATGCATGTTGCTATTCAAAATATGTTTAAATATGGCACCGTATAATAATTAATATGTCCTTTCTATTCATACTGTAAGCTATATGACCATCATGGAAGGACTTGCAGCTCCAGGGAACTGATTTTCAATTTAGTCATCATCATCTTTTAACGACCCCATAATCCTTTGCGGGGTGGAGTCTGCAACTGAATGGCGCTAGAAGAATGTTTAATGGCCAGATGCCCTTCGTGTTGCCAATGCGGAGTTTTGTTCAGCAGATAATATTTTCTCATTGTGCCCAGAGGGAGAAATATCTGCCTCTACCCAGGATTGAACTTACAGCTTCCTGATTGTGAGGCGAGAGCTCTGCCTCTAGGCCACTTCTGCACCACTGATTTTCAATTTAGTACCAGTCCATTATTCCCTTGATCCATGTAAAGGAGGTATTTTCTCCTTTTCTTCCATACTAACTTTGTTATATAGATAGATTGTGTTTCTTTTCTTTCATAAGGTGGAAGAGTTTTTAATTTATGATCTGAAATTCATGGCTAGAATTCTGATCCTATGAGTCTCTTTGGAAGGGAGCGGGATGGGTCTGCCTATCGAGATGAGGCATACCAGTTGCTTTTGGGGTGTGGAGACAATAATTTGGTCCTTAACACCCATAAGACCACGGAGCTTATAGTGGACTATAGAAGGAACAGATCAGACATCCATCCCTTGCTTATCAATGGGGACCACGTGGAGCAAGTGGCCAGTTTTAAGTCCCTGGGTGTTAGAACCTGACCTGGGGCACTCACATTGCAGCAGTGGTCGAAAGCAGAGATTGCGCTACCTGAGACTTCTCAGGAAACAACAACTGGATGAAAAACTGCTAGTGACTTTCTATCACTGCACCGTAGAGAATATTTTAACTTACTGCATCTATGTATGCTTTGCCAATTGCACAGAGGCACATAGGACAGCACTCCATAAGGTTGGCGTCATTGCCCAGAGCATCATTGGTTGCCCTCTTCCCTCTATGGAAAAGCGTTATACGTTTGTGATATATTGTGATATCTTGTGATATCTTGTGATATATCTTGTGATATATTGTGATATATTGTGATATCTTCTCTCTATGGAAAAGCGTTATATGTTTATGATATATTGCATTTATGAATATATCTGATTTGAAGTTCAAAGTATTGTCACCTCTTTTTTATTGTGTTTAAAAGTCATTCTTTCCATTGTCTTTGTCATGTTCTTTATAATAACATTCACATATTATCTTTCAAATGATTAGGCCAGCACTATACAAGACTCTTCATATCTGAAATGCAATAATTTCATTCATAACAACTTTTCACTTGTCCAGAATATAGTAACAATACCTGACTTTGTCTATTTATGGCTAGCTTTATTGAAAACCCTCAGGAAGCTGGGATGGTCATTCTATTCTTCAAAATAAAAAAGGGGGAATAAAGAGAATGTGATGACTAGCCAATAATGGATCCTGCTTTTTTTGGAGACCAGGCAAGAAAACCTGCCTTAAGGAAGGTCAAAGCATTCTTACAGATCCATCTCATCCTGGGCCCCCTTTTTTGGAATTATTACCATCTGGCAGATGGTACAGGATAATAAAAACTAGGAGAAATAGGCTGAAAAATAGCTTCTATCCCAGGGCAGGAACCATATTGTATTCTACTGTATGGTGTTATATTAACGCAATACCAGGAGTTTTCAATTCAGTTGTATAGAATGTGAAGGGTGTGTGTTTCTGCTTTATTTTTATAGTTATAAGGTAAACTGAAGATGGCATTTAATTTCGTTGTAAGAGGTGCAATGGCAATAAAGTAAACTAAAAAGAGTTATTTGCAGCATTTGAGTATCAGCTCAAATCCCCAAAATAAAGACAACCTGTTAGTCCTCTGAAGATGAATTGATATTCAGTGCTTGGGAAATCAGACAGCTAACGGTCTGGAATACCTTCACTAGTATTTCCTTAGGAAATGTAACATTTTATATTTTTACAATATAAAATAATCATAATAGGAATTATATTGAAATACAAATTCGGCTGCTTCAATATAACTAATTTGTAATGACGGAAGCAGATTTCTCTCTGGTGTGATGCTTCTCCATCCCTGGATAACATCATTCCGATCCTATTATTCTTCCTTTATCATGCAATAAAAAGGAAAGATATAAAATATAGGTATCTGCATTCAAAGATGTTAATGGCAGCGGGCTATTAAAACTCCCTGGTGACTTCAAATTAGTCACTCTCTTTCAGATCTATGGCTATATAAGCAAATCCACCTCTGAGTAATTACTATTATCTATCAATTTATATCTTGATTTTCTTCCAGGCGCTCAGGAGAGCTTATAGGAAGAGCTCGCCTTCAATTTATTCTGGTAACAGCCCTTTCTGGAAGGAAAGAGAGTGACTTGGCCAAAGTCACCTGGTGAGTTTTTATATTGAAAATGGACTTGAATTTGTATCTCCTTGGTCTTTAGCCACTACCCCACATTAGAACATTTGCTCACCTTCATCTGAGTAACATATAAACCAAGCTATAAATTAGTGATTGTTGCTGGTACATAATAAAAACACTGGTAGTTTCATTGAAGCCCTGTCAAAAAAGAATTTTATAGACCCAAACAAAAAGATATGTCTTTATATGCTGTTATCTTCCTATGAATGCAGGCAACCATGTTTTACAAGTGTTCCATTTATGGTATAGTTAGAATGTTTTTGCAGATGATGTCACTTTAAAATTTAGAAAAGGAAGGCTAAAATTAGGGATATTTTCTCTAGGAGGAAAAAAAAGTGAGAAGAACAAAAGAAATAAGTCAAGAAATCAGTCAAGCGTTTAATGGGACCTGTAGCTGAGTATATATATGTATATCTGCCCCCAAGGGGAAAATAGTACCAGGAAGAAGATATTTATTAATCATGTTAATGTCACTGAGATCGTGAGCAGCTGATGAAGGAAGCAAAAAAAAAAAAAAACACCATGTCTTTCCCTTGAGGATGGAGAACAATTTATTACAGACTTCAGAAGAAACTAAAAAATAATGTTAGAGAACTGAATGTAGGTTCAGAGCCAGAAAGACAGCTAAAGCACAGAAAGAGTCTTAGGTTTGGGAGAAGGATGATCCATGTCGTGATGTCACAACGTGCGGTCTAGATGGTCCATTGAGACCTAAACCGTCCTGTAGAGACGGTGATCAGGAAGACAAAGCCTTGCTGGTCTCAGGGACATCGCAAAATCCCTGATATACCCAAGGGAAGTGCTTCAAATAGGCAGCCCTCAAGCTGATGAAATTGGGATGCTCCGGAAGGAAGGAAGTGAAAAGAGAAAGTGAGTCCATCTGGTGAGGTATTTTTTCTATTTTGCTAAAGACTGCCCAAAGAAATGTTTCTTTAAAGCCAAATTAGATCCTTAAGATAAAGAACTGAGCGGCAAAAATAATCCTAATTGGATCGCTGTGGAAAGTTTTTCTTTCTTTCTTTGTAACTATTTATTGTGGATTGAAGTGCTTGCAACGTTTTTCATCTCTCCTCTTAAAGTGAACGGATTGATTTTTTTTCTTCTGCTTCTTGTTGCTTTATTTTTTGACTTCTGGATTAAAACCTTCCTTCTTATTTTAACAATTCTTCCTACTACTTGTTGTTAAATCACACTAAAAGAAATCTAAAGAACTTTGTTCCCTATAAGCCAGAGATAAATATTAGAAGTTGAAAATTAACACTACCACTCGGAGGTCAGAGGCTGGGGTTTTTGAAACAACGTATCTCTCTTCTTTCCTTATTTGACTTCACTAACTTTGTAGCTGAAGGGTTTGCAACTTGTTTACAGAAACTGATAAAGAACCAAGGGCACGAATTGTTTTCACAGGTGCCTCTGAGAATTATTTTGGCAGGGGAAAGAAAGAAAGGGGGGGAAGAACCCTTCTCCTTTAAAGAGCATAAAAGAACTTGTGTTCAAGTCAACCTAAAATAAAAAATAAAAGAGGCCTGGAAGGCTAGAGTGGCAGTTGCTATTAGGGTTTTTTTTCCTTCTTTCTTCTGTTTTGGAAATATGGATCAATACTTAGATGAGGAAACCTTAAAATTCCAAAATATCTTGGCTGGAATTCAAAATCTATTGGAAGGATATGGGAGAATTGAGAAAAAGTTGGAAAGACTAGTCTTCCTCACAGCAAAAGCTGATGGGGTTGGAGCCCCAAAAATTAAAAGGGAGAATGAAGATATAGAAGATAAAGAGAAGACAATAGATGAATTAATTAATGGAACAAATGTGGGTGAAAGTGGAAAGAAGAGAATATGGAAAAGGGAATTCGACGAATTGGAGCTCTACCCCAGATTCCAGGACACAGAAGAAAAAAAATACTAATGATGATAGACATAAGAAGAGAAAGCAAGATTGACAACCAAAGACAAACTAATTTTAGTAGCAACTGGTGGGCAACGAGATTATCTGAGAGACCCTGCAAGCAACAAAGTGCGGAGAGAAGTCTATGAAACCTTATAAAGGAGATAAAAAGAAGACTTAGACCACAATTGACAAGAGAGATAAGACTGTTTTGTTACTGGAAAGATATAGGTTGACAATGAAAGTTGATAATAAAAAATCAGTTGATTTTGGTGATTAATAAGTAGGAATTCTGTAACTCTTGGATTGTTTTAGATTGTTATCAAATGTTTATTCACTAACAATTAATTAATTATAATAACAATAAGGAAAAGATAATGGATACAGCTTAATGATGTATGTAGGTATGTATGTATGTATGTATGTATGTATGTATGGTAATCTAGCAAAAGAAATGTGGATAAACTGTAAATTGCAAATTGTGACTTGGGAAAAAGACCTATAAAATTTTATTAACAATTTTTCCTTTTTGGGGGGGAGGGGTCTGACGAGAGGAGATGGGTCATAAATAGTAAATGATTTTTAGCCAATTATAAAAATAACAAGGAAATGTTAATGGTCATTATTTAACAATATATACATGCTATGGTATTGGCAAAAGTAACTTAAGTAAGTAATTAAGTAATTTAAGAACTGCAGTGATTCACTTAACTCTTAACAGAAAAATCGTACAATGGAGCAAACTCACTTAACGAAATTCTCACTTAACAAATAAATTTTTGGTTCAGTTGTGATCGCAAGTTGAAGACTACCTGTACTGTCACGTCTGCCAGGCTCAGCTTGATGCCTCAGACATCCTGGACATTGGTAGGATTCAACTTTTTTACTACCGGTTCTGTGGGCGTGGCTTGGTGGGCGTGGGAAGGATACTGTAAAATCCCCATTCCCTCCCAATTAGCTGGGACTCGGGAGGCAGAGAATAGATGGGGGCGGGGCCAGTCAGAGGTGGTATTTACTGGTTCTTTGAACTATTCAAAATTTCCACTACCGGTTCTCCAGAACTGGTCTGAACCTGCCAAATTCCACCTCTGATCCTGGGGCATCTCATGAAAGCACAACTATTATATTATACTATACTATACTATACTATACTATACTATACTATACTATACTATACTATACTATACTATACTATACTATACTATACTATACTATACTATACCATACCATACCATACCATACCATACCATACCATACCATACCATACCATACCATACCATACCATACGACATGACACGACACGACACGACACGACACGACACGACACAACACAACACAACACTACACTACCTGTAGAGGTAACTCTACAAATTGGAGAATTTGCCTGATTTTAATAAATGGATCAAGGCTATAAATTTGATACCTAATTTTAAAATATATTTCTGTTCTATAAATGAGAAGATGACACACTACACTGCTATGAGGCTAGATGTAATGATGAATTGAATAGCTGAATTAATTTTATAAACTTTATATGTAAAATATATATACTGGTAATAAATACTATTACCTATAAATATATATCTATCTTAGGACCTTGTTGTTAATTAGGATTTGTTTAGTTCATTCCAATTACTATACAATTACTATAGCACGTTTATGTATAATAATCATTGTATAATTACTACTTATCAGATCTAGAGTTCCCAGATAACTAAATTCATGCATGGATGGCACTACTACTGAAGTAGATATACTCCCCCTCTCTCTGTCTGGGATTTGTGTAGTTTAATTTTAATATTTTATTTTTCATATTGATTTTATTATTATTGATTAATGTATTATTGTTTTTATTTGTTTATTGTATGCTGACAAGAATAATTTCCTGTGAGACAGGCAGCTACATAAATTTCATTAATAAATAAAATTAATGTAGACTCTTGTCTATGTCACCATTTCAACAAATAACATCTTTAGAAAGGTGTTTTTTCTATGGCTCAAGCAAAAGATTCCGAGGGCCAGAAATAGTTTTTCAGCTATCTACTTTAATGAGTTTCTTAAAAGAATGAACGCCACTGAATCTCTAATCATTACAATCATTCCAAGGGATTACAGGAAGGCTTAATGAACAATAAAAATAAAAACCCCCAACATGATTCCCATATATTCCCAATATTTACTGCATCCAAAATTCACGCCTAGTATTATGTAGGTGATGCTTGTAAAATATGAAAGTTGTTACATTTCCCGATTTAGAAATGCCATCCAGTGAAGTTTATGGATGTTAAAGGGCTTATTTGGTATAATTGTACATCATGGAAGGACTATTTTCAAGGTTTTTAATGATAGTGAGATCGAATGTTAGGTAAGGTATTCTGGAGTTTTAAATCAAGGGAGGGGGGACGGAGGGAGGGAGGGGAAGGAAGGGAGAAGGAAGGGAGAAGGAGGGAGGGAAGGATGAAAGGAAGGGGAAGGACAGAAGGAAGGAAGGGAGGGAGGGAGGGAGGGAAGGGGGAGGGTGGGATGGAAGGGGAAGGACAGAAGGAAGGAAGGAAGGAAGGAAGGAAGGAAGGAAGGAAGGAAGGAAGGAAGGAAGGAAGGGGGAGGAGGGAGGGAAGGATGGAAGGAAGAGGAAGGACAGAAGGAAGGAAAGAAGGAAGGAAGGGAAAGGAAGAGGGAAGGGGAAGGAAGGATGGATGGAAGGAAGGAGGGGGAAGGAAGAGGGAAGGGGGGGAGGAAGGGAAGGAATGGGAAGGAAGAGGGAAGGGGGAGGGGGAGGGAAGGAAGGAAGGAAGGAAGGAAGGAAGGAAGGAAGGAATCTTTTTGTCAAGATATAAAACTTGAGGAGAGTGACAGCCCCATGATGAATAGGCACTCTGAGGGAAGTGTTCTGTATAGCAGTAGACCAATTTGTTTTCAGAGCCAGGAACAGCAGGAAACCTGTGTTGCTAAACTGAAAAAAAAAAGAATAAAGGGAAAAAAAGACAGAAACCATCTGAGAATATTCCTTCTCTTGTTTCCCCCCCCCCACCATTTTTCTTTTATTGTCCCTGTTTACTGAAATATATTATTTTCTGAAGTCTGGGGGCGTTCTCAGGTCTTAGCATGTCAAAGTTTACTTACCTGCATGGATATGCTGTAAATTAGGGAATTGGTGCAATGCAATGCCATTGGATCAAATTAAACAAAAACCCTGCCTCCTGCTGCCATCTGCTGTGCCATCAATTTTTAAGACATTTCCACTCTATCAAAGTTAGGACACAAAGACATTCTCGTTTCAAAGCAAACTCTACCTCTGATCTGCCACTGAGACCAAGCAGGAAGTGACCATGTTAAATATGAAACTAATTCAGTTTTGCTTCAAGGAGCCTAGCTGAAGCCTTGTGAATTATTTACAAAAGTCTATTCCACATGGTAGAAAGTCGAAGGTTCTGTCTGCATTTCTTTTTTGCCTTAAAAAAAATTATCTGTGTTTCTTTTTCTTGCTGTTCTTATCCTCTTCCATAAGATAAGTTTAAATGCAAGGTTAAAGTCGGTGATGGAAGAGGAGAACAAAGGAAGGAGGATAGCTTTATTTCGGCTTAGAGTAAATGCAGACATAGATCTGCTGAAAATAGGGTTTGGGGGACTGGATTGCCTGGAGAGAAGGCTCTGGAGGATATTGAACAGCAGCTAGAAGTCCATCTCTCAAAACCTCTCACTGCATCAGAGGCAAGAGGTTCTGTCCACACAATGCTTGGGGTTTTTTCCATATCCTGCCACTTTGAGGAAGCTCTTCCATACTAAATAGCTGTGCGAGTCTGCGTTTAAAGAGCTTGATCTCTCAAAGGTGCTTTTTCAGGAGGCAACTGGGCTTTCTTGTTTTTTCTTTGAAGATGTTTTGCGTCTCATCCAAGAAGCTTCTTCAGGATGGTGGGGAATGGAAGGATTTATATTCCTTGCAGGCAGCTGGTCATTTGCGTCCTTTTTAGAGAGACATTGAGGCACTTGGAGGTTTATTTGTGTCCTCGGGGTCACCTGAGTAGTGCAAATGGTTCCTGTAGTCTGCAGTTTTTCTGGCGATCCATTCATACTCCCACACCTTTTGGAGGCTGTTCATCCCAATGTGCATAGCTATACGCCTATGGAGGTTTCCAGTCATCCAGGTTGAGGTTGTCCCAGCAGGGGTCCTTTTCTCATGAGGTAACCAGACTTTCTCGTTTGTTTTTTCTTTGAAGAAGTTTCGCATCTCATCCAAGAAGCTTCTTCATCTCTGGAAAGAAAAAGAGAACCAGAAAGTCCAGTTGAAAAAGCACCTTTGGGACATGGGATGACTGAGAACTTCCATAGACTAAGAACGAGATCTTATTCAATATTCTGCACTTTATTTTCATAAATGGGAAAGTACATAGCCTTAGGTATTAATTTTTATTTATTTTTATTTATTATTTTATTTTATATTTTATTATTGTTTATTTTATTAATGTTTATGTTTATGTTTATGTTTATGCTTATATTTATATTGTTATTTATATTGTTATTTATATTGTTATTTATATTGTTATTTATTGTTATTTATATTGTTATTTATATTGTTATTTATATTGTTATTTATATTGTTATTTATATTGTTATTTATATTGTTATTTATATTGTTATTTATATTGTTATTTATTGTTATTTATTGTTATTTATATTGTTATTTATATTGTTATTTATATTGTTATTTATTGTTATTTATTGTTATTTATTGTTATTTATATTGTTATTTATATTGTTATTTATATTTATATTGTTATTTATATTTATATTATTATCTATATTTATATTATTATCTATATTTATATTATTTTTATCCAATTTACAGGCTATCCATTTTACTCTGAGAGTGGCTGTGGGCAACGTACAATTAAAACCATACACAAATATTATATCTCAGTAAAAGAAGCCACGTAAAACAAAGAACAAAATTCAAAAGGTGGGCAGTGAAGGCGTTAACCAACCTCATGGTTTCATGTTCTTTCATGAATCTTATGGCACAGTCTGGTCTTTGAACACTTTCAAAAGGCCAGAGGTGGGGTGGGTGGGTGGGTTTTACATATTACTTACGTGAAATCCTGGTTAATAGTGCTTCCCTTTGTGGAAATAACTAGACGCGTCAACAATTCCTAACTTTTTTTTCTCTGAAAATCAAATATTCTTTTTGTGTAGAACAGCTGAACATAATGAGGATTATTTTCCCCAACAATGTAGCAAATATTATCTGCCCATTTGTCTGTGAATAGATAATTGAATAGGCTGTGTGAAAAACGTCAATCTGCATTCTGTATTTTTGAAAGATTTTTGAGAGTTACAATAACCACATCATCATTTTTATTTTGGGTCAAAGGTCTATTATCCATTTCACAGAATTTTTTAAAGTTGTGAGGAAAAACATAAAACTCACATATTTCAAATAAAGGCCCAAGGTCTATTTAATGAGGCAACATTACATTCAGATTTTAAAAAAAACAACAGAAGGACAAGCAGGGGAAATTTTATGCACAGTTTTGTCACAGTGATGGGAAAAAAAGTTACATTAGATAATATTTTAACTTCCACGATACCAGTACTATAAACAGAAATGTAAAATATTAGATAAAGTAAATAATTTGGATTTTAAAAGATGATATGTCCAGTAAGACACATTGCTTTCTATTATCTCTCAAGAAAACACACTCTCATTTTCATTTTCTGAATTGCTTTTGTAGAATGGTGGAAAACTATCACAATTATTATCTTGATTTTAAAGCAAGACTGCATTCATTTCCACCCACATAAAATAGCATTACCGAGTTATTTTAGACTGATTTATATATGCAATTACTGATAGTAAAATACCATATTTTTTTAGTACAATAGAGGTGGATTTTTGTAAAGATAGGGGGGAAAAAACATTTTGATGCTTTTTAAAATAATTCTCTTGGATTTAAATCTCTGAGACACATGTTTCTCCACATTTAATTGGGGGAGGTTTGTTTATATCGGAAAAACTGAAGTGTCTAACTACTTGTTATGCATTTCTTAACTACACATTCTCTGCATAATTAGCAATTTGCAATAAATTACTATGCCATAAATTAAACTGAGGAGTGATGGCTTTCCTGAGTCAATGCAATGGTGGGGGCTTTGTGTATTTTAATTCTAAAACATATGTCAGGAAGTCCTCTATTTCTACTTAAGAAGGAGTGAGGTTAAGGAAGCGCCAACAGAAAAATAAAAAGATGAATTCCTCTTCAGGCATTCAAGTAACTGTGATGTCTCCTGTGGACGACGACAACTCCACTTCTTCCTCGGAGGCTTCAAGGGAGAATGAGGTTGTTCCTGGCATGTCAGGTATTAGTAATACCGTATTACTCACCCTGAACTGCCAGCAAAGCAGCCTCGGTTGGGGAGAGCGTGAGGACGAGGTGGAGGAGCTGCCTGCTGTAGACAATGCCGGAGTATGCGGGGCAGAGAGGCCGAGCTCCGCCATATTGCTGGGGAAAAGGCTTCATCCATCTTGATTGATTGCACCGGGAGCTATTTAGCATGGCAGGCAGAGGGAGTCACTGCTGGAAGCAACATGTGTGAGTTGTGTCCAGATGTTTGTTTGCAGTGGATTTAGTGTAGCTGCCAAGAGGCTGCGTTTGTGTTTTGAACCCTCTTTGAGCAGTTGGTTATCCGTTTGATGGAAGTTTAGTCTGGAACTTGTTTGTGGCTGGCTTCACTTGGAAATGACTCTCTGAACTCCTGTCCTGGGCTGTTCTTGTGAATTCTACTTGTAAACCCCGACCACTGGGCTGGCTGAGAAACCTAATAGGAGACTTGAGGTGCGCAGTGGTTAAATGCAGCACTGCAGGCTACTTCAGCTGACTGCAGTTCTGCAGTTCGGCAGTTCAAATCTCACCGGCTCAAGGTTGACTCAGCCTTCCATCCTTCTGAGGTTGGTAAAATGAGGACCCAGACTGTGGGGGCAATATGCTGACTCTGTAAACCGCTTAGAGAGGGCTGAAAGCCCTATGATTTATTTATTTATTTATTACATTTGTATGCCGCCCTTTTCCCCGAAGGGGACTCAGGGCGGCTCACAACTCAGTCAGGGAAGGGGGTACATACAAGGGAATAAAAAAAGACAAGACATAACAATACAAAAATGTTAAAAAGACACAACAACCATACCATTCGAGAGGGGGGGCAAAAACTCTTTAGCCCCAGGCCTGTCGGAACAGCCAGGTTTTAAGGGCTTTGCGGAAGGCCTGGAGGGTGGTGAGGGTTCGAATCCCCACGGGGAGCTTGTTCCAGAGGGTAGGAGCAGCCACAGAGAAGGCTCTCCTCCGGGTAGTCGCCAGTCGACACTGGCCGGCGGATGGGATTCGGAGGAGGCCTAATCTGTGGGATCTGATCGGTCTATTGGAGGTAATTGGCAGCAGGCGGTCTCTCAAGTACCCAGGTCCAATACCATGAAGGGCTTTATAAGTGACGACTAGCGCCTTGAAGCGTATCCGGAGACCAATAGGCAGCCAGTGCAGCTTGCGGAGGATAGGTGTTACGTGGGTGAACCGATGTGCACCCACGATCGCTCGCGCGGCTGCATTCTGGACAAGCTGAAGTCTCCGAATGCTCTATGAAGCAGTATATAAGTCTAACTGCTATTGCTACTGCTAGACTCAGGTGGGATTTTGGCTTCTCTTTTGAAACTACCAGGCAAAGCCTGTTTTGAGTTTCCCGTATTTTCATGTCTTTGTTATCTACTTGTTCTCATGCCAAATTGCTGTTCTAATCTAGCAGCTGGGAGAGAGCTGACACCTGAAACAGAACTGCGGGGGTGGGGGACACACACACACAAAATAAAGTTCTCTCTAAATCAACACTGACGTGTAGTGAGTTGGACAGAGTTGTGATATCCCACCAAAAAGGTTTTTCTTTTAAAAAAAGAAAAGTTTGAAAATCAACGCTGTGCATTGATCTTAAGTAGTTTCTTCACCCTTGAACTTGAGCACCTATAGAGAAGCCTAAAGATTGACTATAGCAGGTCCTAGAACAGATATGAAAAAAGAGAAAATTAAATATATGATACGTTGCTTTCACTGGCATTTGCCTTGTTTCCTGACCATCCACTTCATTGATAAAACAGTTTTCAGAGTGAAGAACTATCAAGAACAGTACTTGACAGGGCAGTAGTTAGAATGCAGTATTGTAAGTTTAGCTCTGCCCACTGCCAGGAGTGCGATCCTGACTTGCTCAAGGTTGACTCATCCTTCTGAGGTCAGTAAAATGAGGACCCAGATTGTTAGGGCAATATGCTGATACGTATGATAAACCACTCAGAAACACACTGTGGTGCGATATATAAGTCTAAGTGCTGTAGGTGCAAAGAATTTAAACTGCAAATAATGCAATTAACAATAACTTCTTCTACTAGGTAGAACATCGTGGGGATTTTTTTAAAAAGAAAAAAAAACCTTTGTGCCTTCCAAATGTTGACCTTTAAGACACATTTATTTTTTGCCAAGGCATGTTGTATTGAACAAATATCAGGATATACTGTAGATCAGTCTCTTTCGTAAAAATGATCCCTGCCCTTTTAGCTTTCTGGAGAGCTGTGAAGACCCGACCCTTCTACCAAGCCTTGGATTATGATGCAGATTGAACTGGGAGGATTTTGGTCTCGTGCCTTTTAACTTTTGCTTTTCACCATGTTTTTAATGCATTATTGTGAGCTGTCTAGATTAGATAGACAGCCAGGTAAGTCCTGCAAATAAATATGCAACATTGTGTTTCCCATCTTATCTCTTACCCCACTTAAACTGTGTGATCTTTATCAGGGTAAAGATTACTGTTAATTATGTATTAAAAAGATTTGTCGTTCAAAGTTTAGAAGGATGATCCAAAGTCAAATACTTAGAAGGTCTAGAACTGTGATGGCGAACCTGTGGCATGCATGTCACAGGTGACATGTAGAGCCATTTGTCAGGGCACACAAGATATTTGCCCTGTCAACTCCATCACACATACATGCGCTGGCCAGCTGGCTTCGACCTTCATTTTCAGCTCGGGAGGCTTCAGGAAAGGTTCCCGAACTTTTGGGTTGCCTGTAGGCCATTTTTTCCCCCTCCGGAGGCTTCAGAGCTTCAGAGAAAAACAGCCCTATGGGCAGCCCGGAAGTTCATTCCTGAACTTCTGGTTTGCATGTTGGGCCATTTTTAGCCCTCCAAAGGCTTCAGGGAAGCTCCTGAAGCCTCCAGAGGGCCTCCAGGGGGCAGGGAGGGTGTCTTCACCCTCCCCAGGCTCCAGAGGCTTTCTAGGAGCCTGGGGAGGGTGAAAGCATGGGTCCATTGCATGCCAAAAGTGGGGGAAGGGCAGAAAGTTTGTAAACCAGCATAACTAGTGAATGTGCTTATAAATTATAACTTCAGGTGCAGTGCAAGTTTGGTGCTATTTAACCTTGCTGTGACATGGAGGATATTTGAGTTCCATTAACATTTAGGATGACATCATCTACTGTGGTTATGATGACTTTCTTCTTTGATAGCTGAATTAGGCACTAGCATAATGTACCGTCGAATTTTGCCAGCGGAACCACAATTGGAGAAACCTGTGTTGTTGTGCCCTTCATAACTCAGTGACATGAACCATTCCAAATTCTTCTTTTTATTAGTTTCTGCAAATAGAGTGATATCTGGCACACACTTAAATATGTCAAAATCAACACTTTTCTTGGAAGAGAAACAGACAGCTCTTCCTTAGCCATATAGTAATCATGTTAATCTACTCTGTTAGAGACAACTTAAAAATATCATGCACTTCTTCACATTACATAGTAAGGGATCAGAGCTCAATAAATCTTCAGGATCCATTTATCTAAATAGGGTCCTACTCAGTGATGGGATTCAGCCAGTTCGCACCTATTTCGGAGAACCGATTTTTAACTTTCTAAGCAGTTTGAAGAACCGGTTGTTGGAAGAAATCTCATTTTGTTTTTTTTCCCCCCACTTTACAGGGCTAATGCTGTAAGGAAGGTAGGAAGGAAACTTTCTGGTTTTGTTTCTAGCCTAATCTTTATTGCCCTGCTTACAGAAACTGCCTTTCCGGTGAACCCTTATTATATTTATTATATTCGCTAAGGCAAAGTGCCCATCAACGTGAGTGATGTTGAGTTGGCCATGCCCATCCATCACATGACCACCGAGCGCTGCCTACCCAGCTGGTCATTAGGGCAGAGAACCAGTTGTTAATTTATTTGAATCCCACCACTGGTCCCACTGCTGCTTGTTCTTGAGTAATATCAAAAAAATGAAAACCAGAGAAAGTAGTCTGGGAGTTAGCCTGCCACACAGTTAAGTCACTTTGAATGATAGCAGAATAAACAATTCCCTTAGAAGCATTCTGTTAGAATCCCCTTTTTACAACCATTGTAAGTTTGTTGATTCAAGTGCAAGTAATAGACTGAAAGGTTAAATTGAGTAGCTGGCCTCTAGTTTGTTCACTTGTTCTTTATTGGAACGCATGAAACATGGAATTGATTGTTTCCAAATCTGGCCCGGTTACGTGCAATATTCAAATATAAAAACTGGATCTTTAAATATTACCTAATTCAACATACCATATGAATGTTTGCTCAGATTTTCAGGGAATACAAATTCCAGAAAATATCTGGAGTAATCCATAGGTGGGTTGCTGCCAGTTCAGTCCGGATTGGCCAAACCAGTAGTAGCAGCGGCTGGAGTAGCAGCGCCCACCAGCCAGGATGTTTCTGTGCATGCGCACTACCAGGACCGGTAGTGGGGAAAAATTGGCAACCCATCACTGAAGTAATCCATATGTACACTTTCAAACTTTCCCTTTTCATGCTGTTCTTTGGTTACAACTAGTACTGCAGCATCTCAAATGGGATTCTCCTGCCTAAACCAGTGGTTCCCAAACTTGGCAACTTTAAGACTTGTGGACTTCAACTCCCAGAATTCTCCAGCCAGCAGAGCTGGCTGGAGAATTCTGGAAGTTGAAGTCCACAAGTCTTAAAGTTGCCAAGCTTGGGAACCACTGGCCTAAATTATTGGTGGAGATAAACTCGTTGGAGGACTTACTAGTCAAATGCACTTTTGCTGGTAAGTTTATTTCCATCTGAAATGAAATCATAGCCAGTGATTTTCTTCTCCTATGCTTTCTTTTCCTCATTTCTAATATTTGTAATGGAATTATGATATTGTAATACCTTATGAGTAGCCAGTAGAGTTCTTGATCACAATATCTTGACTATGCCTTTGATATGATTCTCAGTTATCCAGGTCACGGTGGTCCCAAAGATGCTTTTTCCAAAGGTAACTGGACTTTATTTTTCCTTGAAGACATTTTGCTTCTCATCCTAGAAGCTTCTTCAGTTCCAAGAAGGACTCCGAGCTTCTTGGATGAGAAGCAAAACCTCTTCAAGGAAAAACAAAGTCCAGTTGCTTTTTGAAAAAGCACCTTGGGACCTTCTGTTTTTAGCTGATACTTTTATAATAGATCCAAAATCCCATCTTATTGTTTCAAGGGTCTGTTTTTAGATTTATTATGACACCTAATTATCTTTACAGGATTACTTCTGCCTGAGATAGAAGAGCACTCATATTAGCATAGATTAATATCTTACCTTCAAAGTTGATGGAGAGGAGCTATAATAACATTCCTTATGAAGAATATGCTGAAGTTGAATCAGTAACCAGTAATGACATTTCAGGGCCTATTTTATTGCACTTAGCAAGAAGAGCTCATATACCCATTTCTTGCTATTGCAGAGGCTGGTCCAAAACTGTTATATATTTGCTTTTGCATGTTGACTTCTCAACCTAAGAAATCTCTAGGAATGTAGTGCATTTCTGCCTGATCACAGTTCCTATTAGAAGGTCTTGGACCTAACTTATATCCTTATTGACTTTTTGTTGAGGCTTCAAAATATTATTATTTTTTTCCTGTCAATAATCCTTTTTCCTGTATAAGACAGATATCTTTGTGTCCCTGACCATAAATCAGTAAAGTAAGTGCAGCCAGTCACACAGCAAGAACTGAAAAAACATATCTTATTAGCCTAACTAGCAATTTAAAAAAGAAAAGGCCAGAAATTTTAAAATAAATTAAATGACTACTGCAGAGCAACTTGGGAGTTGAGGTTTTAGAATTCTTACAAGATAGGAAGAAATGAAGTAAGTGAAAGATGGAACATGGCAACCACTTGAACCCAATTACTTTGTGACACCCAACACAGCTGCTTGGCCAAGAATAAGTGGAAAGGGTGGAACGGAAGATGCTAACAAAGCCAGCTCTTTGCTTAAATAGTCCAGCAGAGAAAGATTATAGTAAATTATTTTCAAGATATTAAAGAAAAGAATAGTCAGATGACCTAAGGTTATCACAATGGGGAAGAAAAAAATATGTTTCTTGCTGCATTAAGTCAGACAACCTCTGAAATGACATCAACATCTCATATTTATTTTAGATTTCATCATGGTGAACAAGAATATGCACAACGCAACACCCAGTCTTCGTTCAAAGCCTTACTCTACTGTATAAGACTTCCGTATTCAGTGAACAATCAAGAGTCAACTGTGGTTTCTTTCCAGTGACAAAATGTAGCTACATTAAGCTGTGATGTTCATTATCAGGTAAAACAGACAGCTCTCATTCTCTCAGTGCATAATTTTATTTTAATTTTCAGCTAACAGTATTTCTGTCATTGATTATCTCCCATCTTTATCTGCAACTATTCAACAGATGAATAATGAATGAATAACAATCAATTATAACTCTTGATGAATAGTTGGATAGGGTAGCTTGAGGAAATGAGAGGATGTGTAAAATTTGGAAAGAATTAATGTTCTGAAAGCACAAAGAAGGATTTGCTGAACGCTGTACATCTTAGAATAAAAAAAATTCCTGAAAGTCACATGGAAAATTTGTTGGGTCTAAAAAGAAGGATTCTTTCCATTTTATCTTTGCAATACCATGGCACCCTAAAATAATTATTCCCTCTTCAGAAATCAAACTAAATTTATTTATACAGACATAAATTTAAAGGTCAGATAACTAAATAATATATAAAAGTGCTGAGCTTGATGATGATTTTGATCAATTTTTTTACTACTGGTTCGGTCGTGTGTGACACTTCTGTGCATGCGCAGAAGTGTCAGGATAGATGGGTGGAGCCTCCCACTGCCGCTACTACCGGTTTGCTCGAACTGCGCCAAACTGGGAGCAACCCTCCTCTGGTTTTGATGTATGATTGGCTACATAGATTTAGCTGTTTCTTAAAATTCACTTCAGCTTTCTCCTCTGTGGCTCTGAGCAACCCTGATTTCTTTCTTTAAAAACAAAAGAAAAGAAGCTTCATCTTAATTGTTTGTAATCTCCCCAGGGATCACAGCTCATAGTTTAAGAATCCTAAAGGTAGAGTAGTAGAAGGATGGGGGAAGAGAATCTCTTTGAGATCAGTGGATCTTATTCTCAAATAAAGACCTTGTATGCAAAATAGAATAGAATTACAGCATTTGAGAAGTCAAATGTACACGCTTAGATTTTTGGGTGGAAAAAGGGAAAAGAATCCTCATATGATTAGGAAACTTTGAAATCTTCTGAAACACAAATTAGAATGCAATGTAAGTATCTCAGAGACACACTAAAACATAAGCAGGATGAAAGTGAATTAACTATCTGAATGGCTTTGCTTGATCATTTCTTTTAGACCAAACTTTTGCTGTCATTCATTCTTCTGATATGGTTGACTTTCCTTATTCCAAATTAAAAATTATTGGTTAGATGCCTAAATGACTGTAGAGATGAAATGGGACAATAGCTTTTCCTACGCAGAAAGCAATGCCTCTTTTTTAACAGCAGATAGTGAAGAATGTTAAGATAAATAGAAATAAGAGGAAGAAGGAAAAACTTTTATTTGCTAAAGGGCCAAGGTTAAACTACAACTTCTCCAGCTGGGGTCTAGGACAACTCGCCATGGGATAAGAATTGCAATAATATTAAGAAATGATAGAATGCAATCCTTAAAGAAAGGATGCCAAAGGACAGGATGGACACAATCAAATGTGAATGACAAAAATTAAAATAACTTAAAAATTAAAATTAATTAAATAACTAAATTGAATTGTTGAATTGTCCCACTGCGAGCTGTCCTGAGGTGGCCATGGCAAGTTGGCCTGTGTGAGTTGATCATAGCATGTTGGCTGCGTTGAGTTGGCCATGGCAAGTTGGCCTGTGTGAGTTGATCATAGCATGTTGGCTGCGTTGAGTTGGCCATGGCAAGTTGGCCACAGCGAGTTGTCCCATTCTGTTGCAATGGAGCTGAGAAAAGACTTCTAGCTCACATCTACAGAGCTGCTGCCAGCCAGTGTAGACAATACTAAACCTGATGCACCAGTAGCCTGACTTAAAACAATATGTTGCTTTTAACAAGTGCATTGTAGCAAATAGTGACAAAACAAGAGTAAACCAGAGAATATAGAGAATGTAGAGCCGAGGTGGCGCAGTGGTTAGGGTGCAGTACTGCAGGCCACTTCAGCTGACTGTTATCTGCAGTTCAGCGGTTCTAATCTCACCGGCTCAAGGTTGACTCAGCCTTCCATCCTTCCGAGGTGGGTGAAATGAGGACCCAGACTGTGGGGGCGATATGCTGACTCTGTAAACCGCTTAGAGAGGGCTGAAAGCCCTATGAAGCGGTATATAAGTCTAACTGCTATTGCTATTACAATATTTATATATTGACGGGTTTCCAAATGACACACAAAAGGCATGTGAAGATTGTAAAGATTAAAAATGTGGATTTCATATTAACAAAAGGTAAGCATTTGAAAAGACGTATAGATATAATAAGCCCTCTGCATGCCCAACTGCTATTCATTTCAATGAAATATTCAAGCATATACACTTTTGGAAAACAGTGGCTCATGTCTATTCCTTATTTCTACATTTTTCAGTAATGGGGTAATTCAGAGGAGGAACACAAATTTACCCGTAAGAGGGATCCCCTAAATAAATAGCTATTGCTATTTATTACAATATTTATATATTGCCGGGTTTCCAAATGACACACAAAAGGCATGTGAAGATTGTAAAGATTAAAAATGTGGATTTCATATTAACATAACCAAAGGTAAGCATTTGAAAAGACGTATAGATATAATAAGCCCTCTACATGCCCAACTGCTATTCATTTCAATGAAATATTCAAGCATATACACTTTTGGAAAAAGTGGCCCATGTCTATTCCTTATTTCTACATTTTTCAGTAGTGGGGTAATTCAGAGGAGGAACACAAATTTACCCGTAAGAGGGATCCCCTAAATCAGAACAAGCTATTTCTGCTTTTCCAGTATAATGGCTTTCGGCTTTTGTTAAAGCAAACTCTAATGTTAGAAGAAGAAGAAGAGCTATTCAATGACAACCAAAATCCATTCAGCTGGCTTCATTCCAAAAGTTAAAAGCAAGCAATCAATATTTCCACTGCTCAGATTCAATCAAAATGGACTAGCCTGAGAAAGCAGAAGCTTTGAGCGAACTCATCATCAGCAAAACACAGCGCAGGTGCTGGCATTTAAGCAATGGCACAAATCTAATGAAAAAGAACAGGTAGGCAAACAAGAAATTCACCAACACCTAAAGTGACCTTGATATTGAAAACAACACAGCAATCATGTAGAGTCTTTTGAACACTGATTCGTGTATAATAAAGCAATAGGGGGGGGAAAAGATTTGTATTATGATTCCATGAAATATCAAAAATGGATCAATATCTGGATAGTTAACGTAAATGCATCTGAAGGAATATGACAATTTAAGAAGGTTTTGGTGCATAAATCAAGACAAGGGATCAGCTGGATTTTCTGAGGCAATTGTAATTAGTTTATCTGATACCTAATACCTAAATTTTGAGGAAACAAAGATTGGAAACATTAATATTATGCTGTGGTAAGTGTCACAAAGAGGTTGGAATTCGTGATTGCCTCTCTCCTATTCTCAGAAGCTCTGCATTTGTAATGCTCATTGTTTTCCAGTAGAGATGGTGGGAGGGGCTACAGCTGGGTTTTGTCAAAGCCTGATTGGTCCAAACACTGAGGAGTATCCTTCTTTCCCTGTTGGCTCCCAGTTTCCTCTCAGTCTTTGGTCCAAGCACTAGTTTTGGCTCCATTCAAAATAGTATTAGTGGTTCTAACTTGTTCTCAATTGTCTAATTTGATTAATTGGCTTTTCCAAAATTTCCAAATTGCTGAGCTGCTGGCCACAGAGACCGTTGTTTCTGTCTCGTGAGGAGGTACAACAGCCTCTTTGGCGTTTTTCTCCTACCTCTGGGCCTTGGAAAGTTCTATCCGGTCCCTGGGCGTGGGGGGCTGACAGGCTCCGTCGAAGCAGTTGAGGGAGCGACTGCAGGCACTCCAACATAGGCAGCGGCTTACCAAAAGCCCCGCAGCCCCAACAAGCACACCACGGCCTGAAGAAGGTTGCCGCAGCTTCCAACAGCAGCCACAGCTTCAAAGATGTTCCACAGCTTGCTGAGAGTGGCCGCGGCTTCAAAGAAGTGCCATGGCTTGGAGAGATGGGCCGCAGCTTGGAAACAAATTGGCTGAGCGCTTAGCAGCTGGAAAGGTCGAGCCACACAGTGAGAAAGCTAGCTACGGTGCTGAAAGCCGACCCATGAGCCGTTGCAGCTAGTGCGGCCTCTTCTTCACAACAAAGCAATTGGTGGCCGAGAGTGAGGGGTGGTCGGGTGGTCTGTTTTCTGTTGTGTCTTAGAGCTTTCATCATTCGACCTCGAGGAAACTGGGAGCCAACAGGGAAAGAAGGATACTTAAAGAAATTTCCCTCAGTCTTTGGACCAACCAGGCTTTGACAAAACCCAGCAGTAGCCCCTCCCACCACTCTCCTGAAAAGATACGTTCAGGTAAGGACCAAGTTTCTTTTGCTTTCATTTAATTAGCTAACCAGAAATCTACTTGATCTTCTCCTTCCCCAAATTATTAATCCATGCCTCTTTTTGTGTTCTTTGTTTTAAGTCTATGAATGTTTTGAATTGAACCATGATGATGATAATGATATATTTTTTCATCACATTTCTAAACCTCCCACCTCACATGTGACCATGATCAGTTTATAATAAAAAGATGATGATAGATACCCATAACTGCTTAAGATCTCTGGTTTCTTAGAGCTTTGATCATTGGCCAAGACTCAAAGAGTACCATCATGAGCAAGTAAACTTCAAGATTTTTAAGAAAGCTACACAACCCGCACATAGACTCAACATAGAGAATATCAAAATGTTATTCAACACCATCCTGTACTCAAGAACCAATGGATACACAGGAAATGTGTTTGTGAGTGTTAGTAGTCACTCCTGGTTATTAGCATAAGCTCCTCCTAAAATCTCCTGGTATAATTGTCGCTTCCTCATCATTTGCTTCTATAGCACTCCATTAAGTACTCTAAGATGGTTAGGATCCAGTGGTGGGTTCTGGATCCTGTTGCAAACAGTACAGTTGCAATGGGGCCCGGCATCCTCCACATGAATGCACGCAGTGTGCGCATGCGTTGTATCTTCCAGTGATGCCTCCGCAATGCTCCAGCTGCTCGGCAGAGCATCACGCAGGCGCTATACGTGCCATGCATGTTCATGGAAGTGCCAAAGGCTTTAAAAAACAGGTAAGGCGCTCAAGCAGGGGGGTGGGCCCTCCGGAGCACCGTACCGGAACAGTACCCAGTGCTCTAGGCAGGCTCCGGTATGCCCGTACCTGGGCATACCACCTGCAACCCACCACTGTTAGGATCTCAGTTGAAGATCTAAATTATCCAGGTCACATTTAGTGCCATTCTTTGTTTATTGCAGAGATTTCATTTTAGAAATACTCATTATTCTGATCTTCTCCTTAAGGAAACTCTTTACCAAGGGCATGACTAAGGTGCTTTTTTATATACTTCCAGCTTCCACCTACAACATACCATACTACCAAATCTATCATCTATAGCAAGAACCAAGGTACAATCACATATTTTCTTACTTTCTTGATAGAGATGGCCAGCTGATGACATGAACTAGGCATTAAGGAGAGCCAAGTACTCACTCACTGGAATCAATAGGCAAATCAATAGCACCACATCAATTCTCAGGGAGTATCAATTAAAAGACAGAATTCAGAAAAGAAACAGATAATCACTCACAGCTCAAGTCACCCACTGGCATTATTCATAAAATGCATGCAAATATGAATATTATTTCACATACACACACACACGCACACATGCAAATTTATGTATCTATCTATTTTTCAGCTATCTATCTATCTAAATATAAGCGGCATAAAGCGGTCGGAAGAACATATATTAAAAATAGAAGCACATGCTTTGGACCTCACAGACCAAGTTCTAAAATATGGATGAAGTACTAAAGGTGCTATGATTCACACACTTAGCAGTTGTGGTGAGAAAAACCTCACACTTAAATGTTCAGGCTAAACTTCTTTTCAAACTTGATAACTGGCACATATTCTGTAGAGATATTCCAGGCCTGCCAACAAATGTAATGTTTTACTCACAGGAAACAGATATCTATATGTATATCTGTATCTATATCTATATCTGTATCTATATCTATATCTATCTAGATATATATATATATATATATATATATATAGATAGATAGATAGATAGATAGATAGATAGATAGATAGATAGATAGATAGATAGATAGATAGATATAGATATAGATATAGATATAGATATAGATATAGATATAGATATAGATTATAGATTATAGATATAGATATAGATATAGATGATATAGATATAGATGATATAGATATAGATGATATAGATATAGATATAGATATAGATGATATAGATATATAGATATAGATATAGATATAGATATGGATATGGATATGGATATGGATATGGATATGGATATGGATATGGATATGGATATGGATATGGATATGGATATGGATATAGATATAGATGATATAGATATAGATGATATAGATATAGATATAGATATAGATATAGATATAGATATAGATATAGATATAGATATAGATATAGATATAGATATAGATATATAGATATAGATATAGATATAGATATAGATGATATAGATATATAGATATAGATATAGATATAGATATAGATATAGATATAGATATAGATATAGATATAGATATAGATATAGATATAGATATAGATATAGATATAGATATAGATATAGATATAGATATAGATATAGATTATAGATATAGATATAGATATAGATATAGATATAGATGATATAGATATAGATGATATAGATATAGATATAGATATAGATATAGATATAGATATAGATATAGATGATATAGATATAGATATAGATATAGATATAGATATAGATATAGATATAGATATAGATATAGATATAGATATAGATATAGATATAGATATAGATATAGATATAGATGATATAGATATAGATGATATAGATATAGATATAGATATAGATATAGATATAGATATAGATATAGATATAGATGATATAGATATAGATATAGATATAGATATAGATATAGATATAGATGATATAGATATAGATGATATAGATATAGATATAGATATAGATATAGATATAGATATAGATATAGATATAGATATAGATATAGATATAGATATAGATATACTAATTCTAATTCTATTTTTAAAAATATTGTGTTATTCTTCCTAACTATTAGGTTTATATAATATTTTTATTCTGCATTTAACTGTATGTGTTTATTTTGTTTAGTGTGTGTTTTATTGTAAACACCACAGGAACTTTGGAAATTCAGCAACTTTCAAAATATAAATAGGTAGGTAGTAGTCGTGGGTTCTGGATGGCCTGGCGGCCATCACATGAACACATGCAACATGCGCTCACCTGCATCCTTACCTCCTGCGATGCTCCGCAACCCTCCGCAATGCTCCAGCTGCTTGACAAAGAGTTCAAATACAGGTAAGGATGGCGGGCAGGTGGGCCCTCCAGAACGCCATACCGGAACGGTACCCTATGCTCCTGGCAGGTATCGGTACCCCAGTGGTGGGTTTCAAAAATTGTTCGAACCTACTCTGTGGATGTGGCCTCCTTTGTGGGAGTGGCTTGCCACCCATGTGACCAGATGGGAGTGGCTTGCCGCCCATGTGACCGGATATGAAGATGCCGACGACACATGTCAGAACCACCTTAAATTACCTCACACACAGCACTGGCATGCCTAAGAATAGGATGTAAACTTGTTTTTTAAGAGGCATCTTTGGTTTGCGTTAAAACAACTTCAACACA
Organism: Thamnophis sirtalis; assembly: GCF_051295495.1. Classification (NCBI taxonomy): domain Eukaryota; kingdom Metazoa; phylum Chordata; class Lepidosauria; order Squamata; family Natricidae; genus Thamnophis; species Thamnophis sirtalis. The sequence continues at coordinate 69,704,325 of NW_028261391.1, forward strand.
CGCAATGTTCTGATTGCACCACAAACGCAGTAGTCATCCTTCCCTTTCACAGAGGCACTGAGTTGTATAAATAGGAGCATGATAGTGTAGAATAATCATATCCAATGACCAGTGGTGGGTTTCAAAAAATTTTGGAACCTCTTCTGTAGGTGTGGCCTGCTTTCCGGGTCCACTGGTGGAACCTCTTCTAACCGGTTCGGTAGATTTGACGAACCGGTTCTACCGAATAGGTGCGAACTGGTAGGAACCCACCTCCGCTGTACGCCCATACCAGGGTGTACCGCCTGCAACCCACCACTGGTAGGTTGGTAGGTAGATAGGTAGATAGGTAGATAGGTAGATAGAGTACTTGGTCATTAACAGTCATTTGTGACACCAGGAACTGAACTGAATATTATCAGCCAACTTGTCAAACCTAAAGAAGAAATGCTAAAAAAGAAATCCTTGTAAAAGATTTAGTTCTGCTTCAGTCATGACATATTTTACAGCTTTAAATAGAAAGGCTCAGAAGTAAGAAATCAGCTGAATTCCCAGATCAGTTAAATACCCAGTAAAACTCAGGAACATTTAGAGGTTGTAACCTAGCTCATACCCCAATAAAACTTAATGGAGGAGTTCTCCTGTGTGCTTTCAGCTCATGGTCAAAGAGTACTCAGAAAGAGCTTTGTCAGGGGAAAGATACATAAAGCCTTTCTTTTCGGTTTATTTCAGGGGCTACTGGATTATGAAATGATAAGTTAGAAGCGTGGCCTTCTACTCTGCCATGCAGCTAAAGAGCTGTAACCCAAAATGTGTGCACTGAGGGAAGTTGCGCAGCAAAGCGCATCCATCAAGAAAAGTCGCGTGCAAAACTAAATATCAATTTGCATGCCTTGTGCCATTTGTACAAAAATAAATATCAATTCATCAAAGACGGGTGTAAAACAAGAATGGATTTATGATTAAAATGTTATGCAGGGGGTACAGAGTGGTTTGTCCATCTCCAATCGGAGGAGTTTAGTTAGGGGGCACTCATATATTTTATTTGATGCATTGTTCTAATTATATTGGCAGGATTAAGCATTAGATTTCCAAATCAAATAGAACTTTGTTTTAATTCCCTTTGCTTTCTCTCCATTCTGACTCACCATATCTGCGAATCAGAATTTATTTCAAAATGAAAGTAAATTGATACAAAATCAATATAAAATGAAACATTATATAATACTATTCAGAAATAGGGATGTGGTGGCTCAGTGGCTAAGACACTGAGCTTGTTGATCAGAAAGGTCGGCAGTTCGGCAGTTCGAATAGCTAGCTGTTGTGGCCCAGCAGAAGCCATTGGAGCTGTCACCAGACTCCGACAGCGAGGGGCCCTATGAGTCGGCCCTGGAGGATGTGGAGGACCCTGGACAGGGTTTCGACTCCGAGCAGGGTGCAGAGCGACTGGTTGGCCACCAGGTGGTGCCTGAGCCTTGGATCGGGGGGGGGGGGAGGAGACAACAGAGAGTGATCCAGAAACCAGCTGTGAGTTGTTCCGTGATGCACGCCGTCGAAGGGCTACTCGGCGTCAAGAACAACTACGTAATTACAGGAGGTAATTACATTCAGCTGGTGGTCATTAAGCTCCTCTCCAGACTATAAAAGAGACTGCTTGTGCCACGCCCTTCTTGCAGAAGTCAATGTTTGGGAATAAAGAGAAATTGAGTTTTACACTGCCCTGCTTTACTCACCGGAACTGCCTGAGTTGATTACATGCTTCTTTGAAGCCCCGTTTCACTCCCAAAGGGCCCCACGCGAGCAAAGCTAGCAGACATGAACGCTCGCGGTCACAACCAGGGAACCGCTTGTGAACGTAAGTGAAGTCCACCTCTGCCTCTAACCAATTATATTCTCTAATGTGATCAGCTTCATTATACAATAAAAATATTCATCTACCTCATTCCTGGTTAAGGTTTTTGAAAACAAAAATAATTCCTCAATTACAATAAAATTAATTTGGCATACATTTCTATGGCTTCATACCAGTAAGTGTGAGGTTAGAGACACTTACATTTTGAATTCAGAGTTGGGAATCCAAGCTTCATTATGAAAGGCCATCCGTTATCTGTTTATATTGTGCCCAAGAAAATTGCACCACTTTTGGCAACTGCTGAGAAGATACAAAAGGTCTTTTCTTTGAGATAAGACCAGAGACAACATTTAAGGAAGACACTGAACATCCAGAATGAAAGTGACTGAGAACACAATAGACCATCTCAGCTGGAAGGCTGTGAGAAGTTAAATGACTTAAATTGCTTAAAACTCTTCAGGAAAACAAAACAACTTAAGAATCTCATTCTTACCAAGTTAATCTTCTAGGCATTAGAAATCCAGGGAAAGCTAAGAAAGGCCAGCCAGTTATTTAGAAAGTTTTGGCTCTAGCTCAGGAGTTCTCAAGCTTAGCAACTTTAAGAAGTGTGGACTTCACACATATGTGGAATTTTGGGAATTGGTCCAGACATTTTAAAATAGCTGGAGAAAAACTGTTCTACCTGGTTTATAAGCTAAATATTGAGCGGTTTTCCTTGTTACAGCTTCTTCTTTTCTTACCTCTGATAAGCCTGAGACATGTATTGTTACATGTATTATTCCTTATTGAGATTTTATCCATGGCCTCTTCTCTGCAGGGAATTGAGTTGGGCGATTAAAAGTCTGATATTTTTCTTCTCTGACTTCCAACAAAGCAACAAAAAAAATGTTTAAAACAACAATGCTCAGTAAATTCATAATTCTTGATAAAATGATAAGTGCAAGATGTTAATCTATGATTTAAGAGTACATTTATTCTTAATAATAATAATAGTTATTATTTTTATCCTTGCGATGTATTAACAAATTTACAGATGTTAAGTGAAATAAGGCAATAAATCAGGAATTTTAGACATTGCTAATTTATCTGGATCAAATTGTCAAAGCAAGATACAGTATGTTTTAATTGAAAATATTGATATTTCACAATGTATCTATCATCAAGCCAAATTATTTTAAAAATTGATGAACAATTAACATGATCCAAAGTATTAATATGGTTATTAATCCATCATGATTTGCAGGGAAACGCACAAATATTTATTTATAGTTTTCAACTTGGAATACAGATTAGAAATTGAGAAATCAAATTTTAATAATAAATAAATAAATAATAAATCACAAGGACTGAAATTACCGTATACTTTGATCCCAACATCTTTTAAAAATGCTTTGTTGTCCTTAATGCAATAAATATTATAAAACTATTTTTTATATGAATCAGGTACCGGTCAGAATATGAGAGATAATATTTTTTTAAAAAAATCTAGATGTGCTTAGCTTTGCTTATTTTTTTAAAAAAATGATCTCTTGAATTCCAGAAATTGAAGTCATTATATGGTATATACTGGTTGAGGAATTCTGGGAGCTGAAGTCCATCAATCTTCAAGTGGCCAAGGTGGGGAAATATTGGTATGCACCAATGGTAATGCTGAAAGATAAACTAAAAGTTCCATCATGCTATAATGATTAGAGGCATCTGCAGGGGATTTCAGTTGAAGAATTACTCCTTTTTACATATGTGTAATATATGTAGTATATGTTAAAATGAGTGGGTCTTTAATCATGTGATCACACCTACAAACTTGATTGGTTTTTATACTCCTCCCCCTCCTGATGCTAGCCATAATTGAGATAATACAAGTCAACGTCTGTCATTCCCACAACAGATTCCTTATCAATTTTCTTGAAATAATTTTAAAGAAGTATGGGCATAACAATGTTTTAGAATAAATGCATAAATCTGGAATTAATTCATATTCACAACATTTATCTTTCCCCACTTGGTGGATTTTTTTTAACTATTTATTTTTTTTAACCATTTATTATACCCAAGTTCCCAATCTTAAGCACCAGTTCTTTGATTCATTCAGTCCAGATACAATTGCTGCTTTTGAAACTTCATCATTTTAGGTTGCACAGAATTATTAGTAGCTTTTAAGCCAATGACATTTTTTTTTTCATAGGAATCCGAAGGAAATTGGTGAAAATGATAACAGTTATTGGCAAGGCATGAAACCAATTACCTATTATTTTAAAATGAGAAGGAACAGCTTCATATGCAATAGATACTTCTTAAAACATTTACTAAGAGCAGTTATAAGCTTTCTGTCAGAAATGAAATTCAGTCGTTGACATATTCGCATGTACTATTTGGTTCTGAATCCTGTATTTGAGGTGCTTAGTTTGACTTCGAACACTTATATTCAAGACTGCTAAGCAATATGGTCAAAGTTGTTTTGTTTTTAATTATTCATCTGATGACATAATTTCTCAGCCCTGTCCACCTTTCTAGTTTTTTTTTAATCATGTTTAATACTTTTCTGGGCTTGTGTTAATCTTTTACTAATGTTGCATACATTTCTTACTTTGGATAACTACAATTGTGTAAAATCTATTGGTTTAAAGGGTGATCCTTAGGATTAACTATATTTTTAAAATCATATTTGTGGTCAAGACTTTGCTTTATTCCTCAGTCCTTTCTCTCTTCCCTTCTCCTCGTCTTACACTTGGCTTCCTTCAACTCTTGCCTCTATGCGTTGCCTACTTCTCGTTGTTGCTCTGAGCCAATATTTTCAGGTTACCCAGGTTGGATGCATTAGAACAGTGTTTCCCAACCTTGGCAACTTGAAGATGTCTGGACTTCAACTCACAGAATTCCCCAGCCAGCATTCGCTGGCTGGGGAATTCTGGGAGTTGAAGTCCGGACATCTTCAAGTTGCCAAGGTTGGGAAACACTGCATTAGAACTCCTTGACTTTCCTGGCATCGGAGAGCAGAGAGGAAAAGGTGAACCCCCTATGATTATGCTACATTTACCTTTTCATGCTTTCCCCGGCTGCACAGTGACTTTCCATGCCCCAAATCACACTCTTGAATGATTCTGTCTGGTTCAGCCTACGTGTTAGGAAAGCAAAAGGAATCCTCTCATCGCAAGAATGCAGGTTGACTGGGTATTTTTCTCATCCTTCTCCATTAGAAGTGGGGGGGACTGAGCCTTATATAGTTTCTGAATGAGCTTGTTAATGAACTGCTTGTTACCCAAAATTGGGCATTGCTCCACATTTACAACCCTGGTGGGATTTTGCAAGGGATAAAGTGTGGCACGTTCTCAGCACATTCTTCTACGGAGTTAATAATAATTGCATTCTTATAATATGTTTTCCAATGCCACAGGCATTTTGATCTCGGTATACTATAGCTTCTTTTATTGGCACGATATTAAAATGTTCAGGGTTTGTGAATGGGTGCACTGGCTCATTCCATTTAGCAGGATCTTTTTCATTATGCCAATTTTCCATCCTTGAACATGGCAAGACAAATAAAATCAAGAACGATAGCACTTACTTTTAATAATTGCGTTTTAATGTACATGTGAAACGAATGGGACAGAATTTGTAATTTTATAAATCGAAAAAGAACCCAATGCAATTTAAAAATATGTTTTGTAATAGAACAGATTTACATACTTTTGCACAATTCCTAACAACTGAGTCCTATTTTTATTAGCTTCTCTCACACAACCAAGTTGGGAACAAAGTGACTTCTTTTCATTTATTTATTATAAAATTTCTATGTTGCCCATTTGACTGATACAATGGCTCTTAAAATGTAAGAAAAGGTTTTTTTAAGTGCTAGAAAAAAATTAAAATTAGAAAAATTGAATAGAAACCACAAGCTGATGGGCAGCCTGGGGGGTGAGGATCTTCTCTACCCACTCCCAATGTATCACACCTTTGTTAGAATCCCAGGCCAAGTGGCAGAGCCAAGTTCTGAGGTTTTTCTGGAAAGCCAGGAATGTAGGGGTGGGCAACAGAAAAGGGTCTTCTCCTGGACTTCACCAGCTGCAATTCTTTGGCCAACAAATTCCAAAGTAGGCCCTTTCCACCGAAACAAGTGGTTAGGCCTTCTTGTCTTAAATCACTTCCTCTTGTGGGAAGAAACACCCATCTGGTTCAGTTTCAAGCTGGGAGAAAGACACTGGAAACATGGAGGCTGACTGGAAAGATGGTTTAATGATGGACAGAACCACCAAGAAAATGGTTCTGGTGAAGCCACCCAAAATGGAGTTGAGAGTGAAACGTTTTTTATACCTTCTTTGTGCTTTGGAGTTGAGCTTCCTGTTCCTGTGCAAGAACATGCATTCTATTGGGTTAAGTAGGGGTTATAGCTGACTCTATAGGCAAAGTACAAATCCTAGTGTTTGTCGGAGCTAGGTTTGGTTGAAGTTTCTGAGGGTGATGCAATGGGGAAGGGGTTCTGAAAGGGTGTTGAACTTAATGGCTTTTTCCCATGTTGGGTGATGCTGTTTCTAATCCTACCATTCTGCCTTTGTTTTAGAATATCCTGTCTTGAATAGATTATCAAATCTGCATTTCTAAAAGCTGCCCTTAGTATCTGCCTGCAGTCAGTTCCTTTTGTGATCTTTGGCCTGCCACACTAATATTCTATTCTACTATGCTGTTTCATTAGTGGGGAATTGGGAGGGGGAGTAGTGAGGAGTAGAATGTGATGTTGTCGAAATAAAAAAATTCTTCCTAGAAAGCCAAGGTCATCCTTTGTCTTTGCACCTCTGCACCTGACCGGAACTGGATGGGTGGAACTGCCTGTGTGGCAGTGGAAGATTGGACCATGTGATGGACTTGTGGCTGTGGGGGCAAGATCATTAACTCTCAACTGGGTGGGGAAAACCCAGGAAGCTCAGATTCGGGTTTTCCCAGATGTGCCAACATGACTCTCTTCATAAATTGGAACTTTGAGCAATCCTTTGCCTTGGACTCTGATTTAATTTTGGATGTTATTTGGAACCCTGACACTGGGGCTCTTAAGGAAAGTGGGGGTTGCTTTCTGCCTCTTAAAAAACAACCATGTTCCTCCATTTCTCCCCTTTGGGGAAATGTTATATTCTGCCTTTTTTTAATATTCCTCAAAATATTTCATTCTTCTAGGAGGGTGGGGGCTGACTTTTTCCACTCCACTGTTAAAAATCTGTTAAAATAGTGCAACTTGCAAAACAGCAGCAGATTGCACACTGTTTCTACCTCTCTATCCCAGAATATCATTGTAATCTGTCTGGTCTCCTTGTTTGGTCTCTGTAAATCCCTTCCTCCCATCTAGCCATGTTCTCCTCTCTACTTCCTCTTGGCTATCTTGCTTTCCCTCCTTTCTCCTAATTCTCCCTACTCTATGGTGGTCAGAACTTTGAGTTTATTAGTTGAGTTTATTAGTTTTGTATGCCGCCCACTCCCGAAGGACTCCAGGCGGCTTACAATAAAAAGGGAAGGGGGATAAATAAGACAATACAAAATTTAAAATGCAACAACATTCACAATTAAAGTGGGGCTGGATACTTCAACAGCCCCAGGCCTGCCGGAACAGCCAGGACTTAGTAGCTTTACAGAAGGCCGGGAGGGTAGTAAGGGTCCGGATCTCAACGGGGAGCTCGTTCCAGAGGGCCGGAGCTGCAACAGAGAAGGACCTCCCCCGGGGGGTGGCCAGCCAACATTGGCTGGTGGATGGAATCCGGAGAAGGCCAAGTCTGTGCGATCGAATCGGTCTTTGGGAGGTAATTGGCAGGAAGCACATGACTTTGCACAAAAGTCATGTGTTCTCCAGAAATCATTACTTTTCTTCTGAAATACAGCTGAAAGAAAAGGGCTGAAGCCTCATCCAGAGCACTAAAAGCATCATGCTGCTTTGTATTCAACATACAGCACATTTGCATCAAGCTGGTAAGATTGCTTAGGAAGAACCTGCAAGAACAGCACCCTTGAGTAGCCTGTATATTTTCTTGCCAGACCGTCACCATCCCTCCAGTCCAGAATACACAAACTCTGGTCTATACAAAATCTTACCTAGGTTTGCTTGAAAGTAATCCCATTGAGAGTTTTTGTGGTAGGGTGGCTAAAGCATTGTGCTTGGAGAAACTGAAATCCAGCTTTTATTTAGCCATAAAGCTCACTGAGGATGTGAGATCTATCATTATTTCTTGACTAACCTATTTCACAAGGCTGCTCCAAGTAAGCTAAGCATATTGCCTTGAGGAGAAAAAAGAAAGAAGCCATATAAATCAAATTAGCAATGGGATTTATTTTCATGAATATCTTGCCAAGGCTGCAAATTCTACATGATATTACTTTGGAGTAAATCCCATGAAATTCTATTTAGTACAGATGGTCTAATTGATTTATAATACCACCCGCTCCCTCGATAATTTCTGAAAGAAAAATGGGAGGGGGAGGGGGAAACATTGTTCCAATACTGTTTTGCCAACTGTTGAAGAAATATACACTTTAATGAACAATTATGCCTGTGGGACTCGCTATGTTCATCATATATACTCAATTCCTCAACATCCTATGAAGATAAATGGTTAAAATAATATATAAAATCCATATAGCAATAGCACTTAGACTAATATAGTCACAGTGCTTTACAACCCAGTCTAAGCGGTTTACAGAATCAGCATATTTTCCCCCAATAATCTGGATCCTCATTTTACCCACCTTAGAAGGCTGGAAGGTTGAGTCAATATTAGCAATAGCAATAGCAATAGCAGTTAGACGTATATACCGCTTCATAGGGCTTTCAGTCCTCTCTAAGCGATTTACAGAGTCAGCATATCGCCCCCAACAACAATCTGGGTCCTCATTTTACCCACCTCGGAAGGATGGAAGGCTGAGTCAACCCTGAGCCGGTGAGATTTGAACAGCCGAACTGCAGAACTGCAGTCAGCTGAAGTAGCCTGCAGTGCTGCATTTAACCACTGCCCCACATCAGCTCTTACAATGCTAATTTTCCCAGAATTCTCTTTGTTCAATGGCAAGTAATAAAGTTGAGTGTGTCCCTTCAACAGAAGTAAGATGGCCTGATTAAGCTGCTTCCATTGATTGTTTTATTTTTGTTTTTTTAATGGAAAATGCATGAGTAACATATTATTCCATTTTGGCATGTTGGTGCTTGGACTATATTGTCACTATTAATATATTTCTATTACTATTAAAATAAGGAAGACAATTTGGTATAATAGTAAATACATCAGGCTTCTGGGAGACCATAAATCCAATCCTGTCTTAAGCCAATTTGGTGACTTTGGATCGGTCAGTCTCTCTTAGCCCACAAGATCTTCCTAGAATTTGTCTCATCCAAACCCAAAATGACTTAGAGGTTTTCAGTGGACATATCTGGTCTTTATTCATGCATGGAATAAAGGACATTTTCCACTTTCTATTTCTAGAATAGTATTTCTCAACCTGGGAGACGTTGTGTGGATATAAAATCCCAAGGGTTGAGTTCCATACATTTCGAACTTGCTGAGGATGAAACACATTCTCTTCTCCACTTTACACCATTCACCACCATTATCACAACACAACACGTCACTCCAGGCTAAATAAATGCAAACTATTACAGATAAATTTGCCCTTTGAAGTGAGGAACCAGCAGAAATGATATTACCTTGTTAAAAAGGAGCCTGTTCATTTGAGAAGATGCTAAAGCACAAGTGCTCTTTTTTTTAAGAAAAGTAAATATGAATTTACCCCACAGGATTTTTTTGTCTCCCTCTGAAATAAAAAAAAAAAGACATGGGAATGAATAATTAAGTATTATGTTTTTTACACAGGTATACTTGTCTCCCTATAGGATATTTATTTTAAAAATGCACACTAGCATAATTGTAAGAGAATAGCATGAAAATGAAAAATGAAAAAGATATCAGACAGCACAAAAGAAAAATAGAAAACATGGTACCAACAACCCTAAAAAGAAAAGGTATTAAATTAATTGGGCATACATATTTATTGTGTAAGGAAAGATGGTATCTCAGCAGTAAAGTACAAACATTCAGAAATAATCACCCACAGATTACGTGACTGCACCTAAAACCTGTATCAGGATTTCTCTCTTTTGACCTTGAATTTACACTAGGATATTTGATTAATTTTTACTTGTTTATTTCTTTCTGCATATCATTCATTTTCTAAATATAGATATTTATACAGTCAAAAGGAGTAAGTCCCCAGAAAGGTAGTTTATATTATATAATATAACAGTTCCAATAAATGCAGAGATGGAGGGAGGGAGGGAGGGAGGGAGGGAGGGAAGGAAGGAAGGAAGGAAGGAAGGAAGGAAGGAAGGAAGGAAGGAAGGAAATTTCAATAACTATATAAGTGCAGTCTTATTATAGAATAATCTCCCTATTGTATTGAATAAATTAGACAATATCAAAATCTGACCACAGTGATTCATAGCAAAAACCCAAGACAGCCTATAATTATAAAATTTGAATGCCTGCATTGGATTTCTACAAATGATAACAGATAGCATTTTTTCTCTTCCGGAAAAGCTCATTCAATAAGGTCTAGATAGCACTTCTATGGTATTCATCTAATCTCCAATGCCATATATACTAACTACTAAATTATTGTCCCTGTGTGTTTTGTACCCACACATTGGCACAAATGAGGCAATATACCACAACAGTTTTTGAATCAAGATATCTCAAATTTGCAAATTTAAAGAATGAATGAAAGAAATCTGGGACCCCCATTCCTCCTGTGGAATTGAAATTTCCACAATATTCACACCTGTTTGTTTGTAAATTGTGGCTGTTTTGGCCTCCCCGCAGTGAAGTGGTCGAGATTCCAATGCTTCCTGCCAGCTTCCCACCAAGAAAGTCAATGGGGAAGCCAGCAGAAGGTCAGAAGCCATTTCTGCTCCCACTGCTTTTTTCACCCACTCATGAACATTCTGTTTATCTGGTTAGCAAGCAAATATTGACCTTTTTATTGACATTTATTGGCCACGACAATTCTTTTTATATTTATGATATACTCTTCTTAGATGATCATGGGAGAATCCAGCATTGAGATAAAAAAATAAATGTCAGCCAATATGTTCATTCTGATCACATCAGTCTGTACTACCCTTCTCTCAGAGGATGACCCAACAGGTCACACAGGGTTGTCCAGTGCGCATTAAGGATGCGCAAAACATTCTGAACTTGAAATGTTCTGAACTTGAAGCAGCCATTCAGAATTCAGAGTCTTCTGAGTTCATAGCAAAACACTCCTGTTTTTGTGGGATTTACTCACATGGGGTCAGTTATTGGTGTAGATCTGGGAAGGGGGGCTATTTTCTAAATCAGAATTAACATTGAGGTGTTGTAAATTCACTCTGACAATGCCAGAAGCATATATAGTGTCTTCTGAAATTTTGGGGCATTTTGCAAAGTGCAATGTATTGTCAGGTTGGTTCATAATATAAAAAGTATGCAGGGTAATCAGGTGGATAAGGAAAAAACCCATTTCAACCTATAGTCATGGGAAAGTCTATTTTCTCTTTTTAACAGAAAAAGTTGGAGGTCTTCAAGTCCAGTCCCCTGCTCAAACCGGATATGGAGATGTAAAGATGTGGAGACTCTGGAAAGAGTGCAGAGAAGAGCAACAAAGATGATTAGGGGACTGGAGACTAAAAGATATGAAGAACGGTTACAGGAACTGGGTATGTCTAGTTTAATGAAAAGAAGGACTAGGGGAGACATGATAGCAGCCTTACAATATCTCAGGGGTTGCCACAAAGAAGAGGGAGTCAAGCTATTCTCCAAGGCCCCTGAGGGCAGAACAAGAAGCAATGGGTGGAAACTAATCAAGGAGAAAACCAACTAAGAACTGAGGATAATTTTCCTGACAGCTAGAACAATTAATCAGTTGAACAACCTGCCTCCAGAAATTGTGAATGCTCCAACACTGGAAGTTTTAAAGAAGATGTTGGATAACCATTTGTCTCAAGTGGTGTAGCGTTTCCTGCCTAGGCAGGGGGTTGGACTAGAAGACCTCCAAAGTCCCTTCCAACTCTGTTATTCTATTCTATATCCTATATCAGTTGAGATAAATGGTTGTCCATTTTCTTCTTTAAAACCTCTAGTGTTGAAGCACCCACTGTTGTTGTTTTGTTGCTGTTCAGAGACAGCGTGGAAATAAATATTACCTTTTCATAGACTCAAGGTTGGTACCAGTTCTGCAAAATAATTTAATTTACTGTTTGTACTGCATTTTCTATAGGAATAATTTACACACAGAGAGAGAGAGAAACACACAAAATTAAATCTCCTTGTGCAATTTCTCTGCAAGTTGTTTGATATGGCATGGACAATCAACCCACCAACGTTTCTGGTGCTAGGACAAAATATGAGAAAAATTCTCATTGTTCCTTTTGACAGTATTTCCCACTTCTGCCCCATCATAATGTCGTTGTATTGTTTTGTTTTATTGGAATACAGCCAATGAAACATTCTAAATGTCTATTCCACAACGTGAAATAAAATGTTAGTTTACTTTTTTCATTCAGTTCACCCTTTTAACATGGCCATTTTTCTGGCAAATTTAAGGAATATGCTAAACTCACATTAACTCTTATTTGATGATGTGCCATTGTCATTATTGATTTTTAGCTATCACATAAATTGACCTTCTCCAGGATATTCGCTTAATCAGATCCATCCATCTTGGTGTTTCTTCCAACAAAGCTGCCACTGTTGATTTCAACATATATAAATATATTGCATATGTACAATATCAGTTAACAAACAAATAGTAGATGCTTGTTTGATAAGTCTCCTTACTGTCTTCTAAAAGTCTCTACATTTTTTTAGTCCAGATCTGGTAGCCTTGGTTAATATTACTACTAGGATAAATGAAATAGTCTGGACAGGAAACTAATTTGGGATGTGGAGTATCAAGAAAGAAAATACAGTGAATTGTTATAATTTGATAGAAGAATGTGGATTTTTCTACCACAGATGCTATAATAGCCATCCCTTGAAATTTTGAATTAGAGAAAGAAAAACCATTTTAGAAGATATTGAAAATATACCTATTAGCAAAAATGCCAGAAATTCATGGTGTTTTTTTTTAAAAAGTACATTAATCAGAATAAGATGAAGGGAAATTAGAAATTAATATATGTATAATATTTCTATTTATAACTTTTATAGATACTATGAAGACCTTGGCAGGGTTGGAATAAAAGACCTCCAAGGTCATCTCCAACCCTATGATTCTATTATTTAAACTGTTTCTTACACTGTTAAAACAATGCAATGTACTTACATGTAATTTAATGGTTCATATAGTTAATTACTAATCAGTTTCAAAAACTTTCAACTGAGAACTAACTGTGCAATCTTGGTAATTCCTATTCTCCATTTGCAGATATTATATATTTGTACTAATTGGTTTTCCCCCCTTCCTTTTGCTCCTTTCTCCCTTTTTAAAGGATTAATAATTTTTTTTAAGAAAAGAAAGATAGAAACCATTAGCTGCTTTGTCAATTTTTCTTCCCAAGGAAGATTAACTCATCAAACTGTAGCTTAAGAAAGGTTTGAGTTGGAAGAGCATTTTTAGAGGCAGATAATGACAAATCCAATCCACAGCATAAGACGTCAAAGTTACAATTAAATTATACTCCGTAAAATTGTCCCTACCTATGACAGCTAACATTTTCTTTCCTCCAACTTTGTTATTATTACTTTTAAATCTTGAAGTCTGTAATGTTTTTATTTATAAAATAATAAATGCCACATTTCACATTAGAAACTTTATTGCCAGGGAGTCCAATAATTATGTTGTCCTCCCTATGGCTTACTTAGTAATAAACTAAGTAATAAACTAAGAAAATACCAAAACAAAGAAAGGCCTTTACTCTGGCACAATAATATGGCCTCACCTTTGCTGCTTTTGATATAGAAAAATCCCCTACATGGATGGCCTATGGCCCTGTGACTATGGACACGGAAACAACAGAGCATGTTCCTATATTACAGAGACATTAGTGCTAGCCCCATCACACCATTACCACCAAAATACCCAGGTCACACAGGACAATTTTACAATAGCACTTAGACTTATATACCGCTTTACAGTGTTTTACAGCCCTCTCTAAGCGGTTTACAGAGTCAGCATATTGCTCCCAACAATTTCAGTCCTCATTTTACCAACCTCAGAAGGATGGAAGGCTGAGTCAACCTTGAACCTGGTGAGATTCGATCTGTCAAATTGCAAGCAGCCAGCAGTCAGCAGAAGTAGCCTGCAGTACTGCACTCTAACCACTGCGCCACCGAGGCTCCTCCTTAACTAGATTTAATGAGCAGCTGGTTCATCCTATTAGAGTGGCTTTGCTGCTCTTCTTCTTTCAGATTCCTCTAGAATATTGCTTTGTATATTTTTAGTTTTTAATTCATAATATTTTTATATCTTCCAGCTTCTCCTATTTTTTTTTTCATTTTAATTTTTCATCTTGATATATCATTTATGCTTTTTTAATGACTGCACCCTGCCTTCCTAATTCTGGTCTATGGCCATAAGAAAGATTTGATTTAATTACTTTATAATCAGACACCCTTTTTGTTTCTTAAATTCTTAAATGTCTCAAATTCAAGCCCTTTTAACTGATTTCAACAAAAGAAGTTGAAACACGCAGCTAAGAGGAACTCTGCAAAGTTTTAATTGGCTGATTTGATTTAAAGGGAATTAATTCGACACTCACTCATTCCCATTGCATTATATCTTTGGCTCTAATCCCCAAATCAGTTTGATGTGCTAAATCTAATTATTTACATTCAATCCCATTCAGAAGTTTGACAGATTACTATCCATACATACACACGAACACACATTCTAACTCCCACACAATTTTCTCTCCATGAAATCAATGAGTTATCTTGAATTCAACTGACTCTTCAAATCTGACATGACTTATTGGATCAATTACTCAAAACTATTGCCGGTTAAATTTTCAGCCTTTTCAAAAAGGTTGGTATTTATCAGCAGTTGAATTTACTCCAGTTCTGAGGAATAATGCTATATATCTTGCAAGATGTTAATTTTCCTTCTTATTCCAGGTCAGAGTTGAGACAAGCTGAACTTCATCAGCGTAATCAGTTCACCTCTTATGTCAAGGCCTTCTCATCAGCTCCCACTGAACAGGGTATCTGTTCAGTAGCTAGTTTCTCATCACTGTCAACAGAAACTAAAAGAAAAGAAATTAAAAGAAATTAATTTTGTCTAGACTCTGGTCCAGGTACAGATGCAACATGTCATTTAAAACTTCAACATCTGTTAATTAGTAATGTAAATTATGTTTAGCAAGCAAGTTCCTCTTAAATTGTCTCTCACTACTGGCATCTCCATTTCTTTAATTTATGGATTTATTTAAAGTATAAACAAAAGTGATGGTAACAATTTTGGGGTACAAATACCAATCACTGTAACAATTACTACTACTTCATATGGTACCTAATTATAATATTATGAAAGCTACTCTGTTAATCTTGGGTTCCATATCATCAAATATTTTCATTTTCCCCCTAAATTAAACTTTCATATTAAATCATATCACTTGTCTTTGTTGCAGCGTGGTCAACAACCTCTTTGCTATTTTTGGTATTTCCGCAAGTCAAAAACCTGGATTGTTTTGTTTTCAGTCTAGCTGCCATCACAGATTCTGGTGTTTCCAGCTTTCTGAATGTAGAGAACTTCAAGGACAATGCAAAAAAGACAGCAAGTATTAGCTTTTAACTTGTAAGGAGAAGATGTGGGTTGATTTGGTTTGTTCATCTAAAGAATCATCATTTCAACATGTTATTCCTGATAACGTTTCTTCCAAAGTGACATTATTTTATGCAAGCAGTTTCAATGGACTTTGGCAGAATAAAAGGAGAAAGATTTACTTAAGCCTTTTCAAAACACTCTGTACTATTTAATCCCTGTAGAAATTCTATGCTACGCTATAAAGAAACCTGGCTCATTCAGTTTTATAAACATTTCCCAATCATTCTATAATTTTTACAACATAATTTTATGTTAGGAAATCTTGCAGAAAGGAGATGGAGTTTTGGGGAGAAACCTTAGTGGTAAAGATATTAAAGGGCGTGATTGCTAAATATTATGAATTTTATTCACATCCTTTTTGAATGTTTAGTTTTTTTATTTTAATTTTCGCATGAGCAACAACTGCAGTAGTAGCTACATTGCAATCCTGCACTGCAATACCCTTTTTCCCTGAAAATAAGGCCTCCCCTGATAATAAGCCCAATCGGTAAAATGCATGTGCTAAAATAAGCCCTCCCCCGAAAATAAGCCCTCCCTGAAAATATTGCAACACAGCAGCAGCCATGAGGTGACCACACTCACCACCTCCTGCACCTCAGAAATAATAAGTCCTCCCTGAAAATAAGGCCAAGTGCTTATTTTGGGGATCAAAAGAAAATAAGACCTTGTCTTATTTTCAGGGAAACACGGTAGGTACAGGTCATTCAAATTAGCTACCTGAATTTTGTCAATTTAGAACTACAGACATTAGTAAGGGATGCAAAAGAGACAATGATTAAATATATGTGACTATTTTACTATTCATACTATGACCTAAATGCAAATCTTATAAGCAAGTCAAGAAAATTTGGGAAATTGGATTTCCCTATCTAGCATACAGCCTAGATCTGGCACCATCTTTTCCCAAAATTGAAGGAATACCTTTGTGGGCATCTATTTGTGTTAAATAAAGACACAGATAATACTGTCAGGACCTAGTTAAAGAAAGAAAGTATGGAATTATTTCTGACAGTTAAAAAAAAACCCAATTATCGGAAGGGATATGTAAATAGTTATATATTTATTTCTAAAAAATCATCTTAAGAGTTGTAATTTTAAGTGATTGACAACCGTAATAAATCCTCTCAAAGCCCTTACAGGAAAAGCCAGATGTTTACGGATTTCCATTTGGAAAGTAAAAGTTTAGGAGCTTGTTGGATCCCAGGATATTGCAGCAAAGGCTCAATTCCTAAGTCTCACGTTTAAGGAAAGGGACCTGGAAAATGCCCTCTGGATCAGACCTGGCGAAATGGGCAGATAATCTCAGGGAGAGGAAATCACACAGTCTGGCCCCAAACCATGTAGAGCTTTAAAAGTAATAATCAGTACTTTGAACTGAACCCAGAAAAAAACTATGAGGCAATGCAATTCACACAACAATGGTCTAAAACCAGTAACACCCCCCCTCCCCCAAAATCAGTGATGGGTTTCAAATTTTTTTAGAACCTCTTCTGTAGGTGTGGCCTGCTTTGTGGGAGTGGCTTGTTGGCCATGTGACAGGGTGGGAGTTGCTTGCCAGCCATGTGACTGGGTGGGCATGGCCAACCTCTAAAATGTGGTGAAACTCACTTAACAACACTCTTGCTTAGCAACCAAAATGTTGGCTCAGAAACTCTGGCATTTGAAGCACACAAGTCTTAAAGCTGTCAAGTTACAAGACCCTTGCACCACTAACCCTTTAGAAAAAACACCCCAGAGGTGTTCAAACTTGATAGCTTTAAGACTTCTGGACTTCAACTCCCAGAATTCTTCCTCCAATCATGTTGGCTCAGAAACTCTGGCATTGAAGTGTGCAAGTCTTAAAGCTGTCAAGTTACAAGACCCTTGCACCCCTAACCCTTTAGAAAAAACAACCTTAGGGGTGTTCAAACTTGAAAGCTTTAAGACTTGTGGACTTCAACTCCCAGAATTCCTCCTCTCGCTCTTCATCTTGATGATGTGCGGAAGGGCCGAGGGAGGGAGCTGGAACCGGTTCTAAACGGCACAGTAGATTTGTGGAACCTCTTCTATAGAAGAGGTTAGAACTGGCAGGAACCCACCACTGCCCAAAATGCTTAGCTGAAGGACAAAGTAATGATTTTCTAGAAAAAAAATGGCCAACAGGCAGAGAATCTTATTTATTCAACTGTCATAATATCAGTATATCACAGCAAACATCGAGTTCAAAATCAATTAAGAAATAAACAGCACAGAACCCCATAAAAATTCCCATAACCTAAAATGAGTAACCTCTGAATTAATAGCTTAAAAAATTATAGGATGCTCATTTCCAGATGCTTGACAAAGTTAAAACTGCTTAAGGTCATCCTGGTTCAAAGCCCCAGGCATCATCCTTCTCAAATAAATCAGTCAGGAGACATAACCAAATGAACTAAATCTACTTTATTGTAAGGCTAGATTAACAGAACCTGACAAATCTAAAAATCTAAATCTTCTCACCCATTTTTAACTGCTTGCTCCAGGAGAGCAGATCCTTCTTCCTTAGTTTCTTTCTCTGACCATTCAGTAACTTTGGGCTGTTCTCTTTCTTGATGGATTGTTTCCTAGGTAATATCTCTTCTCCTCTTTCTTCAAAGTCACCAATGCACGGGGCCATAGCTGACATGGACTTTCTTGGAGTCCGGCACTTTTACCTCAACAGAGCAGGGATGAAATCCAGCAACTTCTGGCCAGTTGTGGAGAACCGGTGGCAGAAATTTTGAGTAGTTTGGAGAACTGGCAAATGCCATCTCTGGCTGGTCCCAGAGTGGGGTGGGAATGGAGATTTTGCCATATCCTTCCCCTGCCACGCCCACCAAGCCACGCCACGCCCATGAAGCCACGCCCACAGAACCAGTAGGAAAAAAATAAATTTCACCACTGCAACAAAGGCTGTGGAAGGGAAATATAACACATCCCCTCTTTAATTTAAGTGGACTGACTCATTTTATATTTTTCTGCTTCTCACTGTTTTTTCTGTTCTTTCCATATCCACGTCCCCAATTCCAATAATATCCAGCTCTTTTTTTTCTTATTTTTAACATTATTATTTTTCTTCCACCTTCTTCTTCTTGGCTCTTTTACCATATTAAAATCTTCATCCCCATCATCAAGCTGAGCAACAACATGTTTTAGCTTTGCTTAGAAAAGATGGATCCATGAGTAAAATTGTAACCGAGAAGTTTATGGGGATTTTTCAAGGTGTCCTAAACATGCTTAAAGTGATGAACAGAAGATGAATTACTTTGCAATCTCCCAACTGTGTGCTTCATCCTGGGCATTTAGTATTTGAATTTGAGTTAGTACAATGATTCTTGTGTTTTATCATTCGTCTTGGTCATTGCATAGCATCATTGCCAAAGTTGATACTGTAAGGTTATGAAGATGTATTCCTTGCATTCACAATGCTTTCCTGAAGTTCAAATCAATAACACAAATGATGAATGCTACCAAGGGTGTGTGTGTGTGTGTCTCTCTCTGTGTGTGTGCGCACGTGTGTGTGTGTGTGTGTGTGTGTGTGTGTGTGTGTGTAGGAGTTTTCTGCAGAGAAACAATGCATAAATATCATCTTGTTCCACAGTCCAGTTTATCAGAATGGCAGGTTCCAACTTGCTTCTTTCCTGGCTGGAAAACATGCTGTTTGAAACTCAGCAAATAGAAAGATATCAACACTCAGATGACAATGAGGGTTGACAGAAGGTGCTGCACTTCTGCTGGAAGGTTATAACTATATGATATATTGCTTAGGAAAAAAGCGTGAGATAAACAAATTCGTTATCAATAGTGGCACCTTTAGCAAGTCACAACAATGCCAAAATGATATGATGTTTCAGCAGCTGTCATGAAACTACGAAAAAAAAAATTCCTCAAAATTCCTCAACTTGATTCTCATAGCTTGACAGCAATGGCTGGCAAATTCCAACTTTTCATCCGCATGGTCTTGCCCAAATCTTTCAATGTTGAAGGACATCAACAATATGACCCACATGTCTGGTTCTGTGAAATGCCAAGCTTGACAGCAATTTCTCTGTCAATTGTCCTTAACCATTTATTAGCATTTCTCAGGGGAAGCTTGTCAGCTGCTGCCATGGATCATCCATTCCACTGCCGATCACAACAGTCAGCTCCTCTTAGTTCATCATCTGTACGATTTTTGACCCATCTTACACAATGCTGGCATCAACACAGTAACCATAAACAACCTGTATTTAGCACAGAAATTCAGTTAAACTCTTCAGTGGTGAAAAACTCAATGACAGTACATTGCTTAAAGTCACTGAGGTTTCCATTTCATGAATAATAGTAGCACAACCTTTTCTGACTGCCACCAATTGTAGTGAAGGAAGAAATGCTGAAGAACACATTAGAGCTTCTGTCACATCAATATCGCCATCTATTGATAATTTATAACAATGGAGCCATTGCCTTTCTTTCAGCCCTTCGGAGAATGCGATTTCAGTCAGCCAAAGTGTCCCATCCTCACCCTTCCAGATAGTACCTTTTAAAAATTAGGATTAAACCTTTGGGAGTTCCTCAATTTCAATTCTTTTGAAAGACAGAACAAAAAAGAGAGAATCAACATTAAAGTCTAGCTTGTCAAGTACAGTTATTGAGATTTTCTCCATTTGCAGGAGACAGAGCGTTTTAGAAAATGAATTCATTTATCAGGCTTCATTTAATTTAATTGTAGGGGGCAAATTTAATTAGCGAGGTGAAAAAAAATAAAACAGTGAGAATTAAAGGCAGATTTATTTGTGTCTTTTTATAGTTCTTTTAGATCTGGTTGTTATGGTGATAGAGAATGAGAAGAAAAATATTAAAGATGACCTTTCTCTTCAATCATCAGTGATAGATTTTTTTTTTACTAAGTTTGTACTACAATCCTTTCAATGCCTCAGAACTCTTCTTGTGTTAAGAAATAGACACATTTTCAAGTTGAAACTACTTTAGTGTTGAATTAAGATAAATGAATAATTATGCAGTATGAGATTATTACTTATTTTAATTGATGTAATTATTGTTTGACAGGTAAGAAAATGCATTTTTATGTAAATGATAGCACTGTTATTCATGTTGCTTATGTTTTCTGAATTTGTTCTATTTGTAAAAATTGGTGATCACTAATTTGCTATTTTGGAAGTGAAATGGAGTCCAAAATAACACAAATGTTTACATATTTAAGCCTCCTGAAACTTTTTAGGAATGTAATCAATAACATTTAAGCTTCCAGAGTCTTTTTAAAAAGTGTAGAACTACAGAGGATTCCAGTTAGAAAGAACTGAAAAGAAAAGAGTCAGTAAGTGAAAAAATGTCAGAGGGAATTGCTTCAGCTTTAACAGAAAATAAGTAGTTTTATCCTAAAGTGGAGATTGGGTTCATAGAGACTATTAAGTTCAAAATATACCTTACCTGCATTACATAGAAAGTTTTCAGAAGAGAATGGCTTTTGCTCTCCCGAAACAGCTGTTAGAGGGACATCAGAGGTTCCACTGATAACCTGAAAATAAAAAGAAAATTAAACATTTGTTCTGTTTAAGTGGATAGCTTGAACAATATTGTCTTATTCTTATGATAGGGATGTCAGGGAGGAGATAAGATAGGTTTGGCAAAAATTACAGCGAAGAAATGGTGAGCAGTGAAAATGGAATTAGCAATGGCACCATAATTATCCGAGCTTGTGGCAATATTAGGGATACACCTGGGATGAGATCAGCTGTTAGCCCAGGTATCATTTTGCCTTCAGCAGGTTCCCCCTGAAGTTGGAAAGCCCAAATAGTTTAATTTATCCTCTTTCCCTATCATCAATTTGAAATCAAATGGCAGAACTGGAATGAAACACTCCAAAGCAGTGTTTCTCAGCCTGAATTCTCAAAGAGAATTCTCCAAGAATTCTGGGAGTTGAAGTCCGAATATCTTCAAGTTGCCCAGGTTGAGATGTTCTAAAACAGTGTTTTTCAACCTGGGCAACTTGAAGATGTCTGGACTTCAACTCCCAGAATTCCCCAGCCAGCATTCGCTGGCTGGGGAATTCTGGGAGTTGCAGTCCAGACATCTTCAAGTTGCCCAGGTTGAAAAACACTGTTCTAAAACATCTCTTGCAAGATTCATGTCCTGTTCTTTTGATCTCTCGTTTCTTTTTCAAAAATTGAACAGCGCCTGGGCATGCAGTGTGTGCACCCACTGACATGATTAACATGCTTTCTACTCTTTGAAAGCATGTCATATTTCAAATAGGGAAGTAAACCATTGAAATCATAGTATAAATATGTATACTATGTATACATAAATAGCATAATGGTGTAAATAATTAAAGAGTATGAATAGTATAAATAAATCATTTACCCTGCAAATAACTCCAAGTTTTTGGACACCTAAATAATGTGCTGTTGGCTGCCTGGAGTGGCATTTATGAGAAGGGCAGCCATGTAAATTGATTTCATAAACTAAAAAGGAGCTGCTGGTTCAGTTCTAGAGAGGAATTATTGAGTCTGCCATCTGCACCTCTAGAACTGTCTGCTTTGGCTCCGCAACCCAGCAAGACAGACGGAGACTTCAGAGGATAATCAGAACTGCAGAAAAAACAATTACTGCCAACCTGCCTTCCATTTGGGACCTGAACACTGCATGATTCAAAAAGGGGGCCGTGAAAATATTTACAGACCCCTCGCATCCTGGACATAAATTGCTTCAGCTCCTACCCTCAAAACGACACGATAGAGCACTGCACACCAAGACAACTAGACACAAGGACAGTTTTTTCCTCAATGCCATCACTCTGCTAAACAAATAATTCCCTCACCACTGTCAAACTATTCACTAAGGCTGCATTACTATTTCTCATCATTCCTATCACCCGTCTCCTCCCACTTATGACTGCAGGACTGTTGCTTGTATCCTTACGATTTATATTGATACCGTTTCCTGATTGCTTATTTGTACCCTCTGACTATCATTAAGTGTTGCACCTTATGATTCTTGACGAATGAATCTTGTCTTTTTATGTACACTGAAAGCATCTGCACCAAAGACAAATTCCTTGTGTGTCCAACCACACTTGGCCAATAAAGAATTCTATTCTATTCTGTTCTATTTTAATCTATTCTATTCTAAAAAGAAAAAAAAGGAAAAAGGACCTTGGCGTTACCGTACCTAAATAAATACTAAAGGGAAATATTCATGTGTATCTCAGTGGTGACCAGGATTTATGCTCAAGTCTAGCCACTATAAATCCTGGATTTACAGCCAGCGGCTCTGATCCATGCCTGTTTAGACACTTCAATTGAACCTCTGAAGCAGGCTGGCTTACGGAAGAGGCTGGATATGCCCTGGATCTTAAATGGTTGACTTTTTGTTGTCCTTAAGCTAGCGATAACAGAAGAGAGCGATTCGGCATTACTTGAGAAAACCAATAGTGCTCTCAAAGGCAGAGCTGGTTACACAGGTAAGATAAATAAAAGGGGAAATGCTACCTTTTGCAGGAGAGAAAGACAACTGGGAGAAAACAAATCTAATCCCAGCAGAGGCATTGTAAAATTGGGGGTGTTCATCCTCTTGTAGGAAGTTAGCACCCACCCCTCTCCTAGAAAAATGAAATATTTTAGGAAATATTAAAAGGGCAGAATATTTCCCCTAAAAAGAGAAGTAGAAACTCAGAGAGGCAGAACCTCAACACACACACACACCTTTGTTAATGGGCCATTAAGGCCTGGGCAGTCTATTTTGCATAACAAAGATCTACCCCCTTCAGGCAGAGTGGTGACATTTCATTACACCACCCACCAAGTTTCAACCAAACTTAGCACGAAGACAACCTACAAAGCTAGGCGTGACCTCTGACAGCAACCAATCAGGTTACTCTTCCTGTGCCCCAGGAAGTTCAAAGCCCAGAGAGGACATAAAACCCAGGGACTTTCAGCATCTCTTCCCTTTTTCACCCAGGAGCTCAAGCCATGGTGATCCTGTCCACCATTGAACCATCTTTCCAAACAGACTCCATGTTTCCAGTGTCTTTTCCCCCACTTGGAGCTGAACCCAGAAGGACATTTCTCCCAACAGTGTGGTAAGCCTCCTCACCACTTCTTGTCTTGTTGAAATGAGAGGGGCTTCCTTCAGACATCCAGATGTTCATTGCAGAGGTTTTGGTTCCAGAAAGCTTTCACAGGGATAGCTATATATCTTAGTGCTCTCTGAGCTTGCTTCTTTTCTTGCAGATGTTTTAACATCATCTGTGCAATAGATTGTATACCTGTGTAGGTATACAATAAAACAAGCAGGCTCAGAGAGCAGCGAGGACCCCTGAGCTATAAATATTCCCCTTTAATACCTCTATATATGGTGGCCTTTGTACACAGCAAGACCACAATACAACATCCAGGTATGGAGAAAGGCCGCTTTGATTAGATGCCACCGACATCATTTGACGGGAATATCCCATCGCTCACAAGGGAACCAGAGCCGACTCGGCTACAGCAAACACGAATGCAGCAAAACCTGGCAACAAATAAATAAATAAACAATACACTACAAAGAAGTTGGCAGAAAACGAACCGAGAGAAACTCACAGGTAATATGGATTAGAAATATTTCTATTCAGTTCAGGGCTACATTTTTGTTTCATAAATGCCTGGTTATTCAGTCATTATTTGCAATGATGATTAAGGTTAGTGACCCCTTTTTTCCCCCCTTCCTGTGGCTGATAGAGCAGCGTCTTTTCTGAGAAAGGAGAAAAGGCTCTGCCTATTGTGTTTGGCTGGCGTGATTGGGTAGTAATTGTGTTTTGATTTATTTTCAGTAAGCGTTTGTAAAATTGCATATTTTCCTGGGCAAGAGAACGTGGGCACACTGGGGCCAAACTAGGACTCCGATCACTATTCTACATAGGGATCCTCAGCTGTTGATGGGGCTCATGGGTATTGGAGTTGACAGATCAGGATGGTCCCCAAGGAGTCTGTCTGCACTTAATTATAATGAAATTGGAGGGGGCTTTACTTAGTGATCTCAGCCACTAAGGATTTGTAAAATATGGTGCATGGAATTTGGAGGAGCAGGAACACTAAGGGACATTAAACCCTCAAGTGGCACATCTGAAATCATATCATAAAAAGGTCTAAAGTGATATAAAATCGTCTGGAAGTAGATGAGAAGAGAGCAAAAACTATAGTTAATCTAAGCTAAGCATAATTATAATTAAATTAAATACAGTTAATGACTTTGGACATATTTCACTACTTCCTGCTTATGTCACATTACAATTTGCAATGTGCCCGTAGTGTCTGGGATGTTATAGATAAAGTTTCAAGAGACTACATATGGCCCTTAGGCTGAGTACTCAGATTTATTTTTAAGTAGGAACATGTTAAACATGTTTGAACAAGCTATAGAATCTAACCTTTTTTGTTATTGTTGGCGTGCTGTTTTCTGATTGCCTGATTTTGCTGTTGGGATTTTAAGTACTGCAAGCCAACTTGAATAATTTTGTGAAAGCCGGTTGATATGGTTTTATTAGGCTTTGAAAGTACGAAGTTATTGGATGACAAACTGGGCAAAACCGTAGTTTGCCAAGTGTCTCATTTTTGTCAATCAACAGAATGCTGATTATATTTATGCTGCATTCCAAGAAGTCTGCAGATTTGTAATTTGAAAATCAATATGACAAATTGCAATTGCATTTAAATCCAATTCAGGCAATTTGGAAAGATCCGGAAGAAGAAAGAAATATAATCATTTTTCTTTACTGAACCTAAATATTTTAAAAGTCTGTGTGTGTGTGTGTGTGTGTGTGTGTGTGTGTGTGTGTGTGTTCTAAATAGAGACAATTTTTTTTAAATTTCTGGAAAAAAATATGTAATCATATAAGGATCTAAAATTATGTATGTTTTATTCAAAAATTCAAGTTATTTATTAAAAATTATTAAATCCTTATACTTTATTATTGCAACGTATAAAAATGTATTTCCATTTATTATAGGGTCGGTTGGGGGTTTTTTTTGGCTCGTTTATGTCCAGTTCTTAGAGGTTGTCTGGAAAAGGTTCCTGCAATTTTCTTGGAAAGGATTTTCAGAAGTGGTTTCCCATTCCCCCCTTCCTAGGGCTGAGACAGTGAGTGGTCCAAGGCCACCCATCTAAGTCCTTGCCTAAGACAGAATTAGAACTCATGGCCTTAAGGTTTCTGTACTGATGCCTTAACCCCTACACTAAACTGGCTGACATTAGATTATTACTGATTTATAATTGTTACTAATAATATAATTGTTATTAACCACTGCAACTGTTCATAATTTTAGTTGCCTTTGAATCGTTGCATATACTTAATCCTGATAACTTTACGGCACGTTTTTCGTAAAAGCTGTAGGCTTCATGTTTCATTACGGACAAATGCTTAAGCCTCTTCTAAGCCAGTATTCTAACCACAATAGGGGGAGGTGTGTTTGTGTGGTGATAATAATGAATCAAAGAACATTCATTATGCATAGCTTTTTGAAAGCAACAGGAGCATCGGTTGGAAAATCAGTCCAGAACACTTTCCTCTCCCTCTAGGTGTTAAATAATGGCATGTTAAGCTTTGCAAGGAGAGAGAGAGGGAGGGAGAGGGAGGGAGGGGAAGGGAGGGAGGGAAAGGGAGGGAGAGAGAGAGAAGGAACATTAAATGGGCTGCCTTGTCTTGCCATTTCCACTCCCTTCTTTAACGTAGAAGCATAAACTAACTGAAATTAATGCTGAAATGAATGTTACAATAAAGGCAGCACTTTGCAGGTTCTTTTAAGCAGCAGCATCACGAAAGATAAAAACCGTAAATATCAGCTTATATCCACAACACCTGCCACTCCTAGGCCAGGCTTACCTATTCACTCTTCCAGACTGTAAATCTTTCCAATATGATGCTCTCACCTGCATAAGTGAAGGGAGGAGAAGGGAAGTTGTCAGGGATGGATTCTCTTAAATCACCTCTTCAGATGGCACCCATAAGCCATGCAAGATGCCTTAATGGGGTTGCCAAAGTTGAAGGCCTTCCCTAGTCTTTTTTTTTTTTTTACAAGTAGAAAATCCCAGGTAGAAAAAGAGAGAAAATAGCACTTAGATTTATATACCATTTTTTAATAGTACTTTACAGCCCTCTCTAAGAGGTTTACAGAGTCAGCACATTGCCTCCAATCTGGTTCCTTATTTTATTGACCTGGGAAGGATGGAAGGCTGAGTCAACCTTGAGTCGGTCAGGATCGAATTGCTGGCAGTGGGCAGAATTAGCCTGCAGTACTGCTTTCTAATCCCCCCACCACCACAGCTCTTAATTCCATCTCTATACAGAACTTTGCACTATGCATTACTAAAGGGCATTGCTAATGCACTTGCCTTAGTGTTATGTAAAGAGGCAGTGTGGCATGTTGGTGAGCACATTGGATTAATAACAGGTTGTCCCAAATTCAGGTCCAACTTGGCCCAGGGAATTTTTCTGTATAACTTTGGGCCAGTTGTGCTCTGTCAATCTAACTTAGTTGGTTGCTATAGAGAAAACCGTGACCCGTCAAAACCGCGTTCCACAAAAGCGCGGTCGACGAAATCGCGTATGTGACGTCATCACAACGTGACGAAAAAGATCGAAAAATTGAAATAAAAATTAAATTACAGCAAGCCAATTTACATAAAGGTAAGGGTTAGGTTAAGGGTTAGGGTTAGGTTTAGGGTTAGGTTTAGAGCGTTAGCGTTACGTTTAGCGTTAGGTTAAGGGTTAGCGTTAGGTTTTTCGTTAGGTTAAGGGTTAGGTTTAGGGTTAGGTTAAGGGTTAGGTTTAGGGTTAGGTTTAGGGTTAGGTTTGGGGGGGGTTAGGGTAAGGTTTTCGCTTTATTTTTACATTTTTCGATCTTTTTCGTCGCGCTGTGATGACGTCACATACGCGCTTTCGTCGACCGCGATTTTGTCGTCCGCGGTTTTGTGGTGGAACCGAGAAAACAGGAGATAGTAGCCACTTTGTATTGGCTCCTGAATGAAAGGTGGGATAGAAGTGTAACAAATAAAGAAACTACCTCATACAACAAGGTTCATGCAAGCACTTTCATCACCAAGGCAATCATGTGATTCTCTTGAATGGAATCAACAATCATCTAACGCTCATTTCAACAATCATTCATCTAACGCGAATGCTGGCTGGGGAATTCTGGGAGTTGAAGTCCGGACGTCTTCAAGTGGCCAAGGTTGAGAAACACTGCTCTAGAGGAAGTGAAATAGTTGGGTGTGATGGTAGCTCAGAAAGGGTTTCACCCAGATATTTTCTCATATATTCAGTCAAACAGTTTGCCTCCCTGGGTGGAGGTTGCTAGGCAGTGGTGCCATGCTTGAATTCTCTCCCTTCTTAGTTATTCTGATCGGATTCCTTTGCCGGAGGTGGGGAGATTTTAACTTCACACAGTCGCCTTTTTTGCACCACTCAGCTGAAGAGGAACAAATTGCTCTTTCTTTGTTGCTAACAGAAGCAGGGAAAGAGCAAGGTTGTTCACAATTATGGGAGGGTGGGTAAGATTAAACTTGCTTTCCCTCCCTCAGCCCCAAACCTCACGAACATTGCTATTCTCTACCTGCAATATCAACCAACCTTTCTAATGGGGGCGGGGAGGGGGGATCGTTAAAAGAAAAAGCTACCTACCATAGGCAAACCTCCAGAAGTCTAATATTTGTATAAGTCTGATGCCATTTTAAATGCATGTTATGAGGCAGATAAGTGGAAGGTCCCCTGTTTACACTGGCTTTCCAAAATCCCATTGTGTTCACATGCTGTGTAAACACAGAGAGGAGAAGGGCTTGCCGTGATAAAGGTCAAAAACCTGGCAGTCTCTCGTCCTTCCGTTAGAGAAAAGATCAGAGCTATAAGCGCCGGGATGAATTCATCCAGTGGATTATTGACTCACTTATGTATTTTTGCTGACAACGTTTTACATTTACAAGCTGTTTCTCATCCAACCAGCGGTTCCCGTTCTTGTATCGAAGAGGGTAGAACTGGGAAGTGGAAAAACAAACAAATTGATATTTGTATCCAAATCAATCTATAAGCTGTTCTTACGAGTAATTCCAGTAGTTAATAATGCCCCACCCCAAAAAAACCATTGTGGGAGTTGAAGTCCGGACATCTTCAAGTTGCCAAGGTTGAGAAACACTGCTCTAGAGGAAGTGAAATAGTTGGGTTAAACACATTAGTGCAGTTAAACACATTAGTGCAGTGTTTCTGCACTAATTAAACACATTAGTGCAGTGTTAAACACATTAGTGCAGTGTTTCTCAACCTTGGCGACTTTAAGGCCTGTGGACTTCAACTCCCAGAATTCCCCAGCCAGCATAGCTGGCTGGGGGATTCTGGGAGTTGAAGTCCATAGGACTTAAAGTCACCAAGGTTGAGAAACACTGCATTAGTGGGATAAGCTTCACTTGGAAATGAGGATTACCTTCGAATGTGCTGCTAGGTGAGAACTGCTTTGCAATTTCTCAGAAGTTTTCTTCTTCCGTGAAAGAAGTGTTTGGGTTTTTTTTTCCCATTGCTATTTCATTCTTACAGTCTTTGAAAATACCTTACAGGCTTCTGGAGTTTACTTGCTTTCTGTCACACATCCTTCCATCGATTTTCCTGGCTTCCATGTACAAACCCAGAGATCCATAATAAAAACTATGATAGATATGAGCCACGGTGGTGCAGTGGTCAGAGTGCAGTACTGCAGGCTACTTCTGCTGATCGCCAGGCAATTTGGCAATTCAAATCTCACCAGGCTCAAGGTTGACTCAGCCTTCCATCCTTCCGACTCCAAGGTGGGTAAAATGAGGACCCAGATTATTGGGGGCAATAGACCAAACTCTGTAAACAGCTTACGAGAGGGCTGTAAAAGCACTGTGAAGCGGTGTATACTGTAAGTCTAAGTGCTATTGCTATGATAGAACCTGGAACACGAGTTATTGCTGAATTTCACAGAGTGATTCTGGGCCAGAACTCACATGAGCCCGCATTTCATGTATGCTCATTTACTTATTCAATCTCATGTCCACTGCAGTCTGCTGAGTTTTCCTGGGTCCATTTGACATATTCCCTACAGTGATACTGTATTAGGAAATTCCTCTTGTACAAAGGATTTGAGTCAGCCTGAAAATCTTATCCACGTTTTTTCAGTATCTCTTCTATGACAGTTTTTCTTCCACCTTCATTCATAAAACTGAATGCCATTCTGAGGAAGAGGCTGCATATCTCCTCTGGTAGGACTTGAATTTGTCACAGATAGAGTTTTCTCTATCTGAGTTCCAGAGGTGAGTTGCAAATTGCGGCACTACCGGTTCGCTCGTGCTCGCGCACATGTGCGATGCTTCTGCACTTGCGCAGAAGTGTACAGGTGGGTGGGTGAAGCCTCCCATCGCCTCCACTATCGGTTCACCCAATCCGGGCTGATCCAGGAGCAATCCACCTCTGGACAGAAGGAAAATATCGAGTTTGTCCCGATGTTTCTGTCTAATGGTTCCTTCTCCTCTTCCTCCTCACTCTCTTTTATTGTTTACTTGTATTACACTTACCTTTTCCAGTATATTTTATCCCATTTTAATTGCCCTGGCCATTGACTGTATTGCATTAATAAAGGTAACAGTGAGATCTCGCTCCCTAAGTTTCTGTAAGTGTGGATGTATAAGAAACAAGCAAGAAAGTTAGAAAAGAAAAAATACATTTGGGTCTATATCATTTCATCAAAAAAAAGTTTCTTTTTTGTAAAAAAAAAAAGTTTGCTTTTTGTCTTAGTTCTGTAGGACAGCCTGGAGGCAGAATCAAGAGAGGGATCAGTCTAGACCAGTGGTTCCCAAACTTGGCAACTTTAAGACTTGTGGACTTCAACTCCCAGAATTCTCCAGCCAGCTCTGGAATTCTGGGAGTTGAAGTCCACAAGTCTTAAAGTTGCCAAGTTTGGGAACCACTGGTCTAGAGTTATTATGTTGCCAGAAGCAATTTAGATCCAACCCCTTGGAATCCCATTAGTGCTGATCAGTAGTTGACTAGATTCCTATGTATAGGCATGAGCAATAAATCAGCTGAACTGGAACTCAAGGTATGTGCCCAATCCTTCATGCCTGACAAGTTCTTTGATTTTGTTTTGTTTTGTTTTAAAATCTGTCCTGAACTGTATGAACCAGCCATAGTTTAATTCATCTTTGAGATGAATTCATAAAGCAGCTTGGTTCAAATATATATTTTCAATTTGACTTTAAAAAGTTATCCATAAATTCTGATGAGAAAACATCATATGGAAGCAGCTTCCATTTTTGGCAGAATGGGATGAAAAACCAGAGATGATAGACCCTTCAGAAAACACTATTCCTGCCAAGTTTCACTCTGAATATCATTATGGGCTTTACTGCGGTAACATACATATATCCCCATCATGCTAACTCTGTCAAGTATCGTGCAGAAGGTTTATGCAAAATGCAGGGGGGGAAAGTAAGACATAATAAGCAAAGAAGATTAAGGACATGACAGAAGGGAAAGCAAAAAAGAAACATGCTTCTATTTAGTTTAAAGCAACTCCATTCACTGTATCTCTCCATTACAAACCAATCTAACACTTCAAGATTAATAATTCTTACATTGTCTTTTGTTTATTTATTATCAAATTAATTTGTCACCTATCTCATGGTTCAGATGACTATTTTGTTCTTCTTCTTTGTTCTCCATTGTTCTTTGTTCTTCTTACTTCTCTTCTTCTTGAGGTTCTATCAATGCTACTCAAACATAACTTCCTCAACGGTCCTCTTAAAGCTTTGCTTCAGTGATCTCAGCAAGCATAATTGCTCGTGGGATTTAACCAGAAGAGCACACCTTGCCAATTCTTCAACCTTCTTAAGCACACTTGCTCACACACTCCAACAATTTCCAAAGCATGTATCCTCATTCTTCTACTATGCCAAGTTCTGACTATCGCTACGACAGCCCAGAAAAAACTTTAAAGTGCTGTGTTCCAGAAGTGATAATTTTCCTCTTAACCCAGCTCAAGGCTTTCCCATCTAGACCATCCATAAGGCATACATCTTTGGCTGAAGCAGTTGGGGCTGGTTCAGTGGTGAGATTCAATTTTTTTTTTTATACTACCATTATGTAGGTGTGGCTTTGTGGGTGTAGCAAAGCTTTCCAGCTCGGTTCTCCTGTTCAGGGCAACAAAAGAAGATCAGCTGTGAGGCTGGGAGGTAGTGGGGGCAAGGTCAGGCTATTTGCCAGTTCTCCAAACTACCCAAAATTTTCGCTGAATGCCACCTCTGGGTTGGTGGTAGGGCAGATCAAGAAACAGACACCACAAGAAATGAAGATGATATAGACAGAATCTCGAAAATCTGAAAATGCTTTACCTTAGCAATAGCAATAGCAATGGCAGTTAGACTTATATACCGCTTCATAGGGCTTTCAGCCCTCTCTAAGCAGTTTACAGAGTCAGCATATCGCCCCCACAGTCTGGGTCCTCATTTCACCCATCTCGGAAGGATGGAAGGCTGAGTCAACCCTGAGCTGGTGAGATTTGAACAGCCTAACTACAGAACTGCAGTCAGCTGAAGTAGCCTGCAGTGCTGCACCCTAACCACTGCGCCACCTCGGCTTCCCTCCCTCTTATACCAAAGAGGTTTAAGATGGAACCAGTTTAGCTTCTGTTTCTTCCTTTCCTAGGCTTCACCCATGTTTTCTTAGCTGCTGCGTTCTGTCTCCAAGGTCACCACCCTAATTCTCTACAATGGTAATTTTCCTCTGGCAGATTTATTGTGGGAGGCTCCCCTTCAACTTGTGGCTTGGCGCTTGTTCTGCAGAATTGGATTGGTATGAGGGGACCGACTGGCGACTACTCGGAGGAGAGCCTTCTCTGTTGCGGCTCCGACACTATGGAACAATCTCCCCGTGGAGATTCGTACCCTCACCACCGTCCAGGCCTTCCGCACAGCCCTCAAGAACTGGCTAACCCGTCAGGCCTGGGGATAATCTTATTTCGCCCCTCCCGAATGCTGAGTGAATGTTGAGTTTTATTGTCTAATTTACTTTGTGCACATTTCTTTTTTCGTATTGTCCTACACTCCCCTTCCTTTTTGATTGTAAGCCGCCCTGAGTCCCCTCAGGGAAAAGGGCGGCCTATAAATAAATAAATCTGAATCTGAATCTGAATCTGAACCCTGGCTTCTCTCTCTCTTTTTTTGAATGGCTTGGTCAACAAGTCCACACGCATGTCCGTCATCACTATAATTAGTGAAGGTATGCAAAGCATCACAACTTGGCAAAGCCACCGCAATTGGTGCATGGCTTTACTGAACAACGCCCAGGCCCAGGCTCCTTGCTGGAGTGTTGGCCCAATTGGTCCAGTTTAATACAGAAAAGGGGTGGCGCTGCTTCACTCAGCCAGGCCCTTCCATAGGCATGTCAGTAAACCCTTCCTGAGTCACGGGGCTCTTTCAAAGTGCAAATGATAAAAAAAAATGGAAGGGGATTTGCAAGAGTCATCAAAATGAGCTGTATCCATATTGGTGTTTTTTGCATCTTGGAGCGGAGGAAAGGGACGCGACAAGGAGGTAGTAAAGCAGCAACCTTTTATTCAAGCAGAGTAACTATGATTCAACGTGGCGTGGTTCGCGCCAAACATTT
Source organism: Thamnophis sirtalis (assembly GCF_051295495.1). Taxonomy (NCBI): domain Eukaryota; kingdom Metazoa; phylum Chordata; class Lepidosauria; order Squamata; family Natricidae; genus Thamnophis; species Thamnophis sirtalis. Next base: position 69,737,627 of record NW_028261391.1, read on the forward strand.
ATACCCCCGGGTTTGAACAATGAGCCAATGGGGCGTCGAGTAACCCGGCCAATCGGGGAAGGGATTGAACCGGCTCCACCCGAGAGCCAATCAGAAAGGGGGATCTTACTTCCCGCGCTAGTATTCAACACCCCTCCCCCCCTAGTTAAGCACCCTCAAGAAGGGCAAACATAATCCTGTAGATAGGTGGGACGATGACGCTCTCGTCCCGACCTTCGTAGCTCCCCGGCGGTTGTCGTCGGAAGGGGAATCGCCAGCGGAGACATGTCTGTAGCGGAACGGTGGTTCTGCGACGCAACCCCGAGGGATGGTGTGTCCGTGACAGCAGGAATGTCCGACGATTGACCCGTGCAATCTGGTTGGGATATAGGTTCAAAGTCTCGACAAAGGCTTCGAGGGAAAGAATAGCCAAATGAGGCGCGTCTATCCGAAAAGTTCGTATCGGCTTGTCCCCCGTTTCCCGAGGAGGGGAAGTCCGTTGGGGATAAAGTCATCGAGGGTAGCTCATGCTGAGGGCGAATGTCTGAGGGGCTCGGGCCGTCTGTTTCCGCGGGGAGGCGTCGCCTTAACTGGTCCAGGTGGCGCCTCCATTGCGTTCCGTCGGCCAAGCCGGCCCTGAAGGAACAGGGGCCAGTCAGAGCTGTGATGGTTGCGGGAACCCACCGTGGATCCCCAGAAAAGGAACGAGCCCATACGGGATCCCCTAACTTAAACGTATGGGAAGGAAGGGCCCCCAAGTTGCTCGGTAAATCCCCTGCGTAAAGTGGATGGAGCCTATCTAGGGGGGTTCGCAATCTCCTACCCATCAAGAGCTCCGCAGGACTTTTATTAGTCGTTGGACAGGGTGTAGAGTGCTGGCTCAAGAGATAGGCCGCCACTCTCTCCTGCCAGTCCCCCTGGTCCATGCGACCCAAGGCTTCTTTAGCTGAGCGAACTGCGCGCTCCGCCCTACCGTTACTAGCTGGATGATACGGGGCTGTGGCCGCGTGTCTAATCCCTTGTCCGGCCAGGAATTCTTGGAACATAGTGGAGGTAAACTGGGGCCCGTTGTCTGAAACTATCACATCCGGAAGCCCATGTGTGGCGAACATCTTACGAAGAGCCCTCACGGTACTCTCTGCTGTAGTGGAGGTCATGAGTACCAACTCCACCCACTTAGAGTAAGCATCTACCACTATCATAAAGTTTCGGCCGTGAAAGGGACCGGCGAAATCAATGTGTAAACGGGACCATGGGCCTCTAGGGATTTCCCACTCACGAGGGGCGGCTGTGGGGGGATTCGGCCTAGAATTTTGGCATATTCTACAACGACCTACATAATCTGCGATTTCGGAATCTAGCAAGGGCCACCACACATAGCTGCGGGCTAACGCTTTCATTCGCGCTATGCCTGGGTGGTTTTTGTGAAGTGCAGGCAGGATTCGTGCCCGCAGGGCTGTGGGGATCACTACCCTATCCCCCCAAACAAGGCAACCCCCGTGAAGGGCAAGTTCAGCTTGTCGTGCCTTAAATGGTCGGAATTCTTCCGCTATCTTTTCTACGGGCCACCCCCTCAACACCCATAGAACTACTTGGGATAAAACGGGGTCAGCCTTTGTACAAGCTGCAACATCCGCAGCTGAAACGGGGAGGTCGGATTCAGCAATAGACAAAATGGAGAGGGAGGGCACGTGGGCTGTGTCCGTCTGTGGCAAGGGACAACGACTCAGGGCGTCTGCGTGCCCTAGCTGCTTACCCGGACGATATAACAGCGTATATGAATACGCCGCTAAAAACTCGGTCCAACGTGTCATGCGGGGAGACAAAATGGGGGGGGTTGGCTTATCGCCTGCCAATAGGCCTAGGAGCGGCTTGTGATCCGTGACAAGGGTGAAATTCCTACCGTAAAGGTAGTCATGGAATCGCTTAATGCCGGACACTGCAGCTAGGGCTTCTTTATCAATTTGGCTATAATTTCTCTCCATTGAAGAAAGCGTCCGGGAGTAAAAGGCTATGGGGGCCTCTGAGCCGTTCGGGAGAACATGGCTCAGAACCGCCCCTATGCCATAGGGAGAGGCGTCACACGTTAAAACTAGGGGCATCCTGTCGCTATATTGAATTAGGACTGCTGACGAGGTTAAAACATCCTTTATAGCCGCGAACGCCTGCGCTTCACGGCTACCCCATTTCCAGGCCGCTGACCGGTCAAGCAGTCGGTGTAACGGTTCAGCTAACGACGCCTTGTGGGGAATAAAAGGGGCGTAAAAATTTAAAAGCCCCAGGAACGCCTGCAATTCCGCCCTAGAGGTGGGTGCAGGAGCGTTTTTTATGGCCGCAACTTTCGAGGGAGTGGGGTGGATGCCCTGTGCATCGATGAGAAATCCCAAAAACTCTACTTGGGAAACAGCAATTTCGCATTTACTGCGCTTTAGCTTCAATCCGGCCTCCCTAAAACGTGTAAGGACCTCCCGCAGTATTTTTTGGAGTTCCGAGTGACTAGAGGCTGCAACCAGGACGTCGTCAAAATAAGGAACGACGCCTGGGAGCCCATGGAGCAACCGCTCCATGAGGCTCTGAAAAATCCCCGGGGCGACCGAGACGCCAAATTGGAGGCGGCGGCAACGGAAAGCCCCGCGGTGGGTGACAATGGTCTGGGCTGTAGCCGCATCATCGTCTACGGGAAGCTGCTGATAGGCCTGTGCCATATCCAGCTTTGCGAAAATGCGGCCTTGCCCTAAAGAATGGAGTAGATGTTGCACTACAGGAACAGGATATGGATTTGCCTGCAGGGCCAAGTTGATGGTCGACTTATAGTCGGCACATATTCTCACCGATCCGTCGGGTTTGACCGGGAGAACTATGGGGGTTTCCCAACGGGCGTGATCTACGGGCTCTATTACCCCCTGCTCTAGAAGCTTATCCAATTCAGCGTCTACCTTTGCTCTCAATGCGAAAGGGACCCTACGCGCCTTCAGCCTAATAGGCGCGACCTGGGGATCGAGGCAAAGGGAAATGGGGGTGCCCTTGTAACAGCCCAATTTCCCATCGAACACATCTGCGAACTCATCTAAAACGCTATCTACGGTACGGGGGACTACCCTGTGCACCCCTTCTATGGTGAGGCCCAAAGCGGGGAACCAATCTAACCCAAGAAGAGCGGGCAGGTTATTCCTAACAATTAAAACTGGGAGTTTCCCCTTAAAATCTCCATATTCCACCCGAATGTGGAATATTCCTGCCGTGGGAATCCCATTTCCCTGGTAATCTAGGAGGGAGACCCCAGCCGGGCGCAATTTACTCTGAGGAACCCTGGGGCAAAGACGGGAAAACAAAGCCCAAGATAGGAGGGAACGGGAAGACCCAGAGTCCACCTCCATTCGGCAAGGCTGACCTTCAAGACGAACGGCGGTGCTAATTTTACGACCGCCGGCAGGGACGTGGGAGGCCCGGTAGACCACGCACTCAGCGCTGGGGAGCTGGTAGGTTGAATGGCAGTCCTCAGCTCGCCTCGCTAAACGTGGTTGTCGGTGGCGTTGCGGTGTCTGGCGCTGGTTGCTGGGCTGCATAAACGATGGGGCTGGCATGAGAGCCCGGCAGACCTTGGCGAGGTGTCCTTCTCCTCGGCAACGGCGGCAGACGGCGGAACGAAACGGGCAGGATGCGCGGCTATGACGGCCGCCGCATCCGCGGCAAGGTGCGTTTGAGGCTGGCTGAACGGGCGTCGGTGGTTGCTGGTGTGGCCTCTGCTTCGGCTGCGTCCTCATCTGTCCGACGGTTTCCTCCTCCTCATCTTCCGTGGGGGAGAGGTCGTCTACGAGGTTCGTCTGATTGGAAGGCCCCACAGCGGTTTGCGCAGAGGTTTTCAGCTGGAGGCGTTCCATATCGGCCGTGGATTGTTCAGAGAGCTCTGCTGCTCGCGCGGTCTCCACAGCTTGCACCAGGGTAATTTTGTGGTTTCGGAGCATACGGCTGCGCAATTGCACGTCGCGGACCCCGCATACAAACTGCTCCACGAGGTTCTCCTCCAGGTCTGCAAAATCACATTGGGCGGCCACTGTGCGCAATGCCTCTAGAAACTGGCTGATGGATTCGTTAGGCTTCTGCACACGGCGGCGAAAAGTGAAACGGCGTGCGATCAAGGAAGGTGAGGGAGCGTAATGGTCCCTCAACCTGGACATCAGCTCGTCCCACCCAAGTTTGTAGGCTGGCCTCGGAGCGGCCAGGGCTCTCGCAGAAGCAAACATGGAAGGCTCACAGCAGGACAGGAAAAAGCTGCACTTCTCCTCGTCGGTCTGTGCCCGGTTCTTTGACGCGATTAAATAACATTCGAACCGCTCCATGAAGCCGTCCCATGATTCTCCGGCAGACCCAAACGGCGCGAAAGGAGGAAGCGCTGTTGCCATTATGGTGCAAAGCCAGAGAAAGGGAGGAAGAAAGCAGAGAAGATTTTTGTGTTCGCTGCCGGCGTTCCTGACCTGAAGAGCGTGGTTCAAACGCGGAGGCAAGCTGGTTTGTTCTTCTCTGTGGTCGCGGGAATCTCATCCCACCTTCGTCGCCAGTTTTGCATCTTGGAGCGGAGGAAAGGGACGCGACAAGGAGGTAGTAAAGCAGCAACCTTTTATTCAAGCAGAGTAACTATGATTCAACGTGGCGTGGTTCGCGCCAAACATTTATACCCCCGGGTTTGAACAATGAGCCAATGGGGCGTCGAGTAACCCGGCCAATCGGGGAAGGGATTGAACCGGCTCCACCCGAGAGCCAATCAGAAAGGGGGATCTTACTTCCCGCGCTAGTATTCAACAGTGTTCAATATGGAGTCCATCAATCCTGCTTTTTAATACAAAGATGGCTGGTGAGGATAGCACTGGCACTTAGACTTATGTACCGCTTCACAGTGCTTTTCCAGTCCTCTCTAAGCGGTTTACAGAGTCAGCCTCTCTTGCCCCCAACAATCTGGCTCCTCATTTTACCCACCTCGGAAGGATGGAAGGATGAGGTCGGCTGGTCGGGATCGAACTACTGGCAGTTATCACATTCTAACCACTGCCCCACCATGGCTCTAAGGATTGCTTACAAAGAAGGGTAATTGCATGTTTTAAGACAACTCTTCCAACACAGCACTTTCCACCCACAAAACAGCCTGCTTTCCATACCCCCCACCATGCATTTGCTCTCCACCCTCCCCACATGTCCATAATATATGCTCCCTTCCTATCTGGCAGACATGTTCCCTTTTTCCGTAATAGCGATCCACCCACAGTGTCTTCTGTTTCCACCTCACCCACCCACCATCTATGCTTTCTTCCTCCTGCATCACCACACACAGTCATCCTCAAAAACTTGGCTTATTAGAAAAAGTCCTTAATGAAAAAAGGATGCAGATTTTTAACAAGCTTTTTTTTAATCAATTCGAAATTAACAAAACAGAATATTGCCCTTCAAGCACAGATCGATTTTGACAAACTCCCATATCTTTAACCTTCACACTTTGTAGCACTTACCATTCAGTGTGTCAAACATCAAAAGAGTTATAACTTGGTGCAAAATATACTTTCCCACACATATGGAAATCATGCAGTAAGAATTATTCTGTGCGGACCAAATTCTAGAGGACAATAAATATATATATGAGAGTGCAGTTTGGAACGAATGCGAAACAATTGCTGATTAACAGCTTATTCTATATCCCTGCCACTGACTAAAAGTTATTAAAGAATCAAAGCATTTTTTATTCATAGGAATTTATGATAAAATGACAAATATGGCTATTTGATCTTCAAAAGATATAAATTATTACTAATCCTATTCAATTTAAACCATTTTTCTCCTAAAGTTAATCTTAAGATATTACATTAATCATAGCTGAAAGCCATGTCTAGTGCTCTCTCTCTCCCTCTTTCTCTCTCTCTCTCTCAAAAATTTGAGACGCTTTGGCTAATATCTAGAAAACATTCTAAGTCAACATGAGATATAATAGTTTTAATTAAAATTAAGATATTATCTTTTGTCAAGATGTATGCCTAGTGGCTAAAATAATAAGCATGGATTATATTTGATCTATGTGTTTTTAATTACATTAATATCCTTCAAGAATCACTTGTATATTGTCCCATTCAAGTCTTAGTTGAGCCAAGGTGGCGCAGTGGTTAAATGCAGCACTGCAGGCTACTGCTAGATCAGCAGGTCAGCGGTTCAAATCTCACCGGCTCAGGGTTGACTCAGCCTTCCATCCTTCCGAGGTGGGTGAAATGAGGACCCAGATTGTTGGGGGCAATATGCTGACTCTCTGTAAACCGCTTAGAGAGGCCTGAAAGGCCTATGAAGCGGTATATAAGTCTACTGCTATTGCTATTGCTATGAAGCGGTATATAAGTCTACTGCTATTGCTATTGCTATTGCTATAAAACTTTCAGACCCATTCTTATATTTACTTCAAAGAAGCAACTCTAAGAAGGAGAGAACAAAAAATATGCTGTACATTTGATGGAAAGATGAAATGACATATAGATCTAACAAAGAAAACTGAAGTCTGCTTTGAAAAGAATCATATTTTCCGATAACACAAATGGATTCTAGTGAACACCAGTTTTTCCCTCCCCTCCTCTCTTCCCTGCCTTTACTTTTGATGAAGAAATCTGATACTTCAGCATTCAGGTTCCAAACATATTAGAACTGCCTGTCTTGAACTCGAGAAGCTAGATTAAACTTGAGATACTGTTATGTGCAGATATATGCCTATCAGTGACAGTGAGATTTATGGCTGGTGAGGCACGGATGTCATCAAATGACCATCATGAAGGGGGGACTGTGACAACTTCGATCTTTTTGCAATTGCATAGAAAATGGCGAGAATTAATATTCTACTTCGGTTCTACTTGGAAATTAACAGCTATCAGTAATAAAGTTTAGCAGGGAATGGCATACACTACTGAAAACATATCGTCCCCTATCACCCTGGGTAGAAGTTTTGGAATATATTTAAGGCAAGTTAAATATTAATAATTAATTTAACATATGTTGCCTGCACTGGATGTTTGCATAAGCCGTTGAAAAAAGGAACATTTCTAATACAGAAGCCACCATCCCTGCTCGTGCCTGAAACTGGAAGCTCAGCTTCCCGGTGCGCACATATGTGCCAGGGAACTGCTCTTCCTGTTTCGGGAGCTCCCGTGCTCATGAAGACCAGCTGGCTGGAACCCAGAAGACCAACAGGTGATTGCTGGTGTGCCCAGAGAGATGGTTCTGCATGCCACTTCTGGCATACGTGTCATAGGTTTGCCATCACTGGCCTAGAGTCTTTACATACTCACAAGCAGTCTAAGTTCAAGCTCTTTTGAATTCTGTTAACCCTTATCTCGGAGCCGAGGTGGCGCAGTGGTTAGGGTGCAGTACTGCAGGCCACTTCAGCTGACTGTTATCTGCAGTTCAGCGGTTCTAATCTCACCGGCTCAAGGTTGACTCAGCCTTCCATCCTTCCGAGGTGGGTGAAATGAGGACCCAGACTGTGTGGGCGATATGCTGACTCTGTAAGCCGCTTAGAGAGGGCTAAAAGCCCTATGAAGCGGTATATAAGTTTAACTGCTATTGCTATTGCTAGTGCCAAAATAATGCTGTTTGTTGACTAGTTTCATATGCACAGGTATGAACAATAAATCAGTTTAACTGGAACTTAATATGTGGCCCTGGTCTTAGCATTTGCTGCTACTGCTTTTATTTCAATGTTCTGGTATTTCTTTTCTATTCTAGCAGTTGGTTTCATCCTAGCTTCACTATGTACTGTTTATAGTAAAGACTTTTTCTTTCTTAATGTTATAACATATTCTGTATTTCTTTCCAGGGAAATCTAGTTATAATAGAAAACATTCAATCAATCAATATCCTGGTGGGGGAAAACTTATGTAGTAACATGACCCTTCAAGAGTTACAAAATACATAATTCTATTATGAACTAAAGTTAAAAATCTGTTCTTGGCTTTTCCTTTCCTCTCTTTTGCACTTTTCACTTTAATTGTGTTGTCTATCTTGTTAACACCATATTTGTTCTCTTGAAATAAGAAGTTTACAAGGATTCTTTCTTCTAATATAATTACAATAATAAATAAAACAGGATCAGGTGCTCAAAAGAGATAACAAACAGTTAAGTTAAAATTAACTGGATAAATAATTTAATCATTACTCTTGTATAGAATCCAGTTTACTTATTCATAAGAACTCTCCTTTCCTTTTTCCTGAAGCATTTGAAAATAGAAAAAAAAAGGAAAATATCTGTTGAGAAATTTCTGGTCCTCCAGTTGTTGCTATATGACATAATATCCCCAAATCCCTCCCATTTGCTTGTATAAGTAGTCCTGTTTAGAGACTGCCTCGTTTACCAACCATTCACATTTAAAAAGGTGATGAAATGTAACTTTGTGATCAGTTCTCCCATTTACAATCTTCCAGGTCTGAAGAAAGGTAAAGGTTCCCCTCATACATATGTGCTAATTGTTCCCAACTCTGGGGGGCAGTGCTCGTCTCCGTTTCAAAGCCGAAGAGCCAGTGCTGTCCAAAGATGTCTCTGTGGTCATATGGTTGGCATGACTAAACACCAAAGGCACACAGAATGCTACTATCTTCCCACCAAAGGTGGTTCCTATTTTTCTACTTGCATTTTTACATGCTTTCGAACTGCTAGGTTGGCAGAAGCTGGGACAAGTAATGGGAGCTCACTCGGTTATGCAGCACTAGGATTTGAACTGCCGAACTGCCAACTTTTCTGATCGACAAGTTCAACGTCTTAGCCACTGACCCACCACGTTCCTAAAAGCAAAGAAAAGCTGAAGTATAATCATAAACAAAGAAACAATCTCACTTAGTAGCTGCTTCAATTAAAGACCGAAATCTGATACCAATTGTAATTGCTAAATAAGGATTTCCTGTATTAGTTGTACCTGCTGTGAGTTGTTATTCAGTAAGATTTGGAAGGCTCTGCCTTCCTACTGAAGAAATAGAAACATTGTTAGATATTTTTAATTATCTTGCAGATTATCTAAACACTAATCCGACCTTATTACTTTAAAACAGATGAAGTACGCTTTTTAAAACATATTTATTTCTTTAACAGCCTACCTAAAAGAAAAGAAAATATCTATTGATTTTTGCTGATGTTTTTGATTCTGCTTTGGACATATAAAGATTAATACTTTAATGCATTATAGTTATTATACAGCTAAGTTATTATAACTAAGGACTTTTAGTTTAAAGGCTCTTTATCTTATATTATGTTATAACAATTGATTATAAATAGATTACTGTATCAGTCATTGCTCTATTTGCTCTGTAAAAATAATAGTGCATAATAAATAAAATTATAACTACTACTAATATTTGTATCACAGTGTCTAATGCAAGTAAATTGTAGGATTTGTGTGATATTGTCACCATGCACCCTTCATAATTTGTACCATTGTGCAATCAGCTAAGAGGGAATTTGGTGTAATAGTTAAGGAACTGGGCTAGAAACTGGGAGATTGAGTTATAGACCAATTGTAGGTATGAAGAACTCTAGAAAGAATTCAGGGGACAGCAATAAAGATAGTTAAGGGATTGGAGGCTAAAACACATGAAGAACAATTACAGGAACGGGGCCTGGCTAGTCTAGTGAAGAGAAGGATCAGGGGAGACATGATAGCAGTGTTCCAATATTTGAAGGGTTGCCACAGAGAGGAGGGGGTTAAGCTATTTTCCAAAGCACCCGAAGGCCAGACAAGGAATAATGGATGGAAACTGATCAAGGAGAGATTCAACCTGGAAATAAGGAGACATTTTCTGATAGTGAGAACAATCAACCAATGGAACAGAAGTTGCCTTCAGAAGTTGTGGGAGCTTCATCACTTGAAACTTTCAGGAAGAGATTGGACTGCCGTATGTCAGAAATGGTGTAGGGTCTCCTACGGAGGGTTCTACTAGATGCCCCACAAGGTCTCTTCCAACTATGTCATGTTGTTATTCTGAAGCTTACTGGGTGTTCAATGTCAGCCTAAGGAAACAGGCAATGGCAAGCCACTTCTGAAATCTTCCCAATGAAAATCTATGAATTTGTCCAGGTGGCAGGCAGAAATTATGGGCATCCTCCCATTCATATCAAAATGTGCAGTTATTCACATCTGGATCTGGCTGTTAGCTGTAAAAATAAGTGTCTCTTAATTGCGCGAATAGCATTGCTATTGCAGCAAACCTGTTGAACAAACTACTCACAGTTATGACCACAGCAGCATCAAAATTCAGATGCTTGGCAACTGGTTCATATTTATGACCATTGCTGTGCTCCATATGATCACCTTTTGTGACCTTCTGATAAGCAAAGTCAATGGGGAATCCAGGTTCACTTAACAACCAGTTTACTAGCTTATGAACTGCAGTGATTCACTTAACAACTGGAGCAAGAAAGGTCATAAACCAGAGCAAAACTCAACAAATGTCTTACTTAACAACAGAAACCTTGGGGTCAATTGTGGTCGTTGAGGACTATCTGTTATTAGTTTGAACAATCATCTTCCATTTGGTCATGTGCTAATTGTTTCTTTTCTTTCTCACAAATCCATTCCCAAATTATTCCATGTAATCCAAACCAATGCCAGCGAACTGGTCCTTGCTGCTGTATTAGCCAGGCTTGGGGAAAAAAGTTTGCAACCAGAAAAAAAAAATGCAGCCCAAATGCAACATGGGGAACATTCAAAATCTCTGTAAGCTGCCAAGTTTTGTTCAGGGGGTGGAATGAGACGGAATGAAGCGTTTTGCACATCCCTATTTTGCAGCATCTGGCAATTTCAAGGGTTCTGGGTAGAAATATTTATCTGGGAGCCAATAAAGCAATATCAACAAGACAACAACAATTGTGTTCGACCATTAGCTTTCAGTTATTGAATTAGTTCTCTGCCTTTTAACTGATTCAAAATTTTTCCCCTTGGATATTTTATAGGGAGGAAGCATGTCCAAAACAAAGCCAGAAAGAAGAAAAATCCAAACTGATTAAAATACATCTAAAATCCTTCCTTTGCTCTTACTTTTTCTGCAAATTATTAGGAGTTGTTTTATGCACAGGTTTTTTTTTAAAAAGAGAATCTGAATCTGAAAGAGAAATACATAATCACGCATTCAGGCCATAATGAAGAACTCGCCATCATTAAATTATCCTTATCACAATTACAATCTGAACATCTGTTTGTGAATACTGCAATTTTTGGAGTCCAGTCAGTTTAAAAACACTATTTTTTTCATGTGCTAATTATAGAATAAGCTAACGTGCTTGTTTTTATATCATTTGATATTTCCTTGTTTGCTGACAATTCCCTGATTACTTATATAATTCAAAAAAAATGCCAGTCATTCAACTTCTGTTGTTTATAACGAATTCAGCTGCCTTTGACACAATCAGTTTTATAAATTAATGCTCTGTCTGCATGAAGAAGAGTATGGAGATGGATGAGAAAGAAATTGGGCAATTCTATGTCCTACATCACAAAGAAGACTCAATGAATTATAAATATAACACAAATAAATAACAATTTTGCCTTGACGTGGTTGTGGGATTTGTGTGCTCTATGCCAGGGGTTCAACTGGACAGGTCTCATCAGAGAAGTAAGACAAAGAGTGTCTCTCCCATAAAAAATATGTAAGATTTAAATTACAGAAACCCATAATGCAGTGTTTCTCAACCTTGGCAACTTGAAGATGTCCGGACTTCAACTCCCAGAATTCCCCAGCCAGCATTCGCTGGCTGGGGAATTCTGGGAGTTGAAGTCCGGACATCTTCAAGTTGCCAAGGTTGAGAAACACTGCCATAATGGCTTAGTCCAGTGAACCTTTTTGGCACCAAGTGCCAAAAAAACATCTAAAAAGTTTGCGCAGAAATGTCATGCACACGTTCGTTGGCGCCGCGCTCCAGAAAAGCTGAACTTCCAGGTTCTAGCACACATGCACGCCCGATGATCAGCTGGCCGGTGTGCATGGGCACACCAGTTTTTGGCACTGCCACATGCGCAAAAGACAGCTGATCATTGCGCATGCATGCACACCAGAAACCTGGAAGGCAAACAGCAAGGCTGCATGTGCCACGCAACATGGCTTCATGTGTCACTTTGGCCATGCATGCCATTGGTTCACCGTTACAGGCTTAGTCATTGTCCAGGTCTACATGGACCCCATTAGGTATTTGAGCTCCTGAACATCTGGTGAAAAATGGGCTACAGGTCTCAAGATTTTTCGCTGAACAACCAGGCCAGCAGAACTACTGAAAGAAAAGGTTCATAGCCATTATAAATATACAGAGATAGAAATCCTGTAACAATACCTTTAGCATCATCAGACATACACATCTGTCTATCCCAGGTCCTTGAAAAGGACTCAGTAGGTGGACAAAAATGCCAAATCCAGTTTAAACATCCGGCTGACTACACAGTGAACCAAAGTAAATAATAATTCATACATAAATAAATACTCAAAGACTAAAACCAGCCCCTGAAAATCCCATTATCTTTTTTTTGAACCTACAGTATTAGCTGTTGTACATACATCTATTCAGATTGCTTCCTTTCAAGATAAGCAACATGATGGCAAGTGGAGATATAGAGTTAGAAGAAGTAAACAAAAGAAATTGGAGGCAGGAGATAAGATAAAAGAAGAGGAAGTTTTATTACATTTAGTTTACCCCAGCATCAATCCCTATACTTCTCTGCGTTTTTCTGCCATTTCAACCCTGCACACTTTCACCACCACATCCCTGCAGCATTTCACACTTTTTTGTTCTTTAAATTTCTTACCACCCTCTTTGAAATGATTCATCGGTTCCATCCAACCATGACTTTCCTGGTGGCCTTTCATCTCAACCCATCAACTCTTCCTCCATATATTTCTTCTGCCATCTGATCCTCACGCAGTCTCTGTGTGACTAAACTGCCTGGATGTATCTGTCTTTCATGCATGTCACTCGCTGGTTCTGCAACCCAGGTCAGCATACTGCTACCAGTTCGGCTGAACCAGTCCGAACTGGTAGGAACCCACCTCTGGAGCTGATAGAAGACAAAGTGGCCCAACACAGAGATCTCCTGTTTGGCAACTCAGTTCAATCCAGAACTCTCCCTCACATGGAGTTCAGAGGCAAGGAAATTTGAATAGACCCAATAAAAGTAATCCTCGGGGAGGACACACTGACCAAGGATTCGACAATGTCCTTGGCTCTTTCCAATCTTTAACCCATCTCCTCAACTTGGGAGGAGAAGGAATCCATCTCAATTCCATCCCCAAAACTCCCTTCTGTTCCTTTCTTGAGATTGACCCAACCACTACCACGCTAGATTAAAAACGTAACCCTTCTATCCCTGTGTCTGGTAAATGCCAGTCCTGGAGACCATACATACATAGAGCTATCATAAAAGATGGGGATATAGCTCTCCTTTGCTGCCTTCCAGAATCTCTTTATTTGGAAGGAATCCTATATATTCTATAATTCAAAAGGCAAATCCATTGGAGTATTCATTAACATCAGGATTCAAAAACTTCCGTACTCTTTCTATCCAGGCCTCTTTCAAATCCAACTTTCACTTTCATTGAATGGCACACGGAAAATCACTGCTTGGATGATTCTGCTCTTTGCATTATATCTTTGTGGAGAATAATAGAGAAGATCAAGTGTCAGAACATATTATTGCAAATCTGAGTCCTCCTAATTAAGCTTCTTGAAAGGGAACTGACTCATTTCCCAACAAGTCAGCTCTGGGGTGTTTAGGACATCTACTGGAAAAATGACCCTTTCCCCCACAAATTCAGCATTTAATCACACCTCAGACAGGTGACATTTATAAGAAAATCCTGGGCAAAATGATCTGAACCTCTGCAGTTAAATTTAGAGTTGTGTATGTTTGATGATGCTTCTCTGTAGCTGACAGTGAATTCCTAATGACTCCCAAATGCATGGATTCAACATCTGAAGACTCTTGATGAGCAGATGGAAGTGGGGAAGGAGCAAATGATAAAGTAATAGCATCTTTCTTTTCCCCTGCACTTCTGCCATAGTTCCTTGAGAATTATGCAGCAATACAGACTTAGATGAATTATTCTATTGGAATGGCACCTGGACTATATTGTAGGGCAAAATATGGAAGAACATCTAAAGTTTGACCAATCCAAAAGCATCCACGTTTCAGCACAAAATAACCCACGGGAACAGAGTCTGCATGTCAAGTGGTCGTTTTAATGAACAGGTCCTGCTAGAAAGATCTGTTAACTTGCAAATATGACTGTTCTGTCCTCACTACGTGGTAGTTTGTGTGCAGCTTGACATGTAGCTAAACCCACCTATCCTCCAATAAAACAGACCATGTATGTAGATCTGGATGCTTTATTGGAGAACAGGACATGGTGAAACTGGGGAAAATAGGAATACCTATAGTGAGAACCAAATTCAAGATAGGCACTATTGAGTTGCTGTTGAACATAACAATTAACAAGTACAAGTAACTCTAAATCTCACCAGTGATTCTGTGTGTGTGTAGGGTGTGGTTTTGTCCATGGATGAACAGGTGCCAAAAATTAATCTGGATTCTTCTTTGTGCTTCTGCCTCCTCTAAGTGCTACAGGAAAATGGAGTCTGGCTTCCCAGCATGCACTTGTTTTGAGACTGCTGGCTGATGGGTAAAGAGGTTGGATCAGCTTCAAAACAATATAACAAAATAGATTGGTATTTGTCCCTCTGGCAACCAGATGTTGAGAGCAACAATAGTATGTATATGTATATGTATATGTATGTGTGTGTGTGTGTGTGTGTGTGTGTGTGTGTGTGTGTGTATATATATATATTGTGTGTGTGTGTGTGTGTGTATATATATATTAAGTATATACCTCCCACCCTGGCTGGCTGATAAAAGGAGTCGTTCTCTGTAGCTCAAATGGTTAACTCCCTGCCTGGGAGGCAATAGAGCACAGGTTCGAATCCCAGTAAGGATATGGCTAGCTGATGAGAGCTAAATAGCTTGAAATAGATCTATACTAGTCTTCCTTTATTTATTTATCAGCACAAATAAAAACATATATATATATATATATATGATTTTTTACAACCCCTGGTAAGCCCCAATTATGGGTGAAAGCTAACTGCTTCCATCATCTGTCTATCAGCTCGTCACAAGAGTCCATCACGACAGAAACCCAATATTTTTACTGTTGCCTTTGTTATATTTGTGTTTTTTTTTATTTGTGCTGATAAATAAATAAAGGGAGACTAGTATAGATCTATTTCAAGCTATTTAGCTCTCATCAGCTAGCCATACCCTTACTGGGATTTGAACCTGGGTTATATTACATTATATTAGATACCTTTCACCCTGGCTTCGCTGATAACAGATAAGAGCCTGTGGCCTAATGGCTAAGAAGTTTGCCTAGGATGTAATATAGCCCAGGTTCAAATCCCAGTAAGGGTATGGCTAGCTGATGAGAGCTAAATAGCTTGAAATAGATCTATACTAGTCTCCCTTTATTTATTTATCAGCACAAATAAACACACACACACACACACACACACACACACACACACACACACACACACACACACACACACACACACACACACATATATATATATATATATATATATATATATATATATATATATATATATATATATTTGCTGAGGCATGACAATGACTAAATAAGAAATAATATCAAAATGTGTGATGTTTTATTTCAGATCTGTACTATTGTATCAAAGATGGGCAAAGAAATAGCTTGGAGGACAGAAAAAACGAGATCAATCAATTAATAATGAATCTGCTCATTCTAATGGATCAAAGTATTGTGGAAAAGCCACACTGAAAAATAACATTCACAAACCTGAAAGGCAACAATTTATCACAACATCTCCCTTTTAATTAGGAAGTACATTTATAATAGTACCCTGATTTGGATTAATTTGATGTTGAGTATCAGAGACCAGCATATTAGTCTGCAGAATAACATAGGAGGGGAAAAGCCTAGTTAATTTAGCTCTTCTTTCAGTTCTTCACTCAACTTTCTCTTAATTAACATACCCAACCTTTCCACATCTTCCCATTGGTTTTTATTCAGGCAGGGGAGAAGTTCTTTTTATACTTGCCTCTATAAGAGTAAATGATTTTACAGACTTTGATATTTTTGTCATCCTTAAGTGGGATTAATTAGGTAGAAAATTCTGCATTATAAATCTTATTTCCTTGTAACTGAACAATCACTAATTACATTAAAATAACTATTAGAACTTATGTTTTGCTGGTGGAACTGGGGCTTGTGATGCCAGACTGACAGATAAGGAGGACAGAGGGAGCTACTCCCCCATAAAAATGGTTAGAAAGGTACATAGGCTTTGGATGTGAAGTCCTCCATTTATTCTCCCTCTTGTTTTATAGATATTTCTCACTTGAAGTCCACTCATTAAGTGGGTGACCATTTGAACTCACAATGGCAATGAATGACTGGGACTTATGATGGGTCTTTGTAGCTGCGGCACAACAATTCCGCAGTCACAATTTTGGGGGTTGGCACTCAGCTCACAATTACAACATTTTGGCATCCTGTGGTTGCATGATCACCATTTGTGACCTTCGCCGTTGGTTTCTGGCAAGCAAAGACAATGAGGAAGACAGCAGGTCACAAATGGTGATGCAGCAATCATGCAGGGTTACAACTGTCATTGTATGTCAGAAGGGTCATGTGACATTGCACCCATGACTATGTTGCTTAACCACGGAGTTCCCAGTCCCAATTACCCTCAATCTCTTGGTTTGTTATTTGTGTATTTAAGACATCAGCCAGTTTCTTTTGCATGCCCTGTGTCATTCTTGTAGCCTATCATTTTTAAATTGACTTTCAAATCAGTATCAACTTTATCAGGTAAAACGTGTTCCTTTTCCATAGCATCCTTTGAACACAGTCTATCTATAGAAGCAGACACTCTTAAAATTAATTTCCAAGTCCATTGTTCAAAAATATCCTTCAATATGTCCAATGTTAAAATATTTTGCTCAATTCCATATTAATAAGTCAAGTTTAACTGTGTTTTCCTTTCCTCTTTAATTGCAACTTTTAATTCCTTCTAGTTCCTTCTAGCATCCAATTTTTTTAAATTTTATCAAAGTATTTTTAAAAAATATTCAAAACAAAAGCATTTCCCCATGGGAAGTATTTTTTATAATTCCAAAATTCCAAAATCTTATTTCAAATTTATTTGGGCCCTTTTCATTTGTAACTTTCTAAAATTAAAAATTAAATCATTTTTTTTTTGTTGCTTATCCAAGAAAAATGATTAAGTTCTTAAACTGGCATTTAAAACTTTTTTCACTAAGGATTGAAAGTAACTCACCCACAGCTGCAAAGCTTGTAATTCTCAGGGTTGACTGCTTTTTTTACTTCCCCAGAAGTAAAGTTTGGTTCCTGTGACCTTCAGTGACACCTAGGAAAGGTCAATTTGATTGCCTGTTGTTGGTTTATTATTAATCATCATTTTCCAAGTAAAATCTCTCTTCAACAGATTTCATGCATGATTGATTAGAAGAAAAATTGAGCTTGGGTTTTACATTTTAGCCATTGATTTATCTCAAAAGATTTACTCAGCACATTTAGCTCTTTGTTAAATGTCCTTGTAATTTTTTCTCTATTTAAGTGAATGAGACATATATGTCATTATCATATCATCAATGACAGTTTTCTGCTGTCTAGTCAAAATTGCTTCACAAGTCACAGTGTGGTATCTTTTTGAAATAATAAGATTTCTGACAATGGAAATATTTTGTGATTTCCATCAATTCCAAGTTGAACCCACTGCCATGTCTTTCTTTGCAAACTGGGTAAAATCCCAAATAGTTTTCCACTTACTACTCGCCAGCCATTCTCATTAATTTTGTCCCCTTAACTATTGTTCCAAATTTATTTTCTGCACACACATATATATACCGTCAATATACCATCATCATCCCCACAAGAGTAAATTTATTATCCTGAAATTTAAAATATTGCAGGTGTTGCCCATAGATTCTCTACCTAGTGACCCAGAGGGGATGTCAGGAGGCAAATCTTTTTTTGCTCCAGAAGTCTAGTTGTTCATGAAGAATTAATTGAACATCATGTAATATGCAAAGTTAAGATATATTGCTCTTCTTTAAAGAGATATATATGCAACGTAGCTACAAAGGATGAGGCTTTAATCACACAAATATGCCTGCTCCTTAAGGTAGTTTTGTCCATAAATTCCATCTCTCTTTCCTTATCAATCCTGGATATTATCATAAAGGGCTAGGTGTTAAGATTTGCCTTTCTGAAATTCTTTCCATTGGAAAAATACCTAAGGTTGTTATGAAAACACAATATCTCATTTGGCGTGAAAAATAATTTTTGAAAGTAATCACATTCTTTTATAGGGCACATCGGAAAATAAATCTGGTTGTTTCCCAAAATATGTATCATAAACATCCTTCTGCCTAAAGTTGAGAAAGAATGCCCAGCCCAAGTCACTGAGTTGACTTTGCATTTAATTCAGGACTCAAACTCACAGTCTCTGAGTTTCTAAGCTGGTTCCATCAACCACTACACCAGACTGGTCCCTACTGGTAGTTAAGAATCCCAAATTCTTAATAATCACTCCTAAAATTTTCATCTAGGTAGCAATTATCTTAAGTAGCACAGGGAATAAAATAGAGCATTGAGAAATATGTGTAGCCCAGAAATAATTATTTCAAGATGGTGTGGAACCATTATAAAACATTGACCTAACCTACAGATAGGTTCAATCCAGAGACAGAGGTAGGAAATCTATGTCTGATATACAATAGCTCTCATTGTTTATAATTCATCAGCATCTGCAGAGCCAGGGTCCTGTTCTAGACATTATGAGTTAGGCTCCATAAGAAAATCATGTAAACTAATCTTCCTTTTGATTTGCCTTTCCCCCCTAGTCTTTCTCACTATGGCTGGTCTCTATGCTTCCATCTTCCTAACATTATGCTTCATGTTCTTCTTGATCAGTAGAATATTTGTTGAAGGCATCTAATAACCTGTTATTTTCTGTGTTTACTTTTTCTGCTTCTCCTTGACCCATTAATTTTGTTACTCATTTTTCTCCTCTTTCTATTCCTACCAGATCTTCTAATCTAGAATCTCATCTTTGATCTTCCTCAAGTATCTTGATCCGAGCAAAGTCATTCTTTTATTAGGGAGATCAACCGAAGATTTTGTTCAAGGAATAATAATAGCTCAGACAACTCTGATGTGTAATTCTGGTCACAAAAATATACACTTCACAATAAACCTGTTTTTATGCATTAAGCTATCTTCATTTATGCTGAAGAAGGGGATAACTGATGAATGTTTATCTCATGATGCCTGGAGGGTTTAAACTGTTTAGTGCTACTTACTCCATATTTTACATTGATTTGTATTTTGCTCATCTAAGAATGCAGGAAGACGGAACAGGTGAAGGTGCTTCCTTCATCTTTCCATTCATTTGCATCAGCACATCTGCATATAAATGGCCAATCAGACCTTTGTACAGTTCCTGCCATTGCTTTATTACAGATTACTTTGTAATCTAATCTTGTGGTTGACTGTCACAGGCACAGTCCTAGAAAGTGATTGACGAGTGTAGCATCTCCATTGTGATCCTGTGAAGATGCTACATTTGTCAATCACTGTGTTGTGATGCAGTGGCTTCCTAGGGTTCAGCTACCCCTTTCATTTATCAACGTTATTAATAATTCCATTGACAGAACACAGAAACGCCCAGGCAAGCAAGTAAGGAATGGTGATATCTTTTCAAAATATTAATTATTAGAACAAGGAGCGTAGTTGTTGCTTGCTCGCCTGGACAAATTGAGGACAACATTGTTGATTGCCTGTGGTTTTGTTTACTGCACACCAATATGATTAATAAGGTATAGAAAGCCGGCATCATTAAGCCAATGTTTTGCACTCGTGATAAAGATTAGCACCTGTGTGTCATACTTCACTGTCAGTGACTCATTTCAGGCCCGTCACATAATGAAGAAATTAAGAGGGGGGAAATCCCATTTATTTCATCCAGCTGGAGACTTATCACAGCACTACAGAGCGTGCTGCTTTATTTTAGTTTTTTTCTTTTCAAGAAATAAATGAAACATATTTACAAGTTTCTAGCAATGTGGATGGCAAATAAGCATTTGACTAATAACCCACTGCTTATTTCTTCCCCCTAAAGACCAAGATAAAATTAAAGCTTCTGTTTACCTAGTACACAGAATTATTTTGCTTATACAGGGTATTAAACTCCATTGTAGGCATAATAAAGTAATGTGCATTTTGTAGAGCCCAAGATGTGCCTCAAACCACCCACTCTTCTCATTTAGAAGACAGCCTTTGAAGCATTCAGTTTCAGGAATCATTTGAAATCCATTGGCGGTTTGTTATCTTTACTGCTTTTACTTCAGGTCCTATTAAAGAAATATTTTTAATTGCCTTTCTGGGTCTAATGGAGGAGGGATAGCTATAAAAATCTTTCCTTTACTCTGTTTACAGAGTAAACAGTTTTTCTTTTCAATGTTCCCTTATTTTACTTCCAGTGTCGAAAAGCCTTTCCATTTCTTAGACATTTTTATACAAACCACTTCCACTCTGTGAGGGAGACGGGCCGTTTAGAAATAGCAAACGTAAATAAAGAAATTTGTTGGAAAATTAAGGTTTGGACAAGCTTTAGCACAACATCCTGTTTCACTACAGTTATGTCATTGTTTCCCCCCTTTTCTTTACCATCTTCTCAAGTGATTTATTCTCTTTGTCTTTTCTAGCAATCTTATTTTAAAAGGCTGAGATATGGAAATCCTGACTTCCCTCATAGGAGGTCTTCTACCAGCTTTGGGAAGCATGCTGCTTTCCTTGCAAGCAGCAGAATAGCTTTCAACCAGTTCTACTACTACTCTTTGTCCTGAATCAGGTCACTTTTGTTGAACCAGAACATCCTGCAACTGACCCGCTTAAGGACTATTTATTCCATCATGCCAATATGCGTTCAAGTATCAGGCTGGAGCCTCTTAGTACGTAAGGCCAAAGCCTTCTCTACTCTACTCTGAATCTTTGCTGAAACGACAAGTACTTAATCTGAATCTGAACTTGAATTATATTATTTGGAAATCAGATCAGATGCAGTCAGCATTTGTAATGAAGACTGTCGATCGCCTCAATTTCCTTCCTCATCAGATTACTATCCAAAATAGTTATCTAGTTATTGACTATGAGGGAAGAAATTGTGTTCCTGGGCCAAGTACAGTATTTTCCTGTATTATCTGAGGCTTTGTTCTCACCATTGACCTTGGTAGCCAAAAGGTCTCTCTTAGAAGTGAAGGGGCTCCACTTGTAATCAGCACAATAAATATGAAATTGAATTCAGGCATCTAGATCATATTCAGATCGACCAAAGAGAAATCAGATCTGTCAAAACAGTTTTTGACATTCCTTAATCTATATTATTCATCTTTCCTGCTTGGTCCAATTGATGAAATAGGAACTGATTGCAGAATCTGTCACTTTCTCTGTCATTTTCTCTTACCACACTCCTGATTCCAACTAATCATTTCTGCTATCTTAGGTGAGAGCGGGAAGCTTTATAATATATCCCAACCCAGCTTTGATAAGACAAAATGAATGATGCTACTTTCTTTGGAATCAAAGAATCTATTCTGTGTTCTCCCACGAAACCAGTGGTGGGTTGCAGGTGGTATGCCCCGGTACGGGCATACTAGATCCAGCCCGGAGCACCGGATACCGTTCGGTATGGTGCTCCGGAGAGACCGCCCACCTGCTCGAGCTCCTTACAGGTGTTTAAAGGCTTCTGTGCTTCTGCACAGGTGCATGGCGCGTACAGCATCTGTGTGATGCTCCACAGATCAGCTGGAGCATCGCAGAGCATCGTGGAGGCACTAAGATGCATGCACACGCTGCGTGCATCCATGAGGACTCTGCTGCCCCCATTCCAACCATACCGGTTGGAACGGGATTTGAAACCCACCACTGCACTAAACATTTGACTAGTGTGTTCTAGTCATGGGATGACAGGTATGTCATTGGCAGTAGTCATATTGCATAGATTTAGTTGGTTGCTCGTATGATCTTTTTAAAAAATACACAATTGAAAGGTTTTGCATATCCCAGTAATTAAGATATGTTCTCATTCATCTCCCAAAAGTCTAGAAAAGTTTCTTGAGCTTTGGCTTTTCAGGTTCCTCTGTAGAATATGATGCTTGCATATAGAATAACAGAAACCTCTTGGTGCAGTTCTTCAATTAAAAAAACTGGTAAACTCATTGTCCCAGAGATAATTGAGTCAGAGTCTCATTCTTCTCATGGATTAAAAACCATAAACCTCCAGTTGCAAGAGAGATGTTTATCTCTCTTTTTCCTGAGATTCAACCTTTAAATAATTAAATTTCCTCTCTCGGTTAGGTCAGGATTACTATTTGAATACAAAACTATGCAGATATTTTGTTAATGAGTGGGGGACTCTCTACATTAAAATAGGGCCTCCATGAACTGATTTTTTTTTCTAATGGTCAACATTTTCATTAACTTTATTTAGTTTCTTCCATACAGAGTAAAATCAACCAACCAACCAATTCAGCCTTTATAGGAATCTACCATTGGTAATTTAATCAAAACGTCTATGAGGGCTTGGAAGGGCCACACCCAATGAGATAGTATCTGTACTTGATCTTAGCCAAAAGGCTGAGAAGCAATTCAATGAGATGGTATCAAACTGGGTTGATTCCAGTTCTTTTTAAAACGGAAGTATGTAAATTCAATAAGGGATACCTAAGCTTTCTTTCCCCCCCTCTAAAGTCACTTTTCCAAATCCATTACAGAAGGGATTCAAACTCCTAGGTCTGCCAGCTGGATCTGTCCCACAGGCTGCTTAGATTTGGCCCGAGGGAAATAGCAAAGGACTGATCTGCAGTGCCTCTCCAGAGAAAACGGAGCTTGGGGGAGCCATGTGCAGCTTTCCCAGGCTACGTTTTCAGCTGCAACAGCTTTTTCCACCCATCTGCCAGCAAAAATGGAGCTTGGGGAACTCTGTTTTCGCCGACAGAGGGCTGCAGGAGGCCATCACAGCTGAAAACAGTGCTTCGAGGTATGACGTTCAACTGGCCATGCCCACCCCCAGACACACCCATGCCCAGCCCCACAAGGTCGAACATAACCCTGATGTGGTCCTCAATGAAATTGATTTTGACACACCTGCATCAGAGGTTCCATTATTAGTTGTTGCAAAGTAATTTCATGAACAAAGTGCAAGTGGAAATATTTCATCTCTTCTGCTTTTCATGCCATTCTTTACATTTAGCCCCATCTCTGCTTCCACTTTATAGAGACCAGCACCAGCATCCATATTTCATTTTTCCATCATGAAAATGGAAACTGTAGAAACTCTACAGGAAAAGCTTATTTCCCACTCTCCCAAACAGTATTGGAGTCCACTGAATCATTTATAGTTGTCTTTAAAAGTTCCACATTTGCTGTTTGATCTGTGGAAATCCAGGGGGAAGGTGGGTGACAAACTTTAAAATACAAAAGAACAAAAGTGAAGAGTAAAACCAAAGGATAAATATTTTGCTTCAAATGCCTCAAATTACGCTCCAAGTGAAATGCCACTATATTTCATTTTTATTCTTGAGATCCTATCCTCTCCTCTCCATTTTCCAATTGTTTGGTAAAATAAAGCCAGCAGTGACAGAAGTTCATGTGATACAATGGTTGGTTTCAAATTTTTTTAGAATCTCTTCTGTAGGTGTGGCTTGTTGGCCATGTGACAGGGTGGGAGTGGCTTGCCAGACATGTGACTGGGTGAGTGGGGCCAACTTGTAAAATGTGGTGAAACTTACTTAACAACGCTCTTGCTTAGCAACCAAAATGTTAGTTCAGAAACTCTGGTATTTGAAGCGTGCAAGTCTTAAAGTTGTCAAGTTACAAGACCCTTGCACCCCTAACCCTTTAGAAAAAACACCCCAGCGGTGTTCAAATCTGACAGCTTTATGACTCATTGACTTCAACTCCCAGAATTCCTCCTCCAGTCACGTTGGCTCAGGAACTCTGGCATTTGAAGCACGCAAGTCTTAAAGCTGTCAAGTTACAAGACCCTTGCGTCCCTAACCCTTTAGAAAAAAACACCCCAGGGGTGTTCAAACTTGACAGCTTTAAGACTTGTGGACTTCAACTCCCAGAATTCCTCCTCTTGCTCTTCATCTTGATGATGTGCGGACGGGCAGGGGGAGGGAGCTGGAACCGGTTCTAAACGCCACTGTAGATTTGTGGAACCTCTTCTATAGAAGAGGTTAGAACTGGCAGGAACCCATCCCTGATGTGATGCACCTTTTTCAGCTCTGACCCAATGTAAATGATTAGTTCATGTTTACTCTATTGTTCATCATGTGTTGATTTGTGAGCATTAGATACAAGATGTGATGTCTTTTTCTATTACAGGTCTAGTATTTTCCTTAAAACTAACTATAAATACAGCTGAGGACTACTACGTATATCATTCTGAACGGTGCATGTCTTCAGTGGTTGATAAAAGTATCTCCCATTTGGAGACCCTCCACTCCCAAGAGGCAGTTAGTTTCAGAGTGAGCGTCAGCGCCAAAAAACCATTTTTCCACACCATTCCCAAAATAAGTAATAAGCATTAATAAGCCATGATTAGTCATGAGAATCAGTTTGGCCTGGTGGTTAAAGCATGAGGGACTGGGAGAGTGTGAGTTCTAGTTTTGTCTTGAGCATGGAGACCCCAGTTGGGTGACTTTGGGCCAGTTGTACTCTCACAGCCCAATTCACCTCACAGGATTGTTGTGATGGGGAAAATAGGAGGCAGGAGGAGTGTTGTGTGTGTTCGCTGCCTTGTTATTTAGAAAAATAATACGTGGAAATAAATACACTGTAATAAAGCCTTAATTCTTAATTCATAAGACAAAGCTTGAACTTATATCCAATCTCTAAATTCAGCATTAGATTGATTTCTTGCCCTCACTAACCATTTCCAGACCTTTCTCCTTCCCAGTATTTTCTCCAGAAGGAGACTCTTCTTCGGTCTATACTAATGTTTATGCAGGCAGTCCTCGACTTATGACCACGATGGAGCCCAGCCTTTCTGTTGATAAATGACAAGCTTGCTAAGTGAGTTTTGCCCCGTTTTACGACCTTTCTTGCCACATTTCTTAAGTGAATCATTGCAGTTGTGAAAATTAGTAACACCGTTGTTAAGTGAATTTGGCTTTCCCATTTTTGACTTTGCTGGCCAGAAGGTCACAAAAGGGGATTCAATGACCCCAAGACACTAACCGTCATAAAGATGAACCAATTGTCAAGCATACGAATGTAAATCCCACGAGCATGGGGTTTTTGCAACAGTCATAAGTGTGAAAAATGGTCATAAGTCAGTGTTTTCAGTGCTGTTGCAACTTTGAATGGTGACTAAACCAAGTGCTGTAACTCCAGGGCTGCCTGTATAGCTTGTTTCCCTCCTTCCTCCTTAATCTTTTCTCCTCCCCCTGAGCTTCATTTTCTGCAGCACTTTAGGCTGGAATATCAGATTCT
Organism: Thamnophis sirtalis; assembly: GCF_051295495.1. Taxonomy (NCBI): domain Eukaryota; kingdom Metazoa; phylum Chordata; class Lepidosauria; order Squamata; family Natricidae; genus Thamnophis; species Thamnophis sirtalis. The sequence goes on from NW_028261391.1 coordinate 69,763,217, forward strand.
TCTTTTTTATTCTTCCACCCCCACATCATCTAACACGAGCACTTTGAACCCGGCTCGGCAGTTAGCATGCAAAAAAAACAAAGTTCTTCATTATTCTCCTCTCATAAGATAAAAAATAATCAAGGCAAAAATGCACAACAGCTAAGAGAGTAGGATAAAGAAAATTAAAAGTTAAATAGTTCAGGGGATTCAATTTGCTCTCGAGTCTGGATGTTTCAGTATCATTAAGACTTGATGATAGGTAAATGCAACCATTATTTCAACACAGAGATATATTTCAAAATATCCATATATACCATCCCCTCGAAGGCTGAGAGGGGATCCTATAGAGTATGTTTTTCAATCAAACAACTCAACGAGCAGGAGTAAATTGTATTTGACATTCCTTTCCTCCTTTAAGCCTGCTTGTTATTCTCAGGATGCACTGGGTGTGATTGCCATCTGGAAGATGTAATTTTCCATTCAAAATTACTTCTCTCTTTCAACAGTGTTTTCTAAGTGAGTTTCACTTCTAATGACTTTTCCTTTCTTTAGAGTTTATTTTTAGTAGACTTTAAAAAGGCAAATTGTATTGCATGCTGAATATTCTTCCCAAATACTATTCATCCATCAATGTTTGCTAGATTACTTTTATAAGAGCAACATGTTTTGAAAAAACAAGCCTGGAAAATGTGTGTGTGTGTGTGTGTGTGTACACATGCACACCAGGGGTGGGTTCCTGCCAGTTCCACAAATCTACAGTGCCGTTTAGAACCGGTTCCACCTCCCTCCCCCAGCCCATCCGGACATCATCAAGATGAAGAGCAAGAGGAGGGATTCTGGGACTTGAAGTCCACAAGTCTTCAAGCTGTCAAGTTTGAACACCCCTGGTTTTTTTTTCTAAAGGGTTAGGGGGTGTAAGGGTCTTGTAACTTGACAGCTTTAAGACTTGTGTGCTTCAAATGCCAGAGTTTCTGAGCCAACATTTTGGTTGCTAAGCAAGAGTGTTGTACTGAGGTGGCAGGCTGAACCAAAGCAGGCCCTAAGCCTGAACCAAACTAGGGTCTCATGATATTAAGCTTTAACTGTTCATATATATAAATTGCAAAGGTTTGCCTTTAGGAAGTATGCACATGAAAACTGCTGAAGCAAAAGTTTCTATTTTAATGTATCTGCTGGCTTGACTGTAAATCTGTCTGGAAGACACATTTTAGTTCCTCAAATGTATGCTATAGTTGGCCGTTGGCTGACTATGTATTATAACTTCCTGTAGACATAATATTGCTGTAACTCAGGGGCAAATCTTGAGGGGTGTTTCCAAAACTAACAGATGGCTTTAGCTGAAAGCGATAAACTATATAAGGAATTTCCTGACTTTCACCCTTTGTTCAGGCCATTGTTCCCGAACCTGCGCAATAAACATTTCCTTCCCTGAAGAGCTGGCTTGCGTGTCCTGTCTTTTCTACAACAGTTAAGTGAGTTTCATCAAATTTTACAAGTTGGCCACGCCCACCCAGTCACATGACTTCCAAGTCACTCCCAGTTGGTCACATGGCCGGCAAGCCACTCCCGCCCAGTCACATGACCTGCAAGCCACTCCCACGCAGTCACATGGCCAGCAAGCCACTCCCACAAAGCAGGCCACACCTACAGAAGAGGTTCTAAAACAAATTGAAACCCACTACTGTAGCCAACCAAATATTTCTGGAAATCCCAATGAAGTTACTTGAAAAGACAAAATGGCACAGAAAGATGAGGGACTGATTTGGGCTGAAATCTGTGAAGCAAATCTTGGGTCAAGAGAATTAGGGAAGCTGATTGCTGGAAGGGCAGATGGCAGAAAGAATAAAGAAATAATGTGAGTGACCGTTATGAGGTTTTGTTGCCGTAGAGTTTGGAGCACTGCCAGTTTTGCTTCCTTCCATATTTATGGCTGCCAATGGAGGAGTCGTTGATGCTTTGAACTATGCTAATATTCTTCTTTTATGGGAGCTCATGAAAGCTCAAGAGAAGCTATCGGGAGTGTTGTATTAACCATTAAGCAGACTAAGCACGTGCTAAGGACACCAGGCTCAAAGGGGCCTGGGACCTCACCACAAAGTTGAGAAACAACTACAAAAACAAATCCAATGAAAAATTTTGCATTATGTACAAAGGAAGGCACCAAGATTTTCCAGTGCTTAGGGCACCCGTGAGCGCCTTAATCCGCCACTGGCTATCGGTCTTGTATCAGTCCAGTTCTAGTTATGCTGCTTTCTTATAATTATCCTCATTTGGTTTGTTGAACAAATTAGTTTTTCCCCTTTTCAAAGAAAAGAAGAAAATTCTCAGGGATGGAATCTGGAATTGTTGCATTTACCTTTATCACTTTAATTTATTTCCCTTATATAATCATTTATCCAGTGAATTGCGACCTCTCTGACTTTACACCAATTAAAGCAAAGAACAGAGATCTAGGGAAAGGCTGCAAAATAATATAACTAAAACAATAGGAGAACCTCACAGTAGTGAAGGAAGCTTAAAGCATCATGAAAATAAAGTTAAGGAGAGAAGCAGTTTGATGTAGTGGTTAAGGCATCAACCTAGAAACTGGGAGTCCGTGAGTTCTAGCACTCTTAGGCATGAAGCCTACTACGTGACACGAACCCAGTTCTTCTCTTTCAGCTCTAGAAAGAAAACAGTCGAAATCGCCATTGATCTCCAAAATCTTGCCAAGAAAATTCCAGGAAGTTGCTACTGATTCACAAGCAGAAAAAAAGGGTGAAAAAAGATTACATCTTCCCTCGTGCAGAAAAAAAAATACTTTCAGAAAACTGGAGGAGAGTTTTTAGTAGAAGTATGGTCCTCTTTGTCCCAACGGTGTTTTTTCAGGAGAAAACTAGACTTTCTTGTTTTTCTTTGAAGATGTTTTGCTTCTCATCCAAGAAATGGCGCAGTGGTTAGGGTGCAGTACTGCAGGCCACTTCAGCTGACTGCTAGTCTGCAGTTCCGCGGTTCAAATCTCACCGGCTCAAGGTCGACTCAGCCTTCCATCCTTCCGAGGTGGGTGAAATGAGGACCCAGACTGTGGGGGCGATATGCTGACTCTGTAAACCGCTTAGAGAGGGCTGAAAGCCCTATGAAGCGGTATATAAGTCTAACTGCTATTGCTATTGCTAATCTCACCGGCTCAAGGTTGACTCAGCCTTCCATCCTTCCGAGGTGGGTGAAATGAGGACCCGGATTGTTGTTGGGGGCAATATGCTGACTCTGTAAACCACTTAGAGAGGGCTGAAAGCCCTATGAAGCGGTATATAAGTCTAACTGCTATTGCTATTGTTTGTTTGTTCATTTAGAAAATCTATGTAATCACCCAACTCAATAAATGTGACTTTGGTACAATTAGCAATTAAAGCAATGCCACAACTGTTAAAATACTTAAACCTGAAATGCACTACTAAAATGTAACCTAACTTAATCTAACCTAACCTAACCTAAACAAACAAGCAAAAGAAACAAACAAATAGATAAATAAATGCAAGATTATGGGAGAACATCCATATCAACACATTTCACGTTTCTTGTTCTTATTCTGGACATGGAACTGAATGCTAACTTTGGTCTGCAAACTTATTTGCAGCCTGCGATTTCTTGCTTGCATTAAAAAGAGATAATGACATGGGTTGCCAGGGACAGCAATTAAAAGCAGCTATTTTATTTATTAAAGTGAGCCGGGCGCGAAGATAGTAAATAATATTATCTATTGCAAGTTAGCATAAGTAATTAGAAGCCCATTTTATGCATTGGTATGAGAAATACTACATAATTCAAATAAACTTTCTATAAGTTGATTTATAGTCCCTTAAGGCCAAAGTGAATCTTTTCCAGAATTAACTAAATATATATTCCTGCCTAATAGCAATGACAAACAGTACATTGTCCAGGTGATGACTGGCACATTTTTCTTATGTGGAATTACATTGCCAGTCATAAATCTATTAGAGAAGTATAATTCTTGGACAAGCTAACTGAGATATTAGAGTCCCCTTGAAGAGCTTATTCCTTTTCTGGAACATCCATTTTAAACTAGATTTCTATAGCCCAAAAGCATATTTTTAGTCCACATTTTTCTCAAAGAAGTTTGTGTCTTGTTTACGCTGAAAGAAGAGAAGGATGGGACTTCAGTAAAGATGGAGGCATTGGTGAGTTTGCTCAGAAGCTGAAATACACCAAGTGAAGGAGAGGAAGAGTGGGAAACAGAGGAGAGAAGAAAGATAGGAAGAGAGGGACAGGAGAGAGGGTAAGGGGGGAAGATGAGGAGGATAAGGAGAAGTGGAATGAAGGGAGAGGAGAAGGAGAAAGGAAGGGGAAGTAGAGTAGGAAAGGAGGATGGAGGGAAGAAAGGAGGTAGGAGAGAGGCAGAAGAAAGAGGTGTACGGAGAGCAGAAGAGCTAATAATGGGTTTTTATCTTTTTGGGTGTTGATGACAAGAGGAACTGATGTAATTACTACTTAATACAATAGGATATTGGCTATGTAATAGTATACATGTGACTATATGTTATGAAATGGAAAATAAAAAAGTATATTTTTAAAAAAAGTAAAGATGGAGGCAAACTGCACAAGACTGATATTAAAATAGTGCCTAATTTTTTGCATACCCTCAGTACTTTTTTGACAAGATGGTCAAAAAAATCAAGATTGTAGCTACAGCCATTCAGTTGAAGTTTTTTTTGACATCTGCCACTTAACATATAAAGAGAGGGCAAGGCTTTGATCACATGACCACTTTGACTTTTGATTCTTGACCACATGATTCCCTAGTTTAAATTTTTGTAGTTCTATTCATGATAGCATCTTACAGAATTGATAAAGACCATAAGTGGAATCCAGACGAGCCGGGCCTTAAGCAGTCTGAGACTAATTGTTAGGTCTGGGACTCAGCTGAGATCACAACCAAAGACCCAGGACATCATTGTGGGAAACTGGTGGGAAATCAACTTGTCCCAGGGGGATATAGAGCAGAAAGCGATGGGTCATGGCTTATATTTTATTTATTTATTCATTTTAATTTGTCAACAAGCGTAAGGAAACAGGTAGGAAGAACACATGAAAAAATGGCACAAATAAATGGATAAAGAGAGTACATATAAACAGGGACAATAGGACAGGGATGGTAGGCATGCTGGTGTACTTATGCACACCCCCTTAGAGACTTCTTATTTATTTATTTATTTATTAGACTTATATACCGCTTCATAGGGCTTTCAGCCCTCTCTAAGCAGTTTACAATTTTTTTTAGCAAATTGAGTCAGCAATTTGCCCCCACAGTCTGGGTCCTCATTTTACCCACCTCGGACGGATGGAAGGATGAGTCAACCCTGAGCCAGTGAGATTTGAACAGCTGAACTGCAGATAGCAGTCAGCTGAAGTGGCCTGCAGTACTGCACCCTAACCACTGCGCCACCTCGGCTCCTGAAATGTGCCAGGTCCACAGTAGACACTTAAGTTAAAAGGTATGGGGGTTTGAGGAACTAACGACAGGATCAGGCAGGATGTTCCACACATTTACTATTCTATTGCTGAAATTGTTGCAATCAAGATTAGAACAGATTACATTTATATATGTCCAGAGCAAAAGCCAGGTTCAAATCTGCCCTCAGCTGCAGAAATGTACAGCATTGCTGGAGAGAAGGGAGTGATTTCTTGTTCTTCTGAATGAAACTCGGGGTTTCAAATCTGTAAATAAACAGATTTGTTAAGAAGGGGACTGTTGCACATGTTGAATTTTCCCTCACAGCTCTTAGATGTGTAAAGTAAAAAAGGAGAGTCTTAACAGCATCTTCTGAAAGCAGATGTGCAAACTGGGAACAAAAAATCTGACTGCATTAATGATCTGGAGAGAGAGAGAGAGATGATCTACTCCTGTTCCCATGGATCATGAAGAACTTCTTTCGAAAGATCTGCATTTAGCCCGAGTATCTTCCCTTAATGAGATTATGGAATAATGGTCCAAAGCATGGATAATAATCTAATTTCCACCTCCTTCTTCTGGTCTCACTGCCACTTTGCAACAAGAAAGAGACACGGTTCCTAGGGCCACATTTTAAAAAAAACGATACCATTATGCTTAATTTCAACCTTTGGTTCCTGGTAAAAGGTTAATGTAGTTCTTACTATGCTCATAATCTCCCAACAGAAAGATGAGTGAATGGCAATCTGAACCAGGCAGTACCATCAGTTCAACTACAACAGGATAGGATGTTAAGAGCTCATTTATCTTCATTAACTCTTCTTTAGGGTCATTCATTCACCATCTTTGTGACCCATAATTGCAATAGTGAGGTTATAAAAATGCTCTCCAGCAAATAAGAATCGTTGAAATGAATAGGGCATAGGAGTGGGGGGGTTTGAAAATGCCGTTGTAGTCCATTATGAATGAAGAATGCTCGACCCTTTGAGGATTGTTGGTCAAGCAGGAAGTTTGCTTCATTTTGCTTTCAGTTCACAACTTGGCACGTGACCAAACAAGGCCTGCATTTTGCTGTTACAAAGCCCATGTGATTCTCCTGTCTTTATTTAAGGGCTTTTTAGCAATAGCAGTTAAACTTCTGAGATCTTTGGATCTGCTATTATAGCAATAGCAGTTAGCAATAGCAGTTAGACTTATATACCGCTTCATAGGGCTTTCAGCCCTCTCTAAGCGGTTTACAGAGTCAGCATATCGCCCCCAACAACAATCCGGGTCCTCATTTTACCCACCTCGGAAGGATGGAAGGCTGAGTCAACCCTGAGCCGGTGAGATTTGAACAGCCGAACTGCAGAACTGCAGTCAGCTGAAGTAGCCTGCAGTGCTGCCTTTAACCACTGCGCCACCTCGACTCTCTTTTCCTAATTCAGTTTCCATACATAAATATAAAGGAGCGATATTGGCTGTCAAACAATCACCAATTTTCTCCATCAGACAAGTTTCATTTACAGGATACATGCTAAAAGCTTAAACTCTTCAGGCAAGTTAAAAGAGATAGAATCAGAGAAGAAGGCAAAAGCTATTTTCTTCTCTGAGAAATACATGCTGTGTGAATTATGTTTAGGTTTCTGTTCTGTCCCCCCTCCTTCTCTCGTTAACAGACGACAGGCAGACAAACGTAAAAGGGAAGAACTTTATCAGTTCTCGGCTCAGACTGGCTGCGAGCCCAAAAATAAACATAAATCAAGTCTCTGCCAAGAAGATAACAGAATACCAAAAAAAACTCTTACAAAACAATTCACTTCTCCAAGTGTCTCCTTGAATCAGGGTTACAGAAAGCAAATCACTTCTCCAAGTGTCTCTCACAAACCATGACCGATCAATGATGAACGAATGAATGAACGTTGACTCCTGCAACCAGGGCGTGGCACCATCCGTCCTTTTATCACCAGAAGACGCCACTAACAAGCCCCAGCTGCATTGTTAATCTTGCATCCCGAAAAGACTCACAGGAGACTTCTGCTGAGTCACAACAGGTTTCTAGGTTGCGCTCGATATTTATCTTTGAGAATCCTACAATTCTAAAAAGTTTGATTTTTAGCATTCCCCAGTAGTAAATCCTCCATAAATCCTCTTCATGCTGCCAAGGTTTTTTGTCCAGTGCTGTTATTATAACTGTACTTTTGGCCACCACTTCCTGTGTTGTTCAGCTTTGCCTTTGAAATAGCATCCTTCAAAAATTGCAGTAGAAGACAGCATCATTTATTTAAGTTTCTGCTAATTTCATTCCAATTGCTCTGCTTCAGGCAGTCAGAGCTTCTGTATAGTAGGAACAATCAGGTTAGCAGAACTCAAAATCCACTACTATGGAGTCCCCTGCTTTAAGGATCATGTAACGAAGTTCACCAACTGGAAAATATTAGGATGTGTTCTGAAAGAAGCTTATTTTCTGATTATTTGTTCTGTGATAAACTCTGTAAGGAATCCAGTTTAAATGTCATTTGAAGACATTTGGTATAACTCTTAGATTTTGCACTAGGACTGCAAAACGTTTTGCATCGATTAGAAGAAATGACCAGTCAGAAAATTTAATCTGCAGGATGCTTGTCCTACTTGCTTGATTTACAAAGAAAATAGACAGTATAGGCAGAGCATTTTTTTATGTTATATGCGTGCATATGGAAAAAGATCTTACTGCAAAAAACTCAGTAGAGGGATATCTATCAATATTAGGAGTCCTTTTATTTCCACCATCCAAACTCCCACATGCCAGCTATAATAAGTGTTTTCTATGATTGTTTATTAATAGCAATAGAAATAGCAGTTAGACTTATATACCGCTTCATAGGGCTTTCAGCCCTCTCTAAGCGGTTTACAGAGTCAGCATATTGCCCCCAACAACAATCCAGGTCCTCATTTCACCCACCTCGGAAGGATGGAAGGCTGAGTCAACCCTGAGCCGGTGAGATTTGAACAGCCGAACTGCAGAACTGCAGTCAGCTGAAGTAGCCTGCAGTGCTGCATTTAACCACTGCGCCACCTCGGCTCCTGAACACTAATGGAGTGTTCTGAATTTTTAAAGTGTTACCATATCTCTCCCCCTCCCAGCTGTTTTTAAATAACATTTAAACTTAAAGTGCAGAAAAGGACGCCCAAATTATAAGCATAGGACAGCAAGAATACTTGGCTTTCTAGCTTAAACAAGGCATGAAAGAAGGACTTGATCAGAATTATTAAAATAAGGCAGAGAAAATAAATAGGGAGGAATGCTTCTCCTTCACAAGAGTAGACCCCAAGTAGATTTCCATACAATTAAAAAATAGAGAATTTCCTACACAAAACATAGAGATAGTTATGAACTTGATACATTTTGATTAAGGATTAGGCACATTTTTAGCAATCAGCAATATATAAAGGTAAGAAATACTATTTGTAGGCCTTGTCATGGACTCTTATACAGTAAGGACCTTCTATGGATTTGTGGATTAAAAGGGTTATAGAGGCGGGGGGGGGGGGATAAAATGACTACCATTCCATAAAAAGAAGAGCAAAAGTCATAATTTTGTTTTATTTTTCCTTTTTTCCCTTTCCTTCACTACTTTCCCTTTCTTTTCCTTCATGTATTATTCTTATTTTTTTTCTTAAACTTGTATATTTATTTGTATTCAAAAATTCAGAGATAAAAAGGAAAACTGTGTGCATATGGGTTTTATTTTTACATATTTTACCAAATATATCCATACGATAAATGCACAAGCCATCAAAATGAAAAAAAAAAAAAGATTGATTCTCTTACATTAAAAAGGACCTAAAAAGCCCATTAATAGAATATATTCCAAAACTCTTCTCCAAAAATAAGATCTTAGCAGCTATCTCTTACAAACTACAGAGGAAAACGAATGTTTTTCTTGCCCTTATGTTTTTTAAAAGTACATTTCCTACATCTGATTGTATGAAAATAATGTTATATGTGATTTTAGTATCTTGGGAATACTCTTAAATTATTTTACTGGTCGTTTTGGTAAATAAGGTATTTGAGAGTTAATCCATCTTCCATGGAAAACATACTTCCCTAAACCCTGAAACAGTGCAAAGTCATCTTCCATGTCTGATCTCCACCTGCACCATTTACATTTTCAATGAAATATGATTTTTTTTAAGCTGGGAAAATGTAATTCCATTAAAAATGGAGGCCAATCAGATGCACTCTTGACGGTCCAATAAATGGAAGTCAGAGGGTTGAATTCTCTAAGAATGAAGAGGGCTTAAGCCCTGGCCAGTTTGTGCATCTACAATGTCACCCACCAACAAAATATTTTATGTTTAGAACACTTTGGTATGCAGTTTTCTATTAATTAAATCTTATTCTACATCTAAATGAGACTCTAGGCCTACCTTTTTGTCATTTATATGTACGTGCATAGTATCTGAGAAAAAATAGTTTTTTAAAAAATCACTTCTTAATACATTAATATTAACTAAATAGATTGGTTTTTTTAAATGGATGCATGTACTATAAGGAAGGTAAACAATAACTGGCATATTCTATAACGTGACTGCACTTGTATACTGTTGCTCTTTAATTTCACTGTAAAAAATAGGACAAGCTGAATATATTAATAGATAGTAGAAATACACCGAAGGGAGGAGTAGAGGGATAGAAGAAAGAGGGGTAGAGAGGGTGGGAGAGAGGATGGGAGGGAGGGTGAGAAGGAAGGGAGGGAGTGTAACGGGACAGAGGAGTGGTAGAGGGGGAGGGGAAGTAGGGTAGAGGGGAATGATGGAGGGAAGAAGAAAAGTTGGAGGGGGGCGAAAGAAAGGGTGTATGGAGGGTCGAAGAGGTACATTGGGTTTCTATTTTGGGGGGTATTGTTGACAAGAGGATTGGCTGTGTTTATTGTTTAATGTTATATGGCCCCGGCTTTGCACAGTATATATGTGACTGTACGAAATAAAAATGGAAAATAAAAACACATTTACAAAAAATAAAAAATAAAAAATAAAAATAAATGGCATATTCTGGAAACAAAAGTAAAATGAAGGGAGGTTTATAATCTAGATATTTAATTATCAGCATCCACTGTTCATAGGCTAAAACCGAATGGAGGAAAAAGTCATATTTGAAATCTCTACTCCTCCTTGAGACATACAGAGAACGGCAGCAATTCAATTTGAAGTATTACTCATCCCAGAAAATAGAAACACTTGTGGATCCTTGGTACCACAAATTGGAGAACTGAAGTGAACTGACTCAGTTTAGCTAGTTGCTTCAATTCGTGTACAGGCGTCTCTTAGCATCCCAGTTGAAGGGTGAGGGCCATTCTTATTTGGCACTTCAAAAGGGATGTTGCTTTGACTCAATGCTTTTATCGCTTCTTTGAAACTTTGTTGAATCCAAGAGCTTTCAAGCTTCATACCGTCCTAATATTGAAATGCTACGTTATAATGGCAGGAATACTATCCCTGACTCCCAGTTAGTTTTGCAAGTACACTGCAGAATCCTATTTGTTTCATATCTTGGAATTTCTCCCAGGGACTATACATCGGAAAACGAATTGATTTGCTGGAGTGAAACTCTGAAAAGGCACAAGTCCTAATTTCAAAGCAGTCCAAATAAATGAATTCTTATTGGAGAGACTTTGTTCCTCTTTGTATTGAAGGTCATAACGTGCATAATGTGCTTATTTTTAGTTTCCAGAAAATATGGAGGGGCTATTTTGAAGGGTCATTTTTATCATCCTTGCTTGACTTGCAAAACAGCTAGAAAATTTGAAGTTCAAATATACATAGTGATACAAAGAATTTTTAAGACTGATATTCAACAGAAACCAGAATTGTTCTTGCTGGGATTAATGGACAACTGGAAAAGACTAATGGATCATTCTTTCTATACATACCGTAGTAACAGGAGTGAGATTATTATAAACACAAAGTTGGAAAACCTACAATGGAGACGTGACTTATGACCACTTTTCACACTTTGCACAGAGGTGGGTTACTGCTGGTTCAGCCCAGTTCGGATGAACCGGTAGTGGAATTCAGGTCTGGATCGCAGAACCAGCAGTGATCCAGGCCTGATACACTCCCAAAACAGTTCTCTGGTGTCTTCTGCCATTGCCGGCATGGTTCTGCGCACGCTCAGAGCAATTTTTAGTCAAACACGCACAGCGAACCAGTACTAACCAGTTCAGGAACCCACCCCTGCCGTTGCAGCATCCCGATGGTCACATGATCAAAATTCAGATGTTTGGCAACTGATTCATATTTATGACTAGCATGATGTGATCATCTTTTGCGACCTTCTGACAAGCAAAGTCAACGAGGAAGCCAGATTCACTTAACAATGTGTTACTAACTTAATAGCTGCAGTGATTCATTTAACTGTGGCAAGAAAGATCATAAAATGGGGAAAATTCACAAATGGGGAAAATTCACGTTTAGCAACATAAATTCTGGGTTCAATTGTAGTCGAACGTTGAAGACTACCTGTCTGTACTTGTTAGTGACTGGAAACCAGTGGTGGGTTTCAAAAATTGTTCGAACCTACTCTGTGGGTGTGGCCTCCTTTGTGGGAGTGGCTTGCCGCCCATGTGACTGGATATGAAGATGCCGACGACACTTGTCAGAACCACCTTAAATTACCTGACACACAGCACTGGCATGCATAAGAATATGATATAAACTTGGTTTTTCAAACGGCATCTTTGGTTTGCGTTAAAACAACTTCAACACACGCAATGTTCTGATTGCACCACAAACACAGTAGTCATCCTTACCTTTCACAGAGGCACTGAGTTTTATAAATATGAGCATGATAGTGTAGAATAATCATCTCCAAGGACCAGTGGTGGGTTTCAAAAAACTTTGGAAGCTCTTCTGTAGGTGTGGCCTGCTTTCCGGGTCCACTGGTGGAACCTCTTCTAACCGGTTCAGTAGATTTGACGAACCGGTTCTACCGTATAGGTGCAAACTGGTAGGAACCCACCTCTGCTGGAAACTCTTTAGGGGCTTTCTGCTGAAAACAGAAAAAAAATGAACTTATACTTAATGGGCTTGATGATTAGAAAGACTGCAATAAGGAAAGAAGGGATATAATTTTAGAGAGCGAGGATAAAATATAAACACATTTATAACTGCTGTAAAGAAGACAGTAAGTCAATTCTCTTTCTTTTTTTCTTTCATTTCTTTTCTCTTACCACTTTCCTTTTACTGTTTTAATTAACTTTTTTCCTTTACATTTGTATTACTATTATTTTGAAAGAAATTGTTTAATAAAAATTAATTACAGAAAAGAACCTTATCAGTCTCTTTATAGGAAGATTGTAAGACTGGGAAATTATTCTTCCAAATGCAAATAATGTGTTGTTTTAGGCTTTTTAAAAATTTGTTTCTTTGTTTTACTTGTCGCCTTCTTCTTTTTTTCTTTTATTGTATTAACGTACAAAAATGACTAGGAAAAATAAACCTGCATTTAATAAAAGAACAAAAAGAAAAAAGAAAATTGCAAAAGCATATAATTATTCTCAGTACAGCATTAAATCATGTAGTGAAAAATTAGGGGGTTTACTTTCTTAATAAAATCTCACTTCAAAAGTAGAGAATGAACACATATAATCAATCACTTATTGTAAAGCAGTGGTGGCACAATTTTTTCACCATTGAAAGATTATCTGATTTGAAATACCCATGCTCGATACATACACATTTACTGATCTATATTTAAATTCTAAACTTTTGGAGTCTAAAACGCAAAACAACCAGGTTCACAGATGTAGGTACAAAATTACTTATTTATTGCTCAAGCCGTTGCACAGGAATCTTCTTTGGCCAACGGTTAGCACATGCAAAGATTTAGATAAAGATCACAACATTTCAGGGGTGGCTGGATTTTGTCCTCTTGTGACTACATAGAGATCCTAAGCTGATGCCCCACTTGACTCCTCCCTCTGGCTCTGCCAATCTCTTTTCTACAATAAATCTAAATCACATTCACATCTTTAAAAAGTATTTTTCTGAAATTATGCCATAAGATATGTGAATATTAAATAGAACAGTAATAGGACAAGCCTATATTTCATATTTAAGTGTCCTCTCCACTCTTTTTCATACTGAGGAATAATGGAGTTGACGCCAATCCTTTTAAAACATTTAAAAGCTAGAGATCAAATGACAAAATATCAGTGGTGAAATTCAAATTTTTCTAGTACTGGTTGTGTGGGCATGGCTTGATGGAGGTGGCAGGGGAAGGATATTGCAAAATCGCCATTCCCACCACATCCTGGGGCCAGCCAGAAGTGGCATTTGCCAGTTCTCCGAACTACTTAAAATTTCTGCTACCGGTTCTCCAGAACCTCCAGAACCTGCTAAATTTCACCCCTGCAAAATATGCATGGCAATGTTGTATCATTCTATGTTGTATGAGGCAGTCTATGGTACCATTTTATCATCACACACCATATAATGAAGCAATTTCTTAAAAAAGAAATTTCAGCAGAGAATCCCCATTCTCCATGGGGATTGGGAACTGTTAGCATAGTTTGTCTGCTGGAGCACTCTGGAATAGGTAGATAAGGATATCTCTGATATCCAGCCCACAACCTTATAGAAAATCATATATTATTAATACCATATTGTGTAGAACTGGTTATGTTTAGCTTTGAGAAAAAAACAACAGAAGGAAATGTGATAGTACGGTTATACGTGGTTCAGATTAAGTATGTCAGCATTTACACAAATCCAGCACATTTCTGTTATTTATTAAAGCAACTTCTATTTTTTTAATTATCTCCATGAAGTTACTTTAAGTAGTTAATGAGACTCTTCAAGTAGCTGAACATCTTTGGTCTCTTCAAGGCAATTTCATCTGGCTAAACAATCTGGCATGAAATGAAAGAAACTACTGTTGGTGGAGCAAGATGGACTTTTGAAAAGCTGCATTAAACCTATCTACAATTTCCCTGAATTCTTTTGATGACTGCGGGAATCTGAGAAGTGCTTCAAGCACATTTTTGAGCAGAAAGTTGGATATAACTTAGATAAACAAAAATGTTTTGCTAATGATTTTTTTTTGTTGACTAGCAACATTGGGGCAGTGAAGACATGGGGAGAAACAAGGCATTTAGTATCAATTAGCACAAAATTTAAAGCTGTGAACACTTGAACAGAGGGCTTAGCATTTAGATTGAGACTGCAATTTGCATTTAAAGGGCTACATTAAAACAAGTAAAGATTTTATTACCCTTAAGACTGTGTGAACCCATCTTTGATACTATGCAAAGCATTAAAGTCAATATATGTAAGGGTATGCATACATTCACACAAATACACATACACAAACGTTGAGTCAATGTAGTGCAGCATTTAAGATGTTGGACAAGGAGTGAAGAGATTCTTCAGTTGGGCACAGAAGCTGCAAAGATGCTTTGAGTGCTAGAATGAAAAGTTGAGAAATATCAGTCTGTGAAGTCTGTCTAGTGCAATGGAACGACATACCGTCATATCAAAGATTTCATGGTTGACAAAAAACCACCTTGAGTAATTTATAAAGTATTAAAAAGAGGATGAAAATCTAATAAATAAAGAAGTTTTGGAATACAAATTCCATTTCATCCAGGAAAGGGATTCATCATTCTTCATCATTCTTATCCTTTGCATAAAACTCACGTTGTCTTAAGATCACCACAGCAATTCCTTACCGTAGACAATGCAAATGTCAATGTTCTGAAGTTATAGGAGTTATAAAATAGATTTTAAACCATTTTATTCCAAAACCATAATTCTACTTTTATGCAATTTGGCAAGTTTCATAATTGCTTAGTCGTTTTCAATGTTTATTGCATTCTGGTGAAAAAAATAAAGTGACAGAAAGTTTAAAAAGAGATCTTAGGAAATAGAGTTGAAAATATTTGCTGATTTTATGCACTGTGTAAAATACAAAAACAGAGAGCCATATGAATTTTCTCCATTTGAGACTGTGGAAGTTCTAAGAGAGAGTTCTAAAAGGAGTGAAATAGCTAACATTTTGCATTTGTCTTTGTAATCTGGCATTTGAAATAACTTCGGCTCCAGCTACAAGACTCACAATGTTTCATGTAATCTAAGAAAGCTGCAAAGAATGAACAATTGTCGCCATTTAATGGAAGATGCCCAATAAAGCAGTAAATGCCATCCAAATCTGCACAACATGGCAATAAATTCTGTCAGCGTTGCAGTTGCAAAACATCATACATTTATGTGTTGTGCCCGAGCAGCTCAAAATCTAGACCAGAGAGAGCTTGAAAAACTGATAAGACATTTTATGGGCACCAAATAAAACGTAATCACTGATAACTTTTTCATCGGGACTGTTTTGGGGGTAACTCAATGTCAAAAATAGTGAGCCTCCTTTCAGAGGCAAGTGGAAAACACACATCTGAAACCAATCATGCTCATCACAGCTACCAACTGGATATAAGCTGCTTAGAGAAGTGTTGCGGGAACTAAATAATCATTTGGAAAATTGCTTTTTGTTTATTACATTTGAATCCTGTCTCCAACAAACTTGCTGATATGACATGCCTCATTGCTCTCCATTCCTCCTCACAGAATAGATAACTGCTGTACGCAACTGAACGACTCCATTACAAAGATGGCTCCTGGATGGAGAAAATGGCAGACTAACAAATCTCTGAGAAGCAGGAATGAGCTGAGCTGATGATTGGTAAGCAGATGTAGAGCGTGGCCCGGAGCAAGAAATGACACATCTTTGCATCAGAAGATCCTCACAAGGAAATCCTACCTTGAAGGCAGAATGGAGGAAAGATTTGTAAATCTGGAAGAAAAGGGGAATAAAACCAATTTGAAGCATTTGTAAACACAAACGGTGAAGGAAAAGTGTATTTTGTTAAATAAGTCAGAAATGATAAACTGAGAGATGGGAAAAGATTTAGCCTTCAGAAGTTGTGGGTGCTCCATTACTGGAGGTGTGTAAGAACAATCTGGACAACTACTGATCTGGAACAGTATAGGACTCCTGCTTGAGCAGAGAGTTGGACTAGAAGACCTCCAAAGTCCCTTCCAACTCTATCATTTTGACAGACAATGTTGCAGCAGGGCTACATGTATGCATAAAGATGGAAAAATACCCCCAATGGTGGCATGGATTGCAAAGAAAGCAGAAATGGCAAATTTAACATGTTTAATGTGGGATAAAACAGCATGTTCCTTTACAAAAGACATGTAACACTTTATAAACTTTATGCTGAACCTGAAAAGAAAATGAATCGGTGATCTTGGGATTTGCTGTTTAAACAAGGTTGAAGATGTGATTTTGCCACTTACAGATAAATATTAATTTTCAAAGGTTGTCGGGCTATGGTAAATGATCATTTAATATGACCTTTTTGCCACATTACAATTGCAACTTTCTCACATCAAAAGCAAAGAAATCAATAAATAATTTTTAGTGAAAATTTGAAAAGAGAGAGGGGGAGGGAGGGAGGGAGGGAGGGAGAGAGAGAGAGAGAGAGATTAACAAGATGGATAATATTTCTATGTGGATTTTAGATCCTAAACTCACTTTCCATCCTACAAATGCAGAAAAATTGTAACTGAAATGGTTCTGCTTGAAATACATAGCTTCTGCATTGAAGTTATATATATCCAAGTCTTATAAGAACCATATAACTTTACTTAATACACATCTCAGCGTAAATGTGAAGCCTGTTTTACAGTTCAAAAATCTAGTTGGCAAAGTATTGAAAATGTTTTTTAAAAAACTTTTCAAGCACTTATGAGAATGTCTTATTCCTGGAAAAGTTAGTTATCCCTTTTTTTGGTCTATGATTCCCCTAAGAAACATCATTTTTAGCTAAAAACATGTAAGACGATAACCATAAAAATCCATAAAAAAATAAATCAATGAACAAGGCAATTCTAGTTCTTCATGTTATCCACATTTGTATTTTTTAAGTCTGGTTTCTAAGTTATGATATTCATATTTCAGAAGAAATTGCTTCATTCGTACCATAGTACAATAGTACCATAGATTGCCACAGGGCAAAGCTATATGTATATCATGGGGATACTATTTCGGCATCCTTCGATATTTTTCCTATGAGAAAATTTGATCAGCTGCTAACAAATTTCGATGTGCTTTGTATTTTTTTTTAAAAAAAAATATTGCTATTGCATTATTTACAGAAATTACTCTCAAACGTTTTCTCATATATTGTAAAACATATTATCAACAAATATTTTTCAGTTGTGGAGAAAGTAGGACTGCACTTTTCTCTTTATCAGGCTCCATGTGTTGAGTCAAAATGGAGAATAGAGCCGAGGTGGCGCAGTGGTTAAATGCATCACTGCAGGCTACTTCAGCTGACTGCAGTTCTGCAGTTCGGCTGTTCAAATCTCACCGGCTCAAGGTTGACTCAGCCTTCCATCCTTCCGAGGTGGGTAAAATGAGGACCCGGATTGTTGTTGGGGGCAATATGCTGACTCTGTTAACCGCTTAGAGAGGGCTGAAAGCCCTATGAAGCGGTATATAAGTCTAACTGCTATTGCTATTTTTCATTTATCAAACTTCAATCTTATTCTTCCAGTTCAATGTCAGCACCAATTGGGTGGCCTATACATACATACAGACAGGCACACATATATACATACATATTGACACTTGTTTGGATTCACCTCCTGTTTGGATTACTGCAATGCCCTTTGAAGACTATCTAGAAGTTGCAACTGGTCCAAAAGAGGTATTTTTTTTTAAACTATATTTTTACAGATGGTTGTGATCTGCCTCAAATCATCATACGAGATAGGCAGCCATATAAGTCCTACAAATAAATGAGAAATCAATACGAAGGCAGGGTTCGGCATCTGTTAGGATGAGGACAATCTTTTTTGTCATACTGTAGGGAAAGTTGTTGGATTCAGCATAGCAACCCAGGATTGAGTAAACTCAGATTATTCGAACTATTTATTTGGCGCGATATTTTGTGGGTCTTCTAAAGCCCACTTGCTTCTCCAATCTGCTCAACTGCAGAGGTTCCAGCACAGATTCTAGGATTCTGATAATATTCAGTAAACTAATTGGTCTATAATTTGCAAGATCATTCCTATTACCATTTTTTTAAAACGGTGAGCACAATGGCTAATCCCTGTCATCTGATACGTGGTCAAATTGCCTATGAAAGTCAGGAGTGACACCTTCATGACAGACCACCAATCAGTATTATCTCTGATTAACATGACTAGTACAGAATCATTCCCAGGAGTTTTTCCTCTGATCCTGGAGGCCAGGAAATGGTCTGAAGTGGGATGATACTGGTCCGAAAGGCACTGTGTCGTTTAGAAAAATGCAAGTCACAGTTATACCACAGAACAGCCAGGAGAAACCTTTGCCTGTTGTTGTTCTCCAAAGGATTGAATCGTTTTTTTGATTTCATAACTTCAATTAGCTTCTGCCATATAGCTACCGTCATATTTCTTATTTTCCTATTCAGGATTTTATGTCTCCTTTTTGTTCCTCTCACAATGGAGTTTGTGTTAGCTCTAGGGTTGCTTTTATAGCATTTAAATGACTCAGTTAAGGGTTTTCGGGGCAATTATGGTCAGACTATTTCTTAGATTCCAAATTACGCTCGGCCAATTTCAAGTTTTCCCCTACTACAAATTCTCAGAAGATTCTGAATAAGTCTTTCATATAATTCCATTACACAGGAAACCTTGGGGCATAGATTGAACATCCCTCTGAAAATGCCATTCATGGAAATTTACTTTGTGAGAAATTCATCTAATTGGCCAGTGTCTCACTCAGCTTTCCATTTCATTTACATTTCCCTGAAGAACAAGATGTTGAAACGGGTTACGGATTCAACAAATGACGGCTCTGAACTTTGGGAGCCCAAGCCATTGATATTCCATGACATCAGTAGCAATTTGCTATCTTACAATGTCATTTTGTCCCTGGTTCTCCCGTTGATGGAGATTTGAACACCTCTGTGTAGGGTTGAAATAAGGTTATCTGTAACCTCAGAGGGTTCCATCTGCAGTTTCTCAAATGAAAAAGGAATATATTCTTGGTAGTTAATAATAATTGTAATTAGTTGTAAGGGGCTGGGAGGCACATACTCATAAGATAGATTTTTGAGCATAAAACTCTTATATTTCTTGTGCTAGAGCAGTGTTTTTCAACCTTGGCAACTTTAAGTCCTGTGGACTTCAACTCCCAGAATCCCCCAGCCAGCGAGAGCTGGCTGGGGGATTCTGGGAGTTGAAGTCCACAGGACTTAAAGTCGCCAAGGTTGAAAAACACTGTGCTAGAGGATGGGTGTCAAACTCAAAGCCCGGGGACCATATCCAGCCCATGGGGCGCTTAGCTCTGATCCACAGGGATGCCCTGGAAACAGCAAAGGGGCAGCTCATGGTGCCTATGCCAGAGAAAACAGAGCTAAGGAGGGTCCTGTGTTTCTCTCCCAAGCTCCATTTTCACTGGCAGAGGGTTGCAGGAGGCTGTTGCAGCCAAAAATGGAGCTCAGTAGCCTGTTTTCGCTGGCAGAGTGCTCGGACCACCACAGGGGCCCCTGACACGAGTGATGTCGAGCTGGCCAGGCCCACCCTGGCCCCGAGAGGTCAAACACAACCCTGATGAAATTGAGCTTGACACCCCCTGGTTGAGGTTCTGGTTGAGGTTCTCAATTTTGAAACTGAGAGATATGTTACCAGTGATTTGTAAGTCTGCTTCATAAACTTAATTGGCAAAGGTCAGCGTTCAGTATAATTCAGTGTTAAAGTTCAGTATAATTCTCATGTCTCATGAAATATCTCCTCAGATATCACAATTTTTTTAAATCTGCCCATCAGGTATTGATTATGGCTTTGAGGCATAATTGAGCACTGGGTTCAACAATTTGGTGAGTGATTGTCAGATGAAGATTTTCTGAGAGAGTTTCATCTAGACCTGGAATATTATTAGATTGAAACTTGACAAGGATTCCTGATCTTAAAGGACACAGACATGTTTCTAAGCAGATGCTTTCCAAAGAGTCTCCATGCTCATTCACTCTTGAGTCTTCCAATGTGTAAATCTCCTTTTCTATACTGTTTGCCTTCTTTCCACCCACACCATTCATGTCATCCAACTACCATAGTTTTTACTCAGGATTGAAATCATTCAGAAATCATTTCTTTGATAATGTGACAAAATTAGTGGACCAGAGGAATGCCGTCAATATAGTTTACTTGGACTTCTTTAAGGCATTTGATAAGGTAGATCATAACCTACTACTAGATAAAGTAGAAGAATGTGGGTTAGACAGCATCACCACCAGGTGGATTCGTAACTGGCTGACCAACCGCACTCAACGTGTAGCCCTCAATGGAACTGCATCTTCATGGAGGGAAGTACGCAGTGGGGGACCCCAAGGCTCTGTTTTAGGCCCAGGACTCTTCAACATCTTCATCAATGATTTGGATGAGGGGATAAATGGGGAACTCATCAAATTTGCAAATGACACCAAGCTGGCAGGAATAGCCAACACTCCAGAAGACAGGCTTAAGATACAGAAGGATCTTGACAAACTTGAACATTGGGCACTATCTAATAAAATGAAATTCAATGGTGAAAAGAGGAAGGTTCTACATTTAGGCAAGAAAAACAAAATGCACAGGTACAGTATAGGTGGTACCTCACAGTAGTAACTGTGAAAAGGATCTTGGAGTCCTAGTGGAGAACCATTTAAATAGGAGCCAGCCGTGTGCAGCAGCTGCCAAAAAAGCCAACACAGTTCTAGACTACATAAACAGAGGGATAGAATCAAGATCATGTAAAGTGTTAATACCACTTTATAATGCCTTGGTAAGGCCACGCTTGGAATACTGCATTCAGTTTTGGTCGCCAGGATGTAGAAAAGATGTGGAGACTCTGGAAAGAGTGCAGAGAAGAGCAACAAAGAGGATTAGGGGACTGGAGGCTAAAACATATGAAGAACAGTTGCAGGAACTGGGTATGTCTAGTTTAATAGAAAGAAAGACTAAGGGAGACATGATAGCAGTCTTCCAATATCTCAGGGGTTGCCACAAAGAAGAGGGAGTCAAACTATTCTCCAAAGCACCTGAGGGTAGAACAAGAATCAATGGGTGGAAACTAATCAAGGAGAGAAGCAACTTAGAACTGAGGAGAAATTTCCTGACGGTTAGAACAATTAATCAGTGGAACAGAAGTTGCCTCCAGAAGTTGTGAATGCCCCAACACTGGAAGTCTTTAAGAAGATGTTGGATAGCCATTTGTCTGGAACTGTATAGGGTTTCCTGCCTAGGCAGGGGGTTGGACTAGAAGACCTCCAAGGTCCCTTCCAACTCTGCTATTGTATTGTATTGTATTGTATTGTATTGTATTGTATTGATCAGAACCTGGCACATTTTTCCCCAACATGTATTCCCAATTCATCTATTATTTTACTAGAGCCTAACATGTAATTGTTCTACTTTCAGACATATCTCAACATTGATTATGCTATTCATACTTTCTTCTGTACATTTTAACCCTTCCATTTGTATATAATTCTACACCTTTTCTCAATTTGGCATAATCAAACCACCTTTATACTGATCTATTAATTTTTTTTCCTTTTCTCTTAGGTTCATAAGCATAAAACACATATATTGTTTATTTCTTTCGTTTAATTTGTAAATCAATGCTGTTTAGTAATTACTTTTGTTACATTCAATCTTCCATGTGCCATGGTTATTACCGAATGA
The DNA here is from genome assembly GCF_051295495.1 of Thamnophis sirtalis. Taxonomy (NCBI): domain Eukaryota; kingdom Metazoa; phylum Chordata; class Lepidosauria; order Squamata; family Natricidae; genus Thamnophis; species Thamnophis sirtalis. Next base: position 69,785,385 of record NW_028261391.1, read on the forward strand.
TCGCATAGATCCTGACATTTATCGGTCATTGTAGCATTGATCAATCAAGGCATCCACGTAATGCTTTCTATAGGACACAGAATATATTGATTTGGTTACCATTGCTGGAAATTGTAAAGAAATTATGCTGTTGATTTGTAATGAGTTACTGTTGTATCTTAGCTAGGTGGCCATAAACACAAAATCAACATCCAATACATCCATGCAGATGTATTTTGTGGATTACTAGGTGCATTTACTGGGCACTATCCTTTATCTGTTCTCCTAAAAATCTGAAGCTTCAGGGCCTGAGTGCAGTTGGCCCCAAGGCATGCTAGGCAATTGAACCACTTCCACATGACCTGCCTCTGTAGAATTCTGAGGATCCGGTGGCAGGAAAAGGTGCCAGACACAGAAGTTCTCTCAAGGGCAAACCTGCCATCAGTTCACACCATGCTGGGTAGGACATGTTGCAAGGATGCCAGACCATCACATCCTGAAACAACTCCTCTATGGTGAGCTGTCTCAAGGAACGCGATCGCATGGGGGACAAAGGAAGCGATACAAATACACATTGAAAGCCTCCTTCAAGTCCCTGGGTATCTGCACCACCTCCTGGGAAACCCTGGCACAAGATTGATCAACATAGCAATAGCAGTTAGACTTATATACCGCTTCATAGGGCTTTCAGCCCTCTCTAAGCGGTTTACAGAGTCAGCATATTGCTCCCAACAACAATCTGGGTCCTCATTCCACCTAGATAGATAGATAGATAGATAGATAGATAGATAGATAGATAGATAGATAGATAGATAGATAGATAGATAGATAGATAGATAGATAGATAGATAGATAGATGATAGATGATAGATGATAGATAGATGATAGATAGATAGATAGATAGATAGATAGATGATAGATAGATGATAGATAGATAGATGAGAGAGAGAGAGAGAGAGAGAGAGAGAGAGATAGCAATAGCAGTTAGACTTATATACCGCTTCATAGGGCTTTCAGCCCTCTCTAAGCGGTTTACAGAGTCAGCATATCGCCCCCAACAACAATCCGGGTCCTCATTTCACCCAACTCGGAAGGATGGAAGGCTGAGTCAACCTTGAGCCGGTGAGATTTGAACAGCCGAACTGCAGAACTGCAGTCAGCTGAAGTAGCCTGCAGTGCTGCATTTAACCACTGCGCCACCTCGGCTCATGGCGCATGGTGATCTACCAAGGCTGCCAGACGACTGAGGACAGAGAAGAACAACCATAGGAACAAGAGAAGCGAGCACTCTGCTAAGCCAGAGCTGCAAATGTTGCAATGGTGCCCGCATGTCCGCCCGACATGTGACGGAACATTTCGTGCCCATATAGGCCTTACCATCCACCGGCGGACACATCGTGGACAGCCCACAACCTATTAGATCCTCTTCAAACATGATGGGTGAACATCATTATCAGTCGGTCCATATTAAAGAAAGGCAGATCAAACTCCTTCCAAATCCTGATATTGTTACCTGTGTTCATGGGAAGAATATAATTCCTGATCGTTTTATTTGGATGTTTTTGTCTTTTTATATTGTTTCTCTACTGTTGTACTAAGGATTTCTACCAGGAGGGAAAAAAAATTGTACACACACATACATGCAAGCATACACACAAACACAAACACAAACATATATCCATATTCAATTGCAACACATAATTCCAATATGAAAAAGAACCTCAGGATGCCCAGGATGGTGTCCTGTCACGTTTGAGGGCAGCTTCGGGGAGATGATTGGCCTTCTTGGGGCTCGCAGGGGGTACCCTATCCCATCGTTGGTTCCAGGTCCAGCTATGAGAACTTCCTGGGACCTCGGGGATACCCTTGAGCTGCGATTTCCCATTGCACCTCTTTTTTTAAAAAATTGGGGAAATTAGATTCACTTAACAACCAAATCACTAATTTATCAACTGCAGTGATTTTCTTAACAACGTGGGCAAGAAATGTCGTAAAATTGGGGGGGAGTCACTTAACAAATGGCTCACTTAATAACAGAAATTTGGGGCTCAATTGAGGTAATATGTTGAGGACTAGCTGTAATAGCAAGTGGTGCTCACATTAGGGGGGGTGGCAATGGTGGGTGAGGGGCTTAGTTCCAAGTCTTCTGAACAATACTTTCTTTTCTTAATGCTGTAAGTAAATATATTCCCAGCATGGATTTGTTAAAACCACAGGCAATAACATTTATAAACAAAGGGGTAAACGCTATCTCAGGAGAGAGGAAGAAATCCATCTGCCAACATAAATGCATTCAAAGGTCATATCTGGTTCTTAGAATATAATTAAAATGAATGAAAATGAACCCGTCCTGAGAGAGGCAAAGCCAGAAAATTCTATTAGTGCTGCATTAGAACCTTCTTGGGGAGATCAGCAACATTTGATGTGAACCCTTTTCTGCTCATCAAAAAGGATTAATTTGAAGTTGATAATTCGATGTGTTTTTTTGTCTGTGTGTTAAACCTTGTTGACTATTAATCTCTTTGGTACTTGCTAACTTGCAGAAGGATTATTAGAGACTTTCTAAATAAACAAGGAGGATGAAATATACACATGGTATATTTACCATACCGTAATGCAAAGGACAGACAGATAGATGAATTCCTAATGGGAAATTTATATTCAGAAAGCTGCAACTGACACTGATTTACTTTTAAATTCAAATTTTTACAATTGTATTTGTAATTATGAATGGATGCATTCTACAAGCTGAATATGTCAGCCAGCATGGAAAAAGTTTGTTATCTAGGTCTGAAACGAGTTTAAAATCAAATAAGTCTGATGTTCACAATTAACATAGAATCATCCATGAAGGAATAGAAGCTAAGAATAGAATTATGGTGTATTAAAGTCAGAAATGGCTTCAGCATCTTAATTTAATAAAGGGGGGGAAATCATCTTATGCACTTTTTTTTTTTATCATTTAGACATTAAATAAAATTGCCCAACCATTGCAATAATGAAAGTTCACCTAACTTTAATACAATATTTAGTTACTTAATGCATTTATAAGCTGTCTATCTCATATACATGACTCTGGGAAGCTAACAATTGAAACAGAATTAAAATAAAAACAATTGCAATCAAAAGCAACCAAGCTATATGAAAATATAACAGCTGAGAACACTCGTAGACACTCAAACTAACCACGAAACCATGCTATCAGGATTCCAGGTTTGCAAACAAAGCCAGATGTTTAATACCTTGAAAAAAGACCAGCCAGGTCAGAGCAGGTCTAATACAGGGAGGGAGCGGGTGTGTGTGTGTGTGTGTGTGTGTGTGTGATCTTGACTTTTTTTCTGGCTTCTGGAAAAATTGTATTATTACTTAGAAATGGAGAATTTCTGTCAGTTGGTATGAACAAGTGAAATCAACAGAACAGAAGATAAAGAGAAGAATGTTGGACAAGTATATGATAAAATAGAAAAATGGAATGGGGCGGGGCGGAGCAGAGCAGAATAGAATAAATATTCTATTTATTGTCACTTTGAATGTATACTAATCAGCATACATTAACAGCTCTCAAAGGGTCAACACCTCCAATATGCATTACATCAGGAGTGTCAAACTCGCGGCCCATGGCCCAGACGCATCATGCACTGACCACACCCACAACCTGCTTAGCGAAGGGGGGGGAATTGTGATACGTCACGTGATGACGCCATGACCACGCGGGTTTGACACCCCTGCACTATATAAACATGACTAAATAAATAAATACAAAATTTATGCATATGCCCACATATATTATATTACGCAGAGAAACAACACAGGCTAAGTCAAATGCATACGTGTACATGGCAACAGAAACAAACCTTGTGAGTTTACGAGAGGGACGGCAGAGGGAGCAAACCTGTTACAGATTCTGGTAGTCCTGCTAGAAATACTTGCTAGAAATGAAACTGTCATCCTAATTTTGTACTTTTGTACATGTATGATGGTGCCGTGTATCATGTGCAAGTATAGACACTTTCTCATTTGGCTTGCTATGGACACCCCTGGAAATGAAATCCCTTCATTTATTTATTATATTTGCTTGTCAGGCATTTTCCAATTTCCCTTTTATTCCTTTCTCAACTGTACTAAAGTACTGTAGAAATGGTTTAATATGACAGACCTTCGGTGGGCTAAACTCTTCCTTTTCTGTTATCAGAGTAAAACAATGATTCTACAAAGAACTAATATCTTCACTTATTATAAATCCACCTATGATATAAAGAATTATTTAGCTCTTCATTCAGTAACATATTCTTCATTGTTAGCTATTAGCTTCTTTCGGTAGAATTCCCTCTTTTATTGCTTCCCTATATAGTTAGAGGATTTTTTTAAATCTGCTAATTGAGTACACAATAGCCACAAAACTCTTCATCAGCTCAGCAGATGTTTCCATATTAGTTTGAAGGATTTATATGTAATTCAGTGGTTCCCAAACTTGGCAACTTTAAGACTTGTGGATTTCAACTCCCAGAATTCTCCAGCCAGCTCTGCTGGCTGGAGAATTCTGGGAGTTGAAGTCCACAAGTCTTAAAGTTGCACGGTGTTTGGGAATCACTAATGTAATCCAATCAAACCACTAAGTGTTTAGGTCAAATATATAAAACCTGTCGAGCCGAAATTGTTTCTTAATGACGGTTCCTTACAGCTTATCCATTGTGGCTGGTGGTGAAGAATGCTGACAGGTGTGATTCAGACAATGTACACAACAACAATTTCCTTAATTTGTTTCAGTCAATATTCTGCGTTGGCTTTGTCTTTGCTAATTGCAATCTGGTAAAAACACACAAACATTTTTCAGAGGTTTTTCCTTTTTTGCAGCCGTGTGGTTTTCCTGCTTTTATGAAGCAGTAGCTTTTCTCTCCTGTGAGATACTCTTCGTTTCTGATTAGCCTAAGGCCCTTGTAAACTTTTATTATCCTGGATATATCCAAACAATTTTCCAACCGCAGGGGGGTTTTAAATAATCTTCCTTGATCTGCCTCATAAAACACGTCATGGAAATCACACACAAAACGGAACACTTGGTTCAGCCCAATGTCTTCTAAGCAACAATGTTTAGAAAACCGTCTGTCATTTGTACTTCAGTAATTGTCTGGTTTGGTGCCGCAACCACACAGGAAAGGTGCCAATTTCAACAGATCGTTAGGACTGCAGAAAAAACAATTGCAACCAGCCTGCCTTTCTTTGAGGACCTGAAGGCTGCACAGATCACAAAGCGGGCTGAGAGTTTGTGTGCTGGAGACACATTTTTTTGTCCAATCACACTTGGTCAATAAAGAATTCTATTCTATCCTATCCCATCCCATCCCATCCTATCCTATCCCGATATGACTATTAATGTTCATTCTTACATCTGATCTACTTCAGTTCTGTCTGCATTCACTAGCATGCCAACAAAATTATTTCAAAAATATCCAGAAAGCCGATATTTAACTTTCTCTAATATAGGCATACATGTTTATATTTTCCATAAGATACCCCATGAAGTAAAGATCGTTTCCTACAGTGCATTTTTTTCCCCTGCAAGCCTGTTCACTCTGTAGATTTCTAATGCAATTAATGAACCGAGAACGACTTCAATAAACTCACACAATAAAATCTGCATGGTAATCTGGAAAGTGAAAATTAAGTCAGGTCATTCAAAACAAGGACTAAGCATTTCTGAAAGCTCCACATTAGGTGCTATCATACTTCAGATTTTCCTATCTTAGACATTATTTGTTGGCTCCTACTTGGAAGGAAGAGTTATATGATATCACATCATTAATCAAACATCAACGGGAAATGTACAACCGAGCACTGCTACTCTCACTAGCAAAATTAGAGCTGTACTTATAGTTAGGCCTTAGTTAAGTTTCCTTTGAGTTGGACAAAAGAGCAGACAGACCTGATAGTGGCCGAAGAGGGCTGAAAAAATAGCTGTAATATATAAGTATAATCAAAAACACTGTAATTAACTTACACCTTCTCAGGGAAGTGCTAACTTTCACACTATCTCACCTGGAAACACATTGCTAACAAGACAGGATATGAGATGAAGTGTGAAGCGCATAATTTTATTTATTTATTTATTGGAAGACAAAGGCACAGCTGGAAGCCAGAAATGGAAGGTGTTTTTTTTGGTGGATTTTGGTGTATCTGTATTTAATTGTCTGGCTACTCAGTTGGTGAACAGCAATCTTTATATTAAAATAATGAGATGGCAAGTTGCTGCTAAGCATTGGAGCACTATGCATTATTGTCAAAATCTAAGTGAACAGCGAAGAAACCAACTTCCCAGAGAAATTACATCTGCCAGTAGCTAAACGTAATAATATCACATTATGCAGGTTTATATCTTATTGCTTTCTCTTGAAATATGTGAAGCTTAAAGTTCCTTGCTGCTTTGAAACATAACTCAACAGGTGTGCTGCCTGCTACTGTAATAATGAACAGAGTTGTATGAGTAGCTGCACAAAAGAAAAAAAAAAGGTTGCTCCAGATGTTAGAATAGTACTCAGAGGATTCTTGGCCGTTTTCAGCTCAGGAAATGTGAATAGTGGCTTCCAAATAATGCTAATAAGAGCAGATAACCATGCAATGAAAACATATAAAATGGATCACGTTTTATCTTTGTTTCACATTCCTCAAGAGAACAAACTAGTGCAAATTTATTTTTGAAAAGGAAGGAAGCCAATAATCAGAAAACTGGGGAATGTGCTTTTTATGTATTTTTTAATTCTCCCCTAGAAGCTTTGCGGCAAATAATAAAATTAAAAGACCACCGTACAGTGGCATAAAATGAAAGAAAATTCCAGCGGACTGGAGCCCTTTATTATCTTAATCATGACCCAAAGACCAATTCAAATTGCTAGGTCTAACTAAAGTCTCAACTGCTCAGGTATGGAAATGAAACTTATTGGGATCATATGAATGCATGTTTGGGATTCTTATAAATAAGGCAGAACTTATATCTGAGCAAACATGCCTAGGAATAGCAATGAGCCCAGTAAACAGATGGAGCCATTATTGGCAGAGTAAACTTGCAATGGACAGAGAAATACATATGGTCCTTTTTCTTCTCCTTGGAAAAAAAATGTCCAAAAAGTTCTCCTAAACTATAGCAGGACAGATGCTATGATTGCCTGTTCAAGATGGTGCAAGACCTGTTGTCTTATGCCAGCTACTCAGAATATAACTGCCCTTCTCCCCCCTTCCCTTTCCTGGCAGAGAAGTCAATGAATTGTTTGGGGGTCTCCTTCCTTTCTTATTTCATGGGGAAGGGGATGAAAGGTTTTGTGAAGGGAAGTGTAGTCATTGGAGGCTTTGCAACAACTTTCATACTTTCTTTCAAGTATTTCTGAATCTGACAATTATAAGTCATTTTAAAGTGAAGGACTACAAAACAGAAATAGTAGTGGAGCAATAAGATTTTATATACCCAGAAGACAGTAACTGTTCAGGCCAATATAGTTCATCCTTCACTGAATCACAGTCCAAGCGCAATTTCAGCTACTTAAAGTCCAAAATAATTTTGTGACCAAAATATTGAAAAGAATACCATCCGATGGATTGATAGTGATGATCAGCAAAGGCTCTGCACTCAATTCCATGGGATGGCCACAAGATTTACCAGATGTGTGTTGTGAAGATTAGGAACTCCCTATTTAGACATAACCAACTGCTTTCCGTAGTATTAACACTGTAGCATGTTATTAAAATCTTTAGATTGAACCCCCCCCTTCTCTTGTTCTGTGATTTTATTTGGCTGTAGGTTGTTTACTTTAATTGGATTTAAATTTTACATGCTGTTTAATTACTTTTGTATATGCTATTTAATTGCTGTTTTATATTCTGTTTAATTGCTGCTTTGTATACTGATAAGGCTTCATCAAGACCAAAAGATGCAATATAAATGTTTTAATAAATAGATGCAGATATTTATCCATCGCAACAAGCTGCATGAATATGTTCATTAATCCGTTAAAACTATGCATCCACTTCCATCATCCAGCAGCAGCAATCTAAAGAAAGTACACATTTATTTTACCAGTAGAACAAGTCTTTACCTCTGCACACACACAAACTTTCACACACACACGCCATCAACAAAGCATGCAAATGAGTGTTAATCTAAAATTGCTTGGTTAAGCTTCAAAAATAAATAGAATAGAATGAAAACAGAAGGTAAATAAACCTGTTGGTAAGCAATTCTGGACTTGTATCATGTGCTACAATTCTTGGGTGTTGCAATGCTTGAGCTGCAGCTTAATGAGCCAATATATGATGTGGGTTTAGTACAACCCTTTTTTAAAAAAAAATGTGCCTCTTTTCAGAGATCAGCGCAAGCATGAAATGCTTTGTATTATTTTCGCTCTGATTTTAAAGCTACATTTAGAAAGAAAAAGCACTGAGATGAGGCCACATCTGTTGTAAGATAATGATTAGATTTCAATATTGAAACAGATCATAAGTACCAAGGGAATAATTATTTAGCTTCCATCTATCCAGAGTACGGTAGCTCTTTAAGATATAATGCAATCTTACATGATGCCAATAGTACAGTTCACTCCCTTTAAGATTAGAAGAAGGATTAAGTAATTATTTGGTACATTTGTACAAAATTTGTATTTGCATTTGCAACAGTCACATTTTACATGATATTAATAATGCTTATTACATTAGATTTAACTACTTACTTGCAGGTGTTAGAATAAAAGAGAATGGTGAAAGCAGACACAGGGAAATTCTTAATTTACCTAATTCCAAAAAATATAGAAACTTGCAAAATTGTTATTATGATTTATGCAATCTGGCAACCTAGTTTCGATTATCTGTGTGATAATAGCAATTCTTAGACAGAGTTATCAAGTACGATGTACCAGTTATTATTTCATCTCCTCTGTACCTTTCAGAATTTAATGAAAATTTTATTTCAGGCCAAGCTAAATTATACTGGACTTCAATAATGGATTATTCTTTTGAGTCTTTGAAAGCAACATTTTCGAGGTTTTATGAAGCCTATTCATAAGAATTTATTTGCACAGACCATCCATTTTTATATGCATGTTTTCAATTGAGGGAATAAACTAAAAGGTGGGGGGGGGGTGGGGGTTGCAATAGGTCCATTGAGCCCATTTTGGAGTACAAAATTAAAAGAGAGTTCAGCATCCCAGAAATTTGATTCACAGATTCTCCTTAATGGTATGTTTACTTTGTTAAAATAAAAACAGACAAGTCCTAAAAGAAAAACAGGAATTAAAATACAGGTAGTCTTTGACTTATGACCACAATTGAGACCAACATTTCTGTTGTTAAGTGAGACACTTGTTAAGTGAATTTTGCCCCATTTTATGACCTTTCTTGTCACAATTGTTAAATGAATAACACCAATTTACAACTTAGTAAATGGTTGTTAAGTGAATCTGGCTTCCCCATTGACTTTGCTTCACATGACCTCGGGATATTGCAACAGTCATATATATGAAACAGTTTCCAAGCTGTTCTGACCTAGGCTTCCATAAATAGCAATAGCAGTTCGACTTATATACCGCTTCATAGGGCTTTCAGCCCTTTCTAAGGGGTTTACAGAGTCAGCATATCGCCCCCAACCACAATCCGGGTCCTCATTTCACCCACCTCGGAAGGATGGAAGGCTGAGTCAACCCTGAGCCGGTGAGATTTGAACTGCTGAACTGCTGAACTGCAGTCAGCTGAAGTAGCCTGCAGTGCTGCACCCTAACCACTGCACCACCTTGGCTCTCTTTAAAAAGCAAGAAGCAGAGTCTTGGTCCCGGCAAAACCCCTTTTATTTACACGATTGTGGATTCCTTTCATTCACAGTCAGCAAAGCTTAGCAAAAAGTCTTTCAGAGGAATATTTATCAACGCAAACCTTATCTCGCTTGGAGAGCTGCCAGATAATTAGTTTCCAAATTCAGGGCAAGGCCAAACTTGGCACAGAGTCTCTTATGGTCACAAACAGACCTTTCCACTCTTGAAACGGCCGAATGAATGAATGGTTTCCTGCAAAAGCCCCCTCCCCATTCGCTCCTCTTTTGTTTCCTATGGGAGGGGCCAATCACCTCCAAGGTGTGGCTTTACTCCCAAGTTGACCCTGATTTCTTAGTTGTTCTTGTCTTCTGGCAGCTCTGCGCATGCGCACACTGGGAGCAGGCTCCAGCTGTTCCTCTGCCTCGCTGCTGTGTGGCCCCCTCTCTGCCTCCGAGTCCTCGTCTGAGCTTTCCTCAGCCCCCCAGGACTGGCCCAGGTTCCTCCCCAACCTCCTCGCTCTCTGACTCTGCTGCCAGCTCCTCTGGCCACCGGCGGGCCATAACACAAGCATCCAAATGTAAATCACATGACTATGGAGATGCTGCAAAGGTCGTAAGTGTGAAAAATAGTCATAAGTGTCTGTCATTTTGAACGGTCATTAAATGAACTGTTATAAGTCAAGGACTAGCTGCATTGGCAGATACTCACTAGTGGCATTTTGCACTAGATTTATCCTGGACGTAAACTGAAGAATGCAGAGAAAAACAAAGTTTTCCCTTCGTTTGAAGGAGACAACTTCATTCAGACCAGAGTTTTAGCTAAACCTGGCTCAGGTTCAAAAATAAAGGACATTCTCAGTACCTTAAAAACACTTTCCCATGATATACAATTATTTTTTAATGAAGGAATTTATGCAAATAATATAGTGGATAGTTTGAAGAAGAAATGTGAGGATGCAGTGAGAAATTTGGTACCTACTCCTAAAAGCACCCTGAAATAATTTATGTGATTCCTAAATTGTGCGCCTGAGACATAACATAACATTTGTTATGTTCAGGCCAGACAACATACATGCATAATTTACTTAATTAATGAGATTTTGTTGGAATATCAGATTGTACTTGTCTATTTTAACTTTTATAGTCTCCTCTTGGAGTGTGATGAAATGACCATTTACTTGATTCTTTATTGCAATATTTCTCAATCTCTGCAACTTTTAAGATGTGCGAACTTCAACTACCATAATTTTCCAGCCCTCTTTTCTTAAAGTTGCAGAGGTTGAGAAACACTACTCTAAATTTTTTTTAAAATGGCAAAAGTAGAATAAAACCCTGAGACAGTCAAATAAAACAAGAACTACTTGAAAATCCTGATAAACAAGCTCGCAACACATTAGCATATTTTTTTTTGAAAATCAAGGATGAAAGTCAAGGATGAAAAATAGCTTAATGACTAGGTGATTCTGCAGTGTTTCGCTTAACAACTGTGACAAAAAAACAGTCATGACATGGGATATAACTCGCTTAAGAACTGCCTGGGTTTAGCAATGGAAATGTAGTACTCGATTGTGGTCATAAATCAAGGACTACCTGTGTATCCATTGCGGGCTTGTATGATTGTACTCTCAGCTGCGTCCCCTTTTATCTTACTTTACTGCCAAATGATTGGCCTTCTACAGTAAAAAGCTGACTTTCTCAGAACCTAATAACATACTTTTAGGATCTATTGCATTTCAATTTTCTTTTCATGACAAACACTGTGTTTTTAGCCTTTCTGGAGCATACATAAACTTGCACAAACAGCTATCAAGTGTTCAGAGAGGCAACTTGCCTCCAGTACATGGAATGAACACAATATAGCAATAGCAATAGCAGTTAGACTTATATACCGCTTCATAGGGCTTTTAACCCTCTCTAAGCGGTTTACAGAGTCAGCATATCGCCCCCACAATCTGGGTCCTCATTTCACCCACCTCGGAAGGATGGAAGGCTGAGTCAACCCTGAGCCGGTGAGATTAGAACCGCTGAACTGCAAATAACAGTCAGCTGAAGTGGCCTGCAGTACTGCACCCTAACCACTGTGCCACCTCGGCTCTACAATAGCAAGAGCTCTTCATTTCACTCGGCTTCCAGTCTATTTCCATGAATTCATCTGAACTGTTCATGAGCCAGAAACACAGGACTCACATCTTGTTCCTGCTTTCAGGCTGGGGAAGACTTAAGTGAGATTTTACCATTTTTAGGGATAAGAGAGGCAAATGTGGACTTGCGCTGTCAGAGCCTTCCTCTAGCTAGCTCAGATAACAAAAGCAAAAATGACATTGTTGGCAACCTAGTCCTGAATTTAGGAGCAAACATTGCTACTGCAAACCAAACTTCCTAATTACAGATGGCTTTGGGGTTGGGATGCATAGTGGGACATAAATAAATTTAAAAATGTAACTCAAACCTCTCTGCGGCAGCAGGGAATACTAAAATTTTGACCTTTGAGCATTTTTAAAGGTCCTTCTTGCAACTCTTAACTGAAATAACAAGCATTTCTCAAATTATGTTATCTTTTTTTCCCCCAAAGATGATAGCATTCAGGCTGCTGAAGGTATCATCTGGATTTCTGCAATTGCTCGTCTGCAAGAAACATGGTTATGTTGGGAACACCTGGAGATTAAAAAAGATTGGTTTCCTACCTTGCTCATCTCTTTCTCTTTTATTTTCCTTCATTCAAAGCAGACGTGTGATATGGAAGAGAGAGTGAAGCCCCCCCAGAGAGGTTGTTTGATCAATAGACACTCGGGATAAAAGGGACTGCAGCATTTTTACTCTAGAAGTCACATAGATGTGTTGATTTGGTAATTGGACACCTGCCTTCAGCATGATTTGTTTCTCCTTGGCTTGCATGTTGCATTGAAAGTGCCTCAAATGTATGGCCTTTGGTATTCTGACTTGATATTTCTAATCATTACATAACATAATAATAACATAATAAAAGCTCATTTCTAATATATGGCTATGACTTTAAGGCAGGGGGGTCAAACTGGCCACACCCACCCCAGCTCTGTGAAGGGGAAAAACATTGTGATATGTCACACGGTGGCAACATGACACCACGAGTTTGACACCCATGGTCTAAGGCATCATTGCCTGATACACCATGCCTCACCTTGTTACCATGTGTCAATGCCCTGTCTAGAGGAAGGAGGCTTCTCATTCACTGCTCAATCCAACTGGCTTGACATTCTAACATTCTGGTTAGGCCAGGATGTAACCCTTTCATACAGGAAGGTGCAAATTCCTTGGGTAAATGGGTAGGTGAAGATTCTTCTGACTCTTATCAGCTTTTTGCATCAACTGGTGGATGACCTCCTGGTACCCCATCATTATAGGCAGGAAGAGCAGAAAACCAGTTGCCTTTGGAAAAAGGGGAATAGTCCAACTGAAGCATCTCTTTCCTTGCATCTTTTATAAGTAATAGGAGCTTTTATTTAATTTTTTAAAAAAGAGGTGCACTGGGAAATGTTTTCGTTTTTCTATGTTTACAGCCCCAGGATAATGAAATTTCATTATTATCCATAGCTTCATCAAAAGTGTGAATAATACATTAAAAATAATTTAAGGAAACTAAAACAAAATTGCAATGTGATGCCTAGTAGGGTAATATGCAGTTTTCTTTGCACGTCAAATCTGGATCTCCATGAAATTGTTTTCTATGCTTATTTGTTGAGATAACAAATTCAGTATTTGTCCCACGGCACTCTTCATTCAAGGATTTGAAGGTAACTGGATACTGGCTCACGTCTCTGAAAGCTACATGCAAAATCATCAAATGCTCTTGATTGTACATATTAAAAATATATTCCTTGCATAGATGGCACTTTAAAAACATGGTTCAGGACTCTTCGGAGGGACTTTGTACATTACTCTAGGTAGTATGCTATTGAATATTTCAACCCATTACTGCACATCCATTCATTCAAGACGGTTCACTTACGAAGGAGCCAGCAAATTACCTGCTAATAGCCATTAGACTAATATATTTTCTTAATCCAATTAACTTGTCATTCCAAACCCCGTAATAATTGTTCTTCTCTCCCTTTCATACATTTTCCCTTTCCCCCATGCTAATACTGCTTCCAAAGGAGTGAGAAATATCTCAGTCATTAGCGAGATAATTTTACCAGTGAGGCACATCCTATTCCTATATATGTACTTTTATTTTTTGTACTGTATATTTTTTTTATACAGAAGATTACAACAGAACGTGGTTATTGAAACAATAAGCATCATGATTTAGACATGCTTCTCTGGAAATATTGAACTGCAAACTAGGGCACACAAAATTTTTGCTAGGTATTCAATTCTTGAATACCGTTCATCTGTCTGGAATCCTCACTGCATATCAAACATTAATTCAATCGAAGAAGTCCAGAAATATTTCATGAGAAGAGTCCTCCACTCCGCTGCTCACAACAGAATCCCTTATGCCACCAGACTTGAAATTTTGGCATTAGACAACTTAAAACTTTGCCTCCTTCAATCCAACCTAAGAGTAGTACATAAAATTACCTGCTACAATGTCCTGCTGGTCAATGAATACTTCAGCTTCAACCACAACAACACACAAGCACACAATAGATACAAATGTATGATAAACCGCGGCAAACTTGATTGCAGAAAATATGACTACAGTAACAGTGACCAATGCCTGGAATGCACTACCTGACTCTGTGGTTTCTTCCCCAACACCCAAAACTTTAACCTTAGACTGTCTACTGTTAACCTCACCGCATTCCTAAGAGGTCTTTAAGGGGCATTCATAAGCACACCAGCATGCCCACCACCCGTCCTAATATTCCCTTGTCTTCGTATTCATTTCATGTATTCATAATCATGTTTATACTTATATCTGTGATATAATTCATGCTTGAGGAAATAAATAAATAAAATAAGAATAGGAGGAGAAAGAAACAGAGCAATGAATGAAGGACTGAGAAGAAAATTCTCCTTGTTCCTTGGCCAACAATAATAATAACAATAAGAAGCAATCTAATTTTTTTATTTAAATAATGAAAGCTTTGGGACTCATAAGGTTGAAAGAGATGTTTGAGGTCTTCTGGTCCAATGCAGGAGTCCTCATATCATGCCAGAAAAATGGCTGTCCATTCTTTTCTTGAAATTCTCCACTAATAGAGGACCCAGGACTTCAAAAGGCAGACTATTTCCCTGCTGAATAGTTTTTTACAATCAGGAAATTCCTCCTTATCTCCTCTTGTGACCTCTAGGCTGGAATACTGCAACATGCTCTACATGGGGCTGCCCTTGAGGAGTATTCGGCGACTTCAGTTAGTCCAGAATGCAGCCACGCGAGCGATTGTGGGTGCACCCCATTTCACCCACATAACACCTATCCTCCGCGAGCTGCACTGGCTACCTGTCGATCTCCAGATACGCTTCAAGGTGCTACTTGTCACTCATAAAGCCCTCCATGGTAGTGGATCTGGGTACTTGAGAGACCGCCTGCTGCCAATTACCTCCACATGACCTATCAGATCTCACCGATTGGGCCTCCTCCGAGTTCCATCTGCCGGTCAATGTCGATTGGCAACTACGCGGAGGAGAGCCTTCTCGGTGGTAGCCCCGACCCAATGGAACGATCTCCCCGTGGAGCTTCGTACCCTCACCACCCTCCAGACCTTCCGCACAGCCCTTAGAATCTGGCTATCCCGTCAGGCCTGGGGCTAAGATTGTAACCCGCCCGAATGGTATGAATGTTGTGTTTTAATTATGTATTGTCGTACATGTAAAAGTCTGTTTTTCCCTCTTCCCTTTCGGATTGTGAGCCACCCTGAGTCCCCTCAGGGAAAAGGGCGGCATACAAATAAACTTCTGAATCTGAATCTGAATCTGAATCTCAAGTTTCAATCTCCTCTTCTTCCTATTGGTTCTTAACTTGCACCAGGATGTCGTCAGGGGTGGGTTCCGGCAGGCATTACTGCTGGTTCCTTCGTGGGCGCAATGCGGGCACGCATGTGCAGTGCAATTAAAATTGTTCTGTGCATGCGCAGTACTGAAAAACAAGATGGCGGCACCTATGGGGCTGCCCTGATAATCAGTTAAGGGGTGTGGCAGGCCTAGGTCGCTGCTGGTTCCAGCAACCCAGGCCACCAAACCAGTCCGAACCAGGCCGAACCAGTCCGAACCAGTAGGAACCCACCACTGTGTCAGCCTCTGTTTTGCTACTTGCTTTCGGCTGCCATTGAAACAGGGAGGGGGAGGCATGATATTTGGGAGGGGAAGTTTTAAGTACAGGAGTGATTGTAAAAATGGAGTTGTTCTCACCATCTACTGCACATGATTTGCCGCCAAGGCCAACTGAAGATGTCTCCCACATGACACCTGAGGGATGTGAGGATTGGACTATGGGATGGGGCTACCAGGGGGAGGGAGTTGGGTCACATATTGATATCTATGATTACACGCGCTTTTGCCTCAGATCTTGCTTTGCTTAGCTGCTATCTACTCATGGCCAGTAAAAGTAATTTACTAATTCTTAATTCTGCAAAATGGAGTTGAGTGGTTTCTTTCTTGGTTACTGAGGGAGGCTGCCTTGACACACTGGATGTCATGGAGAATAAATCTAATTCTTGTGCTCTGTAACATCCTTTCAAGTATTGGAAGACTTCTATCATGGGAAATGGGTTCAGGATCCAGCCTGGGTTGGTTCCCGGGATCAGAGGTTTAGTCTTCAGAGCTTTTGGACTCACGCTGGAGCCCATCCTCAGGGAACTTTTCTCTAGCAGAATGTCTGCTTTGGACTATTGTGTATGTGGTATTTCTATGGTGACTGGTTGTGTTAGGCTTTTTTATTACTATTGTGTAACTAATAATAATAATAATAACCCATCATTTTTTAGCATTTAACATCATGTTACAAATGGAGGCAAATGGAGGCGTCCCAGGATAATGTTGCAGGATCCAATCTGGGTTGATTCACTGGGATCAGAGGTGTCGCCTCCCAGGTTTTCGGACTCAGGGTACGTCTCTCTAACAGAATGTGTGCTTTGGGCTATTCTGTGTGTTGTATTTATGTAGCGTTCAAATGTATTTAAAGTATCCAGTGGTGCCTTCAGAGCAATATTTGGGAATGGAATCCAGAATCCAGAGGAAAACAATGGTAAAGAATCCAAATGCAAAAAGATAACCTGTCATATGTGGAAGTAAGTAAACCACCACATAATTGTATAGGAAAGGAAGAATATCTATCATATTATTTAAGTATAGCATCTAAAATCAAGTCACTGAACTATTAAATGCAGTTTCTTATCAATTCCTCTTTTTCAAACTGAAGTTCCTTCCAAATTGTGAGCTGACAGAGAGGACTGAAAGCTCCACATAATTGTACTTGGAGTGATATCCACCGAGGTTTATAAAATACCCTTTTTTAATGTCAGTAGGAATTGCTGACTCTACTGAATCCCCTCAAAAGTGCTGGAAGCACCACTGCCTGCCCACTGGTTGTGATTATATCTCCTTCTACAAGTCCTACTGGCAAAGTGATGCTTTGTGAGCTGCATCTGTATTGGGAGAGATTTGTGCCCTTGTTTTATTTCCCAAGAAACTGAGAAATGAGATTTGAAAGGAAAAATCCACAAACTTAAGGACCAGAATTCTTTCTGAGCCAAATCTCATAACCAATATAATCAAGGAAACACAAATATAGCAAACCTCATTCAGGATTAAGTAGCTATCTTCTAAATTTTGGAAGCCACCTGGGACCAAAAACAAGGTGCAGGGATGTTAGCACCGCACACACCCCACGCTCCTCTCCACCCCATCACATGTGCATGCATGAACCCCCCACCCCCGTGCATGCAAGCGTGACACCCACATGTGCAGCAGAGACCTGAAAATCATCTGGCTGGCAGGAGGCACGTGCGCATACACAGTGGAGCTGATCTGGGCAACGGCTCATGTGCCCACAGAGAGGGTTCCATATGCCGCCTGTGGCATCTTTGCCATAGGTCCTCCTTCAGGGTTTCACTTTTCTACTTCTCTTAATCAATCAATCAATTAATCAGTCAATCAATCATTTTGACAACAGTTATAACAAATGAGATAAAACCTGCATAAAAGTATCCAAACATTAATAAAATACACTAAAATATACAACATTAATAACCTCCCTTTATCCTTTCCCTTCTATCACTCCATTTTTTAAATTACTCTCTTATTACCGATGTTAACTTTACCAGTTTCCTGTCAATCAACTCTCTAGTTAAATCCTTTCGTTTCTAAAAGTCACCTTTTGCTCATCCATTCATTTTAATTTGGGAAGATGATTTGTTTTTGCCCTTTAAAATATGGAAACAGCGGGAGAAGCTGAAATTCTTTACTCCTTGTTTCAGACAATCAATCAATCAATCATTACAATTGATCTATCAATGTGGTTAATTAATGCAATCAGAGGGGATGCATCCCTTGTTTTTCTGTTTCTGGGCTTGCTTTAGCTGCTCTGTGTACCAAGATGCTTTGAGTATTATAGATATGGGTAGATAAGTTTACAAGTTATGCATATGAATATACATTTACATGCATATGCAGCTTCCTACATGATTGTAGCTACACACAACAAAGGCTGGTGTTTTAGTGCACCAGGGATTTATCTATAACCTATTTTTACATTTTCTCTTTGATGCTTGTGACTGAAATATGTTTAAACCTTTTATTTTCTCATTGCTTTCATTTGCCCAATACTATATGCAACATTGATTGATAGGGATTGTAACACTGTTATTGCCGTATCCGCTACAACTGTAAAAAGGTTGGACTCACTGGAGTAATTGGGTGTTCAGTATTTAGGTAGTTATACTTATGGTTAACCATTTATTACATTCAAATTTAATTGCTCATTTAAATTGCACAAAATACCTGCTTTGTTCCAGAGAGAAATGCATTGTGTTCAATTTTGCTGCTGGCTTGTTTATATTATTTTGACTTTCTCAGACTGCTCATAAGGTAAAGATCCTCGAATATTTTGCCTCTGGAAGTTATCTAAACTTTACGTAGAGATTGGAAAGTATCAAGATGGTAATGGAGGAGTGCTTAAGAACAGAGAAGCATAGATGTTCATTTATCGTTGCTTAACTTTAAACTACAGTATGTTTCAAAGCTCAAGATCTTCTGACAGTCGTAATGACCCTCCGAGTTAAAAGATTGCCCATTTAAAGTGAGATTTGATGAAATCTGGGGTTCCCCAAGATCCTTTCAGAAGTCCACAGAATCAAAATTATTTGCCATCCGATGTTGAAAAATAATACAATTTTATCAAACAATTGGGAGAAAGGATTTGTTCCCAAGAACATGAAGCAAACTCCTTGTCCCAACAAAAAAACCCTTTTAATAATTTACTGTGAATTCTGCTCATTCACAGCTGGCAAAATCTTTCAAAGGAGGATTTACAATCCCAGACCTTATCTCGGTTGGAGAGCTGACAGACCGATATCTGCAGAACTCGGCAAGGAGTCTCAGAGAGTCATGATCAATTATGGAACTAATTGTCTCCTGCAAACTCCACTCCCCTTTCGGTCCTCTTTTATTTCCTCTGGGAGGGGCCATTCATCATTTGGCCTTACTCCCAAGTCGACCGCTGTTCTTCCCCTTTGCCTGGCAACTCTGCGCATGCGCACAGTGGGAGCAGGCTCCAGCTCTTCATCTGCCTCACTCATGTCTGACTCTGAAGGCAACTGATATGGCTCTGGCCCCCTCTCTGCCTCTGACCCAGAGCCCTCATCAGAGCCTTCCCCAGACTCCAGGACTGGCCCATGTCCTTCCCCAACCTCTTCACTGTCCGAATCTGCTGCCAGCTCCACTGGCGAACCGTCACAAGGTTGTATCAAGGTATGCATCAATGTTATTTTTTATTATCGCCCATCTCAACATAACCCATACAAACAAAAGTAGCTCGGGGGTTATCCATAATTTTTAAAAGTGGGAAGGGATCCTGGGAGAAAGAAGATTTAAGAAACACTGCTCTAAAAGAACCATCCACAAATTTGGTGGATTCTTGTGCAGTCACAGGAGGGAGGGGCTCTTTCCCAAGGACCTCAGAGGCAAACGAGACTAGAATCCTTGGTGGGCAGAAAGAGGCCCAGGAGGAACCTCCCATAACCTTTCACAGCAGGAGTCTCCAACCTTGGAAACTTTAAGACTTGTGGACTTCAACTCCCAGAAGTCTGCTGGCTCAGGAATTCTGGGAGCTCTTAAAGTCTTAAAGTTGCCAAGGTTGAAGAGCCTTGTTTTACAAAGTATATTTAATAGTTATGCAGATTGTGTTTTAGCCTGCCAAAATATGTGTCTACAGGTGAACAACAATAAAGAAACTATCTGAATACATATTTTTCTTGATTCCTTGAGCCTGACCAAAATCCTAAAAATACAAAAGAATCCATATAAAGTACCAAAGATCTATTAGTGGAAAAGAGACTAGAAACTAAATTGTTTCAACTTCTACCCTCAAAACGACACTACAGGGCATTGCACACCAGAACAACTAGATAGAAGGGCAGTTTTTTCCCCCAATGCCATCACTCTGCTAAACAACTAATTCTCACAACACTGTCAAACTATTTAGTAAGACTGTATTAATATTCTTCTCGTCTTTCCTATTAACTCTCTCCTCTTCTAC
Organism: Thamnophis sirtalis; assembly: GCF_051295495.1. NCBI lineage: Eukaryota > Metazoa > Chordata > Lepidosauria > Squamata > Natricidae > Thamnophis > Thamnophis sirtalis. Next base: position 69,805,829 of record NW_028261391.1, read on the forward strand.
TTATGACTATAACTTTGTTGCTTGTATCTTTGCAATTTATATTGTTTTATTTAGTTTCCTAGTATGATTTAATGTTGATTGCTTATTTAGTATCTTATGACTATCACTAAGTGTTGTATCTTATGCTTTATGATGAATGTATTTTTATGATGACTATGATCATGATTTATCACTTATAGCTTTTATGTACATTGAGAGCTCATGCACTGAAGACAAATTCCTTGTATGTCCAACCACACTTGGCCAATAAAGAATTCTATCCTGGAATCAATCAAAAGCTGACCGTCTTTGAAGCAACAGAGACTTTGAGACATAAACAGTTGAAGTTTATTAGAAGCAGAGCCAGCTTCAGGCTAAAGCCAAGTAGACAATGGCCTAGGATGTAAAACTGAAGAGGTGCCATCATCATCTAAATCATTCTAAAAATGCAATCTTTGCATTGGCAGGAGGTGGCACCGTCATTGTGACCTACACACAGACACATACCAATATATCTTTGAGCCAGTACTAGACATATATAATCTTCTAAAGTTTCCTGCCTTCTCACTGCAGATAAGGATTTGGAAGGGGGTTTTTTCCCACTCTCTAGTCTGCATCTAATCCAAGTTCCTTAATCTTCTAGCTAAGGCTGAATGAAAATTGGAGTTGCCATTCAACTGTTGCATTTACATCTTGGGTAAAGGCTACATTTAATATTTGGGGAAAACCAGAAACCAGGACCATCATGCACATCCACTAGTTTGTGGAAAGAGTTGTGGATTCCTGTCCTTAATTTATATACCCCAGAAATGGTTTCCTCTTATAGCAATAGCAGTTAGACTTATATACCGCTTCATAGGGCTTTCAGCCCTCTCTAAGCGGTTTACAGAGTCAGCATATCGCCCCCACAATCTGGGTCCTCATTTCACCCACCTCGGAAGGATGGAAGGCTGAGTCAACCTTGAGCCGGTGAGATTAGAACCGCTGAACTGTAGATAACAGTCAGCTGAAGTGGCCTGCAGTACTGCACCCTAACCACTGCGCCACCTCGGCTCTTATCTTTGCTATCGGTTCGGAAATGGGAGCGCTTGCATGCAGATCTTCTGCGCATGCACAGAGCATCTGTTGGGCAGGGTGGGCGGAGCCTCCCAACATCGCTGCTACCGGTTCAGCCAAATATATTATGATGTCCATATGTTTCCTACCTCAGGTTAGCAGAAAACAATACTGTTACGTTTCAGCAATTCACATTTCCTAAGCTACCTAATGGGAATGTATTGCTCTAGGACCAAGACTGTTCATCTTTACAGTTAATCAAACCTGGTTTTATGTTATTGCTAGTGTACTTTGACATACGCCTAAACTATCTTGAAAATAAATTGTACCGCACAGATTTCCAGCTCCTTATTTTGTTTAAAATTACAGCATGTTGGCAGTAAGTGTTAAATTTTTGCATCTATGCAAACCATTTTCAATGGATGTTAGATATGAAGTGGATAGATGAGGAAGTAAACTATTTTTATTGGGACATATCAGTAAAAATACATAGAATCATATCATATAAAAATAATCCTGACACCTGAAAAAACTAAAAGGCATTATTTTAAAGAGAGTTGAGTTTGATTTAGTTTTTAGAATGTCAGTATTTTTCCATACAGTTGATATCTGTACCCAAACATTATTTCACAGACATTTTGTCCAATAAATCAATTGAACAACTAGATGCAGTGCCTAACCTATTTAACCAGGAAATGTAACTTGCCCCTTTGTAATGTGATTTTTATATCACACTTAGAAATAGCACAGCAGGCAAGTGTTTGACCTGCTGAACTGCTATTACTCATAAATGACATTCCACAAAACTCTTTTAGAGTCAAAGAGGGGCGATAAAACCATTGAAGCAAACAAGGGAGCTGTTCCCTCTTTCCCAAATACACAATGGCTTTTTCAGAATATATGGATCAAAGTTGACCTCAAAGCTGGTAGATTGAAGGATTACTAAAGTGTAGGAATCCAAGAGAAAAAGTCATAAGTGAGGACATTGGTCTTAAATCAGGCAAGGCACAGGACAGAGGTGTAAGTTGACAAGTAAGCAGGGAGAAGATTGCAAATTTAAACAAAAATATAGTCTTTACCGTGGAATTATATTTCTCAGTCCGAAGTGATTGAGGATTTCTATGGCAAGAAGAACTCCTATTGGCCTCTATATCGTTTGACATGCGAGAGAGAGAACATGGGATAACTAAGGGAGAAATCCCTCTCCCTCCTTTCATTTCCATGGTAGAGTAGATATATGGGTTCCCCAATCTTTCTGGGTTTGTGGTTCAGTGTGTGTGTGGGGGGGGAATGGTTCCGCATGAGTGGCAGATAAGTGTGCCACTGTGGCACACTTATTGTGCAAGGGTCAGGCATGCACACCTGCAGCTCGTATAAATGGAGTGTGTGTGCGGACGCTCGCCTGCAGTTCACGCAAGTGTAGATGCTCACATATGTGTTTTTAACCGTTCATAGTCCGGTAGTGGGCTGTGACCCAGGGGTTGGAGACACCTGATATATGATGCTTCTTCTTTTAACTCCTGTCAGCCTCTGCCTTGCTGCTGCTTCAGCTGCCATTGAAACGGAGAAGGGGGGGCATGGTATTTGGGAGGGGAATCATTATGTGCTGGAGGAAGATTCTAGAAGCTGTCCTGACCATCTCATTGCGCATGTGGAGGAAGGGAGTTTCCCGCCAAGGTTAACTGTCCAGCATTCCACCCTGATGATGTTTTTTGGAGATATCTCCCACCTGACAGTTGGGGGAATTATAATTGGACTATGGACTGGGGTGCCAAGGGGAGGGGATTGTCCTATACATGATAATCATTGCTTTCATGCCTAACTAACCAGATTCACCTTAGCTTTGCTACTATTCGTTTGTAATTAGTAAAAGTACACTTAATTTCAAACAAATGGAGTTGAGTGGTTTCTTTCCTGATTATTAAATGAAGCAGCATCTGACAACTCCAGTCTTCAAATGCATTTCCATCTCAGTGAAGGAAATAAATAAATAATAAGACATATAAAGTGTAAAATGTAACACAAAGGTGTGAGACTCTTGGCGCTGTTTTTCTTGATTGTAAGTTTAAGCACAAATATAAGCAGTAAAGTCAACACAGGATGACTTGCTAAAATTCCTTTGGCATTGAAATACAGACAAGCTCACCAATTGGTGAGATGGTAACATCCACCGCCTAAAATGGAAATAACAAAAGAAGCACAGATAAGAAAAAAAAAGGGGGGGGCTGCAGGAAAAGTCATGCTGTCCTCTTGAAATTTGAATTAACCTCAAAGAATGGTTTTGGAAATGGGGAGGGCTTCTTCTTAGGCATCACGCATGATGAGTAGAAACGTATAAATTGTATTACTTGAAATCTGTCCTTGCGCTCCTGGTACTCAAGCCATGGGGAAGAGTATGGGAGGCCGTGCTTGCAACCGCTTTTTCAACTTCTTTGCAATAAAAACTTTGGAATTGTGAACCAGACTTGTCTTTTGAATTGTGAGCATAAAAATTGGGTTTTAATATCTCACACAAGCACCAAACCAAGCCCCAACTTTGAAACTCAAGAATCATTCCAAAGTTGTTTCACGCTGCTAACGTCCTTCAAGAGTCTCTGAAATCCTGGCCAATTGAAAGGAGTCTTTCAGGCCACTTCTCCTGCTTTGAGCAGAATAAAGGATTTCCCACATAGAAGCATGTTATAGAAGCGAGAAAAATAATCGTATCTTCCGGCATTATTGTCAAATCGTACGTTGGAATTCCTCAACAAAATAATTTAGTATTAATACAGTGAAAAAGCCACAGAGTCAACTGCCCTGGTTCTTCTCTGATCAAATAAATTATTACAGCATTCACTGTAATAACCCAACATGTGTGAGATGCTTTATCACAAGAATGGAATCTGAATAACATTTCCCATATTTTAATTTGCCTCAGATTTATGAAAGTAGCAACCTAGCAATTTTGATTGAGATAAAGAATTCACCTGTTTCTTGTCCTTGAACCTGTGTGCAAAAATCTTAAAATAATGAAGAACACAATAACCAAAGCTGTCACTCCAAATGTGCTATTTCTCACAGGTAGAAATGCTTGAAGAATACAAAAATAGCTATTATACTTAACAGACAGTCTCTCTCAAGGTACTGTTTTTAACAATCACCACCTATTCAATGTATATAAAAATAGATAAAAAGTTCAATTGTTTTTCTTGAAAAAGAATACTTTCATATCCAACATTAAAAATGAGATTAGATGTTAATAGCAATAGCAATAGGAATAGCAGTTAGACTTATATACCGCTTCATAGGGCTTTCAGCCCTCTCTAAGTGGTTTACAGAGTCATCATATTGCCCCCAACAACAATCTGGGTCCTCATTTTACCCACCTCGGAAGGATGGAAGGCTGAGTCAACCCTGAGCCGGTGAGATTTGAACCGCCGAACTGCAGATAACAGTCAGCTGAAGTGGCCTGCAGTACTGCACCCTAACCACTGCGCCACCTTGGCTCTATGTCATACTCTCATTAAACCTGAAGCTCTCATTGCGCTGTGATATCTTCTATTTATATACTGTCCATCTCACGACTGACTGACTCTTCCATAGGGTACTTTGGCAATAGCAATAGCAGTTAGACTTATATACCGCTTCATATGGCTTCCAGCCCTCTCTAAGCGGTTTACAGAGTCAGCATATCTCCCCCACAGTCTGGGTCCTCATTTCACCCACCTCGGAAGGATGGAAGGCTGAGTCAACCTTGAGCCGGTGAGATTGTACAGATCTTTTGTCTCCACAAAGTCACATGTAAGGCGGAATGCGTAAGTACAAATACATTTTTTGAAAATTCCCTATCTTCTGTTTTCTTCAACTCTTGTGATTTAGATGTGAAAAAGATGTATAAATTCTGCTGGCATTCAGAGTTATTATGTATGTCTACTTGGTACAAGACAGCTATACATTCTTAAAAGTATCAGCAGGCGTTCATCACCGAGGAACAGAAGACTGTAGAATACTGCTGAGATCAGCAACGTCTTCTTCAACATTTGGCCTTAAAATTGTGGTACAGTAATTTTCACAATGGAGACTTGCCTAAATCTGGTTTCAGCAAGACTTCAGTTCTCCTTGAGCTTGTTTTTATTTCTCCCCAAATCAGCAAAGTAGGTCGATAAGCCATTCTGGTCTAGAAGTAAAATATGTTTTTCATACCTCCAGGAACATGAGGATTATTTCATGTTTATCATAGGAAATATATTTCCCTAATGCCCAGAATCTATTATAACACAATGCATTCTCAAAGCTTTATGTCCAGGGCCTGAAATCACCAAGCTGGGTCTGCAGCTTGAATAAAATAGATCATTCATAAACTCTAAGACAAAACCATTTGAAACATATGAGCCATGAAATCTGATATTCTTAAGTACATCTCCAGTTTCAGAGCGGAGGTGGTGCTGTGGTTAGAATGCAGTATTGCAGGCTAATTCTGCCGACTGCCAGAGGTTCGATCCCCACCGGCTCAAGGTTGACTGAGCCTTCCATCCTTCCTTGGTTGGTAAAATCTGACTCTGTAAACTGCTTAGAGAGGCCTGTAAAGCACATTGAAGTAGTGTATAAGTCTAAGTGCTATTGCTATTCAGAATTATCCCATCTCGGTTAATAGCAATATCCACAGATCAAAAAATGAAGCTACTTGAGAGTAATTTAAATTGAGTTTCATAGAACTCCCCCACCCCCAAATATTCATGAATAGGATTGGCCTACATAGAATATTTTAATAACCATGACTGTGTATTTAACTCACAAATTTCTCATGTTCTGCCCTAGTTTTCTCAGAGCATTCTTAACACAGCAATAGCTGAAAGGCAGAATGATCCATTTCACTGCAGACAGCCTACATAATAATATTTGGAAATGAATCTCTGTTCTTCCTGGGGCCAAACTCTTGGCTGAATGTCAGTGTTAGGCATTATACAGTCAAGGCTTTCTCATAAACAGACCAAGAGTCCGGCAGATGTAAAACTGCACAGCAAGAGAAGAGGAATCTATGATTTGAACAGGTAAGTGTGGAAAGGAAAGGAAAGCCACCCAGCCATTAGTTTCTCCATTCTCCATCATTCAATCTCACATCCATTTCCAGGACAAAAGGTTAGGAATTCATTCGAAACAAAAGGTAACAGACATAACACAGAGGGTAAAATTACAGGTGGGGGGGGTCCATCCAAGTAAACATTCCTTTGAGAACTGCAAAGATTCCCTCATTAATAAAGAAAAGATATTTTCTCCAAAAGAAGAAAGGCCGTCTCCTTCTGCAATGCTATTTGAGCAGGAAACTGCATCTGCAATGCTACATAAGCAGAAAACCATCGCTCAGCAGGGGGCCTAATCCACAGAGCCCTCCTTTTGTGAAGAATGGGTCCAATTTCACTTTTTAAGAATTCCTAGTGGGGAGGTGCTTTTTGTGTGCTTTCAAGGAATAAAGGCAGACTTTTCCTACGCAAGGAACTGCAAAAGGGAACCACCCTGATAGCCACCTCCAAACAGTTACTCTAATACTTTACTTGTACGTGCGCTCAGAAATAAACTCCTCTCCTTCAAGCGATCACCTATGTTCTGCATTCTTTGATCCTGGCTTGGAAGGGGAATCTGATTTTCCTTCTAAGGAACTCAAGAAAGCAACATAATAGGAGTAAGAATGATACATATTTTTATAAGTATCTGATTTAATAGTGATAAATCTTATTGTCCAGCTACTCACGTCAACATAAGAGAATCTACACACATTTCTAGCAGGTTCCATATGGAATTAAAGTTGGAACATTATCTGTTAGGATCCCTCAAGCAATAGAAAATCCACCAATATACACTGCGGGAGGGACACCACACATGTGCGTAAGGGGAGGAGATTGCATCACAATGTCACAATACCCACTTTGTCATTTCTGATGAAACCATCGGGTTCTCTGGAGACCTCTGAATGAATCCAACCAAGCTCCAGTCTACTTAAAAGTCAGAAGATTCAATTTAATGCTTTGAAACAAATCCTGCTTTTATTTGCAAACATGTTTCAGTGGAATGATCTGATTGAATTTGTTGAGCTGAATTCCCCATCTAAGGCTTTGCGTAGGCCGGATATCCTCATCCAGCTTTTTTCTATTACTCTCGGTAATCTGTTTGCTCTGGATCGTGAATAACTTGTGCAATTTAAAACAAAAAGAGATTACAGAAATTATGGGAAGACACTGGCCAAAAGTCCTGTGCCTAATCAGGGCATCAGAGAAATCAGAATTCTAATAAACTCAAGGTTCCCTCCGCATGAATCCTAAATTCACGAAGGCGGTGAATAGAAGACTATTCTATTGTGTTGTATTGTAGAGGGAGATCTTTATATAGATCCTGGACACAGTCTTCTGTTCTTAGGTAAGGTTAAGCCAAGATGTTCTTTCAACTGGATAGAAAAGAATTAACTTTCAAATGTCTTTCAAAAGATTGTAAATGGTTGGTAAGGTCTTCATCAGATTGTGATCATCTTAAATTCATTAATTATGGGTTCCACCACAAAACCGCGGAGTACAAAATCGCGCTCGACGAAAGCGCGCATTTGACGTCATCACAGCACAACGAAAACATCGCGCTGTGATCAAAAAATGTAAAAATAAAGCGAAAACCTTACCCTAACCCCCCCAAACCTAACCCTAAACCTAACCCTAAATCTAACCCTAAACCTAACCGTTAACGTAACGCTAAACCTAACGCTAACCCTTAACCTAACGCTAAACGTAACCCTAACGCTCTAAACCTAACCCTAACCCTTAACCTAACCCTAACCCTAACCCTAAACCTAACCCTTACCTTTATGTGAATCGGCTTGCTTTAATTTTAATTTTATTTCAATTTTTAATTTTTTTCGTCGCGCTGTGATGACGTCACATGCGCGCTTTCGTCGAGCGCGATTTTGTCCTCCACGGTTTTGACGGGTCACGAAATTATGAAGCGGTGGACACATGTGAATGCCATCCCTTTTATTGTATGTTATCTGTTTAGAAGTCTACTACATCCCTGACTGCCCCCTTCTTGTGTAAATTAAGAATTTACTCCTCCTAATGGGCTTTTCCAGCAAGGTGTCACTTGCATCTTTTAAAGGGGAATCTTGCTTCTGAAAAATGGTTGCAGTATTTTTCTTCCCCCAGGAGAAATTCCTAGGAATCATATTTCCAGCTTCTCAATCCAGAAACTGGTGGAAATTTTTGAAAGGCTGCTTTCACCTAGTAATAATCTAACCAACAATCCCCCCCCCCCAAAAAAAGTTGGCCTTTATTTCCAAATCCTTGCAAGGTAATAAAGGAAGGATGCTTAATCTTGCCACTTTCTTTCAGGACTATTAACTGTTCTGCTTTGAACCTTTTTCACAACTTAAATTAGAACTGTGATACAGCGGAGAGCTTGTCTGGAGACACAGTTTCTCCTCACTATGTTTTCACAATCTCAGATTCCATGTGTTTCCCTTTTCACAGTAAAAAGAGAATCCTTTCCACTGGCCATCAGGAGACTAATTTTGTCACAGCCGATAACTATCTGTTTGATTCTATCCATTACTTGCAGATTCTTCTTCTTTTTTTAAAGGCATATCTTCTCTGGTGGCTGCTCCTTCATCATGCTCCCTCCTTGAAAAAGAAAACGTTTCAAAAATTTCCAAGGAGTAGCCTCTAGGCTTACATGCATGTATTACATGGGATCTCGCCATCAAGGCCAAGTTATTTGTAAATAAAGGTTCTGGAAATAGCACCTAAGGCAAAAATCAGTTGAAAATGCCACTTCCTTGACAGCAAATAATCTATCCTCTCTAGCATTCTTTTGCTGCTAGTCTTTTAGTCCTTGGAAATGTGATCCCACTTCCTTTGGCTTCAGGCATAGACATTATGTGCATTTTTAAGTTGGAGTCTGTGTTCCAACTTAATTCACTTTAAAAGGCAATGTGTTATTTTGGCAGGCAATCTTTTTTTATTTAAAAAAGGAAGGGCGGGAGGATGCTATCAAGTTAAAAAAATCACCCAAATGTAACTGGTATGTGAATGCCATTATACAAAATTATTTTACCTGAAATTATCTCAGGTCATTATAATTATAATGTGTGGCAGATTAATGGAGGCGTTAAACTCAGGTTGAAGACTGCCTTCAGCCATGGAAAGTCTCCAAATGACTTAGAAAGAGTCGATCTCTCTCAGTCTAATTTCCCTCACAGAATCGTAACAATAAAATGAGGGAAGACACCCCAATTAGCCATCTTGAGCTCTTAAAAGAAAAGCAAGACATAAAACAAATAAACACAAATAACATATTAGTGCGAAGATAATATGAACATCACAACCTCCTTTTTAAGCCGCATCATTTAAAGACCATCACCCTGAGCCATGATTTGCAGTAATCATGGTTTATTATATAAGCTAGAGTGGGTTATCCATAATAAACATCCAGACAGAGTCCTTTTGGGCAGTGAGATGGAGGGCATGTACATTTAATAAGGAAATAATGCTGAGCATAAACCATAATTTACAAACTACAAAATAGCCAGTTCATACATTACGCTAAATCAGTGTAACACACATTTTGTTTCATGATGACTGAGTTGACCCTAGCAACTCTTTCAGTTGGCATCCCCAAAGGAAGCCATGCGATCTCTTGCATAAGGGATTCTTTATGCTAAAAACATGAAACTGGGGTATAAAAAAATCAATCTTGAATCCAAATCCACACCAAACCAGATCCATCCAAACACCAATCCCTACGAAATCCAATCCATAATCCAGGAGTGCAGGAAATCAAACATCAATCCATAGGTCCCTATGGATTACATCTGGTTTTGAGAAGGAGTCAACCACCACTATAGAACAACTATTTTTCCCACACCTTCCCCTAAATGGGACTGACTCAATTCTGGTCTTCCTTCAGTTCAGAGAATGTAGCTCTTAATATAGTGCATTGTATAGCAATATGTAAGGAGGAAGCAAATCTTGATTTGACCTACTCACAGCTTTGTAGATCCAGTCCCCCACCTCTCTCTTATCTTCCCACTCCAAGTTAGTTATCCAGAGTTTCTTCTAGGCCAGAGATGGGGGAAATGTGTCCCTTTTATGATTTGTGGACTTCAACTTCCAGAATTCCTGAGCCAGCATGGAAAAACAGCATGGCTGGCTCAGGAATTCTGGGAGTTGAAGTCCACAAGTCATATAAGGGCCATGCTTCCCCATCCTTGCTCTGAATCTAGATGGTGAACCTATGGCACGTGTGCCCGAAGTGGCACGCGAAGCCATGTTGCCTGGCACGTGTGGCATCGGCTGTTCCTCTTCCAGGTTTCTGGCACACATGTGCATGCAATGATCAGCTGGCCTTTGTGCATGTGGCAGTGCTGGAAACGAGAAAAGCTGGTATTTCATTTTCCAGTGTTAGCATGAACGCTGGCCAGCTGATTGGCATGTGTGCACGCATGGCAGTAGCTGGAAGACTTGCCATTCACACACCAGAACTGAGAAGTAAATTGTTCAGCATGAGCATTCCCCCTGGGCAGCTCCCCTTCCTGATCGTTGCCCAGACAAGCAGGCACTCGCTCCCATTTTGGCACTCGGTCCAAAAAGGTTTGCCATCACTAGGGTCTAGAGCAGTGTTTCTCAACCTTGGCCACTTGAAGATGTCCGGAGTTCAACTCCCAGAATTCCCCAGCCAGCGAATGCTGGCTGGGGAATTCTGGGAGTTGAAGTCCGGACATCTTCAAGTGGCCAAGGTTGAGAAACACGGGTCTAGAGTGTTTTAGTTTCTTGGAGGTTAAAAAAACCAATTGGGAAAAGGAGAAAAAACTTGTGTCAGAGGTCCAAAACTGGACTTTGATTGGCATTCCCCAAAATATGAGTGAAGACTGAACAAATATCATTTAAGTTAAAATAAAATACAGTTAATATGATCACAGCTGGCCTATATTTAATCACTTCCCCTTTCCACTGCAATAAAAATGTCAGTTTGGCATCGTAACTTTTGAATAGGCCCTTGGGCCAAAGGAATTAGACATCTCTAGCTGTATATTTGTAAACAGGCAAAACTTTTCGGCTGTCAGTTGGACTCTATTGCTATTCCGCAGACATATTTAAGTTTCCCAAAAGACTGTCGTCAAGCTTGGAGGGCCATAATTTCTCCTCCATTCTTTCTCCGTGCTTCAAGGAGGTTTCCTCCTGTGTATTTGTTCCTTGTAAGGTTTGAAAGATTGTTAGGTTAAAGAGGTCTCTCACTTAAATCACAGCGCCAGGTTAATGGAGATCTAGGACACATTGATTCCCAGTGTATCTCTTTCTTCCATAGTACTCAATGGTGGATTATCTTTTAGGGGTAATTGCTGGGTTCCACAGAAAATAACAGAAAACCACAAATACGTAGATAATATGTATATATACTCTGTGTGTGTGTGTGTGTGTGTGTGTGTGAGAGAGAGAGAGAGAGAGAGAGAGAGAGAGAGAGAGAGAGAGAGAGAGCATATGTATACTTTATGATAAATAATTGTAACTATGATTGTGACCTATTACTTTCTTTTTATATGTACACTGTAAGTACTAGTAGGAGCCAAGGTGGCGCAGTGGTTAGGGTGCAGTACTGCAGGCCACTTCAGCTGACTGTTATCTGCAGTTCAGCGGTTCAAATCTCACCGGCTCAAGGTTGACTCAGCCTTCCATCCTTCCGAGGTGGGTGAAATGAGGACCCAGACTGTGGGGGCGATATGCTGACTCTGTAAACTGCTTAGAGAGGGCTGAAAGCCCTATGAAGCAGTATATAAGTCTAACTGCTGTTGCTATTGCTACTAGAGACAAATTCCTTATGTGTCAGATCACATTTGGCCAATAAACAATTCCTGTTCTGTTCTGTTCCATTCTATTCATAGATGCCTGAGCAGGCATCAGAATTTCATTTTTTTTAATGGGTGCCAGTGTTTTCACAGAAAAAAAAGTGACAATAAAGTTTATCTTATCTAACAGTGCAATAGTTCAATTCAGTTGTTCTGGAGAGAGCATCACTCTGGGTGTTTGGGGAAAGCAGACCTATGTTTATTCTAAAAAGGACTCCAGGGCTCTCATCATGTTGCTGCATTTGCTGATGATTTTATTTACTTATATGACTTTAAGCTGTATTTGTTATTCTTATAAACACATCAAGGAAGCAAATATATCTAATACACTTTCCTCCTCCTGTTTTCCTCACAACCACCCTGTGAGGTGGGTCGGACTCAGAGAAAGACTGGCTCAAGATCCCCCCTAGTGACTTTCATGCCTAAGGCAGTACTAGAACTCAGAGCCTTCCGGCTTTTAGGCCAGCCCCTTAGCCATTAGACCAAACCATCTCTCCTTTCCCTCTGGGCCTCCTGCTGTCATCTGATTAATTTCCAGCAAGATATTTGAGGATATTTTTACCTGACAATCCTGAAATGAAATCGAGCTATCTTCTAATCAAACTATCCAAACTTTGCTGCCTCTTGGTCCTCTGGAATGCAAATTCACTCCCGCCTGGGAATCAAGACTACATTCTACCACCGCCTTGATAACTTGGGAGGATGAGGAAGGCCAGTTGTACAATCCAACATGTCCTTGTGTCAGATATGCACTAGTATCTGTCTCGAGGTCTGCAATAAATACTTCCCATATTATAGCAATAGCAATAGCACTTAGACTTAAATACTTATATATTGTAAAGCTTCACAGTGCTTTACAGCCCTTTCTAAGCGGTTTACAGAGTCAGCCTCTTGCCCCCAACAATCCGGGTCCTCATTTTACCCACCTCGGAAGGACGGAAGGCTGAGTCGACCTTGAGCCTGGTGAGATTCGAACTGCCAAACTGCTGGCAGCCGGTGATCAGCAGAAGTAGCCTGCAGCACTGCACTCTAACCACTATGCCGCCACAGCTCTGAATCCATCCCGTAATAAATAGAAGCATTCTTGATACTACTGCCAGTCTGAACATCACTTTTCCTCCAGAGAAGCATCAGCTTTGGACATGTAATATTGCAAATGATAAGCATAATCAGAGTTCATGTGAACGAATCTCTTGATTTATGCATTACTTTTCTTGCAGCTTCCATCAAGATTGTAAGTACCCTATTTTCAAAATAGGCGACGTCAAGAAACTGGATCAGCAGCAGATTCAAAGATTGTGTTTATTCTAGTAACAAGGTGCAGTAACAGATCCTGGAAAACGTATCTCCGTCTTTCTCTATTTCATTTTGCATTTCTAGGATTTCTTCTTATTCCCCTCTTCTTTCCTTCATGTGTTCCTTTGATAGTTCCTTCCTTCCCCATTCTTGCGGCCAGGTTTGCATTACGTCACGCTGCAGAAAATGCCTAGTGCTGCCTGGTGATTCCAATTTCACAACTGAACTTTCCAATTTGCCAAGAATGATACCAGCAAACAGTTCAGGCACTGAAATGGGAAGAACACCCAGATGCCAGAGAAATAATCTATCAAGTCACCCAACTGTACTGAGCATAAAAGATGGAAAGTTCTTGTTGCAACTGCTAGTCATTATTCATAGCAAGGGACAAGTTGGGATGAATAAAACAAAAATGGTTATAGGCAATTTTCATCTTTAAGAGAGTTTAGAATTTAAAACAGCTTATTCCTGAGATACGATGACCTCCGTAGTATTTACTCATGCTGCAAACTTTATCCCATTCTGTGGGATTTTAGTGGCAGTAGGTCTAGAATGCCATGTTTGACTGATTGCATAACAACATAATCCAAAAGTTCCATTGCCATTGATTTTTTAAAAAATATTCAGATAGAGAACATGAGGAAAAGCAGACAAGATAATGCAAGTGGTAATAAAACTGATAGATTAAGAGAAAGCAATACAGTGGAGGAGAAACTTAACTAAAGACTTCTGACTGTAGAAGATGGAATTCTGCCAACTTAGTGAATCAGCTATAAGGACAATATAGCAATCTTTTATCTCATACCACACAGAAAAAGTCACAAAGAGGAAAGTGTCATGCGAACCAAGTAGAGACAATTCATATTTTTTCTATAACAAATATCAGGAAGTTAATTGAAGTGACCTAGAAAATAGATGGTGTAGTTTTGTAATTTCACCACTTTGCAGATGAGCCTTCCATACTTTCCAGATGGCCAAAGATACAATTTCACAAATCTAAAGCCAACAGGTATAATATTCTGCCAAGCCTGGAAAAGAAGCCACGGGGTTGAAACAGCTAGAATGGCTCCCTCATATAAAATCACTAATTATACAGTTGTGCTTTCTCTTTTAGAAAACCTGCCCTGATTTATTCTGGGATTGGTAAAAAGATTTCTCAACTATGTCTGAAACAATTGGTGCTTACATTTTCCATATATTACAAATATAGTCAAATTAAGTGAACTTCTCATGAAGTTATAATTGTGAAAGCTCATCCTCAGATTATTTATACAGGTAGCCGTTGACTTACAAGTTTGCCTACTTCAAAGTTACAATGGCATTAAACGAAGAGACTTATGACCATTATCTCACTTATGACCATTGCACCATTCCCCAGGGTCACGTGATTTACATTCAGATGCTTGACAACTTGACAACATTATATGAGTGTCCCAGGTTCCCGTGATCATCTTTTCACCTTCTGGCAAACAAAGTCAATGGGGAAACCAGATTCACTTAACAAGAGTGTTACTAATTTAACAACATTCACTTAGCAAAGGTGGGAAGAAGCATTGTAAAATGGGGCAAAACTCACTTAACAAATTTCTCTCTTAGCAACATAAATTTTGAGCTCAATAGATGTAAGATGAGTACTACCTGTATATCTTTTTTTAAATCTAGAAACAGAACTGGCACATGTGCTGAATCTCTCTCCCCCTCTCCCTCTCCCTCTCTCTCTCTCTCTTTCTCTCTCTCTTGCAGTGTAACAATGAACTTGCAAGGGAAACTAAACTCAGAGAGAATGACTGGCTCAAACTCATCCATGAGCATGATGGTCAGTTGAGGCTTCAACCTGAGCTTCTTGAAAGACAGCTCAATATCCCTGGGGCAGGTCTTTGTGAATTTCCACAATTACATTTAAGACCCAGCACATCAAACAGTCCTTATTATCCTTTTCTCTCATTCTTTTAACACAATAGGCACATTCCGTCTTGCACTAGACTAATGTATTGCTAATTATAGAATAACATCAATAGAATAAATCAGTCACTCCATAGAATTCCATGATTTGTCACCCTGTAGTGATATCAATAAAGGAGAATATTTGAAGCTCAAGGTTGAATTGAGGTGTTCTCAATGCTCTCTCAGCTGGGTTGTTTTCTTGCAGATGTTTTGTTACTTTTTTAAGAAAACAATTATTCATCTATTAAAATAAGATTCAAAAATACCAAAGGAAATAGTAGGAAAGATAGGGGAAGGGAAAGGAGTGGGGGGGGGGGAAGGAGGGAGAAAGAAAAGACATTGACTTCCAACTCCCTTTGGTACAGTACAATAAAATAGTAACATCAAACCTCAACTTTTCACTAGTTTATAGTATAAACTGGTCATTTCTATAACAACAAGCCTATCTAATCGGTACAACCCAAAATCAAAGTTTCTTTTTTTCCCTCAAAAGTCCAGAAACAGCTTCTAAGTAGAAACAAAAGTAGTTGTATTTCTGTCTTTAATCAAAGCAGTGAGCTTGGCCATCTCTGCTAACTCCATCAACCTCTGCAGCCATTGTGAGAATCAAAGTCTCCTTCCATCTCCAGACGTTTCATTACTGATGATGTTACCTAGTTTGGGTAAAATGAGCCAAGGTGGCGCAGTGGTTAAATGCAGCACTGCAGGCTGACTGCTAGATCAGCAGTTCAGCGGTTCAAATCTCACCGGCTCAGGGTTGACTCAGCCTTCCATCCTTCCGAGGTGGGTAAAATGAGGACCCAGATTGTTGGGGGCAATATGCTGACTCTCTGTAAACCGCTTAGAGAGGGCTGAAAGGCCTATGAAGCGGTATATAAGTCTACTGTTATTGCTATTGCTAATGAAACGTCTGCAAGAAAACAAGCAAGCTCAGAGAGCACCAAAGACCCCTCACACTGTAGTGAGTCAAGAAGTTTTGTACTTCTTTCATGCTAGAACCTTTTCCGCTTTCCATAAAAGATAAAATCATTTAGGGAGGTAAATATACAAAAGCTACTATTTCCTCATTTATTCCTTTCTGAGCTCGGGAGTCTTCTATATTCCATCTGCTAACAGAGCGTCGTTGGGGAACTCCAGTTGCCTAACCAGAACCTACCTAACCATAATATCACCACCTTTACTATACCAAAGGAACACTTCACTAAAGAAGACTTCCGTGATATTTCAACAGTTTCCATAGCTCAGGAAACTGGTTGTTAGTTTTATGCAGAGGACGAAACACAGTCAAAATGGCATTTGGATTTGGAGACCCACTTGAAAAAACCCTCCACAACCTTCCCTTTGATCACATCTTAATGAATTGTGACAAAGAGATACCAGATGTATACAGAAGAGCAACATATGTCCGTGTGTCATTCAAACAATTAAGAATGTTATTTACTTTCTTTGCTGCACGGTAAGAATGCTTTAGCAAAAAAGGAGCACCAGTTCTACTCTTCCAATTGCAGAAGAGAAGGGCATATTCTGACTAGTAATACAATTAATTGATTCCCTGTTTCTAAAGAATCAATCTGATCAATTGTGCAAGACATGATTTTGTTCACATTGGTTAGGAATATATGATGAATGATAACACAATATGGTTATCCTAAAATAGGATTTTCAAAAATAAAAAAAAAATGGGAAGGAAGGGTAATGAAGCAATGCCCAAATCTTAAAACTCACATCCACATATTGTGCACTTTCTTCTTGATAATTTGGCTTACGTCAATGAAAAGTTATCCCAAAAAGTGTTTTGTTAGAATAAGAGATAGGAAACTCACATTGTTCAGTTTTAATAATATCTCAATGAATGAAATTTCATTAAAAAAATAATTTTGTGTGGAAATGCAAAACCAGGATCTTTCATTAATATATCAAAATAAAACCTTGTTAGCACAATATAACAAAATATATCCAAAATGCTTTAGCAAAACTATGAACTTTGCCATACGTGTTTTATTAGTGAAATGATAAAATGGTTTGGAATTAAATTTTACAATTTCACTTTGCTTCAATTTAACTAAACAGTATTTTGAGCAATGTAACAAACAAGAAAAAATAACTTTAAGAATAGCAATCCAGAGGGGAGGGAGAGGAAAGAAGGAAAGAAGGAAGGAAGGAAGGAAGACCAGAATCACTGAACCAGAGGAGCATTTAAATCAGGTAATAAAAATATTTAATGTTACGTAAATACATAGTATTTTATGCCCCTTCTCTCTGTATGTCTCTCTTTCTTTCTCACGTAACAACTGCAAGATACAGATTTAAACCAGTGGGGTTTAGTTCAGATTTCCATTGAGGTTCATTCACATACCTGTGTAAAATCAGAGATTTCTTTCTTGGAATTTAAATGTATTATTCTATGTCTTGCCATCTGAAATGATGAAGAACAGACCTTGACTTTCTTCTGTGTGCCATATTTTCAGATATTTCAAGAATGTTTTTATATTTTACATTCTATACAAATGCTTTACTTGGAACCCAATGGGAAAATGGAAGGAGTAGCAATAATAATGCAAATGCAATAAATTATAAAGTGAACCCTGAAAAAGAAGTAATCATATAGTCGACAAATGTAGCCTATTCCATTGGGTCTCGCTTTATCAGTTCATTTTACAAATCTAAAGTTTTGAAATATTACCTCAATCGTCATTCATTAATATTGCTTATAAACCGGCCTTTGTAGATAAACATCTGGAAGAAATTAAGAGAAAATAAAATACATTTTGTGTAGAGTACAAACATAGCTAATGCTTCTCCAGGCATCTCATTAGGCAGTTCTTCTCTGAGCAATTGTTTCAGGATGGCAATAATGCAGAGTTGGGTTCCTACCAGTTCACACCTATTCGGTAGAACCGGTTCGTCAAATCTACCGAACCGGTTAGAAGAAGTTCCACCAGTGGACCCGGAAAGCAGGCCACACCTACAGAAGAGCTTCCAAAAAAATTTGAAACTCACCACTGCAATAATGAAACATTAGTAGTGGAATTAACTGATTAATTATTTCCAATCATATCTTTTGAAAGAGGAGCCACGTATCATGAGAGTCGTAGGTTTCTAGCATTACCACAAACACCATTGTTCTTTCTTTTCTTTCTTAACATGTTTCCTCTGTGAAGAAAAATGATGGGGACAGGGCAGAGAAAAGACAAGAAGATGACAAATAGAAAGACCCTCTTCCTTAGGAGTAATTTGTACTTCGCTCTCCTGATCTTTGATTGGAAGAGCTGACTCTGTGTCGCAGCCTTTCCTTCCCAGCCCAAGGACTGCGACCAGCCACAAGTGAAAATGCCACATCTAATCAAGCTAATCCTCCCTTGAGGGATGATTGAATAAGAATATTATTTTTAAAGTAGGCATGGGGGAGAGACTCATACTTTGAAAAACAAGGAGGCAGCAGGCAGAAAAAGAAACCAGACAGGATGAGACTATCACTTCCTTCCAGATAGAAAGTTCAAACGAATTCCTCATTGCCTGTAAAACACAGTTATAACATGTTATGGGTTATGGGGCTTGCACTCCAGATTCATAATTCTTAAGTACAGTGTATCCTGCAGATGTCATACATAGAGTAGATATAAGTGGGATTCATTGTGCTGTTTGTTTAATGGCTAATAGAACATAAATAAAATGAGTGAGTTAGAGTTTGCTTTCAGTAAATGGAGTTGGTGATTGATCTATAACAAACCCTTAGAATTCAAAGAATGGCTATCAGGAAGAGTTGATAATGTCATCATGATTTCATCTGTATTAGTATAGAGCAGTGTTTCTCAACCTTGACAACTTGAAGATGTCCGGACTTCAACTCCCAGAATTCCCCAGCCAGCATTCGCTGGCTGGGGAATTCTGGGAGTTGAAGTCCGGACATCTTCAAGTTGCCAAGGTTGAGAAACACTGGTATAGAGGATAAGGGGTTTTTTATTAGAAGTAGGGAGACAGAGGTTCTAGACTCTAGACCATTCTCAGACAAAGAAAGTCACTCTGGGACTTTGGGCTGGTAAAACTCTTTGTCCCTCTTTTCAAGACCAGTTTATCTCACATAACTACTCTGTGAGGAAAGATTGGGGGAATGAATGCTATGAGTACAACTTTGAGCTCCTGAAAGAAAAAGTGAGTTATACATACATACAATTTCTGTCTTGGAAGTTCTCATTAACCTTCCATAGTCTTCTCTACACACTTATACACACACACAGACACACACTTTCCCCCTTTCAGAGAAAAACAGAGATTGTAGAAAAAGGAAACAGGGTAAGAATATGAGAATACAGGTATGAAACTGCTTGAGATAGCTGATAATTGCTTCAGATCCTCGTATTATAATTCAAGTAGAAAAGTTCATTCTTGTATGCTGCTAATGAAGTCCCTTTTATAATCAAGTTAGGTCCCCCTGTTAACTAGCAACCCTAAAATAATGGAATTATTATCCACTATTGACTTAAATATACAAATTGGCATCTGTAATACATAATAATGTATTAATAATCGAATACACCAAAAATGTCAGTTTGTAACTAGAAAAGAGCACAAACGTTTCCCATATTTGCCATTCAGATCAAAGGACACAAATACATACTTGCTTCAGGATATTTCCAGGATATCTACAAATAGATACAAATTCAAAGATATTCACCCAGTGGTATAATTAATCAGAAATACACTGAGAAGCAAAACAAATAAAAAAATAAGATACTTGCTATGTGGATCCACTAATTTCTCACACCTAAGACTAGTAAAGATTCTCATTTTAAACAAGGCAGAAGATCTGTTTGGGGGGAAAATGACAAGGACTTGCTTTAAAGAAATTTTAAACATCAGTAGAAAAAAATTCATATGAAATATACATATCACATGTTGAGCAGATATAAGAGATGACCAGGCTAAGCCGAAGGGAGAGATCAAACATGTCACCTTCATTCCCACCAGAACTCTAAGCCCAGCCCACCTTGATTTCCATTGACTCTTATCTACCATCAATTTACTTGGGCTATTGGTAGTTCAAATTCTTGTAGATTTTAAGCTTGCAATAAATCTTTATAACATTTGAATTGACTGGATCTTTTGATTTCCCTGGCACTTGACAATAATTTTACAAAAAATAATATGTATTAAACCTCATATCTTTTTTTCCTAAATGATTAAATGATCAAACTTGAACATTGGGCGCTATCTAATAAAATGAAATTCAATGGTGAAAAGAGTAAGATTCTACATTTAGGCAAGAAAAACGAAATGCACAGGTACAGTATAGGTGGTGCCTTGCTCAGTAGTAGTAACTGTGAGGGGGATCTTGGAGTCCGAGTGGACAACCGTTTAAATAGGAGCCAGCCGTGTGCAGCAGCTGCCAAAAAAGCCAACACAGTTCTAGGCTGCATAAATAGAGGATAAATAAATAAATACCACTTTATAATGCCTTGGTAAGGCCATACTTGGAATACTGCATTCAATTCTGGTTGCCACGATGTAGAAAAGATGTGGAGACTCTGGAAAGAATGCAGAGAAGAGCAACAAAGATGATTAGGGAACTGGAGACTAAAATATATGAAGAACGGTTGCAGGAACTGGGTATGTCTAGTTTAATGGAAAGAAGGACTAAGGGAGACACGATAGCAATCTTCCAATATCTCAGGGGTTGCCGCAAAGAAGAGGGAGTCAAACTATTCTCCAAGGCACCTGAGGGTAGAACAAGAAGCAATGGGTAGAAACTAATCAAGGAGAGAAGCAACTTAGAACTGAGGAGAAATTTCCTGACAGTTAGAACAATTAATCAGTGGAACAGAAGTTGCCTCCAGAAGATGTGAATGCCCCAACACTGGAAGTCTTTAAGAAGAGGTTGGAGAGCCATTTGTCTGGAACGGTATAGGGTTTCCTGCCTAGGCAGGGGATTGGACTAGAAGACCTCCAAGGTCCCTTCCAACTCTGCTATTGTATTATTGTATTATTATTAATCTAATTGTGCTGTAACTGTAATTCCCAAATTCCTTGATGATAAGAGAAAACCAACTGGAGAGGGTTGCCTTTCCTAAAAACCTATTTAGATAATTGTCTAAAGTTGCAACTTCCTTACCAAGCCTTCCATTTCAGGAAAGAGAGATATTTTTCAATCCTAGGGCCACATGTAATATTTCTGCTATGGAAAATTGCACACTACAAATGACTGGAAAAATTGTTAATGTTTTAGTGTAATGCACAAATATAATTTCATGAGTTATGTGGGCATAATCACCCAGTGTGTCAGTATAATATATAGCAGAGGCTTTCTCTCTTTCATGTTGACGTTAATTTTGATGAGTAATTTGAATAAACATTTGTTAACTAGCAAAAAATGGCCTGTTATGATATCCCATTTTTCACCAAGTTATACAGAGATTAATTAACAAACTCTGATTTTTTTTTCTATGTCAAATTTATTTAATGCTGTTCCAGATCTGCAATTAATACAGCAATGATGCATCTATACCCATACATGTGTTTGTATCAAGCACATATACATACACATTCAGAAAGCCAGACAAGTTTTACATTGTTGTTAATGCAATAATCTTTCTTGCCATCAGACTAAATCTAAACAGTTTTTCTATCAATTGTAAGATTCTGCTAGGTTTTAGTAGAAGCCACTCAGGAAATTTTTCAACATATGTCTTAGGCATACTTGAATATATCCAGCCACATGGAATCATTGGTGCTAGCCAGATTGTAAACTAAACAGCAAATACCATCATTAGCCACTGCCAAAATGGATGCCTATTGCTCCAAGAAATGCTTGTTTCTAATAATATGTAGATATATGCACATAGCGTTAGCCTCGTGGGTTAGTCAAAAGCCCATTCAGAAGTATTGGTTATAACTTTATTATAAGATTACATTAAAAGAATTTTGCAGCTCTGAAAGTGTGTTTCTACAACCCAAGATTCTAAGGAAGGTCCCTTCTGAGATGTTTGCCACAGTGATAAGCTACCACTTGTCTGACTGTTGCCTCGGCTGTGGTGCTTTCCCCATCCCCCAAAGTCATTCCCACATGCCACTATACATACCTGTCTTTATCAGTTATGGAATTAACTCCTTCCTTTTCTTGCCTCTATGAGTATTGTTTGGTGTGATGACTCATAAGATAATCTAGTAAACCACAAGAAGGCACCTGAAAGGCAAGAACACTCAAACTAGCACAAATTTGAAAGAAAATTCTTGCCAGGCCTTCTAAACAACATTCTTCAGGCAAGTTGCTTACATTTTTTTTAAACTGGTCACAACAAAGAATAAAGTAGCAACGAAGAGGTCGTATCTAGACCTCTTGGACTAGAAGACCTTCAAGGGCCCTTCCAAATGTGTTCTTCTGTAGACATTTTTTTCCAGGCATGAATCTTGCAATGTTGGGAATAAATATGAGCTCTTCAAGGAGGCAAGGGCAAGGAAGAGTCACAGCAAGGATTTTAGGTATATATCCTATGTTGTTATCGTTGTAGGTCATATTAACATGATCTTGTAAACCTGCTTGAAATCTCCACTGTCTCTTTTTAAGGGCAACAATATTAAGGTAGAGCTGTTCTGGGCCCAGGGGTGGGTTTCAGGCGGTTCACGGCAGTCCCCGCGAACCGGTTGGTCGGCGAAACCGAAAGTAAGTAACTTCCGGGAACGCCGAAGGGTCCACCCGCCCGCCTGCGTTTCTTACCCGGTTTTGACGAGTTCTGCACTTCCACGCATGCGCAGGACGCATACAGCGCCTGCGCGATCCTCCAGGAGCAGCTGGAGCATCGCACAGACGTTAGTACGCATGCGTGCACTGTGCGCGTGCACAAGGACGCCGCCGGCCCCGTTCCAACCGAACCGGTTGGAACGGGGCGAGAAACCCACCCCTGTCTGGGCCACTTTCTCACACTGCCTACTTTCCCAGAGCTGCACAAACATTCACTTTTCCCCAGTGGTGAAATTCAATTATTTATTTATTTTTACTACCGGTTCTGTGGGTCTGGCTTGTTGGGCGTGGCAGGGGAAGGATACTGCAAAATCTCCATTCTCACCCCACTCTGGGGCCAGTCAGAGGGGGTATTTGCCAGTTCTCCGAACTACTCAAAAATCTCCGCTACCGGTTCTCCAGAACCTGCTGGGTTTCACCCCTGTCTTTCCCTCTTCCTTCTCAAGGCCAGAGCTTAATTTCTCTCCAATAAAGGTAACCCAAATGTGGAAGAAATAGCATGCTTTTAAAATCCAGAATCCCACAGAACAAAGTTTCCAACATCATTTTAGTTTTCAACCCCTCCAAAAAGAAAAATCCCATAATGACGCTGCAACCTTTACTCACTACTTTGAACGAAGTCCAACTGAAACCAACATCACTTGCTTCTGAGTGAAAATAAATAAGATTTGAACTGTTACTAATTTTATGGCTGTACAATATGACTTCCTTCCATATAAAACAGAACTTCAGCCTTCATCACCTACCACAGAAGCATGGAAGCATTAAGACTGTTGTTTTGCACATCTACTTTGCAGAATATACTATATTATAAAACATTCTGCTAGTACGGGTAAAAGTGAACCTCCTACATCAGGGTTTCTTAATCACAAATAAAAACACTGCAGCATTTCTTAGAAGCATTCGGTATCCATTACAATGCATGCGAATGAATGAAATGTTTTCTTTGTTATGACAAATGCCTTACTCTAGAAACAGAAATGAAGGCTGCTGTGCTTATATAAATTATTAAGTCTGAATTCTGCTTCTTCTTGAACTTGTTTATCCTTGTCCTGTTGCAGAAAATGACAGGCTTAGACTTCTCAGGATACAGGAAGAGTTTATTTGGCAGCCAGGTTCAGAAAGCTGACACATAGCTAGCATTGGAAATTCTGAACAAACTTCATTATCGAAGCACACATTCTTATACATTCTCAAAGGCAGCGTAACACGGAAACACTTAACTCATTTCTCAGTGGTTACCTTGAGGAACAAGCCTTATAAGGAGATGGGGTCTTACTTCTCCTTGGGACACAGGTATGGACTATGTATCTTTATGCGAACTTTAATTGAGCCTTGTGGTTTTGGACTTTTGACATAGGGACGTTGGCCTGAACATCTTGTGGTTAGAGGCTGATGACATTTCCCTGTGCCTTTAAGCAAGCTTATAACTGTCCCTTTTATGCCACGTCTTCATTCTTATATTTTAATTCATATTTTATTCTACTTTAGTCCAGTTTTGTCAAACCTAATGTGATATAGCCCCTTCTGGATGTACAGAGGTTTTGAAACCTGCTTTTATTTTATTTATTTATTTTTTCAATTTTTTATTTTATCAATTTCATATATACATTCACAATTATATGATCTCATAACTGTTATTAATAATATGTATTTATAACAATTTTTTCCCTACAGTTGACAATATACTTGAAGATTGCTTTCTTACCATCCCATAGATCCATCTTATCTTACAACGGTCCTACTTCTTCTTCCTTCCCTCCCTCTTTCCTTCCCTCGTTTCTTCTCTCCTACTCTCCTTCCTTCCCTCCTTCCTTCCCTCCCTCCTTCCCCCTTCCCTACCTCCTTTCTTCTCTCCTTCTCTCCTTCCCTCCTTCCTTCCCTCCTTCCTTCCTTCCCTCTTTTCTTCTCTCCTTCTCTCCTTCCTTTCCCCCTTCCTTTCCTCCTTCCTTCCCCCCTTCCTTCTCTCCTACATTCCCTCCTTCCTTCCCTCCTTTCTTCTCTCCTTCTCTCCTTCCTTCCCTCCTTTCTTCTCTCTTTCTCTCCTTCCTTCCCTCCTTGAAACCTGCTTTTAAAAAGCCCTTAGCAAAAGAAAGATGGCATCAAGTCAGCATCATAGGTCACATATTTATTGGTAGCAGATCTTCTTCTCAGCTGTATGAACAGGAGATTGCTCAACCTTTAAAAGTGAGCTAGCCAGTATTAAATTGCTTACATTATAGAAGCAGGCCACCAAACTCAGAGACAGATCCACAGTTCTGATACGATAGGATTTTGCACTACTATTCTAAGCAGAGGGCCAAATACAATTATTGAACCAATGAGACTAGTACATTTTCCTTGTATCTCCCCAGCTTGATACTGAATGCCAGGCAAATATATTTCTCTCAATGCTCCTGGGTATCACATAATTCTTGTTATCACAGAGTGATATTCCATCAAGGACATAGCTGTCCAAACTTTGATACAGTCCCAGATTAACATGGGACATTTATTTAGTAAAAATCCATGCTAAGCTCTGTGGATTTAAAACCTTTTAAATCTAAGACACCACGTGAAAATGCCATTATTCAGCATCTGTGTCTCTTTGTCCTTAGTCGTAATATCCCACCCTGCAGAATTTTTTGACAAAAAACAGCTGCTGGAATGAAAGAAAGAGATATTGAAGAAGTAAAAATCATGCTCTTCTTGATTTATGAAGCTCAGCATAAATACATTAATCAAAACTCTATATAGTTGAAAAGATATAAAAACAAACCGGAGCAGTTCTGAATGAATTATGAAAGTTATTCAATACAAGAAACATTACTCACAGATTTATGGGGCTATGTGGATAATAATATAGGAATCCCCCTCACTTTTTTTAAAAGAAAAAGATAGTAAGGAAAAGGAATGAAGGATCAGAAATTAATCTGGTGAGTTACTCTAATAGATAGGAAGCCTGTATTAATTGGAAATATTTGGGATTTCAGTGCTGCACAGACCTTTGCTCAATATTGCCAATTGCTTTTCCTATTCAGGAAAATACACAACCAATCCAGTCATACAAACAAGTGTATTTTTATTTCCATCTATATTCATTACATCAACATTCTTCAAGATGTTTTTGGTTTAAACTTCATCCCCTCTGTGCTTGCCACAAGACATCAAATTAAATTAATTGTAATCAACTGGAACATGTATAAATTAAAAGTTCATTTTGAAAACTCAGTCTAGAGAGGATAATCAGTAAAATTAACTTTTGAAGGATAATAGTATCTGAATACTAAAAAAAAATTAAATACATGAACATTTCTGATATTTATCTAAAACTACTGTATTCTTCATTTGATATTATTTCATTGCTTAGTATTTAAAACAGTTTATACTGATGTAAATCAGCTGTAAATCATTGTTCATACATTAAAGTAATCATGACAATGACTTCTAATACATAATTAGCAATGTGTAATCCTTAATTTTAGAATGTTATGCAACTAAAACTTAGTTTCTACAGTGTTAATATTTTAAGAACCCTTTCTAAAAGCCTTTTCTTTTTCCAATTGAGAAATGTTTGTCCTTGACAAAGCAGAATCCATGGATGAAGAGAGAAAGTAACACCTTCAGCAAATGGGAAAAGACATTACGCAAGAAACCAACGATTGGAATATTATATGACCATTGCCAATTCCCTTAATATAGAATCTAACATCTGTCTTTCTTTTATGACCTTATGATAGAAATGCTATTTTGCACACAACCCTTTGAAAGCCTTGTGCGAACTAATTTCTACATTTTCATCTCTCCAACTTATTCAACAGTAATTGGTACCGATAGAAGAAGGTTCGTAGCTCAGGGTTGAAGTGAGGAGTCCATGGTGGTCTCTGCTTGTATTCTTGCAGACCCTTCATTACTGAAACCAGGTAATATCATAATATCATCAGTGCTAGCTGATGATTTCTAGCACTAATGATGTTACCTAGTTACTTACCCTCCCTTGGGTAATGAAACGTCTGCAAGAAAACAATGAAACCCAGAGAGAACCAAACAGTATGTGAACCATATATGAACAGAATTTGAGTACCCTCAACAGGATATGAAATTATTTTCCTTCTAAACCATCTTTACCAACTACCAACGACAAAACAAACAAAACATGAAAACAAAAACAAAACAGAATATTACTTATAAAAATCATGTAATCTTGTGCAAATCTTACTAATTTCAAAGATAGCCACAAAGAGACCTGTGATTGGATTAATATACTTTGGGTTTCATTGAATTAATCCAATTAATATTGTGGCAGCATGAGGCAGCTATGTTTATCTGGATTTAGCTTCATGCAGGGTTTAGCTGGATTTAGCTTCATGCAGTAATCCCTATCTACCTTTATTTGAAAATATTGTGGAAATGAAAATGTTGAACATAGAACATAGAATGGCTTGTTTTCCTAATGGGAGGGAGGGGAGGGGAGGGGAGGGGAGGGGAGGGGAGGGGAGGAGGGAGGGAGGGAGGGAGGGAGGGAGGAAGGAAGGAAGGAAGGAAGGAAGGAAGGAAGGAAGGAAGGAAGGATCCAAATTTAAAAAAAGACTAAGCTGAAAAAAGTAAGACACACTAATGAGAGTAGTTTATTAATTAGATTAATAAATTCAATTATTATCCCCAATCAGTTTGCAGAGAACAAACAGACAGGGCTGCCCAATTCTTAGATTATTACCACAGTGGCCACATACATCTACTGAGGCAGGCAGTTCCAGAAAACATTGAGTGTTCCATCAACAAGTCATATAGATAGATGATTGATAGATAGATAGATAGATAGATAGATAGATAGATAGATAGATAGATAGATAGATAGATAGATAGATAGATAGATAGATAGATAGATATGAAGGCAGGAATGGAGGCAGGCAGGCAGGCAGGCAGGCAGGCATACATACATACATACATACATACATACATACAAACATAGTTACATACATAGTTGCATACATACATTAGTGGGATCAAGTCAAAGGATGCTGACTTGCCTAGAATAACATGAACATTGTTGGGGTAAAGCTGAACTTAACCTTGGGAATACGGCTGTAAGAAATCCAAACTAACAGGGATTATCCTTAGTAAGGGCAAAGAATGCTTCATGCAATGACAGCAACATGGTAAGAAAATATGTGACTTTTTTTTCCTAACAGAGATGTTTAAAGAAGCTACTGAACAGAAGATTTATATCAACTCTGGGAAGCACCACTTTTGCTATTGCTTAGCTTAGATGGCTCATCAAATCTTTTCTTTTATTCTTTTGAATACTTTTTCCTGTTGTTTAAATGGGTAGCAAACCCCTTCCTTCCTGATCCCCAATGGGAGATCTTTGTTATCCCTTCTCACTCCCACATATGAATTATTCCACTATTGCCCTGGAGATATCATTATGAATTCAATTCACTCTACAGTCCTGGGTTGAAAGGATGCCCAGAAGAATTATGCTGCCTCAAAGGTTTGGAAATCCTTGTTTTCTTTCTGCTCTACGTTTCACAAATTATTAAAAGAGATGGTTAAAAATTAAAAAGCAGAGCTTATAGCTGAAAACCACCTTCTTTGGAGATGCGGCAAGAATTCTAATAATGTAGCTGATGCGTCCAAAACTATCTTCTATTTATTTTTGGCAAAAGAAATTGTTTCTATGACGCGTGCATGAATGTTCTAAAATCAAAAAATACCCTTGTAATACAGCGAGTGTTATGCCTTTTAAAATAATTATTCATTTTGAGAAGTTTCAGTCTATTTCTGAATTCCCTAGAAATACCTTGAGAAATTCTAAGTAACAAAATAAGGAATGGAATATGGTTTGCATGCCAAAATCAAGTTGCAGCAGATTTTCCTTTGCCATTTCAGAGCTGCTTGGCATAAATCTAAAAATTAAGCCTGCATTATAATATGGAGATAAATATGGTAAATTATTCTTGCCTGTTTTATATTTCCCATGCTGTTTCATATATGTACCTGATTATTAATGCTTATATATGTTGTATTTAATATTGCAGACTTTGAATTACATTTCATTCATTTTCCTAAATAAGACCATGTTATATAACCATGATGGCAAACCAATGGCACATGGAGCCATCTTTGAGGGCACATGAGCCATTGCCCTAGGTCATGTGCATGCCAGCCAGCTGATTTTCAGCCTTTGAAGGGCCTCCGGAGGGCTGGGGGGAGGCTGTTTTCGCCCTCCCCAGGTTTCAGGAAAGCCTCCGAAGCCTGGCAAGGGTGAAAAATGGACCTACCAGAGTTCAGGCCATTTTCAACTTCCGGAGGGCCCCACAATTATGAGCTTCACTCATAATTCTAAATCATTGTTGGAAATGTAACATTTGAACCAATGGCACTCAGGCCTTATATACTCAACTAAGAATGTTCTGCAATGAACTCATGCGCATGCCTATAAGTGAGGTTGTGATTACACTCTGATATTGCACATAATTAGTGGAGACATAAACTGCATTCAGACAATCAACATTTCACCTTAAGAAACCAAGATATGCATGTGTTCATTGAGATACAGTATGCAGTTATTCCATTATTTTCTCTATGTGAACAATGAAACAACTAACAGCTTTAATTTCAATCCAGGAACCATGGTTAATGGCCTTCAAACAAGATAGAATATGAGCGTCTTTTTAAAATTGATCTCTAGTATTTGATTAAAGTTATAATTAACTGTGGCTTCTGAGCGTTGTCTCTTAAATAACGAAAGAAACCTGAAGACTGATGACATAGGCAGTGATCCTCTTCTCTTTGCCTTGGTTATCAATTGAGGTTATCACTCCAATCCCAGAACCATCACAAAATTCTGCCACCCAACATTTGCTATACTAAGAATCCTAAACCTAGAAAGGATCAGTATGTCAGCGTTCCAAGTATCATGTAGAATTAAATCAGAGACCCAGACAACACTATCCTTAAAGTTCCAATTTAATAAATCAGACATCTTGGTATTATGCTATGGAATCCCAATACTGGACATGACATCAGAATTCCACCCCATCATGAACTTTTTTCATGATCTTGTCCCCACACCCACAATCCATCACATGATCCAATCTTCTTCTTCCACGCTGGCATCTACACCCAGCTGCTTCTGGTCAGGTGTCAAAGTGCGGAGACAAAGGATGACCTTGGCTTCTAGTAAAGAATGAAAATAATACATTCCACAATCCTACCCCTTCTATTCCCCCCTCCCATCAACTATACTAATGAAACAGCATAATGAAATAAGAGAAAGTGGGCAGGCCAAAATTCTAAAAGGAATATAATTGCAGGCCTGACACAGTGTGCTCTGGTATCACTATAGCTTTAATGCACAATATTCTAAGGACCATGAGTAGTAGTTCCCTCATCTGAAATTCCAGCACTGCCTAACATCCACTACATGTCAAGTCTCTTCTAACTGGCATAAGCAGCATCCTGGTTTCTCCTGGCATTGGTTCACCCAATTGTCTTTATACTCTTTTTTCCTTGAATCCATGAGTCAACCTGTCAACTGACCTCCTGACCATCAGGTGGCAAAAAGGCCAGTCTTTTTAAATCTCTTAGCTGAGATCTAGTAGTCATCTGGATCTGTACAGCTACTAGATAAGTGCTGTTGAACATCTGGAGTTTGAAAAAAGGGGTTCGGTGCAGAAGTTGGAGACTTCCTATGAGATCGACAGCATATTACAGCTTCTGATGTTTGCATCAGCATTCCTCTTGATTCTCCCGAACGTGTTTATTTTAGTAAGTTTCCCCTGAAGCTGTTTGGTCCCTTGAAACTTTCCATGTTTTGCTATTATGCCTGCTTTCAACTTCAGACTGTTCAAATTTTTTACACTTCTACTGATGCACGGAATCTGTGCGCTGGTATTATAAATGTTATTTACTATGGTATTCAATATTGTAACTTTCATTGTATAATTAGTTACTGTTTAATATAAATGTTAGTTTTGTTGCACCAAGATAACAGATTCTTTGTATTTTAATTTCATGGGTTAATAGGTTTTATAGGTTTAGTTATTTAAATTAGTTTTATAGACTCTATTTTGTTCATGTTGGTATCACTGCTTTACTCTATTTTATCTAGCAATATGTTGGCCATTAACCACAATAAAGTTTCTCTCTCTCTCTCTCCCTCTCTCTCCCTCTCTCTCCCTCTCTCCCTCTCTCTCTCTCTCTCAAAACTTCTCTCTTCTAAGCAAAGTAGTTTTGCATTTATTTTTATAAATTTTCATTCAAGAACTTTCAGTTCACTTCTCTAACACAAAATCATTTTTAATTTTTTTCTGCTTCCTAGAACTTTATATCACCTTCAGATTGAATAACATACCTCTTCAGCAAACCAAGATTATGCAAAACAAATGACTCTGCAAATACTACTCTTAAGTACTTATGGTCCAATGTTTTTCCACAGTTTTTTAAATCAATGTGGTATATATTTACCTCTCTATTGCTCGTCCCCCAATATCTAATAGTTTTCCCTTTAGCTCTTCATCTAAATTACCAATGAACACTGGGTCCAAAAGTAAATCCACTTAATAGACAAGAGTAGATATAGCCGGGGAGGAGGGCTATGCGTGTCACATCCGGAGGGTGGGGGCTGTGCACGTCACTTCCGCTTAGGGGGCATGATCCGGTGACGTAATCAGCACCCGGGTTTGTTTACTTTGATGACGTCACTGATCAAAAGTACTGATAATTTTCATTAAAAAAAGGTATGAACTATATCTACTGTCAAGGCCACTTTAGTAAACAAGTACTGAGAGACACTGTTTGAGCAAAGTTTCGGAGTCCGTACCAATGAACATGTAAATTGTAATGCTGGGTTGCGTTGATTCAAGAGCTGCAAAAACTGTTCTAGATAAAAGGGGCTCTAGATCAGAGAGTAAAGAAAGGCCAGAGGTGACATGATAGCATTCCAGTATCCCAGTATTTGAGAGGCTGCCACAATGAGGAGGGAGTCTATTTATTTTCCAAACCACGAGAGTGCAGGACAAGAAACAATGGGTGAAAACTAATCAAAAAGCAAAGCAACCTGGAATTAAGGAGAAACTTCCTGACAATGAGTCAGGAATTCACCAGTGGAACAGAAGTTGCCTTCAGAGGTTGTAGGTGTTTCATCACTGGGGGGTTTAAAGAGAAGACTGGACAGCTACTATCTGAAATGGTATACAGTCTCCTGCTTGAAGCAGGGGGGATGTGACTAGAAGGTCCCTTTCAGCTGTATCCCGATTGATCTTATTCAACTTCTCTTAGTTAATGGCCTTAACTTCTGTTGGCTGTTGATAAAGCATTTCTTTTCAGCTCAACCATAAACGAATTATATAGCAATGGCTTCTAGGGTAATTCCATAGTTATGCCATATTTTGATTATCTTATTGAGTGCCATAGTTAAAAATTGTGACATTTGCACAGAAAGAATCACTTTAAGAATAATAAGAGGCACAATGGTAAGATCGAATATGATATGTACCAAAACAGAAGGCACAAGATAACAAAGACATAATACCACCAAGTTAATTTGTGATCCAAAGCTTAATTCCTATGATTCTATCAAGCACAAGTAAAATGCTGCTGCTGTTGTTGTTGTTCAATTGGTTCTTCAGAATTGCTCAGTGGAATGGAAACTTTAAATAAGATTTTTTGGAGAAGCTAAACCCCAAACATTTTATTTGTTATTCTTTCAGCACTGGAATAACGTTTCTTTTCTTTTGAATATACCAGAGAAACTATTTAAATGTGATTGGTTTGGTTTTTCCAGCACTCTTGACTAAAGTTTTCATACAAATTACAAATGATGTCAACATAATTTCAAAAAATGTTTTTACACAGTACTGTAATCAGTTCTTCTATCTTCTGTAAGCTTCCTTCTTATTCTCCGATATTAATGTTTTGTATAACCACATTACATTATTCTGCTCTCCCTTTCATTTTCTCAATGGAATTTCTTACAAGTCTGCTTTCAGTTTTTCTTTACTTGAAATTCACAGGCATTCTGGGCTCAATCTCTTATTAGATTTCCCCCCCCGGAATCTGATTTATAATTGCTCCGGGTTTATCAGCTTTCTTTCTTGCATATGACTATATTGAGATTTAGTTTCCCTTAACATAAAACATTCAAATATTATGTGTCAGTTCTTCCCTCCAACCCAAAGCTCGCTATCTCCATATTGTCTCCTGTCTTCCCCATAGATTAGGCCAAGTAAAACACAGTTGATGCTTTAATATCTTCCACTGCCTTGTGAAAGATAAATTTGTTAGTAAAACAGGACTGAAACTTCTTGAAATGACCAGATTTGGCAGGCCTGGACTTACAAAAAAATGTCAGGGTAATTATATCCTCCATGACAACTAATTTATGCCCCTTTAAAAGATCTGTTTTGGATAAAACCATCTACATCTTCTCTTTGAATGGTCAGTGATACAAATTATTGTGGTGGTTGGTCACATAGTTTTAACCCAGATATTCTCAATAGGACCATCGTTGATTCCTTTTAGATGTCTGAACTTTGAGGAAATTTTAACATGCCCTCCTCTCTGTTATGCTTTCTACTTTTCTATCAAATACTTCAAAGTCTGATTCATTGCAATCATCCTTCTAGGTCTCAATCAGTGGCATCTGATCACCATGATTATGACAAAAGGATGGCCTGGAAATGTCACCTTACACACGCTTTCCTTATATACTTTTTATGTCCCATGTCTGATGAATTGGATCATGTGTGGGATTGCATGATTGGTCTATGTGGTCATTTACCCCCACTTCATCCCACTCGCAGACAAAAAAAACTGGGTTGATCACCTGGACCAAAAGTTTTGTCTTCTGAGTTTTTGGACTCCTATCAACAGCAGAGCTGATTTACCACCAGCCTATCAAGTACTTAGAAGGGGAGAGCTGGGCAGCACAAGCAAACGGCAGCTAATGACTTAAAAGCCAGCCATCAACACACCCAATCAAAATCTAAAAAGCCACTTACAACAGGGACTATAAATAACACACACACACAAGAGCACACGGTCTGCTACAGAGACGCTCCCTGAGGATGGGTCCCAGCACAAGTCTGAAAGCTCAGAAGACTAAACCTCTGGTCCCAGCAACTGACCCAGATTGGATCCTGCAACATTATCCTGAGAGACGCATATTTGCCTTCAATCATCACTTTTCTGTTATTACGTATATTAACTCTTTTTGCTTTCTGGTAAGAAGAGCTTTAGCTTATCTTGCTAACAGATTATTGTCCAACATCTCTCTGGGCCCAATTTGAAAAATATTGCAAGTATTGTGATCCTTGTTCAGGGATAAGTTTCAATACCTTATCTTAATTATTTGAAACATATGTGACAAAAATATCGGCTTAAATACAGTTTTGGTACTTTTACCTATGAAAAGCTCGTATTACAAGCTACTTCATTAAGGTGGCATTGAGTCAAGCTCAATTCAACACTTGGTACCTGCAAGGACATGAATCACTATGTAGTAACAACTTGTAGCTCTGCCAAGGACATCGGAATGTCTTGGATACTGTCCATCTACAATATCCATTGTGTTACCCTTCTATTTCCTTCAGTCTTGTGAAACAGAGATTACTTTTTTCAATCAAACATTCACACCACATTCCCAAAACATAGGAGTTTCTGTTTAGTGAACATTGCCTGGCGTTTTGCAGATAAATATGCAGGTAATAATACTAACTTTTTTCTCTCCATTGAGAACTGTGTGCTCTTTTTTCCAATCACCTAGCAATAGCAACCAGCTGCAGAGTTATCATAATGAATTTACAGGGAAAATGACAGCGCAATTCTATTCCCCTGACTATTCTGTTTCTCTTTAACAGTGTGGCAGAAAGAAAATTGACCCAACCATAAAACATCAGTCATTTGTGTGTGTGTGTGTGTGCGCGCGCGCGCGTGTGCATGAATATATATAGAAATACATACATACATACACTGTACACACACACACACTTTCTCTTCCTGTTTCATAGGTAAGAGATGAATCACTAGAGGAAAACGCAAAGTCCAAAGAGATGGACTAAATTCATAATTAAAAGACAATTTCATTTCACAGAATACAAAATGACAAGGGTTCTGCTGACACTAACAAGATCAGAAGAGCATGAAGCTGTTATTAATAAGACGGCACCAGAGCAGAAGCAGATCTCTGTTAAGCAGACTGTATTTTTCAGAAAACTGAATAAAACATTCCCAGAAAGTCAGAAGCCAGTTACAGGATTGTAGCATAAAAGTCCATTTAATAATGATATTTTGTGCTTCCCAAGTACCCTTTATTGCATTTGAAAGATTTTTTGGAAATCAGAGTTCAAACTCAGAGCCTTACAATTTATGGCTATTTCTACAGTATCATAGCTCTAGCTAAAACTACAAGGTTGAATGAACTTCTATACAGCATTGAACTGGGGGGAAACAGATTTTCCCCCTCATGTTCAACAGATATGACAAGGAGAATGTCCCTATCAACCTCATGGGTGGCCTTCAATCATACACAATTGGGCAACTATATAAAACACTTCAATGCAACCAGGAACCTCAATCTATATAGAACAATTCCGAACTATTTAAAGGAAGCAACACACTCTTGGAAAAATACTAACCATCTTGTTCTTGGTAAACTAGGATATAAGAAATGGTGTTTATTAAGATATGTTGGGATGGAGTTTCTGCCTATGATGAGTGGCTCCGTTCCAGGAAATAGAACAAATATTCTAACTAACAGTTACATACTTCCACTTGAAATTAAAGTACTAGTTTAAGCCTTAACAATGGAAGCAGTCCTTCAACCTAGAGCTGGAATTATAATGGCTCCAAAAATCATTCTTATTCCAATCAATTGTGATACTGAATATGCACGATTCTGAGTAAGAAGCTACATTGATTCTATGGCAGATCTATCAAAAATCAGATTTTTGAACCTCATAGGAGGGATCTCTTTTTCCATTTAAATTCCTAGAAACTTTTTATGCTCTATTAGCTCCACTTCTGCTAAAGAATTTCCTCCCACAATTTATTCAGTTCTTCTTGTCAGAATGGGCAGCTTGTATTCCAATTATGCCTATGTACCGTATTTATCTCTTATGGGAGACATAACTAATTAGGTAGTTAGTAACAAAACTACCACAAGCTTTCTTTAATCGTCCCAGACTAATGAGTTCTATACATTTCACCAATTATCTGCATGACGTATTATAATATTTTGATATCAGTACATGTCATCTAGTACATTATTGAAGTTAAACCAAGTAAATGGGAGTTTGAGGTAGCCCTCATCCTTCTATTTCATTAGGTATTTTTTTCTTCAGTCAGTGTGTGGTTTTTGGGTAAATTCGGTCTTTGGACTGAAGCCCAGAATTTTCCGTTCCAATCCTTTAAAGAAAAGACAGCTAAAATAGTTTGTAATGCTATTTATTTGGCAAGACTTTTAAGTAATTAGTTTGAGCAATCTCATTATTCAGCACAACTCTTCCCCCTCTTAGTTATTATCCTAACTAGCAATTTCTCTGTTTATTTTCTCATTCATAATAATTGGGCCAGCACATAATATGACTATTCCAACTGACCTGATACTTACCGCAATCTGTTAATGTCTCTTCTCAGAGAGTCCCTGGTAGAAAATGAGAAATGTGGATCAGTCCATTAAGAAGCACTAAAATAATCCTCACTTATTAATGGCTTCCTTTTAACATCCCAATTAGCTTGCATATGGGCAATTGTTTTTTTTATAGGTCTGGTAGGGTTGTCAACTGGATTGGGAAATCAAAACATACCCTGAAAAAAGGCAAATGCCAAAATAAATCATATTCATATGTTTATGAAGTCACCTGAGATTCTTTATCTTTTGTTTCATTTGAAAAGATGGGCTTTGATGCCTTTCGGAATGGAAACCTAAAGCTAATTCTGTGAAGCCATCATAAAGGTTCCCCAAGCATGTATGTGCTAGTCATTCCCAACTCTAGGGGGCGGTGCTCATCTCCATTTCAAAGCTGAAGAGCCAATGTTGTCTGAAGACGTCTCTGTGGTCATGTGGGCAGCATGACTAAATGCCGAAGGCACACAGAACCCTGTTCCTTTCCCACCAAAGGTGGTTCCTATTTTTCTACTTGCATTTTTACATACTTTCGAATTTCTAGGTTGACAGAAGCTGGGACAAATAACGGGAGCTCACTCTGTTACGTGGTGCTAGGGATATGAATCGTCAAACTGCTGACCAAGCTCAGCCTCTTAGTCACTAAGCCATCATAATCAGTTGCAACTACTTATGGAGTTAACATATCCATTAACATTTTAACTCTGTAAAATCATATACAGGTGAAACTCGAAAAATTAGAATATTGTGCAAAAGTTCATTTATTTCAGTAATGCAACTTAAAAGGTAAAACTAATATATGAGATAAGACTCATTACATGCAAAGCAAGATAGTTCAAGCCGTGATTTGTCATAATTGTGATGATTATATGGGATTATCCCCACAAATCTCATCTGCGGAAGGAAGCATGAAGTGCTCCAAAATTTCCTGGTAGACGGTTGCGTTGACCCTGGTCTTAATGAAGCACAGTGGTCCAAAGTCCTCTTTTCTGATGAGAGCAACATTTGCCAAAAGCACCCAAAAACTGGTTCAATGACCGTAGGATTACTGTGCTTGATTGGCCTCGCCATACTTCCTCCATTCTCTGGGTCCTTGGTCTCCAAATGAGATGCAAAAGTTGATCTCATCAGAAAAGAGGACTTTGGACCACTGAGCAACAGGACTTTGGACCACTGTGTTTCATTAAGTCCAGGGTCAATGCAGCCGTCTACCAGGAGATTTTGGAGCACTTCATGCTTCCTTCTGCAGACGAGCTTTATGGGGATGCTGACTTCATTTTCCAGCTGCCCACACTGCCAAGAGCACCAAAACCTGGTTCAATGACCAGGGGATTACTGTGCTTGATTGGCTAGCAAACTCGCCTGACCTGAACCCCAGAGAGAATCTATGGGGCATTGCCAAGAGAAAGATGAGAGACATGAGACCGAACAATGCAGAAGAGCTGAAGGCCGCTATTGAAGCATCCTGGTCTTCCATGACACCTCAGCAGTGCCACAGGCTGACAGCTTCCATGCCACGCTGCATTGAGGCAGTAATTGCTGCAAAAGGGGCCCAAACCAAGTTCTGAGTACATATGCATGCTTATACTTTTCAGAGGTCCGATATTGTTCTATGTACAATCCTTTTAGCCTCCAGTCCCCTAAATAACAAATTGACAATTGACTTAAATGCACCTATTGTCTATCTATTCTGAAAAACCTTTCTGACTTTGAATCTGAACTACAGAATAGCCCTGCTTGCTCACCATATAATGTGCATCTAAGCAGAAAGTGATGTTCTCGCTTCTGCATTGCCTCTCTCATACAAAGAGAGAGCCGAGGTGGCGCAGTGGTTAGGGCGCAGTACTGCAGGCCACTTCAGCTGACTGCTATCTGCAGTTCGGCGGTTCAAATCTCACCGGCTCAAAGGTTGACTCAGCCTTCCATCCTTCCAAGGTGGGTGAAATGAGGACCCGGATTGTTGTTGGGGGCAATATGCTGACTCTGTAAACCGCTTAGAGAGGGCTGAAAGCCCTATGAAGCGGTATATAAGTCTAACTGCTATTGCTATTGCTATAAAGTGACAAAAAAGCCCAACCTCACACATATTTAGGTGTTCACAAAGCTTTAAAAGGTTATCCGCAGTTTATGAACATTTGATCAAATTACTCCACTGAAAATTCATCAATCAATGTAGGAAATCAAGTTAGTTATGACACGGCACTTTGTGGATACACTGAGGGAAGAGTTGCAGTTCTGTTATTCAAAGCACTTGTCAATTTTGAAATTTTGCTTCCATACGAAGAGAGCATCTCTACAGGCCGGTTAAATGATAGGATGGTTGTCTCTCATTGCTATGTCTTATTTTGGTCTGTCAAAGCTCTTTCTGTTCTTTTGCTTCAAGACCAAGCTTTGCTAATGCCTTAGCCGGGCACTCCATCAAAAGCAATACAATAATGAGGGGCTTGTTCCTGAGGGAGCAAAACATTGCCAAGCAGTTGTGCAGCCCACCCAGAACTCATCAAAACCTAGTAATCTCATATGTCAAGTTACAGCTTTTCTTGAGGGTAAAAGCAGGAGACACTGCCTGGAAACTCAGACAAGAATTTGAAACAGTTCGTTTTTACACAGATTCTTTTTTTTAAAAAAAAAAGAATGATCTATTGTTAAATTGGAATTTGATAATCTGCATCAGTTCAACTTAACTGAGACGCCTTGTTGGATGATTTTCGATGTTCTGCTTCTCCATCGCTCTAGCTGCTTTAAAAGGGAAGCAGGAAAACATTTCAAAAATGCACTGTGCTAAATTCAACAAAGCAGTGTTTTTCAACCTTGGCAACTTGAAGATGTCTGGACTTCAACTCCCAGAATTCCCCAGCCAGCGAATGCAAATTAGTCTGGTTGCCCTAGGACTGAGGAATCTTTTTCCTTGGCCATGCCTCCTGGTGCTCCTTAACGACAGATTTTTGACCAGTTCTGGAACCAGTGAAGGCTGAAGTTGTGATGATACAATAGGAGTAAGTCCGAGCTGACGTGATGGTCCCGAATTCCTGAACCCGAAAGGCCCAGGGCGGGTTTGGACTCTCCTGCAATGCACAGAAAAAAACCCTTCAGGTAAGCCAATGGTCATTTTCCTGTGCACTGCTTGGAGAGTCCAAGCATGGGACATAGCAATAGCAATAGCAGTTAGACTTATATACCACTTCATAGGGCTTTCAGCCCTCTCTAAGCGGTTCACAGAGTCAGCATATTGCCCCCACAGTCTGGGTCCTCATTTCACCCACCTCGGAAGGATGGAAGGCTGAGTCAACCTTGAGCTGGTGAGATTTGAGAAACACTGTCCTAACCACTGCTGGGGAATTCTGGGAGTTGAAGTCCGGACATCTTCAAGTTGCCAAGGTTGAAAAACACTGCAATAAAGTATATCATAAATTATGCTATTAAGTATTCCATCTCTTCTATTTTCATCCCATTCTGCAAGCCCCCCCCTCCCAAATCCTGAAGCAGTTACAACAAACAAATCTTTCTCAAACCTCAAAATGTTTGGTATTCACTTGCCTTCAGATCTCAAAACCAGACATTTGAATCAAATTTTGCCCTCTTCACATCTCAGATTGGAATCAAATCGGATCTGAGTTTCATGGGATTAATATTAAGCTCACATCAAAACCCTCCTTTCAACTTCCCACCTTAGGGGGGTTTTTTTCCCCCTGCTTTTGTCCCTTATTTTCAAAGTACTCTCCAATTTCTTTACAATGCCTTTTGATGGTGTTTTAAAGCCTTTTTTTAGTCTGATAAAATGTCGGATGGTGCCGATATTGTTTTTACATTACCCAATTTTACACTGACCTGGTCTGTTCCTGCTTCCTAATCTGAGAAATCCCCGTGAGGAAATGTCTCTCAACGTGTAATTCTTTTGGAGGTAATTGAGGGCTGGGAAGGCAGCAGGACTGCAGATTAGAGCAGTGTTTCTCAACCTTGACCACTTGGAAGTCCTGTGGACTTCAACTCCCAGAATTCCCCCAGCCAGCATAGCTGGCTGGGGGAATTCTGGGAGTTGAAGTCCACAGGACTTCCAAGTGGCCAAGGTTGAGTAACACTGGATTAGAGTTATTGTAAAATGAAAGGCAATACAATTACAAACAACTCTCAGCCCTCTGGTTACAAAGATAAATTTAAAGCATCCCAACTGCACGTTTCTTCTTGAATAAACATACAAAAGACCATCATTCACAATTAAGCTTAAGTTCATATCCGTATTTACGTATCGATTTCATGTAAGAACCAGGTGAAGACTGCGCCTCCTCCAGTATTCATCCTACCTAATATCTAATATCCATCAGCCCTCTAGAAATCTCTGCATTGAGGAATTGCTTCATTTGTTCTGTCTTCCCTCGTGAAATGAAACTCACAGATGCAGAGTCTTATATGTTGGAAATCCCCAGATCTTTAAAGGGCTTCTGAACTTCATCAAATATTTGAGGGAAGGACCTCTGCAAAAACATTGCTGCGGAACAACATCTCCCTTCTAAAGACCAGAGCTGGATAACAACAGCTTCTAACCCTAACTCTAAATATCCACAGAATAGCAATAGCACATAAGGCTTACAACCACTTCACAGTGCTTCCCAGCCCTCTCTAAGTGGTTTACAGAGTCAGCAGGTTTCCTCCAACAATCTGGGTCCTCATTTTACCGACTTTGGAAGGATGGAAGGCTGAGTCAACCTTGAGCCGATCAGGATCAAACTCTTGGCAGTGAGCTGAATTAGCCTGCAATGCTGCATTCTAACCACTATGCCACCACAGCTCTTAGAAGCCCCTGTTAGCAGGGCAAATGGGCCTAGCAAAGCAGATCCCAGAAGATCTTTGTGATGTATAAAGGGAGCCTTCTCTACTATTGTCTCAGCTCTATGGAATATTCTCTGCACTCTTTCCTGGCCTTCCAAGAAGGGGTTAAAACATGGTTCTGCCCACATTTGTGGGGTTGGTTAGTGCCATGACAGCTCTCCTTTTACCTTTCTCAGCTAATTTTTAACAGGGTTTAATTAGTATTCTTGTCACCTAAAGTTTTTTTAAAAAATTTTAATTGTAAATTTTAACTCTTAACATTTTTAACTACTGTTTTTATATTTTGATGTTTTATTTTGATGTTTTATACACCACCCCGGATCCCTCTTTGAGGAGGATGGGCAGTTCAGAAATGTGAAAAATAAAAATAATAAACAAAGCCTATCATTACTCCATCTCAAGTATGGAGTTTCACTATGGAGATACTGGTGAAACGATACCAGTACAGAAGTCCTGCTTTATTCACTGAGAATATTTGGACATCAAAAGCATTAGAGCAATAGCAATAGCAGTTAGACTTATATACCGCTTCATAGGGCTTTCAGCCCTCTCTAAGCGGTTTACAGAGTCAGCATATCGCCCCCAACAACAATCCAGGTCCTCATTTCACCCACCTCGGAAGGATGGAAGGCTGAGTCAACCTTGAGCCGGTGAGATTTGAACTGCTGAACTGCAGATAGCAGTCAGCTGAAGTAGCCTGCAGTACTGCACCCCTAACCACTGCGCCACCTCGGCTCTTTATTTCATTATTATAAAACGAAAGTCAATTTGGTACAGTGATGAAGGCATTGGACTAGAAATCGGGAGACCCTGAAATCTAGTCCCACTTTAGGTAGAAAGCCAGCTGGGTGACCTTGGACCAATTTCTCAGCCCTGGGAAATGGCAATTTTTTCTGAAATTTGACTGGCAGTCAAAAGTGACATGAAGGTACACACACACACACACACACACACACGAAATTAGAGGTATCATTGTGTTATGAAATTACTGAAGCTTACAGTAAGGCTCCACCAATATAAGAAAGTTAATATTTTATTGAATGTGATAGGCTAGATTATTATATGCATAAAACAAATACTCTACAAATGAACCAAATCACAGTGATATCTAAAAAGACACCATCATCATAACAACATAGAGACTGAAATTTCCTGTATTTTTTTCTCTTTGAATAAAGCATTGCCTGTAAAATACTTTCATATCGAGTCCATTCATCTTCATCTGTTCCATCAGGCTCAATTAGTATCTTCCTTCCAAGATGAATGCGGCACAGACTTCAGATAAGTCTACCTTATTACTGCAAAGGGCACTTATACACCTATTCCACAAAGCTAATTAAGGATTATTTCAAGGGTGGAAAATATCTGAACAGTCTTTTAAAAATGGAAAAGTTAGGAGTGAGAAAACTGTGCTTATCGCTGCTATTCAGATGTGGGCATGTGTTTTTTTTCATTTGCAAGGTGAATTATCCCTAATATGTAATACCAATGTTTATTGCACTTAAAATACTTTAAGAATAAGCATTTGACTGATTTTCAAAAGTCAATATTTGGGACATTTCTATTAGCAAAATTATTATAATACTGAACATACAGAAGACAATTCCCCAAAAATTCTCAGCACTGATCTTTAGACTCCAATAAGTTTTGATCCTTAAATCAAGAGATATAAATAAAGAAGTAGATTACAAGAAAATGGCTATTTTGTAACTATAAATACCCTGAATGTTTAATATTTTGTCTGATGAACATTTACAACCAAGTTTTAAGAAGCAATCATTATTTCCTGGAAAGAGGAGGTAAATTACAAGCAAATGGCTTTAAGGTTTATTCTTATATCTCCAAGAGTTGTTCTTTAGACATTTGAGGTTCTTTCTGCCCTCGAAACCTGGAAAAGAACCTCACATGACTGAAAATATTTGAACAGTTGGAATTATTCATAACTATTATGCATGTTGTTATACATATGCATGGAATTATAAATTGGAAAAGTTTCATTGCTCTAAAAAGGAACGTTGAGAAACAATATCTTGTTTCTTTATGAGATGGGCAGCAAATAAATTCAATAAATAAATAAATCTTCATTCTTTCCCTGTGCTTCATATTTCAACTTGGGGTGATGCTAGTCAGAGGTGGTATTCAGCAGGTTCTGATCAATTCTGGAGAACCA
Organism: Thamnophis sirtalis; assembly: GCF_051295495.1. Classification (NCBI taxonomy): domain Eukaryota; kingdom Metazoa; phylum Chordata; class Lepidosauria; order Squamata; family Natricidae; genus Thamnophis; species Thamnophis sirtalis. Next base: position 69,849,300 of record NW_028261391.1, read on the forward strand.
GCAGCGGAAATTTTGAGTAGTTTGGAGAACCGGTAAATACCACCTCTGACTGGTCCCACCTCCATCTATTCTCTGCCTCCCAAATCCCAGCTGATCAGGAGGGAATAGGGATTTTGCAGTAACCTTTCCCTGGAGTGAGGAGGGAATGGAGATTTTACAGTATCTTTCCCCTGCCATGCCCATCAAGTCCACAGGAAAAAAAAATTGAATCCCACCACTGATGCCAGTGTAAGGTTCTTAGCAAAAATAGGGAGATTGTTGATAGTGACTTCTTGGGGAATGTAGCTTATAGCCCTGAGTTTCTATGCAGGTATTTCCCAGATTTGATCTTGCTTTGCTCCTTTCCTTTCCCCTCCTTCTTTTTTCAGAGACCCTCAGCCTCCCAACATCTGCCATGTGCTACTGTCTGGCCTCAAATGGCAGCCCATAGGCTTTAATACTGAAAAGTGAAATCAAAAGTACCAATAGGAATGAATATGAGGCACATTAAATATTGTCAGAGGCATAATAAAAATGTAAGGAAGTAAGTAAATAGTTTATTGAATAAGTCTCCAGTCCGTTTCAACTCATAATTAAAATTAATAGAAAGGTTCTCTTGAGTATTACTTGTTATTTGTTTATATAATTCAAAGATGGGAAAGATTCTTTCAAGCAAAAGGCTGCAAAACACAGATAAATATGTCTTGTTGGATTTCTGAAAATACCTCTTGTAGAAGACTTTTCTAACCAGGCTAATGGCTTCCTGGAATTAGACCAAGAATTATATATATATTAGCCAGCTTTCTTCTAAGTATTAATAATTCTACATAATAAAAATAATAATAACCATTTAAAGCTATGCAGCGTTGCTTTCCAAGGGGAAAATAGTGCTATGGCTCACCTTCAGAAGTTGTGGATGCTCCTCACTAGAGGATTTTCAGAAGAGATTGGACAACCATTTGTCTGAAATTGTGTAGGGTTTCCTGTTTGAGCAGGGGGTTGGACTAGAAGACCTCTAAGGTCCCTTCCCACTCTGTTATTCGGTTATGATTTGGAGCTCAGAGGTTGTGCAAGTACCATCTGCTAGAAATATCTTAAAGAAATTGAATATTTTCCTCAGCTTCCACCATGCCCTCTATTGTTGCTGCATAATCTTAACAAAAATATATTCATATTTGGTGTTTCGGGCAGATACTATATACATCATTCCAAACCACATTTCTTCCTTTGAATTTCAACCACTGTGCATCTCTGAGAACAACAACAATAAGTCAATTATATTGTTGCCAACATTATTCTAACTCATGGCACTCACAAATAGTGAAATACAGAAACTCTTTAAAATACAATTAAACCTTAGTGAAAGCTACATAAAGCAATAATAACTCCCATAATTAGTGCCATGCAAAATCTGAATTAAGAATTACATTTGATAACTTTGTAAGAGTGACAGAATAGACTTTATGGATATACTGTAAGCAAAAGCCATTATGAATATCTCAAAGAAATATCGATGACAGAATGAATGCTAACTAGAAACAAATTTAGCTAGCATCCTCTCCTGTGATGGAGCTACAGGAACACTTGTACTTGGGAAATCTATTTTTCTAGTACTTCCTGGTCTGCATGTGCGATGCAGAAATATTAAACGGAAGCAACATTTCTCCAGGAAGTGCTAGAGAAGGTGAAGACATCTCTGCCAAGGACCCAATCGTATTTTAAATGTACCTGTTTTTAAAGGTTAATGTATGTTTGAAGATGGGAAGTGGTGGCTCAGTGGCTAAGATGCTGAACTTGTCGATCAGAAAGGGGGTCGGCAGTTCAGTGGTTCGAATCCCTAGTGCCGTGTAATGGAGTGAGCGCCCATCACTTGTCCCAGCTTCTGCCAACCTAGCAGTTCGAAAGCATGTAAAAATGCAAATAGAAAAAATAGGAACCATCTTTGGTGGGAAGGGAACAGCCTTCCGTGTCCCTTCGGTGTTTAGTCATGCCAGCCACATGACCACGGAGACGTCTTCGGAAAGTGCTGGCTCTTCAGCCTTGAAACGGAGATGATCATTGCCCCCTAGAGTAGCACATATGTGTGAGGGGAACCTTTACCTTTATGTTTGAAGAAACCCCTATCCACTATAGATATATAAATACATGACCCGTTTCATTTTTAATGTATCATTTTTAACAATTATTAGAAATGAGACAACAAAAACAGATTACTAAAATTAAAGAAGTTTATAAGAATGAGCTCAATCATCATTTCAGAAACAGTGTATTCTTGAGAATAACACAGGCAAAGTTTCTTTTCATGTATGTATGTACTGTATGTATGTATAAAAACTCTATCCCACCACAATCATACAATATATAGAATATAGGACCAGTGAAAACATCCACAGTGTGATTAAAATCAGCCGTAATCCGCATAGGACCCATGTAGCGACTGTCAAAAACAACATAAACAAAAGATAACATTTTTGTAAAATTATTGTATAAATTAAAATAACTAAAAAATAGAAAGTAAGGAAAAAAATAATCAAAGATGGTGTCATAATGAACTGAAGAGATTTCCTCAAAAACAATTCATACTTTGACATTTTCCAAGTGGATTCCTACCTGCGTAGGTACCGGTTCTCTATGCACGCGTGCACAGTTCACTAAAACTTGTTCTGCGCATGTGCAAATTCCTTGAAAGGCTAATAAAAAACATGCTGGCAATGGCAGCAGAGACCAGGGAACCGATTCGGAGGCATGGCCAGCCTGGGTCGCTGCTGGTTCTGCGACCCAGCCAAATTAACACTTCTGGTTCACCCGAACCAGTATGAACCATTAGGAACCCACCTCTGATTCCAACCCTTTGAACAATCATTCTTGAAGTGAATCAGTTGCATCTTGAGATTTAAAACATAATTTTTAATTGTAATGAAATAGGAGGATCTACTTTAAATTTAATGCATAATATACATCTTCCAAGGCTTCAGTTCAGCTGGCGTATTAATTTTGCTAGTCCCTGGGTTAAACCTGAAATTTCTGCATAACAAAGCTGTTAAGATATTTGATTATTCCAATGTAATGATACTTGATCCTAATCAGTTGCTTCATGCTTAACTTACGGGTTTTTTTTCCCCTTAGGGTCAAATTCCACTGAATAATATTAATTATTTGCACTACACACTAAGAGTAATTTTACAGGTTGCTTCTTAGGTGCAAATAAAATCCTTTTTTCCTATATATTTAGACTGATTATTTCCAATTGACCTTGTAACTAGATAATATAACCACAATTTTGCATGAACTGAATCTGCTGATAAAAAATGTGAACCTGGAAATCAAAAAAGTATCTATTGCAGGAAAACTCATTTTGTCTCTGCCTAAAAGGTATTTTTCCTACAAAATACCTTTAGGAGACAACAGTTTGTAATGGAGAACAGATGAGAATGGAATAAATGTTTAACTCTTTCCTATCTTAAATAAGATGATGCTATCTTGTGAATGACTTTCCTTTATATTGTTGTGTTTTGGGGATTGTTTGTTTCTGACTCATGGCTTGGGGGAGTAGATTTATTTTATCCTGCCTTTATTATTTTACATCAAATATATCAAATACATCAAGCTCCTCCTATTTTCCCCAGAAGAGTAACCTTGTGAGGTGAGTTGGGCTGAGAATAAGTAACTGGCTTAAAGTCACACAGCCACCTTTCATGCCTGAGGCAGGACTAGAATTCACAGTCCCCTGAATTCTAGATCAGCACCTTAACCCCTACACCGCACTGTACCAAAATGTACCATGGACATTTAATTTTTTACTATGGATGCTTTTCTATACTGCCCAGAGTCTTTCAATTACAGCAGAATAAATATTTAGAAAAGAAAAACAGTTAAAAGCCTATGAGTATTATTTAACCCCCTACTTCCCCAAAAGTGTATGACACTAAATAATGATGGGATGGGATGGAATACGGTCAAGAGGAGGAGACCCAGGAGGGAGAGGGTGCACCCCAAAATAGTAAGAGACAATTCAGTCCAGATATTATGTTTGAAAAAAAGAGGATGCAGACAGCCCCTCCGTAATCATTCACAGGTACATTATAAATGCAGATAGCAGAGTACTCAGTATGGCAAGATTACGTCTACAGATGTGAACAGTAGAGAACCCAACTTGGACGAATCAACATGTGTCTATCTTGGTTTTGGGGCTGACATGGAGCTGCTGATTTTCAGCAGCAGAGAACAAAATCATGTTAGTGCTTTCAGCCAATATTAACATTTAAATGTTGCCGATGTGGTGCAGTGGTTAGAGTGCAGCACTGAAGGCTACTTCAGCTGACTGCTAGTTGTAGTTCGGCAGTTCAAATCTCACCGGCTCAAGGTTGACTCAGCCTTCTATCTTTCCGAGGTGGGTAAAATGAGGACCCAAATTGTTGGGGGCAAGATGCTGACTCAGTAAACCACTTAGACAGTGCTGTAAAAGCACTATGAAGTGGTATATAAGTCTAAGTGCTATTGCTATAATATGGGAAGTAAGTATTTATTGCAGACCTCGAGACAGATACTAGTGCATATCTGACACAAGGACATGTTGGATTGTACAACTGGCCTTCCTCATCCTCCCAAGTTATCAAGGCCGTGGTAGAATGTAGTCTTGATTCCCAGGCGGGAGTGGATTTGCATTTCAGAGGACCAAGAGGCAGCAAAGTTTAGATAGTTTGATTAGAAGATAGCTCGATTTCATTTTAGGATTGTCAGGTAAAAATACCCTCAAATACCTTGCTGAAAATTAATCAGATGACAGCAGGAGGCCCAGAGAGAAAGGAGAGCTGGTTTGGTCTAATGGTCTAATGTCTCAAGAGGTGCTTTGGTCACCCTAAACATTTCCAAATACCAGAGGCACAGTAACACATTTTATGTTTATTATTTGTTAAGGAATGTTAACCCCACACTCACATATAAGGTGGCCAAATATCTTCACCAAGTATAATGACGTTTTAATTATATATAATTATATGTGTCATTTTATTGTCCTGTTATTTTTCTCCCTTCCCTAATTATGTTGAACTATTTCTCTTTTTTACTGTAAAGGCTAGTCAAAAACTGCAATAAATATATTCGATTTGAACTGAATTTTTAAAAGAGGAGGAAAATTGAATGAAAGTTCCATGCCTTCCAGTCGTGTCATAAAACTGACAATTCACACACTGAGGAAAGAAGGAGCACAACTACAAGGCTTGTCTGTCTGGTGAAATTGTTTCTAAACTATATCCTTCTCCAGAGTGGAAAAGAGTCAATCAAACATAAACTGAGTTAATTTGCCAGATTGCTGGTCTTGCTATCCTGTTTAGCAATGGACAATCTTTTACTGGCCCAATGCTAGAATTGGAATCCAGCATGACTATTAAGAGCAATCGGTTTAAAAATAACCCAGTTAATGTGGGTTGAGAATGATCGAAGGGTGTTGTCGTCACATGATGTATTGTGACATTTTTCCCCTTCACTAAAATGGGGAAGTGCATGACACATCCGGCTCGCAGGCTGTGAGTTTAACATCCCTGGTCTAAGTAGCTGATTCTAGAAATAGCATCATGCAGCATGATTTTTTAAAATTAAATAATTAAGCCCTTTTTTAAAAAAAAAAAGTATGTTATTGGAGAAAAAAGTACAGTGAACAGCAGCTGACACCACGGCCCAAAGCTGGCAGAGATATACCACTATAGACTGCGTCTCAGGTCATCCTTTCAAACAATCAGTTGTGTCTTTCAGGCAGAAACAAATATATATTCTTGCTGTTTCTATTTCACATGGAACTGTGTTGACGATTGGGGTTGCAGTGTTTCTACAGCTTCCTTCCCAAGTTCTCTTTGGCAAGTTTCAGTGGGGCGTTTGGCCCTGATGAAGCTTCATGTTTAACTAAGCAATGTGACCCATATCTGCCCACTCCTAAAAGGAATGAGAAGCAGCTGCATTGCTTCACTTTCCGAAGAATTGAGGCCTTGCAATGAGACAAAATACTTGAGGGAAGCAAACTAAGTTGCCTTTATGTTTCGATAAGTGAATCTGCAATGCCTCCGTGGCACATCATAACTCATCTGGGCAGCATGCAGCTGCTTTATGCATCTCGAGCAATTAGGCTGGTAATAAACCACTGCTGGCAGCCATAATGGGTTTTCAAGCCTTGTTTCAGCACCAGACAAGAAAATGCTTACCCTAAATCTGCTTAGTTCCTGGTTAGAGATGCCTGCTGAGAAAGACAGGGCGTGAAGTCTAGGCCCAAATTTGGAATACATCCCACGAAGTTCATCTGAATCCAACTTATGTTTCACTTGGTGTTTAACCTCTGTTTCATTAATGCTGGTTATTCTATGTGTCACATGATCCATATTAAATTTCTATAAGGATCAGCTGGAGTCTGGAGCTTGCAGTGGAGTAATAGGCATGGCGTTGTTTTTTTTATGAGTCTCTGACCCTGCAGAGTAAGGTGCTGAAGAACAGAGAACCAAATCCATACATGGTATTTCCTGTGTTAAGAAGCTCATCTCACTGCAAACTAGAATGTTTATACTATAGAATTGTTTAAACTATGGAATTAGTTAATAAGTCAATTGCAGATGGCAGGAATCTCCTATGGAAGTGCAAAGGATGACCAGCCAACCTAACTATGCTAAGAACCAACTATCCCTGCAATCGAATTGTTGTCCTTGCATCTCTGAGTCATAAATTAATTCCTCGTGACATCTTTGTGAAACCTTTAAGTACTCCTATTTACTATATAATAATTATTTCTTTGCATAAACAGCATTCCTGCATTTTTATACTTCTAAGGGCTATACTAGCATGTTTTGGACTAAATAATGGTAAATTATGAATATAAGATAGGGATGCGGTGGCTCAGTGGCTAAGACGCTGAGCTTGTTGATCAGAAAGGTGGGCAGTTTGATGTTTCAAATCCCTCGGGCTGAGCTCCCGTTCCTTATCCCAGGTTCTGCAAACCTACCAGTTCAAAAGCATGTAAAAATGCAAGTAGAAAAATAGGAACCACCTTAGGTGGGAAGGTAACAGCATTCCATGTGCTTTTGGCATTTAGTCATGCCAGCCACATGACCACGGAGACGTCTTCGGACAGCGCTGGCTCTTCAGCTTTGAAACGGAGATGAGCACCACCCCCTAGAGTCAGGAACGACTAGCACATATGTGCAAGGGGAACCTTTACCTATGAATATAAGATAGCAAGGTGGCAACGGCACATTATCAACCTTCCCAGGTACACCAGACAGGAAACATAACCAGATGAGTTCTACAGTATTATGAGGCTACATTATCAGAATCTTGCAAGTCTGAATCTATAGATCTCCCGCCATCTCCTTTACAGACTGAGAAGCAAGGGAGGATCCCTTCTGAGCCTCTTTCTCTGCCCATTGTGTAGCTATGGGTGATGCTCTCATCTTATCTGACTGTTCCCTAAGCAGCATTTCTTCATCCCTCAAGATCATGCTCACATGCCATAACAAATATTTATTGCTAAAAGAAACACCGGAACCAAGTTCAGAAAGAAATACCAGTATTCTCTCTTTTAATTTACCTTCTGGAAATCTGTGTCCCATGTAAATGTGGGGAAATGAACAAAAGCCGGTTATACTCGATATTATTAATATTTATGAAATTGCATGGACTTCATGTTAAATATGGGGTGTTCTTTTTTTAATGTGACTGTCTAGATCAGAAACCATTGATCTCTCACCAAGGAAGCTAAATGAGATTGAAGGAGATGAGATAAGATTGATTAAATGATAGGGCAGTTGTAATTCCCCAAGGGTTTATTATTATTGAAAACCTAATTTAATAAGTAATGCAATTATAGGATTATAGTTTAAATTCTGATTTATTTAAATGTTTGAGGTACCTAAAAAAAATACAGCCTGGACTAATCTTTATTCCAGGTCCTCAGTATGTGTTTGACTTCAACTCAATTGAAGAACTGTAGTGGTGAAGGTATCAGGATAGAAACCAGGAGTTCTAATCCTGCCTTAGGCGTGAAAGATGGCTTGGTGACTGTGGGCCAGTCATTCTCTATAAACCCAACCCACCTCGCCAGATTATTGTTGTAGGGAAGATTTGAGAAGGAAGGAGTATTATGTATGTTCACCGCCTTGAATAATTTAAAAAATTATAAAGGTGGGATTAAAAAATAAATGAAACTATATAAACCTAATCAGAAAAAGATTAGCCTAAGAAAGACTGTCAGAATAGTCATGAACTGGAATAGGACATATCAACAGGTCAGCCATTGGGGACTGACTGGAATAGGGCATGGCAATAAGGTCAGCTAATGAATAGGCAAAGCAACCAAGTCAGCCAATGAGGGCTGTTTAGAAACTGAAAGAGTTTTGGAGCTAGGGCATGGCTTAGCCATGCAGCTCTGAGTGTTGTGCTGAGAATTGAAACCGAAACTAGTCTGGACTCATCTGCTGATCTGAACTGAAGTGAAACTGTTCTCTGCTGTTGGTTGGTATTATACCAGAGGTGGGTTTCAGCCGGTCCTGTCCAGTATGCGCGTACCGGTTGAAAGAATTTAGCGTGCCTTCTCATACCGGGGCTACCGGAATGGTCCCTCCCCTGGCCTCCCCCCCCCCTCCGCTCTCCTGCCAGCAGAAGCCTTCTGGGAAGTTTTGGTTGGCGTGCACGTGGAGGGAGGGTGGGGAATCACAGAGGGATGAAATCGCATGGATTCCCCACCTCCTTCATTGGAAACAAGGTGGCTGTCAGAGGAGAGAGCAGTGCGCGCCCATGGGCTTGTCCAACAAATCCTCCCCTCCTGTTCCTTCTTCTGGTGTTTGAACAAGCCATGCAGGTCGTGCTCCCTTGTCTTTGACAGCCGCCTCGTTTCCAATTGTGGGGAGTGGGAAGAAATCCACCTTTTCCGTCCCTCTCCATGGATCCCTGCCCCAATTGGAAATGAGGCAGCTGTGAAAGACAAGGCAGTGTGCCCCGCGTGGCATGTACAAACAGCAAAAGAAGGAACATGAGAGGAGTTCCACGCAGGGCTTTTCAAACAGCCAAACTCCTCTCCTGCTCCTTCTTTTGCTATTTGTACATGCTGTGTGGGTCGCGCTCCCTTGTCTTTCACAGCCATCTCGTTTCCGCTGCCAGGTACTTTTAACCATATATTTGACTATGACTGCAGAATGCTGCAAAAAAACATAAATACAGGCCAGTTGTTGAGTGTTTCAAATGTGATTGGAAGACTCAATAAGGTGACCACAGTGTTTGTGTGTGTGTGTGAGTGAGAGACAGAGACAGACAGAAAGAGACACAGAGAGAGAGAGTGAGTGAGTGACAGACAGACACATACACAGAGGGAGGGAGGAGAGAGATACAGAGAGAGAGAGACAGACAGACAGACACAGAGAGAGAATGACAGAGAGAGACATAGAGGGAGGGAGGGAGAGATAAACAAAGAGCCACACACACACAGAGAGAGAGGGAAACAGACACACAGAGAGACAGACAGAGAGAGACAGAAAGAGAAAGAGGAAGGAAGGAAAAGGGAGAGAGATAAATGGAATGAAGAAAGGAGAGTTAGAAAGAAGGAAAGAAAGAAAGAAAGAAAGAAAGAAAGAAAGAAAGAAAGAAAGAAAGAGAACTTATGACCACAATTGAAGCCAAAATTTTGGTTGCTAAGCAAGAGCGTTGTTAAGTGAGTTTCACCGCATTTTCAAAGTTGGCCACACCCACCTGGTCACATGACCGCCGAGCCACTTCCACAAAACAGGCACACCTACAGAATAGTTCTAAAAAATTTTGAAACCCACCCCTGTATTGTACATATATTCTTATATATAAAGAAGTTTCTTATTTAAATGAATCCTTCTGAATCAGTTATCTGTGTGTGCTTTCTGGGTTTAATTTTTGCAACAAACTCTGACCATTTTTTTAAAAAAAAAAACTGGTAGGCAATGAAACAGTTTTCTACATTTAACTTGACCTATTTTTCTATTGGTGAATGTAGCATATACAGTAGCCTCCCTCCTGACAATTGTAAACAGAAATCAGAATAAAATCTCATATTTGTATCAATCAATCAGCTATTTAGCTAGTTAAAATACCTCAGTTACATTTACATGTAATAGCAGCTTTCTTTAAAAAAAAAACCCTGTAAAATAATATAATTTGGAAAAAAATATTTCAAATGTTTGCCTGACTCTAGAGATGATAATAAGAACAACAGCATTCTCTTTCACCGTGCAACATGTTTAAAACTATTTTAAAACACAATTTTAATTATGTACCTAATGAATTAAGATATCAATTAATGCTTCATCTCAAGAAATATAATTTAATTTAAATGTAATAAAAATGGAAATGGAAATGGCAAACCAGCAATATTTGTAAGTGGGAGTTTCTGGAGTGATTAGATAACACAAAATAACAACAGCAGAAGCAAGCCAATTTAGCAGTATTATTATATCCCTGAGACTAAATCCTAACCATAATAAAGAGAACGGAGGATTTTTAATTGCACAAAACCAGTTTTGTCCACAGCAGGTTTCCAAATTGGCAAGATAGCAGATAGGTAGTAGATGTTGTGCTGCAAATTCCCACACCTTTTGGACAATGTTATTCAAAACAGTTGGTACCATCACAATGCTCCAGCCAATATTTTGCCTAATCTGAACCTCCTCCCCAGATGCCATTCAGCCAGATGTTTGGAGGAGAACAATAAATGCTATTATTTACTATCTCTTTGCTGTTCCACAATATTTCTGGGCAGACTCATATAAAGTGTTCAAAGTTCAAGTATTTAGGAATAGCCAGATTTAAACCGTCTGGACAATTTTCATTGTCCATTGACAAGAAGCTATTTTCTGTTACAGAGAATTACTCATAGAAAGTTATGAAGGATGCCAGCAAAAGGAATATTCTTCTGTTAATGGCTGGAAAAGGTTTGTCTTGGGACTATTTTACTAAGGAAGTTTAGTAACTTATTTAAACCAGGTTTCAACTATTAAGATACTCATATTCCTAGCAGGTATTCAGTGATATTCAGTTTCCATTTTTGTTAATGTTTTTCAGCCTTAAGGTCATTTTGTAACCTTCCTCCATTTATTTGCCTTATTCTTTTTTTAAAAAAAACCCAAAATATATGCATTTTGATGATTTTCCAGATTTTTTTCCTATTGCTTATACTTTCTTTCAAATGTGTCTGTCTCTGTTGTGCACGTACATTTCTTGACTGCAAAATGGTATATTACAAATTGCAGAAATGTGTAAATATTAGAGTAAATCTATGTTTTGTTTACAGGTGGTTTGGGAAATGCAAATTCAATAAGTCTGCATTAAAAGGCAAAATGAGAAAATTTCTCCACCATCTCCCCAGGGTTTTTTATTGCATAATCATGCCTTGATAAAGAGATTTGTGGGGATACACACACACACACACACACACACAGAGAGAGAGAGAGAGAGAGAGAGAGAGAGAGAGAGAGAGAGAGAGAGAGAGGGAGGGAGGGAGAGAGGGAGAGAGAGAGAGAGAGAGAGAGAGAGAGAATATTATATTGGATGCCAAGAATGATGGGTCCAATTTCTCTTTTCACTTTGGTATAAAGCTGCTCTATTCAAACTATTGGTTAAAATTATTGGATATAATACATATACATATACATACATACATACATACATACATATATACACATATATATATTATATCAATAATATATAATAGGGTTGAATGAAGACTACCAACCCTATTTCCACAACTTTCACTTACATATGGCTATTTTTATTTTTTTTAAAAAACATTAAATCCAGGAAATAAGTTCTTATGTTACTTGTATTTATTTACCTGCCACTAGCTATACATTTCTGCAAACAATGGACACGTTTCTTAAAGTTGTTAAAAATGCTTCACACATTTTATTTCTTTCATCTGGTCTCAATAACCTTATGGGACTCTTCATTGGAGTCCAATGGATGCCCACCAAGATATCCCTTCGAGTTTGGAAAAGATGGAAGTTTCGTGGTGCCAATTCTGGGCTAAATGGGGGATGGAATGAGACTGGGCGATCCAACCTCTTAATTGCTTCTTGGGCAGTTCCTGAATTATGAGGCCTAATGTTGTCATGATGCAGTAAAAATGCCTTCTTGGGCTTAAATTCTGCTTATTCATTGTTTCAGGTTGTTGAGTGTTCTAAGCCAGTGTTTCCCAACCTTGGTGACTTTAAGTCCTGTGGACTTCAACTCCCAGAATCCCCCAGCCAGCATAGCTGGCTGGGGAATTCTGGGAGTTGAAGTCCACAGGACTTAAAGTCACCAAGGTTGGGAAACACTGTTCTAAGCAAACGTGGCAACTTTAAGATTTGTGGTCTTCAACCCCCAAAACTCCTCAGCCAGCCATGATGACTGGGGAATTCTAGGAGATGAAGTCCACAAGTCTTAAAGTTGCCAAATTTGGGAAGCCCTGTTCTGAAGTAGAGCTGAACTGACAGCGGTTACAGGTTCAAGGAAATCCTTGAAGGGTACCATGAGTGCCCAGAAAACTTTAACCATACATTTTCCTGTCAAAGCCTGGCTTTAGATTTATTCTCCTACCAGTGAAGCTTTATGATGATATTCCATAGGCCGATAACAGTAGACAGATTATCATAATAATAGCAGTAGACTTATATACCGCTTCATAGGGCTTTCAGGCCTCTCTAAGCGGTTTACAGAGAGTCAGCATATTGCCCCCAACAATCTGGGTCCTCATTTCACCCACCTCGGAAGGATGGAAGGCTGAGTCAACCCTGAGCCGGTGAGATTTGAACAGCCGAACTGCTGATCTAGCAGTAGCCTGCAGTGCGGCATTTAACCACTGCGCCACCTTGGCTCTTAATGAGCCCTTGTTTCAACAGTTGTGATGTGGCTGTGAAGAAATCCCTTGCTTTCATTCCCATAATATGACAACAATTACTGGCCAATGTCATTTCTCCAAGTTTTCATATCTATCATTAGGATGGGAAGGACACACCTTCCAATACTGAAGAACATTAGTAATTTGACTGAAATATACCTGCAGAATGCCAGACTTGGTAGCAATTTCCCTCTAAGTAATTTGTCCTTAATTACAGGTCATCCACTTCATTCTTGATCATGCAAATCAACTCTTTCCATTTCATTGTCATTTTTTTTCTTATTATTGTTATTTTTGGCCCTACAACAAACAGTCAACGCAGAAAACAAACCTGTATTTGGCAGGATCCTTTTGGCAAAATTTCAGTCATGGCGTTTTGCTTAAAGTGCCCTGACAAGTAATCACCTCAGGCTTCTATTAACGGTAACAACACAAACTTTTTCTCATAGCAATTTCCCACCAACTGAAGTGAAGGAGCAGATGCGAAAAGATGCGTCAGCCTTTCAAGTGCATCAGTACCGCCATCTATTGGCAACAACCTTGGAAGTGATGTTTTTCATTCGTTCATTGGATGTGTTTGTGCGTCTGTGCCTCTCTGTGTGCGCGTGTCTATACCTACATCTATAAATGTATACAGCTGTTCATCTCAGGATTGTGACTCCTGGCAATGAATATGAAACTATGATATTTGTCATTTTAACAAAAGCCACAAATCCTTTGGATGCTCCGGTATTGCATTAATATACATGCCCTTACATTTTGTGTTGAATTGTATGAGGCAACAGTGCAGAAGTGAGGTATCTCACTTCCTTTGTTTCTGCTTATAATACAACCAACTTGCCTAGAAACACAGAAGCTGAAAAATCTCTCCACTCAATGTGCAAATATGGAGACTTAAATTGATATTTCCAGATTTCTGCAAGATTAAATAAAATGTATATGTGCACTAAACTTTTAATATTGAGAAAGGGGGTACATTTTAAGCTGCATACCTGGCCCAAGTTTACCTTGGTGCCCTAATTTCAGATTAAACTCATCTGACTCAAGATCTTCTCCTTTTGTTCATGGATGGCATCAACAAGATGGACAAGAGGATAGATAGCTTCTATATTTAATAAATAATATGAGGTGGAGCTTGCAATGACGTTTTTTGCATTTGACCTCTCTCTCTGCAGATTCTGTACCGGTTCTGCCTTCCAATTTCCTTCTCTCTCCTTCCAAGTTTCCTTCTCCCACAAAAGCACTTTTCTATCCCATATCATTCCAGAACTTTCCTGGGATCTCCCACTTCCTGTTCTGACAGAGCCGCGTGGCATATCAGGGTTATAAGTCCAAAATGCAAATCTCTACGGTGACTGCAAATGTTTTACTTGCAAACCTGAGAATCGTTTTAGCTATCTCACACTGCACTCTGTTGCACTCTGGCAGCACTGCAGGCTGTTTCTCATATCAGATCTGAGGCAGTTTTCTTATCAATAGCTGTCATTTAAGTACAGGTTGAAAGTAAGCCCCCCCCAGGTGACATTGAGAAACCAATCCCTCCCCCCAATAATTTCCAACACAGGATACAGCTGATCGCTAGCTCTTTACAAATAGACTCGGTGCAGCATGAGATAGCAAAACCCCCACCTTTCTACAGCTAAACTTTTCTTCAAAGGGATAATTTTATTTAAGATCTATAGAGACAGAAATTGGGCCTGTGTAATTAATTGGATGAGATGCTTCTTTTGCTATCTGAGCATCCATCTCGAGAGGAGTTTGAAGTAGTTACGTCAAGCCTTCAAGTGATGGTGGCTGCTTCACAACTCAAGGAAGGGATCAAAAGATGTGCTTGGCTTGCAAGAGATGTGCGCTAATTGAACTCCATCGATAAGGAATTATCTACTTATCCAAGGTTCAAACAATCAGTAATTTAATTGTTAATACAAAGTATTCGTTTTACATTTCCTGCAATCGTTCATCTTTACATAGATGTCACTTCCATTTTAAAAACTACAATTTACATCTGTGATATAGTGGTGCTGGTTTCATTCTGTTCTAAATTTAATTTTCCAGTGGTGTCTGCTACTTTTAAATAATTATTTTTAAAGTCATTGATGAATCCAGAGGATAGGGTTTTTTAATGCATGTTATATAAATATGTTTTTAAAGAGGGCAACTGGGTCAATGTATTTATTAGTAAGGATTGCATTATTTTACTTATTTCACTGGTTAAAGGCAGTGACTTGCAAATATGCTGGTACTGGCTCCTCCCTTTGAGAAAAGTGATGTATGGGAATTAGCCATATATATTGCTTTGCTTCATTTCCAATCTTGGTAGGGAAACAAGCAGAATATAAAACAAATATACTCAGGGAATTTCATTTTGGTCCAAGTAAAAACCCAAGTAAATAGATGCTATAAACAAACATAACCAAGAATAAATCATATAAGCTTATTTCAGAGAACAACATTTATCACTATCTGATGATCCAATATGCATTCAAGGAAAACTTGGCAACTGTCAAAGTAATTTTATCCTATTAATCAGACAGAATGATATTCAGGCAGAAGAGACAGAGCTAGAGGTAGAAGTAAAGAGACAGATAGATACACACACCCACACAACCATTTTTCAAATTTAGCAAGTTTAACATATGTGAACTTTTACTCCAGAATTTCCCAGCTGTGAAATTATCTCTATCATTCATCCATCTGTCTGTCTGTCCGTCTGTCTGTCTGTCTATCTATATATCCATCCATCCATCCATCCATCCATCCATCCATCCATCCATCCATCCAACCAACCAACCAACCAACCAACCAACCAACCATATCTATCTATCTATCTATCTATCTATCTATCTATCTATCTATCTATCTATCTATCTATCTATCTATCTATCCATCCATCCATCCATCCATCCATCCATCCATCCATCCATCCATCCATCCATCCATCTATCTCCCAAACAAAATCCTAGTTACAACAGATTATAATACAGGTTGTAGTTTCTACTGCCGAACAATTAGACACAGCACCTCTGAATATGATTGTATATGTACGAGTGTGTGTATTTAAAACAAATATACTATATAAATATTCTCTCTCTCTTTCTCTCTCCCTCTCACACACACACATGCACACAGAGAGAGAAATTGTTGAATTAAGACATACTGATGATATCATACCGCAATATACTTTACTCACCCATTGACGTAAATCTGTGCAGACTATAGTCCTCCTAATTGTTAGATTGAAAGAGGAGTCATACTGGATCCATTTTTGTCTTAAAATATTTTTAGAATGATGAAAAAGACTTTCTAAAGTGAAGGTGCTTTAACTTGGAAAGTACTAATGTAATTGCAACCCACATGAAACATTCTTACATGTTGACTGATCTGATAATGGTTTGGAACTCTATCAGTACATTTGAGACTCAGCCAGGGGGCCTGAAAATGAGATTTAAAATTTGAGATGGATTGATTCCAGATAGGTAATTTTTTAAGATGGTTCCACTTGTGTTCCATATAACAGCTGGATATGAGAATAGGCTCCCTTCTCTCTTTTATTAGCAGGAGGTACAAATCTGGTCTTTTCATACTGGGGGGGAAAAATTGAATGGCAGCTGCAATCCTTTTACTATTTTACATAATGAAAATTAAATGTGCACTGCAAAATACTGGTGAGTGGAGGATAACATCAAAAACGTGGCTTATTTCAGCATTTGGTCATTTAAGATCTTATAGTTTAGCAAGTCCAATACTGCTATATAATTACTTAATTTTAAAAATAAACTATCAAACTTCAAGTGAAAATATTTCTCAGAGCTGCTTGGTATTCAAGTCAGTGTACTATAGTAAATTGGATTGGGTTATTTGAGAGACCGCCTACTGCCAATTACCTCCACTAGGCCGATACGATCCCATAGATTAGGCCTCCTCCGAATTCCATCAGCCGGCCAATGTCGGCTGGCAACTACCCAGAGGAGAGCCTTCTCGGTGGCTGCTCCAACCCTCTGGAACGAGCTCCCCGTGGAGATCTGGACCCTCACCACCCTCCAGGCCTTCCGCGTAGACCTTAAAACCTGGCTGTCCCAACAGGCCTGGGGCTAAAGATTTCAACCCCACTCGAATAGTATGACTGTTGTGTTTTTAATGATGTATTGTTTTCCATGTTTGTGACTCGTTTGTCCTCCCTCCCCTTGAGTTGTGAGCTGCCCTGAGTCGCCCCAGGGAAAAGGGCGGCATACAAATAAAGCATCTCTCTCTCTCTCTCTCTCTCTCAAAATTATGGCTAGAACAGTAATATTTGCATAGGGCAGGGATGTCAAACTCAAGACTAGGGGGGCAGATCTGGCCTCTGTGGTACTTAGGTCTGGCCCACTGGGCAGCCCAGGAAACAGTGAGGGACCAGCCTGCAGTTCCTCTGCCAGCGAGAATAGAGCTTCAGGTCACTCTTGCAAGCTCCGTTTTTGGTGACAGGGGGTTGCAGGAGGGCGTTGCAGCTGACAATGTTCAAACACAACCCTGATGTGGCCTTCTATAAAATCAAGTTTAACACCCCTGGCATAAGGCAACGCTCCATTCATTGCTAAGGGTCCTGTAATGCTCAAGGATTCCCACCAGCCATTTTACACCCAGGACTCACATTCACTGTCCCTTCAGCACTTCAGAATAACGCTATTCCCAACAAGAAATCTTCTTGTTGATCCACTAGCGCCACATATTCTAAAGTCATTATAGCTATGACAGAACAAAGAGGATTGATAGAGGGGGAAAGGGGAGGGATTATATGTATTAATTCTAAATTCCAATTTATTAATACTTTTTGCCTGTTCTTTTATGGCAGTCAAGCAGAAGTCTTACCACCCTACAAGCATTTTGGGACAGCTTTTTGTTTCTTTCTAAACTCCTGTGACCACAAGTTCTTTATTTGAAAAAAACAAACTCCTTTTTTCAGAAACCTGTCATTTAGATTTAACAATTAAAATAAATTATCACAATTAACCACTTTCAAATTTGCTCTTTTCAGATTTGTCCTTTGTTTTTTCCAAGAAAATATGGCCACCATTATCTAAGCAGACATCATCAGATTTCAGCTCTAGGAAGAATTTTGATTCTGAGTCTCAGCCCTTGGAAAAGGAACATTTTTTTATTGATGTTGTGTGCAAATTATTTCTTCTTTCTTTATTTCTTCAGAGTGAAAAATTATCTTTTTTTCCTGAATATTTTTTGTTTAGTTTTGTTGCTCTTTATGTGTATGATCTTAGTAATGTATTTATGAACTTTTTTTTATTTTATTATGAACTTTATTTTATTTTATTATGAACTTTATTTTATCAGCACTGTGTGTTCTTCATTGATTAAGTCTATATTCTATATTTCTTAATAATTATTACTGAGGAAAGAATATCACGTGTTCCCTAATGATGAAAGAAAAGATAATACCACTGCAGTGTAATATAACTTCAGGTAGCAGGGTGTTAAATAAAGTTAAGTTATGGGATGGTCAGTCTTAAACATTTGAGAGATTCAGAAGAAAAGAAAAAAAGGAGATATGGGATAAGTCAAGAAAAATCATTCCACTAGCATAAGTGGGGTTGATTGTGTGACAGGGAGTCTCAAATGAAGATAGATAGATAGATAGATAGATAGATAGATAGATAGATAGATAGATAGATAGATAGATAGATAGATAGATGATAGATAGATAGATTGATTGATAGATAGATAGATGATAGAGATATATAGATAGATATATGATAGATAGATAGATAGATAGATAGATAGATAGATAGATAGATAGATAGATGATAGATAGATATACATACATAGATAGATGATAGATAGATAGATAGATAGATAGATAGATAGATAGATAGATAGATAGATAGATAGATAGATAGATAGATAGATAGATAGATAGATAGATACTACCTAATTGCAAAACAATGAATGATTCTATGAAATATACTTTAGAGGGGTATCTTGAAAAACAAGGAATTAAACCTTTTTCTTCTCTTAAGTCACACCTATTTCTCTAGTTTGCACTAATAATTTGTTAGGAAGCGACTAAACTTTAAAAAAAAAAAAAATCAATTAATTCCCAGAAGAGGAGATAGCACAGAGTTGACTAAACATATAAGCAAAGAAGTTTCTAAATTATCTCCAAATATTATTTCTTTTTTGGGCCCGGCTTCAAGCAGCTGTCTGAAAGGTGCCTTTAAGAGTAGGGGGAAATTATTACTGTAAGTATCAATTTTAAGAATATCCACGTGGAACTCAGCCTTCCTGACTTCAGTGAGACTTTTTCTTAATTAAGCGGGTAGAGGCTTGCATCCCAATTTCAGAAATGTCAAGAAAGACTTGATAGCCAGTTCAGCCATATTCTTTGGCTCCAACAACACCTACTCTCTAGCAAGATCAGCGGATAAACAGTATTCCAGCCTGCTTTTCAAGACGGTCTGAAAAGAAAAAAGGAAGGCGTGTGCCAAATACCATAGTAACTAGTATAAATTGCTAGTGGATGACAACAAGCCATCTAAAGGGTATTGAATTGAATAGAAGACAGAATATTGAATATTTGCCAAGCAAAAATTGCTTCCAAAGTTCTGCTGACTCACAGAGGAAGGTGGATTTGCCAAGTATTTAATCTTGGTTGATTTTTCTGCCTCCGAATGATGCTCTTCCCCCAAAGGAATAAAATGGGAAGTAGATACATCATCCGCAGACTACTACTATGGTTGAGAGGCCTTCAGTAGAGGCCCTTAGCAAGGAAAAAGAGTCTGAAATAATTTCCTTTCCTGTCCAATTTGTGGTGATATAGTTAAGCTAAGACAATTTTCTAATCTCTGCCTCAGAGAAGGTATTTCCACACCATTTTACTTCCTGCTAGATGTCTTGAAGGTTCTTAGATTGCTTTCATAGCCCGTTGCTTTTCTTCTTTTCATTGACATGCTTCCTATACTGTTTATATGGAAGAAATTCACATTTCCTATCCCAAGTTTTTTTTAGTGAACTACAAAGAAAGATTGAAATTCTGTAGTTCCTTACACACACTTTGCTCTACGTAGTTTGTCTTTAGGAACCTAATGGAAAATTTTAACATCTACAATCATTTAGAACAGTGTTTCTCAACCTTGGCTACTTGAAGATGTCTGGACTTCAACTCCCA
The DNA here is from genome assembly GCF_051295495.1 of Thamnophis sirtalis. Lineage (NCBI taxonomy): Eukaryota > Metazoa > Chordata > Lepidosauria > Squamata > Natricidae > Thamnophis > Thamnophis sirtalis. The sequence continues at coordinate 69,869,309 of NW_028261391.1, forward strand.
GAATTCCCCAGCCAGCGAATGCTGGCTGGGGAATTCTGGGAGTTGAAGTCCAGACATCTTCAAGTTGCCAAGGTTGAGAAACACTGATTTAGAAGATCCGTTTTATAAAGAAAGTACAATGCAGCATCTGAGCAATTATTAAGTGCAATCAAGGCTACATCTGCATAAAAAATATCCATAATCTCTCCTTGTGATTTGACTCTATTTTTAGACTTCGTTGTTTATTTAGATTTTCAAAATGCAAATATTTATATGCCTGTAAATGTTATGACCTTTCCTGAAATAAGAAAGAGCCAAATCGCACACAAAAATGGATGATCAATTTATACTTTGGATTCAGAGAAAGCTTTCAGGAAAGGGACTAATATATTCTTGAAGAGTTTTGATGCTGTTGCTGGGCTTCAGTCATTATGTTGTTTCCAGTTCTTTTGGCCCAGTGGACTTCATATCATCAGAATTGATTCCTAGTAAGTGCCTCTGAATTTTTGAAAGCCCATGTTAGTATTTTATTAGATTCAGAGGGCCCTGTCCGTAACTCTAAGCAGCTTACATCTATAAAAGTAGAAAAGAGTAAAATGCATGTATGTATGCGTGGCACGACATAACCGCGAACATCAAAAGCGCGCCGACAACAGCGCGGCGCTAAAACCACGATGTCAAAAGCGCGCCGTCAACAGCGCGCCGACAGAAGCACGGTTTAACTTAAGGTAAGGTTTAGGGTTAGGTTTAGGGTTATTTTTAGGGTTATGTTACAGTGCGCTTCTGTCGGCGCGCTGTTGTCGGCGTGCTGTTGTCACACGGTTTTGACGGTGCGGTTTTGTCACTGCGCTTTAGTCACACGTGCTTTAGTCTACCGCGGTTTTGTGGTGGAACCGTATGTATGTATGTCCAAAACAAATAATCCACTACAACAGGGGTGTCAAACTACTAATGGCCTGCTTGCGGGATGTGTCACACACTGGCCACACCCACCCCTGGTTTAGCGAAGGGGGGGGGGAGTCATGATACATAACGTGATGACTTCACACATAGGTTTGTGTTGTGACTCAGCAGACGTCTTCTGTGAGTCTTTTCGGGATGCAAGATTAACACTGCAGCTGGGGCTGGTTAGTGGCGTCTTCTGGGGATAAAAGGACGGATGGTGCCACACCCTGGTTGCAGGAGTCAACGTTCCTTCGTTCATTCATGCATTCAGTCATTCATCGGTCGTGGTTTGTTTGTGATTTGCTTTCTGTAACCCTGATTCAAGGAGACACTTGGAGAAGTGCATTGCGTTGGAAGAGTTTTGTTTTGTATTCTGTTATCTGGTCAGAGACTTTATTTCTGTTTATTTTGGGGCTCGCAGCCAGTCTGAGCCGAGGACTGATAAAGAGAGTTCCTTTTAAGTTTGTTGGCCTGTCGTCTGTTAATGAGCGGAGAAGGGGGGACAGGACAGGTTTGACATCCCTGCACTACAACAGCAGAAACTAACAGAGATTCAGCAACTCCATTAACCTCAGATGTAAAAGCAGAGTCAGGTTTTCGGAGATTTATGGAACAGCTGCAAGATAGGAGCAGTAGAGATCTCCAGAGAGCAGCTACTCCAGAGGGGAAGCACCAACCCCAGTGACGGAATTCAGTCACCTTGTCTTTCCTTGCCCTCGTTGACGTTTGCTTCAATTTTCTAAGCAACCAGGGCTTCTCCGTTGACTCTCACTTTGCCTGTACATGCCTAACACATTTAAGCTTCAGCTCTCTGACTAGTACTTCCAGGGAGCAGTCTAGCTTTATTTCTTCTAATATCATTTTTTTTCAAGTATTCCCTACAATTTTCTCCAGTACCCAATCAAAAGGCATTGATTTTTTTTTCCCCTTTGGCATTTCTGATGGCTCAGCTTTTTCCGCCTTCTGCTACAATTTCAAAAATTATAGCTTTGACAAGATATACCTTTGTTGTTAACGTGATGTCTAGATTTGTCTCAGTCGTTCTTCCAAGTAGCAGATGTCTCTATTTCATGGCTAGTGCCATCATTTCTTTAAACTTAGAAAGAGAGGGCACTTCAGCTTCTCCTCGGCTTCTCTGCACTGGGTGGCTATTACTGGCCGACATACTGTTTCTTTTTCAGTATTAAGCAACAGATTGGGTTTTCTGCTCTCTCCTCTTTCACCGCTGATAAGAGATTCCTTAAGTCTTCCTTGCCTCCAGCTATCATCTGCATATCTGATGCTGTTCCTCCCAGCAATTTTAATTCCATCTACTATGTGTTGTAGTCCAACGTTTCTCATTAAAAAAACAATATATATAACCATGGCACCCTCTTTTCCCACTTTTGACCCACTAATTTCTTTCTCACTCCATTCACATTTTTGCTTCCTGCTTATCAGATAAATAACTGGAAGAAGATTGTTATATGTTTTAATGACTGTCTTCAATACAAGCATTTGTATAATCAGTACAGGGAAAACAGACATCTTTTTGCAACTCTGCTACTTTTTCCATTTTTCAAGACACGTTAGCAATGCCCTCTCCCTTTCCTGAAATGCAAATTCAATGCCAGGCAGTTCCTATTCCAGATACTGTTGAAGGCTGGATTACAAAACAAAACCATTAACATCATGATGAATGTATCTTACTACTCATACACCTTTAAATAAAGAACAGTATTAATGTAACTTTTTTCCTATTTTTTTCAAATTGCGTCCATTTATTACCTCAGTAACTGTTAAAAAAGCTATTAAAAGAAAATTGAAATCGCATAACTCCATATCTCTTTCTTCTCTCTTAATGAGGTAAAATGTCATGCGATCAGACTACATAGTCAGTTGATTAACTTATCGTGTAAAGGACTTTATTTCTTAAATGTAAACTACAGAATGGAAGAATGTATCAGTAGAGATACCAGTGGCTAGTTTAGCTTATTATGAGTAGCTTCATCTCATAACTTGTGTCTACATCAAACACAGGGAACTGAAGAACAGGTGACTTTTTTGTGTGGAACACAAAACACCTGAGCTTGAATTGCTTCTCCAAAGCTCCAGATAGCTTTGGCTTCAGATTAGTTTTCCTTAAACCAATTCTTTTCCATAAAAGAAGAAGGAGGTGTTCAACATCTTTCCTCTGCTTTCGCATTTATTCTTTTCTTTTCAGGGGTGTGTGTGTGTCGATTTCCAGTTTTCTTTGTTATAATTTTTCACTAAATTTTTGGTTCTAAGTTCTGCTTTGCCACCACTGCACAACTTCCAGCTACTGAATAATAAGTGCCAAGATATTTCCCATTTTTTTTTTTTTAGTAACTGAAAATCTTGTTTTTCTTGCAGTTCTGGAGGTGAGCACCATCCCCTATAGTTAGGAATGATTAGTGGAGTAAAATCCTCAGGAGCTTCTTTCCTTCTGCTCCCTTTAGCTAAAATCATTTCACAATTAATTCTCCCAGTGGGCAAAGTGGACTTTAGAAGGATATTTCTGGCCCAAATAAAACATTGGTCAGAATTTCTAAGGAACATCCTGCCTAGAGAGCGGCTTTCTATAGCCAGTCAGAAGAATATTTCTGGCAAACGGTCTCTACGCCTCTTAAAGTCATGAGAGATGCATCCTATATTGCCTCTTTAGTGGTCAGTATATGCACGTGTTGTAATATATGGACTTTATAATGTTACATTATCCAGCTAGGAAAATTATAGATCAAGATCTAAATTAAATTTTTACTGGTCTTCCCATTCTGTTCACATGGGTGCCGAAAGAAAATGTTTCCCCAAAAATAAGACAGGGTCTTGTTTTCTTTTTAAACCCCTGCCCCCAAATAAGCACTTGGCCTTATTTTTGGGGAGGTCTTATTATTTTGGGGGTACAGGAGGCGATGAGCATGGACACTTCATGGCTGCTGCTGTGTTGCAATATTTTTTGGGAAGGCTTACTTTTGAGGAGGGCTTATTTTAGCACATGCGCTCAAAAGTCTGATTGGGAGGTCTTATTTTTAGGGAAACAGGGTACATACATAGAAAATTAATGGCAGAAAAAGACCTGGTGGTCCTATTGTGTCTCTCCTTTATTTTGTTGTTTTCGTTCGTTTGTTTTCTTTTTAATTAATTTATTTATTATTTTTATATTTTATTTTCAATTTTTGTTGCATGGTGGACATGTGTTTATCCCAACAATACTAAAACTCAGCTACTGATGCCTGACCCACTTCCCTACGCCAGAAGTTGGTTCCAAGCTCCCACGGCTCTTCCTGTGAAGTCATACTTTTTAGCAGACTTTTGAATTTCCCTTCTGTCATTTCAGCCTACACATAAGAATTACCTAGGTCCAAAGATAAGTTTCTGGAATTAAAAAAAGAGAAGGGTTTTACTATCTTCTGACTGTATACATACAAGAAATTCGTGGCAATATTGTTCAGGAAGAACAATAGGAGAAATATTTACAGTTTTGAGAACTAAATTTTGGTGGCTAGTAGAGTAATATTGATTACTCTGTGCTGGAGCTCTTTTCGCTCTTACAGAAATTATTTGAGCTGAAAATCTGATCATTAAGCAAATCTTGTTTTTTCTGCTATAAAAAAACAGAAATTCAGAAGTGGGATTCTTTTCCTATTAGTAGCAGATTTCCTTTGATTAAACCAGCTATGTCTACACCCTCTCTTAAAAGCCTTCAAAAAAGAAAGGTCATTCTTCTGATGCTTTACTTCACTGCATAAACACACTTACATTATTCTTCATAACAAATTGGCTCCATTTCTGGCTGAAGCCTTATATCTTTCCTTTTTTTTCATATAGCCTTCTTGTTATTTTCAGTATCACTGCAAGCCAGATTTTATTCTTTTATCTTCTTCGCTTCATCACACTATTTATTGTTGTGTCTTTACTTCACTACTATTTATTAACCTAACAGATGTCAACTCTAGACTGAACGCAAAACAAGATGTTTTCAATAAATAGTTCAATTTATTGTCGCAACTCTCTTACCATCATCACTCCTCACATGCTCTGCCTTATTTCTCCAAGTTTCCTGATATTCAACAAAGGAAATAAAACAAACCTCATCAGTGGTGGGGGGATTCAAAAAAAATTACTACTAATTCTGTGGGCATGGCATGGTGGGCGTGACGTGGCTTGGTGGGCATGGCAGGGGAAGGATGTTGTAAAATCTCCATTCCCTCCCTACTCCAGGGGAAGGTTACTGCAAAATCCCCATTTCCTTCCCATCAGCTGGGACTCAAAAGACAGAGAATAGATGGGGGCGGGGCCAGCCAGAGGTGGTATTTACCAGTTCTCTGAACTACTCAAAATTTCCGCTACCGGTTCTCCAGAAGTGGTCAGAACCTGTTGAATGCCACCTCTGAACCTCATGTATCTCAGTTTTGAAAGACATATATGCATACTATGAAACGCATCAATCCTGACTTTGCACAAAGAAAATGGGAAATGAAGGGAATCCCCATTTTACTCTATACCCAAGGTACATTAATCATGTGTTTGAATGTTGTTGAGATTTTTTAAGCAATTAAAGGAAATAGGAAACTGAATTAAGATCACTGTTGTACCAATTCTTCTCTCAAGGGCCTTTGGGTCCCTACACACACTTACACACAAAACCTCTAAATAGCATTTTTCACATTGTTGTGCAAAGCTAAGGGAATGTCCTCAACTTTGTCATCTTGATCTTCCCAACAACATCTTTAATCTGAGATATTACCCATCATACAGATGTCCTTTCTCTCTTCACAATGTTTTATAAGTATTGCCTTTCTGATCAGAAAGGATAGATTTTCAATATTTCTCTGTTACTTGCTTATAGTCATAATCAGATATTTCTTTCTTGGATGGAAAAAAAAAGACCATGAAAGAATTCATTGTGAATTTGCTTTATTTTCAATGAAATCACTTCATGATAACTGAATCTATATACTATTAAAAGTCTTGTGTCTGTTTGTAGTTATCAGTTGGGCAAAATGTTGCATCATAGGGCAACAATTTTAATCAACATACCTCAAATTGGCTAACTCAGAGAATGCCAAAATCCATTTTTCCCATTAGATTGAAATTTGGCAAATTTGTGGCTAATTCAATGCTGCAATGCTATTGGACTGCCGTGGTCTGATGTGGTCACATGATTGTCATTTCCGATGCTCCCTGACAGCTTCCCACAAGATGGATCAAGATTGCCTACATTCCCTGCTAGTTTCCCTAAACAAAACAAAAATTTTGCTCATATGGGAAGCTTGCAGGGAGAAATGACAATAAGAAAGTCACCAGGGAAGATTGCAAATTGCTTGGGTGAGTCTTCACTAGCCTCTCTGCACTCATAACTTGTGCAAGGAAGGGAGGGAGGAGGGAGGGAGGGAGGGAGGGAGGGAGGGAGGGAGGAAGGAAGGAAGGAAGGAAGGAAGGAAGGAAGGAAGGAAGGAAGGAAGGAAGGAAATGTTTCCAAGAAAAGTCAAGGTGAAAGCTGATGGAATAGCTGCCGGTACCAATTTTTTTTTTCCCTGCCTGTGATTTCTCCAGTAAAAAAATATCTCTGAAATAATGACCCAACAGATCATTAATTGCCTAAGACTATTCTATAAAGATACACTATCTGGTTTTGTATAATGATGAATCTTGGAGTTTCTATGTAATCAAATGTAACTTTTAGCAAATCAAACTGAATGAAAATTAAATTTAAAAGCATAACAATTTTTAATTCAAAATGGAGATTAGGAAAAAGTGCAAAATACTCATTTCTTGTCTGTATTATTGCTAGCAGGAAAGGAAAAGATAAAAAATGAAGTTTCATCAAATAATAAAATATATGGCAAGACTAATAGCCACGTGTGTGTGTATTTATTTCAAGATCAGCAGAAGTGGAAATTATCAATTTGTATACTCTACTATCGAATATGTAACCTGTAACAATAAAATGCAGAGAAAAATTATTTTCAGTAGCATATCGTATGAAAAGTTTGTTATAATGGCCAGGATGAAATACTAGCAGAAATATTATATTCTATTATGCTTTTATCACACATAAAGGTAAAATGTTACCTCTAACATTGTATTACTATTACCATTAATCTGGTACAGAAATAATACAATTTTCATTACAACATAATCTGACAGGATAAGCTTGATTCAGAGATATTAAGCTTATTAATGTGGCAACATTAGTAAATGATGTCATTTGGTTATTGCAACCAAATTCTTCCACAATTTCTGCGCTTTATTTATGTATTCATCAAATTTAGATATACGCAACTCTGCAAAGACTGGCATACAACATTAACAACAGAAGGAAGAAGAGAATAAAAAAAGAACAATGTCATTCTAAAAAATGGCTTGCCACCCACACAAGCAAAGATCTGAAGAAAAAGCCAGTTTTTTCAAATACTTTTTAAACATAATATCTGGAGATGATCCTGTTCAGGGAGGCAGGGTTGTGACAGCAACCTGCTTCCTAGATCCCATCAGATAAGATTGTTTAATCAATGAGATCTGGAACATACCCATCCTACTTGATCATGAGCAGAAATTATCAGGCAGTCTCTCAAATAAGTAGATTCTCTGCCATGTAGGACTGTATAGGTTGTAACTAGCCCCTTAAACTGCACTCAGAAGCCAACTGGCAAAAATTGCATCTCCTGGAGCAACCTTGATACAAGACATTGTGGTATGCTGTTTAATGCATACAGCTCTGCATTCTGGAAAAGCTGCAGCACCTGAGTGCTGCTTAAGACCATCTCCATGGTGTACGCATTGCAATAACCAACATACTGCCTAAAGAATTCTGCGAAGTGAAGCCCACTCATCTTAAAAGTTCCTAAATTTGAGAAACACGGATCTACAAGCATCTTCCACATTCACCTTTGTGTGAGAGCAGGTGGGTGGGAGAGAAATAAGCCCAATTCCTTTTCAGTCCCATGGAATGATAAACAGAACCCTAGAGATTGCTTCAGAAGTTACTGGGGTTAGGAAATACTAAGAGAAAAACTCATAATTTTTGCCTGGGCAAATATAAACTATGAAATACATAAAGAAATAAAAAGAAAATTATAATTTCTCTCTCTCTTTTTTTGCCATTCACTCTAATCTCCTGTTGACATTATGCATACAGGCTGTATAGCTGCATGTATCATACCCAAAAGTCCTGCTGAAATCAATAAAGATCAAGCTCATGTGGTGGTATTTCAATAAAGCCTCTGAATTGTGCCCAATAGTTCATACTTAGCAAAGTAATTACCTTTTCCTTGGTTATTTTCTTCTGAGTTATCTTAGCGTCTGAAAAAAAGAATAAGCCAATGACAAACACCAAAGGTGATGATAGATGTGATAAATTGATTTATAATTAGAAAGCTATAAGGAAAGAACAAATATGTCATTGTTGGCTCACAGTAAAAAATGCTCCGTTTTCTACTGCATAAAAGTTGGTTCTTTTAGCAGCTTTTCTTAAAGTAGGTGTTTCAGCAGTTAATAGATTGAGGCTTTGATCATATCAGAAGAATCCATTAAAACCCAGCATTGATGTTTTTCATTCAAAATATTTCAGTTCAATTTTTTCTCATGAGAACATAGATTGTGTTCATACTTTTGCAGTAATCTTGCTTAAAAGTTACAAAAATTGAGAGCTGCATTTTAAAAAAAAAGAAACAAAACAAAGATGTTGCAGTTCTTTAATCCAATGCCTGCCAAGGAGGGGAGTAAAATAATTGTGGTATGGAGATGTTTTATGTTGAAATGTGTGCTACCGTATCTTCATATCATTTGAGCCTTGGCCACATTGGGTTACTACTGTTCAACAGTCAATGATATGCAGATAGGATAGAATCTTGCATTCACTGCACACATCCTGACTATTGACAAAAGTCACTGATGATTTTTTGTAACAGACTGAATGAAACTTAAAATTGATTGTTTAGAGAGTAAAACCTGGACCAGTGACTAATTTCCCAATCCTTCTCCCCAATTATTGGTTTTATTTAAATTCGTGTTGCAAAGCTGTTTGAAAAGGAGAAAAATCCTAGCTCAAAATTTAAGCTGAAAAGTATTCTATGAGAGTCTTTTAGGCAAACACTGGCTTTGTTTAAGATTTAAGGCAGTTCTTTAATATCACTGGAATGTATAAATTAAAATGAGGTTAATGCATCACATGGTTTTACTGAGACCAAGATCATAAACTAGGATGTGCTGGCTTTGGAATTATACAAAATGCAAGTTTGCTAATTACAGTTTCATGGCTGAATCTCTCATCAGGTTTATTATGTACAAGATAAGATTATGTAAGAGTTGTTAATACTTTTTTAACTTCAGCATTAAAACCCTTGTATGTTCAGGGGAAGAAAATGATCCTTAAGATACTGTAATGGTAGTTAGGGAAGAAGGTAAAATTTAAGTGTGGGGGGAGAATCAACATTTATTATTTATTTAATGAGAAGATATCCATCTTAATCTAGAGGAGAAGGAGCAATTCAAGACAGATTATATAGAAGATGAATTTGCATATTTATTATTAAATTCCTGGAATATTTCATCTGAGTGTAATTGTTTTCTTTTAGATAGAACATTCTTTTTACATGTGCATAGTGTGGTAACATTAGCTTCATCCCAGCCCACTTGATCTGGAAGTAATAAAATTATTGATTTGGAATGGAACTGTCTTATTCCAGCACACATGAACTGAATTGCAATATGAAATAATTCTTAACATTCAAATACTCCACTTGTACATTCACAAACAGCATTCTTAAATAATTTACTTAGCAGTAAATCCATTGAACAAACTGGAACCTGATTGGGTAGGATGTTTTGAAAATATAAATTTAATCCCTGCAAACATAGCAAGGCAATGTTAGTAAAAAAAATTCTATTATATGCAATTTTTGTCACCTATGACCAGTGGTTGGAACGGGGCCGGCGGCATCCTCATGGATGTGTGCAGCATGTGCGCGCACACACGCAGCATGCGCGTGTGTCTTAGTGCCTCCACAATGCTCCAGCTGCTCCGCAGAACATCGCACAAGTGCTGTATGTGCCATGCACCTGCGTGGAAGCACAGAAGAACACTGGTAAGGAGGGCGCACGGGTGGGCCCTCCGGAGCACCGTACTGGAAGGGTATCCGGTGCTCCCGGCTGGCTCCGGTACACACGTACCAGGGCGTACCACCTGCAACCCACCACTGCCTATGACCCTATATATAACTTTCTCAGATGCACAGTTTTTATAGCAAATAACTTACTATACCTTCCATAGTACAAAAGCAATAGAACAGTTTTATCTTCCAAAAACAAAGCTTAAGAAGTTTTAATGAATGGCTAAAGAGCCTTTTGAATATTATTTTTTCCATGCTGGATAGGATATGCTGTATCTCTATATGTGATTGAGAAAGAGAAAAGAAATTCTGCACTTGCTTTACGGAAGTAATTTTATTTTTCCCTATATGCAATAAGAACATTCGAAAGCTAAAGCTGAATGGAGAATTAACCGTCCTCAAACTGAAATTCTGGATTGTAATTTGGGACCTGCATACAAATTACAGATATAAGAATAAGCACTTCACTTATTCTAAACTTCACTAAAGAGATACTTTAAAAAACCTTTGTAAGATGTAGTTTTAAGGAGTAAGTGTTCCATTTTCTTCCTCTGACATAGTATATATTAGTGCAAACCAGTCAGTATATTTATACTGGCAAAGGAAAGCATTTGGGGAAACATTTGTAAAAGGTTGTAAAAACCTGATATATAGAAGACTATATTTTGGCCTTGAATAGCCTCAAAGAATATAGGGATGCAATCGTTCAGTGGCTAAGACACTGAGCTTGTCAATCACAAATGTCAGCAGTTCGGCGGTTCAACCCCCTAGTGCTGTGTAACGGAGTGAGCTCCTGTTACTTGTCCCAGCTTCTGCTAACCTAGCAGTTTGAAAGCATGTTTTAAAAAAATGGACTTCTTCACCACACTCACTCCAGAAAAAGGACATAAAAAACATATCACATATGAAATGTCTTCTTCCAGCCTGGAGAGAAAGTACGCTTGGAATAAGTAGAAAAATAGGAACCACCTTTGGTGGGAAGGTAACAGCATTCCGTGCGCCTTTGGCATTTAGTCATGCCGGCCACGTGACCACGGAAATGTCTTCGGACGGCGCTGGCTCTTCAGCTTTGAAACGGAGATGAGCGCCACCCCCTAGAGTCAGGAACGACTAGCACATCTGTGTGAGGGGATCCTTTACCTTTAGCCTCAAAGAAGATGTGACTCCCTAAAAGTGAAAAACTTACGACTGCCTATTTGAGACATCGTTTCTTCCATGCCTGTCTTTAATACCACAACAAATAAGTGGTTTCTTTTTATTTTCAGGATAATATTAAAATACACCAACCGTCTCTCTTCACCAGGCTATGGCCATAAGCACAATTGCTATAGAATTGTGATGTTGAACTTCTTCACCACACTCACTCCAGAAAAAGGACATAAAAAGCATATCACGTATGAAATGTCTTTTTCCAGACTAAAGAGGAGGTGTGCTGGTTTATTCCATCCTTGGAATAACACAGAGCTGCTTTAAGGAAGTCTTGGCGTGAATGTTCCCTCTGTTCTGAAGGCTTCGCTTTTGTCGCATGGATTATTGCGTCGTCTTGTGCTTCTTTCCGAATTGTTTTCAGCGTAGCCCATACAGGGGCAGGGGGTCACTTCCATTTCTGCTGTGTTTGGCTGAGAATAGATGTGACTCAGATGCTGGGTGGAAACAGCACGTCACGAAGAGAGTCCCTTTCTTCTCTGCTCAGGAGAGGACCAGGAGGTGCCAAATGCAACGGGAATATGGTTGCTGGATCGCAGCCTTCGTCTCTTTTACTAAGCCAGCTTCATGCTTTCCTTTTATTAATAGCAATGAACTTCTGTTTTAGGTATAAAGCAGAGACTGGTAGGGAGAAAGGAGAACTCTCCACTCTCTCTTTTTCAGATGCTCAGTTCAGCTGCAATACGTGATCAGCCTGTTTTGTATTTTTTTTTTAAATCTTTGTTGTCTCAAGCTCTCCTGGTATGGAATGCTTATTTATTTGGGAATTAATTAATCAGTTTGCTTATTAGACTAATAGCAAAACTGCCAGCTATGCCACAGAAACAGATATTAAATACTTGTATGTATTACTTTGTCAAACATGTACGAGATAGCAGGTATAAATATAAACATGGATGTGAATGAAAGAAAATGAATACAAATAGATGGGGACAGTCGGACAGGGACCTTAGAGGGGGCTTATGCACGCCCCCTTTACGGACCTCTTAGGAATGGGGTGAGGTCCACGGTAGACAGTTTAAGGTTGAAGCTGTGGGGGTTAGAAGATGTAACAATGGAGTCAGGTAGACCTTTCCAGGCATTGACCACTATGTTGCGACTCTGAACCTTTATCAACCTTTAAAAAATTATTTTCCCTATGTAAATACTGAACTTAGCAGTCTTGTACTTATCTCAGTAGATTCCCCTTTAAAAAAGATGTACATGCTTGCCTTATTTATTATTTTCTTAAATAAAAGTTGCAATACACAAAGTTGCAATAAGGTAAACACTTATGTATTGCATAGGTAATTTTACACCATTCATGACAGCAAACTCATAAGGTCTTATGTTTTAAACATGATGGACAAACCTTAAACATCATTCCATTATCAAAAGTCCCAAAATCTGAATTAAATTTTGCAGGATTCATTAAGCCAGGGTGTCAAACTCACATCGTCACGGCAGAGTCACATGACATATTGGGACTTTTTTACTCTTCACTAAACTGGGCGTGGGTGTGGAAGTGACCAGAGCTTGACACATTCAGCCCACGGACTACGAGTTTGACAGCTCTGCATTAAACCATCAAATAATGTTGTAGTTAATATATAACAATGCAAATTTTAACCCTGTAGTATATATTTTCCTTTAAACTCACACGTAATGCAAAGAAAGTTGTAGAAAGAAAGAAAGAAAGAAAGAAAGAAAGAATATTTATTGATTCCAAAAATAATACAATAATACTATTTTTCAAAAAGGAAATTTGACAAAATATTTAGAGCCAGAATGGATTTTAAAAAATAAAGGAAGCCGCAACATCTCCCCTGTTCATATGTTTTGGCATGCCATTTGATTTAGTTTCATATATGAATTCTCTTGAAATAGAATTTAAACAGTCCAGCAGAGACTGGGATTTTGAATGCTCTTTTGGATCAATATCCTCTGTGTCTTATTTCTTTAGTGATATCTAATCTGAAGCACACCACCATCCAGCAGAAAATAACATTTTATTGTAAAATGACAGTTGGATTTAATTATAACTAATTTCTACTCGGATCCAATCCTTAAAACCAATTTTCACTTAAAATGATGCCATTTCCTTTCAAGCTGCTGTTTTGGTGGCTGCATATTAAGAAAGGTAATTACAATCAATATACAGAGAAATGAACAGAATGTTTAGAGGCGGGTAGAATCCTCTTCATTTTCAAGGCTAGCCTTGACAATCTGTATCTTTTCTTCTCAGGTTCTAACGTTTAAAGTGGGGAAAATTATTTATAGTGAATGAAAAGCTAACTTGTGCGTGAAATCAATACGGCAAACAGAATAAAGATGGAACATGAATGATATATAAGATAATCATAGAATTTAAGAGTTAGAAGAGATCTTAATCATTTTGTCCAATGTTTCCCAACCTTGCCATCTTTAGGATGCCTGGACTTCAATTCCCAGAATTTTCCAGCCAGCTGGGAATTCTGGAAGTTGAAGTCTACACTTCTTAAAGTGTGCCAAGGTTAAGAAATACTTATTTAGTCCCTTCCCTGTAGAATAACAGAGTTGAAAGGGACCTTGGAGGTCTTCTAGTCCAACTCCATGCTCAGGCAGGAAATGGTTGTACAATCTCTGCTTTAAAATTTCTCCCTTAGTTCTAGACAGCTTTTCTCCTTGATGAGTTTCCATCCATTGATTCTTGTCCTATCTTCAAGTACTTTGGAGAATAGCTTGACTCCCCTCTTCTTTGTGGCAATCCCTGAAATATTAGAATACTGCTATCATGTCACCCCTAGTCCTTCTTTTCATTAAACTAGACATACCCAGTTCCTGCAACTGTCCTTTTAGCCTTCAATCCCCTAATCATCTTTGTTGCTCGTCTCTGCACCCTTTCTAGTGTCTCAATATCCTTTTTACACCGTGGCGATCAAAACTGGATGCAGTATTCCAAGTATGGTCTTACCAAGGCATTGTAAAGTGATATTAATATTTCACAGGATCTTGAGTCTATCCCTCAATTAATGCCACATAGAACTATGTTAGCTTTTTTGCCAGCTGCAGTACACGGCTAACTCATTTTTAAGAGATTGTCCATTAGGACTCCAAGATCCATCCCTCAATTACCACTATTGAGCCAGGTACCACCTAAACTATACTTGTGCATTTTCTTGCCTAAATGTAGACCCTTACTTTTTCATCATTGAGTTTTATTTTGTTAGATAGTGTCCAATGTTCAAATCTGTCAAGATCCTTCTGTATCTTAAGCCTATCTTCTGGAGTATTGATTATTCCTGCCATCTGATGAGTTACCCATCTATCCACTCATCAAAATCATTGATGAAGATATTGAAGAGTACTGAGCTTAAAACAGAGCTTGGGGTACCCCACTGCATACTTCCCTCCATTTAGATGCAGTTCCACTGGGGACTACATGTTGAGTGCAATTGGTCAGCCAGTTATGAATCCATCTGGTAGTGAATGCTAGCTAACTCACATGTTTCTATTTTATCAAGTAGTATGTTGTGGTCTACTTTATCAAATGCCTTACTGAAGTCCAAGTACATTATAGCCACAGCATTCCTCTGGTATACTAATTTTATCACTTTGTCAAAGAATGCAATAAGATTTGTCCTGCATGATCTGTTTATGATAAACCTAAACTGGCTTTTGGTTATGACTCTGTTTGCTGATTTGTTGCTTGATTATCTTTTTCAGAATCTTCTAGGTGTTGCAGATAGGCAAATAGTAATCCACAACTCTACGATTCCAACTAATGGCCCTCCAGTTTGTTTAAACACCAGCAAAGGAGAGTTTACTATCTTCTAAGGAGCACTGATCCACTGTTGAACAACTAATACTTTTAAGCATTTTTTTTATGATGTTCAACCAAAGTCTGCAGTATTTCTTATTCATTTAAATGCCTTGTCTTCTGGAAGACATCTGAACAATTGTATACACTGTTCTGAATAAAGCCCTTAAAAACAGATTTTAGATCTCTGTATATAATCTCTAGTTCTTCTGACCATTTCTCTGAGGGCAATCCACAGCCTATAAAGTAAACATGGGTTTTCACCCTCATTAGTACCCACCAGCATTGTGTTGTTCAGAATTTGGGATAAATTCCAAGTACAGAACGTTTGTTTAGCAAGTCATAGAGTTTAACCCTTCTACAGTAAATGATAGATAATCTGCAAGTGCTTTTAATAACTGCTAGATATCTTGTAATAGACTTTCTCTTGGCCCTTTAAGCACAACTATGGTTAGTAAGTCTGTCTTTATTGTAAGGTTGTAAACAAACTCTTGCAAGAATCAAAGTATTTTTCCCCTTTTCCTTTTACTGACCGGAAAGAACAATGCACTTTGCAATGACACAATGGCTCAAAAGTAGCATCATCTTCTGACTTGTTTTCCTTCAGTTATGAAGTCAAAATCATTTAATATTAGAGGTATAAGGAGAAAAACATATTCAGTAGATGATTAAGAAATACAAACTTAGCAGTAAATAGAAAATATTGATTACTTTACACTCTGACTGAAAATGTTCCGTAAAATCTATCTTCCTTATTCTCTCATAATAATGTAACATGGCACTTTCAGAAATATAGAAATATAGAGGGAAGAAAGTAACCTTGAAGAGTGTAAAGATCTAAAGATTAAAGCTGATAAGGCCAAACTAAAGAGAACTATTATGTCAGAGTAGATCAGATCCTTTCCCAAGCCACCAAGAGAAAGGCCGTGTCTTCATGGACTCCGAAAATTAGGAGGAAAAAGCTTAGAATTTAAACCCTGAAATATTAGACCTACGATATAAACATTTTGACTTGTGGGCCATGCAGCAAGAAAATCATATGTCTATGTGTATGTCTGGCTTTATTCGTGTTTATATTAACGAGTCTAACCTAGCACAATTATGCCTAAGACTCTTGATACTGAATGTAGGCTATTTTTATATGCAAGGGCACAATGATGTGATTTGATAATTATGCAAGGTCACTATGAAGCATCTTACAATTATGTAGCAAAATCTATTAGTAATACTATTGGAATAAGTCTAATTTATTGCGAATCAGACTGCATACACATTTTATAATGAATATAAGTAAATAAAATATACTTCAATGCAGCAGTGCACAACCTTTATAGCTTGACAGCCTGGCTTGGGGGTGGAGAGGGGAATTGGGGCCCATGAGTGGCGGGCCGGTGCACATGCGCGCAGCTCAACTTGCACGAGAGAACAGCCAGCACATATGTGAATGCCTGCCAGTCCACGGTTTGCACAGGTTGATTTGCACATGCACACAAATGCATCCCAGCCAGCCTCTTGCACAGCCCAATTCTAAATAGGCCACAGCCTAGTAGTGGGCTGCTGCTCAGGGGCTGGGGACCCCGATTTAATGTACATGATGGCAAACATGATGGCAATGGCTAATTTCCATCCTATAAACCTTAAAGTGGTCCCAGAATTATATAAACAATCTGGAGCATTATTTAACTGATAGAAACACTCTTAACAGGATTTTTTTTCACCTAAATTTAAGACAGCAGCAATATGAATCATAGAAAATCTTAAGTAAACCAGCATTTGGACTGCACCTTAGATGCTGAGCCCCCCCCCAAACTCTAATTCCTAAGAGTGAGACTTTTAATAAAAACAGACCTATCACTGGGGTTCCAGTTGTGAAGAGTAATAGAGAAATTGGGCTCCAGAGTTAGCAAAAAACAAACAAAAAAATCTTCAAGCAGATTCTGCATAAAAAAAGAAAATACACCCCGAGAATCGAAACCTGGCCCTCCTCTGGGCCAGTTAGGAGAACCACCTGGTTCTTTGAGACTCACTTGAACGGTCTTCTCCAATAGTGACTCCTAGACTTGATGATTTACAAGATTACAGTTTCCTCAAAAGCTTCCAACAAACTTTGCATTTTCCCCCTCATTATGAGCCAAGAGACACGAAGAGGCTTGAAGCTTCTGTTTCATTTAACAGTGTGTGAGTGTGGGTGTGTGTGGGTGTGTGGATTGAGAAACAAATAACCTTAAAAAGATTTGCATCTCATCTGCCAATAATTTTCTGTTTTTTGGTCTGTGACACATGTTGTGTTTCTTTAATAAGTAAAACTGGCAGAGGTTTTATGTGCCGCCGGGGTCCACAGCCATATTTATAACTTCAGCTAAGCTAGGATATCTTCAGGCACATATTAAATTATTAATACACACAAATGCAACAGGAAATGCAATTTGCCATATATATATATGGCAAATTGTCTTTACTATTACATTAGTACACACAGACAGGGACTTCTGAATTTCATTATTTAAGTATTTTATTAAAGCCAGTTAATAAACATCTTTTGTGAGGAAATAACGTTTTTGTTTTTTTTTTTAATTTTTAACAAGTCAGAAACAAGTGAGACTTTAAAAAGACTTTAAACTTGGCAACTTTGAAACCTGTGGACTTCAAATCCCAGAATTCCCTCTTTTTACAAAGGACTGAATAATTCATTTCTGATATAAGCATTTAATGCTTTCTAACCTAAAAATGTTTTTCTTCATTTAAAAATAAAATCCTTAATGCTTGTAACAAATAATTATTGTATCTTTTGAATTCTGGGTACATTTAGTTAGAACGTATTACACATCAGCTTTGTCTTGCATATAATATCCATTTTTGTACTTGACAATTTTGTCTGTTACTATACTTTTACATTACAAATAAATATGGCAAGCAAATGAGCTTTGATAACGGTATTTAAAGTATCAACCAAATCTTTATTATGATCAAAGACCAATATAAGATGGGTTAGTCAAGATATTTGTGGATATTTTACTGAGTAAGGTCCTTATTTAATTTTCTGAAGGATTAAACGGAGTGCAGTGGTTAGAATGCAGTCCTACGACTAACTCTGCCCACAGTATGGATGTCGATCTGATTGGGCTCAAGGTTGACTCAGCCATCCTTTCCTCCAAAGGTGGTAAAATGAGGAACCAGATTGTTGGGGGAAAGATGCTGACTCTGTAAACCGCTTAGAGAGGGCTGTAAAATACTATGAATTGCAGGGGTGGTATTCACTCACTTTCCCTATGGGTTCGCAGATATGAGGAGCTGTTTGGATGAGAAGCAAAATGCCTTTAAAAGAGAAAAAAAACAAGAAGTCCAGTTGCCTCCAGAATTTGCACCTTTGGGGGCAAATGTGACCTGGATGACTGAGAATCTCTAGAGACTCTGAGCCCAAGGTCTTCCTAAGGGCCACCAGCACCTTGACATGTACTTGGTTGAAGACTCTTGAAGATTTAATGTTACCTCCAGGTTGGAAATATCAAATTGCAAATACCACTTTCAGGGAAATGATTGGGGGGGGGACGGACGGTTTTGCCGTAACATCCTTTTTAACCTGTGCACCAGCACCCAAAACCATCTGACCGATCACACTAACAACAGCACATTTCAGATGAATTGTACCCTGATTCACCAGAACTATCCATATGCTCTTATATTCTAAGAGCTTAAACCAGAGCTTGACGTTTTCACATGATTTTGGTTTGTTCTAAACCAGTAGTCCTCAACATTTCCAGCTTGGCGGCCCGGCCTGGCAGTTTGGGGGGGGGGTATGGGATTGGCGGGGTAGATGTCCGCATGCACAGCTCTATTTGTGCGAATGACATGTCCGTGTGCCCTCCACTCAGGCGAATGGCGCTTTGCACGCGAGTGCAACTTCATTCAGGCACACTTGCCAATTTCTTCAGTGGCCCGGTTTCGAACAGGCCATCATCCGGGGATTGGAGATCCCTGCTCTAAACCCTTTAACCAGATTTTCTGACTAAATGAGGAAATGTGGTTAGCTGAAGCTTTTTGAGTTTAAGTGGAGCATAATGAACCCGCAAAAAGGGAAAACGTTCCATATTTCGACATAAGGATACTCCACCTTATTAAGCCAAGATTAAGCCAGCATCTTATTGGCTTGTTTATATATTTATCACATTTATATCCAGCCATGCTCTTAGGCTCTCCAGCAATGACTCTTCCAGGCTTTCTTCATCTGTTTGTTTGTTTTATTACCATATTTTTCAGAGTATAAGATGCACCAAGGTTTTGAAGAGGCTTTTTTTTTTTTTAAAGGTTTTGCACTCTGCAAACCTCCCAAAAACGGCCTGGTTTTTTTTTTTTTTTTTTGCAAAAATGGGCCCGCTTTCCCCCCCCCCAAAAAAGGGCATGGATAGCCTTTAAGAGGCTTATAGAGTGCTCCTGGGGGCTGAGGGGCCCATTTTTGCTCATTTCTGCCCTCCCCAGCCCCCAGGAGCTCTCTGAAAACCTCCTATAGGCTCTGCACAGCCATTTTGGTGACAGGGGTGGAGTTTCACGAGGCAAAAATGCTGTATTCAGTGTATAAGACGCACCCAGATTTTCAGACCCTTTTTTGAGGGAAAAAGGTGCAGCTTATACTATGAAAAATACGGTAGCTTCTTGTAATCCTCTTGCAACTATAATTCATCAAGAGAAACAAATTGATGGTTGGTAACAAAATTACAGGTTTCTTGAAACTGGCAGTTCATGTTTGTGTTATCTGAAAAGCCAGTAAATATAAACCTTGTTCAGAATTCTCTACAGGAAACAAATTCAAGAGATAAGAGATTTATATTAATTCAGAGGTATTCCTGAAGTACACACTGCGTAGACAGACAAAGTTTAACAAAGTTTATAGGCATCGGAATTTAAATGTCCTTATTGGGAGCAATGCTTTCTTAGGGGAAAAATAGGATTACTCTCTCTAGATTATTACATTTATTAAACATATTTGCAAGAAATGTTTTATTTTTTTTCTTGGTAGCTTTTCCTGTGAGATGTGAAGTTGAGCAAGCTAAAATCTATTGTCCTTTAAAAAAAAAAAAAGAGTATGTGAATATTTGAAAATACAGTCTCATTATTGAAATGGCCTGGAGAATATCCATGATCCTGAATAATGTGAAATCCAATAAAATGGAGCTGAATGCATAATATTACTGGTATGGGGCCAAATGGAAACACACATGACTGAACATAAGTGATGAGTCCAGGAAAGAAATTGCTATTGTGAATTTTGTTTAACAGTAAATACCTGAGAATTGTAGGTTAGAAAACTGTATTTGATAACATTTGTGAGTAAGAAATAGCAGCATTTGCTGAACAATTTACTAGATCTCCTATGAAAATGACTGCAAATGCTGCATAGTGTAATTCAATAGGCAACATTTCCACCTTGCTTAAATTTTCTAGAAGAACAGCATCCAAACTCTTAGGCCATCTTTCTCTAGCGGCTATTTAAAAAAAAAACTATTATGTCAATGTACAATGGAAAATACATTTTTCTAAAAAAAACCGCTTTATGGGAAGTATACAAGTTATATATAATCCATATTGGGAAAAAAGTGAAACTGTGTATCTTATAATGAAAAAAAGGAGTTTTATATTTATTTTATTTATTTATTTGATTTGTCAATCATTTACAAAATAATAGGTATAAGAATAAACATGAGTAGGAATGAAATGGGTAGGAATAAATGAGGACAGTAGGACAGGGATGGTAGGCGTGATGGTGGGCTTATGCATGCCCCCTTACAGACCTCTTAGGACTGGGGTGAGGTCAATAGTAGACAGAGTAGGGTTAACGTTATGGGAATTTGAGGATGTAACAATAGGGTCAGGTGGTGCATTCCAGGCATTGACCACTCTTGTTGCTGAAGTCATATTTTCTGCAATCAAGTTTGGAGCGGTTCACATTGAGTTTGTATCTGTTGTGTCCTCTTGTATTATTGCGGTTGAAGCTGAAGTAGTCATTGACTGGTAGGACGTTGTAGCAGATAATTTTGTGTCCTACGCTTAAGACCAACCATAGATGGCATAGTTCTAGATTGCCCAAGCCAAAAGTTTCAAGCCTGGTGGCATAAGGTATTCTGTTGCGGGCAGAAGAGTGTAGTGCTCTTCTTGTGAAATACCTCTGGACTCGCTCAATGGTATTAATGTCCAATACTCAGTAACATAGCCCCAACATTAGCCAAACACTTCAAAAAAATGAATTCTATACCATGGTCACTTTTTATTTCAACATTGCATTAATCTTGTTTCATTTAGAAATTTAACTTTTCTAATTTTAATTTAGAAAATTAGAATATTAAATATTTAGAAAGCTGCAATCATTCCTGTTTTAGTGCTAGACTTTTTCCCTTTATCCATTTTATAAAGGTCCTTACAAGAATCTCCTTTCCACAGGAAAAAAAATATGGGATCTCCTCACATAAGAACCAATCACATTGTCTTTACTACAGAAATGACAGTGCAAAGAAATAACGAGCAATAAAGATCTGGGCACATATATTTTGGAGAGCGTGATTAATTATTAAACTTTCCAATATATTGATCAAAGCATACAGCCAAAATAGGAGTAATGGAAAGTATTGGACATTAGTAGCCAGATCTTGAAATGCCACACCAAACACAGTATACTGGAACCATTTACTCTCAGATAGCAACAAATATAAAACTTCCAGATCTCATCTGGCTCTTAATTAAGGGGATTGGTAAAACTTTTACTTTTAAGAAATTTCTTTTGGAGTTTAGGAGGTTGAAGAAACCTTATTAACTCTTTGAACCACTAAGTCTACAAGGGGTTGGAATTATTTCTGGCCTCCTCCTCTACCTCCTCCTCTTCCTCCTTGTCCTCTTTTGAGTGCAATCCTCAATAAGCTATGGACCTCAAATCAGTAAAAGTTATATATTTCTGAAGGAACAGGAACTCCTAATGAGCACTCAATTTCCTACATGGAAATTCAAGCTGTAAGTTTCAATGCTATAGTGTGACTAGCACCAATGAACGCATACCTAGTGTGCTTTATTTAATAATGTAACGTCAATGAATTAGAGCAGAAACATTAAATGTCAAATGAGGGGATGCTTTGTTGGACTGTCCCACATCTTATTTTGTTTCAGCACAAGAGAAAAGTGCAGAGTCAACAAAAATACATTTGCCTTCCTTGGAAACTTTTTCATTTCAATTGTTGCTTCCTTCTGAATTATCTGCATGAGTGATACCAGAATGGGAGCACCATCCAAAAATTACATAGCCAAATATGATTTGCAATGTGATGATATGATCCGTGAGAACAATTCAGACATAATCAGTAAATGTTCTCAAAGAGTGGCCAAAAGAAAAAAAATGGGGGAAAAGAAGCTCAAAAGTGCATCATTTTGAAAAATAATCCTGTTATTGTATAAAATATAATTTCATGTCATTAAGAATACAATAGAAAATGACACATACTAAATTTTTTTTGGGGGGGAAATACCATGAATATAGTAAGTAGCCTTGTGAAATCTTCCTGGAGAAAACTGAAAGCAGGATATTTGGGTGTAATGCAGTATATGCAGCTGCTGTATTAATGAACTACTTAGTATCCAGAAGGTATAATAACAAAGATACAATTCAGCTTGGAATCCTGAGATGAAAAGGTCTTAATTGTAGCATAGCAAGAACCAGGAAACAGTGTGTAGCATTACAATGAAAGAGAGGGCAGGATTGATTTTTTTTAGACGAAGAAGAAGGAGGAGGAGGAGGAGAAGGAGAAGAAGAGCAGAAAATGAAGCAAGGCTCTTGGGAGGCTGTGATGATTTCTGGCAAAGCCTTGACCCTATTTAGAAAGTGAAAACAACCTTTTGGAAACAGGTTGTGGAAAGCTTGGATTTAAGCTTTTCTTATTGTTAAGTCCCATCTCCCAAATAATCTATTATTGCAGTTAGTGCAAAAACGATTCCTGAATTTTCACAGCAAACCTTTCCTCTGGCCGGGCTGCATCTGCAGGATATGATGACTGAGACACAAGGGAGCTGGCAAGTACGGAAACCAGTAGTGACAACGTAGAGTATTTCTTGGTCTTAACACTGTTAGCAAAGAGTCTAATTAAAGTAGAGCTGCCATGTTTCATTATTGATATCCTCCTGGCTCAGAGGAGAGAGGCTCCACTGGGGAGTTGCAAGTCACATCCATGTAAGTCTTAAATAGAAAGGATGAATAGGAATACCCAGAATGTCTAACAATGAAACTCATCCTTCTTTCTTTGGACTCTCGTCTGCTATTCCTAACTTTCCCTGGGTTATTCACTGTCATATTAATGAATGTTCAATATCAGCATCCACAGGTGGGTGTTCATTAATGCAGCGGTTGATGCTACTGATAAATAGATCGAGCCAGGTGATTTCCTAGATTAAAACAAGTTTCTGCAAGCCCACAACAATGTTGAAGTTGGGATTAGGGACTGGGAAGGCAGGTTCCTACTCTCTGAACCACTCTGGCAGAGGAATGTTCATTGCGCTGCAGTGACACGACCACCTGTGGGCAAATTAGGTGCTGCCGTTCTTCTTCTCAGCTTTGATATTCAAGGGCAAAAGAGCTCAAATCGGACGGATGGTTTTATTCCTTGTTTTTAACATTTATTTTTGAATTGGTGGTATGTAGACATTAAGTTACAGCTTGAATCAATGGTTATGATAATCAAACCATGAAATGTGTGACGATATATATCATAGAATATATTAAAGAGATGACATGTGATTTTGCGTATGTGTGTGTTCCATGAAAGCAGTATTATAATGCTGTAGCTTGAGAATTACAATTCGATAGTTATTGTTCCCTATTCCAGGAAGCAAGCTTTGGATTTTCAGAGGATGAGTTACTTTCATTTACTAGTTAGTTGGTTGGTTAGTTAGTTAGTTAGTTAGTTAGTCATCTGAATTCTCATATAGTCCACATAATTTAGAAATTCTAGAATAGTAGCAAAAATAGTGAATTATAATAATTTTAGCAACAATAATGGACAAAATGTAAAGATGGGAAGCTATTGGGGTGTATATAATTTTAAAAAATTGACCATGACATAGAATATCTATTTGCCAAAAGCTACTTAAGGACTTTAATTTAAAGTATTAAATTTCTATTAAATTAAATTTCTAAGGTTCCAACTATTTATATATTTTTTGCACCTCTTATGGAACTTAACCCCCAGGTCAACTTGGGAAACACCTCCTTTTGCCCTTTGTTCTGGTTATTCTAATCATTCAAAATGATGGTTACTTCACTACTTGTTTTAGAATAGAGAATGGAGAAATGTATGTCTTTAATTCACTTGGGTGTCTAGTCCTCATTTATTTTCTTTCGCTTATAGTACTTCACTTGCAAAAAAAATCATGACAGGCAATCACTATACATTGATTTGTACACCCAACCACCTTTGGCATACTATAGATAAAGAAAGATTTAAATCAAGCTGAAGAATTTCTGCATCTAAAGAGAAGCAGACACATTTAAGAACCTGGTGTAAAATATTTGTAATTAACGGCCTGGATATTTAAGAGCAAGTTCAAGTACTCCAGATTAATGTTCTACTCCTTGTATGTAGTTTCCAAGATTGTTAGAACAGGAAAAAAAATCAGCTGAAAACAGAAGTGCGGTCATTCAAAATATCTCCCCCCTACACACACAATTACTATATATTCCTACAAGCTTACATCAGGGCCCATTTTAATCTCCCCTAATAAATCTGTTAAGAAATGGACCTTAAAGGACAATTCCACATATCACCTAGACCACGATGGAAGCAGCCTGTGCTTTAAAAGAGAATTGGATGAACTGTGGCTACCAGCCCTCCTGTTTCTGACCCCCGAACCCCCTGAACATGGCAAAACTGAAAAAGGACAACAGGGTTTCATGCCATTTAGGGATGGGAGACCCATGAGCATGTGAAACAATCATACGATTGTTTTCTTTTATTCTGAACCCATAATTCTTCATAGAATCTCAGCTGTCCACAAATGTTATTTGGTCTCATCCGTTTAACAGCTATATGTCTCTTTTAAAAAAAGGTTTATTGTTTTCACCTTTTTTAGAATCTTTTAGAATATACACACAACTGTAAAGCAGAGGTGTGGCAGATTTTAGAAGTGTTCCTTATTTCATCCAATACTTTGTTTTTATAAAGTAGACATTACCGTATTTTTCAGAGTATAAGACGTACCTTTTTCCCTCAAAAAAGGGTCTGAAAATCTGGGTGCATCTTATACACTGAATACAGCATTTTTGGCCTCCCAAAACCCCACCCCCTTCACCAAAATGGCTGTGCAGAGCCTTTAGGAGGCCCATTTTGCTCAATTCCCCCACCAGCCCCCAGGAGCACTCTATAAGCCTCTTAAAGGCTATCTATGCCCCTTTTTTGACAAAAAAACAGGCCCATTTTTGTGAAAAACGGGCCATTTTTGGGAGGATTGCAGAGTACAGAAACTTTTTTTTTAATTTGCCTCTTCAAAACCTTGGTGCGTCTTATACTCTGAAAAATATGGTAGTTAGCAGAAAAATGCAAATTGGTTCTAAGGTAGATTTCTAAGTTTGGTCACACTGTTATCAAGCTTTACTTCTCTAGAAATCAGAGCCTTTTCACTTTCATTTAATAATTGTTTCACCAGGAATAAAAGGGGGACCAATAGCTTCTAATTCCAGAGGGCTCTTTCCCACCAAAGCATAGTTCTCAGCTCTTTGATTCTGGAAATTTGTCCCAGTTTCAGATATTTCCATTTTTACACAGGGGAAAGAGAGCGCGAGGGAGGGAGGGAGGGAGGGAGGGAGGGAGGGAGGCCTGCTTAACCTGACTCTTTTCTTTTTAGCATTAACATTTTTGACTTAATCGCCAGACGGAGAAGACACAAACACAATTTATATGAATTGAACAATGAAAGTGAAATGAGGAAACAATTTTGGGAAAGCTGAGAGGGGACACACTGTTAGAGGAGTGCTGGAATTGTGTTCAGGTATACAGGTAATCCTTGACTTATGACCACAACTGAGCTCAAAATTTCTGTTACTAAGTGAAACGTTTGTTAAGTGAATTTTTCTCCATTTTGCAACCTTTCTTGCCACAGTCCTTAAGTAATTGACTGCGGTTGTTAAGTGAATCTGGCTCCCCCCCCACTGACTTTGCTCGTCAGAAGGTTGTAAAGGGTGATCTCATGATCCCGGGACTTTGCAACTGTCATAAGTATGAGTCAGTTGCCAAGCGTCTTGTAACAGTCATAACTGTGAAAAACGGCCATAAGTCACTTTTTTCAGTGCAGTTGTAACATTGAATGGTCACTAAATGAACTGCTGTAAGTCAAGGACTACCTGTATTCAAAACACACACACACAAACACACACACACACACACACACAGAGTATATACCAGTGATGGTGAACCTTTTGAGCACAGAGGGATGCGTGTGTGCCAGAGCACCAGAAACTCAACGACCAGCTGGCTGAGCTGGGCTGGTGGTGCACATGTGCACAGAGAGAGCTCTACGTGCCACCTCTGGCACACGTGTCATAGCTTCACCATCACGGGTATATACAGGGTATCTAGATACGTACGTACATACATACATACATACATACATACATACATAAATACATACATACATAGTGTGTGTGTGTGTGTGTGTGTGTGTGTGTGTGTGTGTGTGTGTGTAATGGTTTTCTCTTACTTTTGCTACTGGTTTGGAACCAAGAACATGCACATGTGTGGACAGAGCCTCCCACTGCCGCCACTATCGGTTCGTCCAAACTGGGGTGAACCAGCAGAATACCACCTCTCCTTTGTGTGTGTGTGTGTGTCTGTGTGTTGTGAATATAGATAGTCCTCAACTTACAACAGTTCATATCTGTTTGTCTCTGTGTGTGTGTGTTTGTGTGTGTGTGTGTGTGTGTGAATAGATAGATAGACAGACAGACAGACAGACAGACAAACACTCAGACACTTCCTTCTCACTGGAAGCAAGATAACTTCCTCTTTATTTCTAAATATGGGAAATCAACTAGCTAGCAAGAAATCAGATGAAAATACATATTTTAAGCCAAGGGCCACATGTGCTTTCCTGGCTGTGAACAATTCACTTCTATTCACTTCTATTCCAGAATCAGCATTTATTTTTAGACACGGAGATAATCTCTCCATGCATAAAGGCATAGGTGAGTATAACCTATGGACAGGGACTCATGCTCAGGAGAGCCTGCTGCACTCTTGCAAATGGAAACCCCTGTTTCTGGCAGCGGTTCCTCCACAGCCATTCAGGCCTTTTGACTTCCCTGCCTTCAGAGCTTTCGGGAGATTAGAAGTCCCATGTACTTTCACTACTTCCTATAGTGTGGCTAAAAACATTCGCCCCTATTTCACCCTCTCCTTTCAGTGCTGATAATAACTCACTGTGAATGGATTGGGTTCACAATGGCCATTAAAGGCCTGTTATGAATTTCGATTAGGGTCCTAAGGGCTCCTCTGAGTGATAAAGATTTTCCCAGAATCGTTCTATGAATGATGTTAGCTGCCCACAGCTGTTCTCTACTGATATCACCAAGCTGCTCCTTGTCTCAGCTGGGCAGGATGGCGCGTAATATCTGAGATGCAAAACAACTGGCTCCCCCCAAAAAATCTGCCTTCCCTTTCAAAACATGCAAATGTCAGCATTACGAACGCTTGGAAGATGGCAGGGAGGGAGCCCAGTACGGAGGGCGATCTTGCTTGGTGAAAAACACAGGAGCTTCTCTGGGACTTTCAAAGCTTACGAAAACAATATAGATTATGAAGAAACACACAAGAAGTATCTATAATTGGGCTAATGGATTTGAACTGCAGAATTCTGGGCAAAGAGAAGCAGGCAAGGGATACAGAAGGCTTGAGGTCTTAATGATCCTCCAGAATTTTGTAACGCAACTCAAACAATTTTGCTTCTTAAGATACAAACTTATGTTATTTTATTGCATCACAATATTGTAGACTAATAAAGAGTGGTGCGGTGGCCTAGAAGTGGAGCTCCCGCACCAGGAGGCTGTGAGTTCAATCCTAGGTAGAGGAAGATATTTCTCTCTAGGCTCAGTGAGAATTTATCTGCTGAACAAAACTCTGCATTGGTGACAGGAAGGGCATCCGGCCGGTAAACACTCAGCTCCATTCAGTTGCCCAGACTCCATCCCGCAAGGAATTACGGGGTCGTTCAGGGGTGGGTTTCAAAATTTTTTACTACAGGTTGGGTAGGTGTGGCTCGATGGTGGGAATGTGACTAAGTGGGCATGGCCAACCTGTCATCACTCATGCACACTCAGTCACATGGGCCTCTCACCAAGCCATGCCCAACAAAATGGTGGCGAAAGGTTTGTCTGGGGGGGGGGAACCTCCAGCCTTACCGGAGCTAAGGGCACACCTACAAACTAGAGTACTTGTGTCCTCCCTGGCCCCCAGGAACACTTGGCAGGCTTCAGCAGGGCTGGGAGAAGGGAAAACCGCCCCCATTTTTGTGAAAAACAGCACATTTTTTGCCTGTTTTTCACAAAAACGGGGGCGTTTTTCCCTTCCCGCAGCCCTGCTGAAGCCTGCCGAGTGCTGCCCACCCCTCACTCAACCTGCTGCTCAACTTCCTTCCTGCCGTCACCCAAAGCTGCACCAGGAGGCTGAATTTCTTCTCCCCGCTGTTGCATTCCTTGGCCACGGGGCTGTTTCTCTCTGCCTCCTTTTCCAGCCCAAAAACACGGCGACAACGGAAGTGGTGGCTGAGGGAACCAGTTAGGAGGCCTGGCCAGGCTGCCATTACTACCAGTTCGGAAAGCTACGCCAGATTTTTCCTACCTGTTCGGCCGAACCGGACCAAATAGGTATGAACCTTCCTCTGGGGCCATTCAAAGAAGATGATGACAATATTGCAGACTAATAATTTAACTGGAAAGGTGAACTCGCCTTCCATTCAACTGGGATTTACTCCCGTGTATTTTTTTTCCCTTTTTTTGCAACACTGGTAATAATCATTATGGAAGATGTAGGATTAAGATACGTACAATAAAATCCAACAGCCATTCCTGCCAACATAGATATATATATATATAGAGTGGAAGTGTGACCTTCCTCCCATATTTGGGCATACCAGGGGTTGTGACTTTAAATATATACCTTTCACCCTGGCCTGGCTGATAAGGAGTCAAGCTCTGTAGCTCAATGGTTAACACATCTGCCTAAGAGGCAATAGAGCACAGGTTCGATTCCCAGCAAGGGTATGGCTAGCTGATGAGAGCTAAATAGCTTGAAATAGATCTATACTAGTCTCCCTTTATTTATTTATCAGCATAAATATAACATATATAAAGGTGTGACACTATATATATATATATATAGTGTCACAACCCCTGGTATGCCCCAATTATGGGAGGAAGCTAATTGCTTCCATTCTCTGTCCATCGGCTCGTCACAAGAGACCATCCAGACAGAAAGCCCAATATTTTACTGTTGCCATTGTCTCCCTTTATTTGTTTATCAGCACAAATACAACACTATATATATATATATATAAAGTCGATTTCAGTGGATGAAAATACTGTCATAAGAAATCTTTCCTGATTTTCATGCTTACCTGATGAAGCAGGTGTCAGAATCCATTTCTTTGCTGAAACGTATTGGGCTGGAACTATTGTTTTGGAACTGAAAAATGAGCAGCAAAAATGCCAATTTTTAGAAGAAGTAAATTATGGGTGAAAAAATGCCCTTCGCCCACAGCTCGTTCTTAGAATATATGAGTTTACTCACAGGGGACAACCTTCTGCAGCTACCTCTTGGCCAGTGAAGGTCAGGTCACTCATTGCCATAGAGATATTTTATGTGAGAATACTTGGCAGTTATGCTGCCCTATGAAAAGTTCAAAGCAGTTCCCATATATCATCCAGCAGCCAGCCCTGCAGTCAGATTACTCGGGGAAAAGAGGGTTGCTGAAACTACATCATTGGGACAGCTGATATGGTCAATGCTCAGATCCAAAGGCAAGAGAAAAACACACGGCCTATTTGGCATTTCATTTCCCCACCGCTGACATTAGTCAAGTCAGATTTTGCATTCTTACAAGGGGGGGGGGGGACGGACTGAGAAAGGCATGAATTAATTATGTGCCATCAAATCATTAGTAACTCCTTGGATGTTCTCAATACTGATCTGTCCCTAGTGGGGGGGGGGGTCCTTGAGATCTTCCTAACCCAACCACCTTGCTACATGTCATCCCCTTCTCCTTTTCCCAGCCTTCTCCAGAGAGCTTGGTCTTTGCATAATGTGTCGAAAGAAGGATAATTTAAACCTGGTCATTTGTGCCTCAAGGGATAAGTCTAGGCTGAAGGAAAAAGTAATATTACTATTACTCTATGTCTGGATTGGGAGTTGGACTGGATAAAGAGTCTGTAGTTCGGTCTCCGGCAACTTTACAACTAGGAGCTTCTTCCAAAGGAAAGGGCCAGAGGTTGTAAGCAGGTATCCTTCCCCAGCTGCAGAAACAACTGGAGACTTCTTTCTACAGAGAGGATGTGGTAAATGTCTCCTTGATGGGAGGGTAAAAGCATGAATAAATCTATTTGTTCTTTAGAAAAGTGGTCAGACGCAATTTGTTCAGAATAAAAATATACAATTCTTAGTCTCTGTTCCTAAGAGATGACAATTATGTGTCTTTCTACTCTCACCTTCTGCTTCTATCCAGTTTCCTCCCAAAGGTTGAGAAAGATTGGTAACATTGAGGTAAACTTTAGACAACTTTAAGGGAGACATAATTCTGACAGTTTATGGAGCTGGCTAAGTAATCTTTCTGTTATTATTTTACAGAGAAATCCATTTTTTTAAAAAGATGAAACATTATACAGGTGGTCCTCCACTTACGATCACAATTGAGCCCAACATATCTGTTGCTAAGTGAGACGTTGCTTAAGTAAATTTTGCTCTGTTTTACAACCCGTCTTGCCACAGTTGCTAAGCGAATCACTTCAGTTGTTAAATTAGTAACACAATTGTTAAGTGAATCTGGCTTCATATCGTCATAAATATGCCAAGTATCTGAAATTTGATCACACGACCGTGAGGATGCTGCAACAGTCATAAGTGTGAAAAATGGTCATAAGTCAGAAATCAATTCACTGCAAATATCATATCTCCATTCATAAAGGTTGAAGACAATAAACATTTATTGACACTTTGTTGTTTCCTAAAAGGGAAGGGAAGGGAAGAGAAGAGAAGGGAAGGGAAGGGAAGAGAAATCATAGGACTGGAAGGGACCTTGGAGGTCTTCTAGTCCAAACCCTTGTCCATGGCAGGAGACCTGGATATCATCCAATCTTTTCTTGAAAACCTCCAGCGATGGAGTACCCATAACTCTGGGGGACAAGCTGTTCTGTCAGGCAATTTTTCCTTAATTCTAGATTGGATCTTTCTTTAACAAGCTTCTACACATTGCTTCTTGTCCTATTTTTAAGAGCATGGAGAATAAGTTGACAACCCCCCCCCCACCCCTGTGATAACTCCTGATATCCTGGAAGACAGCTATCATGTCACCCTTAATTCCTCTCTTTATTAAGCTAAACATACCCAGTTCCCTTAAGCACTCCTCATAAAATGTATCCTGCTTATCCCCTTATCAGCTTAGTCGCTCTCCTCTGTACACTTTCTAGGGACTCAGCATCATTTTTGCATTGTGATGACCACCACTGGACACAGTATTCCAAGTGTGGTCCTTGATGTAGGCAACAGCATATTGACTTGACTGTAGTCCATATATTATAGATGCCACCTTGCATAAATAGCATGATGCCCTCGGGGTAAAATTGCACTATATATCATGGACGTATGATAACACGGGGTGTTAGCTACACTATGGATACTGACCGAAATGTACCCCAGCCAGTATTGTAACCTTATTCTAAGCAAAGAATGCTGAATATGATGTGGGTGTAGCCAAGGTTAATGAATCTACTCTTTCTATCTTAGTAAAAGGTTTATGTGAAACGTCAATTCACCAAAGGCCCAGTGGACAGGATCACCATAGCAAACGGAAGATTTTATATTTGGAAGTTAAATGACTAGCAGGGAAGGGAAGGGAGTCTATGAAGCTAAGATAAAGGATAGGGTATAAAAGCTCTAAATGGAGATAATTTGATTTTGTGGAATAAAGTTGAATTCATGCATGTAAATGAAAGGTTAAAATGTATGTCAAAAAGTAGGAGGGATGTTATCTTCAGTGTGCATGTTATCCACAGGCTGGTGAGAGTGTCATCTTATCCTCTGGGGAATGGTGAAAATGGAAGAATCAAAATGTGCTTGGGGGAAAATTGTGCGACATCCTAACTGAATGCAATCTAGGAAAAATTATTCTCTTAGGTGATCTG
Organism: Thamnophis sirtalis; assembly: GCF_051295495.1. NCBI lineage: Eukaryota > Metazoa > Chordata > Lepidosauria > Squamata > Natricidae > Thamnophis > Thamnophis sirtalis. The sequence continues at coordinate 69,901,740 of NW_028261391.1, forward strand.
AACAGCGAGATGAGAATGAGACGAGACGAGACAATATAGATAAAAATATTGGGCTATTCCGACAGCCATGAACAAAGGAGAATGATAATTCTTTAGGGGGCATCTGTTCCAAATACCTAATTCAAGAACAAGTGCATTCATGCACATAGTAAGGGGGTGAATATAAATCTAAAACCATGGTTAATTCAGTGTTTATGATTGGCTTAGACTGACCACCAGAAAGTACTATCTGGCCTGTTTCATCTTTTATCGGGACTCTTCAGAGACAGGTACTCTGAAGTTATTCAGTGGGCTTAAAATCCTCAATTGGGAATTGACTTAGCAGATCTGCACACTTTCGATTCCTACACGTAGTGGTTTAGTTTAGAAACTATTCAGATCCTGAAAAATACCACACACGTTTTTCACTATATCCAAAATAGAGTCATTTCTAACTGTCTTGTCCCCTCCAAAAGGAAGGTATGGAATTTGTGCCGAGGTGGCGCAGTGGTTAAATGCAGCACTGCAGGCTACTTCAGCTGACTGCAGTTCTGCAGTTCGGCTGTTCAAATCTCACCAACTCAGGGTTGACTCAGCCTTCCATCCTTCCGAGGTGGGTGAAATGAGGACCCGGATTGTTGTTGGGGGCGATATGCTGACTCTGTAAACCGCTTAGAGAGGGCTGAAAGCCCTATGAAGCGGTATATAAGTCTAACTGCTATTGCTATTGTGCAAAACAGGGTAGATGATAGCATGACATCTTATATCTGAATCTCTCTGCTCTGAGAGCTTAATGGAAGGTGAACTATACAGATACTCCTTGTACAGTGACAACCCATTCAGCAACCATTCAGAGCAAGGTTGGGTTACTGTCGGTATTACTGCCGGTTCGGTGCGGGAAATTGTTTTTGTGCATGCGCATTTCCACCTAAAAAGGTCTGAACATGCGCAAAGCATTTAAAAAGGGAAAAAACATTACTTTTCTGCAATGAAAATTGTTCTGCACAAAATCAAGATAGTGGTGCCGTAGGGGAACCGGTTCAGGGGGCGTGGTAGGCCTGCGTCGTTGCTGGTTCCAGTGACTCAGGCCACCAAGTTACTACTGGTTCAGCCGAACTGGTCCAAACTGGTAGGAACCCACCTCTGATTCAGAGTTACACCAGTGCTGAACAGACTTACAAACTGTTCCTTCTAGTTGTGGAAGTGTATGTCTGTAGAGGTGAGGAACACTTGTCTAAACAAAGCACCTCAGTGTTCTTATTTTCCAAGAATAGCAAAATCTATATAAGACCTAGAACAGTGTTTCTCAACCTTGGCGACTTTAAGTCCTGTGGACTTCAACAATAGCTGGCTGGGGGATTCTGGGAGTTGAAGTCCACAGGACTTAAAATCGCCAAGGTTGAGAAACACTGTCCTAGAATGAATGACTAAAGAGATTTCGTTGAAGCTGACTCATTTCATTTTACACCCTGACTATTTTACTTTATGATTTAAATTAAAACATTTTTAGAAACTGGAATTAAGTATACTGTAAAGTTTTATGAGAGTTGTAGGCATAGTGATGTCCATTGGCACAAGACTGGGGACTCAGGCCATGAACGTTTAAGTGGAAAGAAGCTTTGTTATGATAAGTACTGTAGATGTTCCAGCAGGACATGAGGCAATCCAGCACTGGAACTCTGTGCATCCCTACAATGTACACATTAAATGGAAATTGCTTTCAAATAAATTATTGCATAGCATTATTTTATGTTTAAATTATCTTCCTTCCCGATGAATTTAACATCAAACTTTTAATTCCACAAAGATCTTGGTTTTTTTTTTCTTTTTTCCTTTTTTTGAGGGGGAAGGATACAAAACTCTCCTCCAACCTTTTACACACATGCCACACACACACATCAGAATTTTGGCTTGGAATTAAAACATTTGCCTTCTCTTTGTAGAAGGATAACAATGTGCATATTCAGTCAGACCTAAATACTCTAAGACATGTTAAAATTAATAGGAGAGAGATTCGCGTGCATTAAAAAGTGTATTGTAAATAAATAGGATTAAAATGTGTTTAATCCTGACTGGATGTACTTGGTAATAAAGCCATTTCATTGCCCTCCCACAGCTCTGTTGTATGTAACATCACACAACAGCATTTAACAGCTGGTGAAGGAATAGAAGCATCCATGGGCAATAGTTTAAATAAGTCTCATGCTCGCCTGTACACTTTACACCTGGGCTTCCTTGGCAATCTGTTTGATTGCGGTACAGGAAATGCATAAGTTTGCATTCAATAACATAATTGGTGGTACAGCTTATCCAGTTGTGTTGGTTGCAAGCCCAGCCACAATGTCCATGAGCAGGTAAAGTTATGAGTACTTGATGAATATTTTATGGACATAATCTGCTCCTTCCTTCTTTCCTTCCTTCCTTCCTTCCTTCCTTCCTTCCTTCCTTCCTTCCTTCCCTCCTCCTTAGCTCTTCAAACACTCCAGTCAGAAAAGAAACAGTATGGGGAATAGCTAGATAGATAGAATTGGCCAAGTGTGATTGGACACACAGGGGATTAGTCTTTGGTGCAGATGCTTTCAGTGCACATAAAAAGACAAGATACATTCATCAAGAATCATAAGGTACAGCACTTAATGACAGTCATAGGGTACAAATTATGGAAGATTATGAATTACCTACTAAAATGAAGCACTCTTTTTGTCTAACAATGAACAAAAGGGACTTGTGGGGAAAAAAATAAGACAGAATCTAAACATGTTAAAAGCAAAACAAAGAAGACTTCCAAAACACCATTTCCACTAGAGAAGCTCCTTGTTATAAGAGACCGTCATTGTGCAGGGATTAGTGGGAGATTGACTGTATCTCATTTTCTTGGGTATGTATTGCTCATTCTAGAATAGATATGTTCCATAATAACATCTTCGTGAAGTATTGTGTTTTACTAAAAAGTCATCTGTTAGTTGTATGTGTACCTCGAAATAGAACGTATTTGGAACAATCAGGTGGCTGGGATTTTGAATGATAATTCCATTATGTGGCTTGCTTATGGTTTACCCATGGTTTTAAATATCTGAATGTTAATCTTTTCAAAGGAGCAAATTGCAAACTTGTAATTGCTCTTGGATGCTACAATACCCTTTGTTTATAAAGTAGTAATACCGAAGTAGTAAGATCAAAACATTAGAATACCAATTTTGAGAAGCTATTTTTAATTTTAAATAATGACTAAGCTTTAATAAAATGGCTACTAAATAAAAAAGATCATTAAATTAAAGGTAGCATCGGCGAATATTTCTTATTTTAATCTCTTTTTGGTGCCTTCTTTCTTTTGTAAACCACCTACATTATATTTTGAATTTTATGATGTGGCAGGATTTCTATGATTCTTCTCCTATTGGAATATTAGCCAAAAAACAGAAAAACAAAAAACCCACCACCTGCTTGCAAGCAAGATCCATGGGAACCACAAAGTAGGCATAGAAATAGGATCAAAGACGCTAAAGTGCTCTGGAACTTTGAAATTCATACAGACACTTGCCACATAACAGTCTTAACAATTATTGGTAAGATGATAGATAGAGATAGATAGATAGATAGATAGATAGATAGATAGATAGGTAGGTAGGTAGGTAGGTAGGTAGGTAGGTAGGTAGGTAGGTAGGTAGGTAGGTAGGTAGGTAGGTAGGTAGGTAGGTAGGTAGGTAGGTAGGTAGGTAGGTAGGTGGGTTGAGTGGGTGGGTGGGTGGATGGATGGATGGATGGATGGATGGATAGATAGATGATAGATAGATAGATAGATAGATAGATAGATAGATAGATAGATAGATAGATAGATAGATAGATAGATAGATAGATAGACAGACAGACAGACAGACAGACAGACAGATAGATATACATAGATAGATAGATGATAGGTAGGTAGGTAGGTAGGTAGGTAGGTAGGTAGGTAGGTAGGTAGATAGATGATAGATAGATAGATGGATGGATGGATGGATGGATGGATGGATGGATGGATGGATGGATGGATGGATGGACGGACGGACGGACGGACGGACGGACAGACAGATGATAGGTAGGTAGGTAGGTAGGTAGGTAGGTAGGTCGATAAGAGGTAGGTAGGTAGGTAGGTCGGTCGATAGACAGACAGACAGACAGACAGACAGACAGAGGATGTTGCAGAGTAAATGGGAAAACAACTGGAGAAAATCACAAAATATAAATACATGCAAATAGAAGTAGAACAACTATGGCAGAAGAGATACCCATCAAATAACATGTGCCTATCCCAGCTCCTCGGGAAGGACTCCATGGGTGGATAAAATTGCTAAATTGCTAAAATTGCTATCCTGTTTAGGATAACCCGCTCCCTGTTGAACAAAAGGGAGGCGGGGGAACCCTTGCAGGGCAGAGCTGAAGAATATGCCCAATTCTTAGCGGACAAAATTGCTCGGTTTCGGACGGACTTGGACTCCACACCTGCAGTTCCAGCCGAGACTCAGAGGGACCAAGTTCAACAGCTCTGGGTTGAGTTTCAGGAGGTTACCCCCGGGGATGTGGACAAGGCCATGAGAGCTGTGAGTTCCTCCACCTGTGCTTTGGATCCGTGTCCCTCATGGCTGGTTTCTAACTGCAGTGAGGTGACACGAGGCTGGATCCAGGCGGTAGTAACCGCCTCCCTTCGGGAGGGGAACTTCCCCGCCGCACTGAAGGCGGCGGTGGTGAGACCCCTCCTGAAGAAGTCATCCCTTGATCCAGCTGTCCTTAATAACTACCGCCCGGTCTCCAACCTCCCCTTTCTGGGGAAGGTTGTTGAGAAGGTGGTGGCCTTCCAGCTCCAACGGTCCTTGGAGGAAGCAGACTATCTAGACCCCTTCCAGTCAGGCTTCAGACCCGGTTACAGCACTGAAACCGCCTTGGTCGCATTGATGGATGATCTCTGGAGAGCCAGAGATGAAGGACATCCCTCCATCCTGGTCCTCCTTGACCTCTCAGCGGCTTTCGATACCATCGACCATGGTATCCTTCTGCGAAGACTGCGGGAGGTGGGAGTGGGAGGCACCGTGTTACGGTGGTTCTCCTCCTACCTCTCGGACAGGTCGCAGTCGGTGTTAGTAGGAGGGCAGAGATCGTCCCCAAGGCCCCTAAAATATGGGGTGCCGCAGGGTTCGGTCTTATCCCCCCTACTATTTAACATTTACATGAAACCGCTGGGAGAGATCATCCGTAGGCACGGGATTAGATACCATCAATATGCGGACGATACTCAATTGTATCTGTCCGCCCCGTGCCAAATCAATGAAGCGGTTGACGTAATGGACCGGGGACTCGAAGCCGTCATGGACTGGATGAGGATTAACAAGCTTGTGCTCAACCCAGAAAAGACCGAGTGGCTGTTGTGTTTTCCTCCCAAAAATTCGGCCATTAATCCAACACTCAGGCTGGGGGGTCAAATTCTACACCCCTCAGAGAGGGTTCGCAACTTGGGAGTCCTCCTGGATCCACAGCTGTCATTCGACCATCATATAGCAGCTGTGACCAGGGGGGCATTCGCCCAGGTACGCCTGGTGCGCCAGTTGCGACCCTACCTGAACCGGGAGGCTCTCACAACAGTCACTCGGGCCCTCGTGATCTCTAGGCTGGAATACTGCAATGTGCTCTACATGGGGCTGCCCTTGAGGAACATCCGGCGACTTCAGCTAGTACAGAACGCAGCCGCGCGAGTGATCGCGGGTGCACCCCGATTCACCCGCATTACACCTATCCTCCGCGAGCTGCGCTGGCTACCTGTCGATCTCCGGATGCGCTTCAAGGTGCTATTGACCACCCATAAAGCCCTACATGGCAGTGGATCTGGATACTTGAGAGACCGCCTTCTGCCAATTACCTCCCTACGGCCTATAAGATCTCATAGGTTGGGCCTCCTCCGCATTCCATCGGCCAGCCAATGTCGGCTGGCAACCACAAGGAGGAGGGCCTTCTCAGTAGCGGCCCCGACCCTTTGGAACGAACTCCCCGTAGAGATCCGTACCCTCACCACCGTCCAGGCCTTCCGCACAGCCTTGAAGAACTGGCTCGCCCGTCAGGCCTGGGGATAAGGACCATTACCCCGCCCGAATGTTGTATGCATGTTGCGTATTATTTTATTATGTGTTGTCGTCTTAGTACTGTATTGTATTGTATTCCCCTCTCCCTGGTTTCTGTGAGCCGCCCTGAGTCCCCTCAGGGAAAAGGGCGGCCTACAAATAAAATCAATTCCAATTCCAATTCCAATTCTAAATCCCATCTAAACATCTGGCTGACTCTATGACCAACTATAACAACAACAAGAAGTCACCCAACTTGCAAGGACTTTAATGATCTTTTTCTAACATTTCCTCCCTCTTAGCAATGAAATTGACTAGAAGTTGTACATGGCTATAATGGATGATAGTCAACAAAGCTATTATAGATAATAGCAGGACTGTGACCTTTTCTGATAATTATTACTGTGATGCATTTCGAGTAGTAGTTTGTGATGTAAAATGTCAGTTCAGAAGCAGCAAAGGAAAGGATGTACTAGGAAGAGATTTTAAAAAGCACATTTAAGCAGAAGCAAAAATCAAATATGATTGCCACAATACAATAATGGGGCCAACCCTGTTTGTATTATTAGTGTGTGTTGCCTTTTATAATTTGACTTAAACTTAGTTTAATTTTATAAAGGCATCATACAAACACCATTTTATCCTTTGCCGCTCAGTAACCCAGGAAACCAGCATTTTGATGATATTAGTCTTCTTTTTTTTAAAGGCAGGATTTGTAATTGTTTTCAGCTAGCATTCTTTGTTCATAAAGAACAGCTCCAAACCATGAGTCTGAAGGCAGAATATGAATATATTCCTGCATATGTAAGCACAGAATAGAAAATCAACTCGCTGTGCACAGGTACCTCAAGGCAACTGGATTTTATTCAGCATTTCAGGATAAAAGGCCATGTCTTTCAAAAGCATCTCATAAATTGCATTGTAAAGTTCCACGCTTAATTCTTCACACATACTTCACTGACAATGTGCCCTGAAAAGAGATTCTTAAGTACTGGCGTATGAAATTATGGCGGAGGGGGGGGGGATTAGGCCTACCTATACGTTTTAATAAGAAAATCCCTCAGCAGCCTTTTATCCATGACATGTTCTATCTCATGTCTTAATCTGACATTGCTTTGAATTAACTCCAATTTTTTTCCAGAGGCTACAGAGCTAACCAAAATATAAATGAAATAGCCAAACAAGATTCTTCATACATTTGGCACATTTATGAGACTATATGAAATGACATGTTTTACTTATGTGTGTATAACTCTGTGTGTGTGTGTGTGTGTGTGTGTGTGTTTGGGTCTAACCATCCGTGTACAGAAGAAAACTGCATTGCCTATTTCTCCCAGATATCGTGAGTTGAATAAGAAGTGGATCATCTTTGCAAACAAAAGGAAATTCCTCATTATTCCACCCACTGGAGTGTTCTAAACCTTCTCTTAAATCAGGCCTGGATCTATTCCGTGTGACCTAGGATTCTCATCAAAGGTGGGAGGGATATTGTCTATTCCTCCCACTTACTCCTTCCCCAAAGTATTTCTACTTATTATTATTTTATCTCCTTGCTCAGAATCCCGCTATTTTTCCTTCTTTTAAAACATCTGGGTAGCTGAGACCATCCCATCTCTTTTTTCCTTTATTCCGCTCTTAACCATTCCAGTTTTTCTTTTTCTAAGTCCACTCTCAATACAAGAATTTTAATAAAGATGTAAGTATGAATAAATTGTCAGCATTTCAGTGATACAGCCTTGGATGCAGTCATATGAAATTCAGCAACAATGAACATAAGCCCAGAGCAGAGGTGGGATTCTGCAGGTTCTGACCAGTTCTGGAGAACCAGTAGCGGAAATTTTGAGTAGTTCGGAGAACCGGTAAATACCACCTCTGACTGGCCCCACCCCCATCTATTCTCTGCCTCCCGAGTCCCAGCTGATCGGGAGGGAATGGGGATTTTGCAGAAACCTTGCCCTGGAGTGGGGAGGGAAGGGAGATTTTACAATATCCTTCCCCTGCCACCAAGCCACACCCACAGAACCAATAGTAAAAAAAATTGAATCCCCCTACTCTCTCTTCCAGAGACAGAGTACCAATTAGGTTTACTGTATGCATAAAGGACCAATATTATACAATTGAATAAAGAACATTTTTAAAAGAAAGGTCCGTTTCTGGATCATGTACAATCGTAGGGAATAGGTAAAGATAGGCAGCCTTTATATTACAACAAGGTTTCTTGCAAATCAGGGCTCTACGTTAAATGCAGATAAAATGATTGGTGCAGAAACCAAGTGATGGTGACTTTCCACTTCCGGCATGAAGGCCAGCTGAGTGGCCAGTCACTCTCTCTCTCTCTCAGCCCGGCCCACCTCACAAGGTCGTCGTTGGGGAGAAAATAGGAGGAGGAAGATTAGGAGTTACTTTTAAAGTAGGAAATAAAAATCTAATAGAGGTAGTCCTCGACTTACGACCACAATTGAGCCCAAAATGTAGGCTGTTAAGTGAAAAAAATTGTTAAGTGATTTTTTTTCCCATTTTACAACTTTTCTTGCCACATTCGCTGAGTGAATCATTGCAGTTGTTAAATTAGTAACATGGTTGTTAAGTGAACCTGGGTTCTCCATTCATTTGGCTGGTCGCGAAATGACTCTTGAACATTGTGACCGTTATAAATATGAGTCAGTTGTCAAGCATCCGAATGTAGATGACGCAATCATGGGGATTCTGGAATGGCCATATGTGTGAAAAACTGTCATAAATCATTCATTCAGTCATTCAAAGTCATTGTAAGTTTGAATGGCCACTAAATGAAGTGTTGTAAACCGAGGACTACCTGTAAAGGAATGAATAAATGACAGTCTTGTGCCACAGCAGTTGTAAAGTAAGAAAACATCCATTTGTTTTCCTTTCCTCTCCAGAATGTTTCTATCTCCATTCCTTCCTTCCTTCCTTCCTTCCTTCCTTCCTTCCTTCATTCATTCATTCATTCATTCATTCATTCATTCATAACATTTATTGGCTGCCCAGAAGAGCCGAGGTGGCGCAGTGGTTAGAGTGCAGCACTGCAGGCCACTTCAGCTGACTGTTATCTGCAGTTCAGCGGTTCTAATCTCACCGGCTCAGGGTTGACTCAGCCTTCCATCCTTCCGAGGTGGGTGAAATGAGGACCCGTATTGTTGTTGGGGGCAATATGCTGACTCTGTAAGCCCCTTAGAGAGGGCTGAAAGCCCCATGAAGCGGTATATAAGTCTAACTGCTATTGCTATTGCTATCTTATGATGGGGCACCTTTGCGCGGCTTACAGTTACGTCTAAGTTCAAACATAAAATGTTAAAATCAAACCTTACAGCCAAAAACACGTGGGGAGGGTGGGGGCAGACGGGGAAAAGGAGGCGGGACCTGTTATTACTCGATCAACCACCACCGTTGTGCTGTCCCCCCACTGGGAACCCACGTCTTTAGGCTCTTATGCAAATATGGGGGGGGGAATTGGGGCCAACCTCACAGGGGGGGGGTCAGATAAGATGTTCCAGAGTGCAGGAGCAGGAGAAGGGGAAGGTTTCGCTTGCCTGCATACCGCTTTTAAAAATTGCAGGTTCTTATGCAAATATGCATGTTGACCCACCATTTCCGCAGCCCAGTTCTGAATGGGCTGTGGCCTGGCTCAAGGCCACGGCCCAGGGATTGGGGCTCCCCTAATCTATACTACTATGACACAACCCTGGTTCTGTTCTACCACAAAGGCAATAACAGCAATTTCTCAAGCCTCTGGCAGATTGCAAGCCTCTAAGAGGTCCCAAGATTTAAAGCCCGAATTATCATATTTTTCGGAGTATAAGACGCACCCTTTTGCCCTCAGAAAGAGGATGAAAATCTGGGTGCATCTTATACACTGAATACAGCATTTTTGGCCTCCCTCAACCCCGCCCCCTTCACAAAAATGAAGATCCAGAGGGTTTGGGAGGCCTGCAAAGTGCTCCTGGGGGCCGGGGAGGGCAAAAACAATAAAAAATGGCCCGTTTTTTTTTTGCTTGTTTTTGCCCCCCTGCCCCACAGCCCCAGAAGCACTCTACAAGCCTCCTAAAGTCTATGTATGCCCTGTTTTTTTTGCAAAAAATGGGCCCATTTTCACAAAAAATGGGCTGTTCTTTGCTCGTTTTTGCCCCACCAACCCCCAGGAGTACTTTGCAGGCCTCTCAAACTCTCTGCAGACCTGTTTTTCACCCCCCCCCCAAAAAAAACCAGCCATGCAGAGGGTTTGGGAAGCCTGCAGAGTGCAAAAAACTTTTTTTTTTAAATTTACCTCTTCAAAATCTTGGTGCGTCTTATACTCCGGTGAGTCTTATAATCCAAATGTGGTATACGCATTGGGTCTGAGGCTGGTTGCAAGAGAAATTCCGCAGTATCTAATGCTGGCTCAGAATTAGCACTGCCAATCCTCCAGCTGAGCTGCCCTCGACTTGATGTAGGAGAAAAAAAAAACAGAAATGCTAATCAAAAGCATTCTTCAAAATTCATTTTGCACCAAGTTGCTTATCTGTATTCTTTATCGCAGACCTCCTGTGCTTGTAGTTACTAATCCATCACTGAGCTTTCCAAATTAGCAGGTAGCAATTGAGTGTGCCTTCTCACCAAGAGTAAAAACGAATCCTTAACCTTTTAACAGGTCAGCAAAGTTTCTCCATTCGAAGCGGAGGTGTTTCCACATTAGTATTCAGCTCGCTGGCTGGAACCTGTGACTAGGTGGAAATAGATGCAGTGATGTTTCTTGGTGTGTTATAGACCTTCTATCCCCCCCCACCCCCACTCTTTTAAAAGAAACCGAAGGGAAGAAGAAGAAAAAACCCAATGAAAAGAATCTAGACTGGAATGATGAATCTCCCCAATATTTTAAGCATTTAAGTTCTTTCGTGTCTGGGTGTTGATTCATCGGCTGACTCCGATTCTCTAAAAGACCTCAAAGTTCAAATAGCTCTTATACATTTCTAACACCAAAGAATTCTCCCTTTAGGAGGAAGGAAGGAACAAGAGCACCACCCGATGGCTCTTTGGAGTTAAAATACATATATATTAACAGCTGGTATAAATCTTGGGGGATTTTTAAAATGAAGTTTTTAAATTGAGATCACTTTAATAATTTCTTTTTCTTACTAGCCATTTATCTCATTGGTGGAATAAAATATGGTTGCTGGAATCCACCCCTGATTGTCACCCAATTCCAGGGGAAGGATACTGCAAAATCTCCCTTCCCTCCCCACTCCAGGGGAAGGTTACTGAAAAATGCCTCTTCCCTCCCCATCAGCTGGGACTCGGGAGGCAGAGAATAGATGGGGGGGGGCAGCCAGAGGTGGCATTTACCGGTTCTCCGAACTACTCAAAATTTCCACTACCAGTTCTCCAGAACTGGTCAGAACCTGCTGAATAGCCACCTCTGCTTGTGTTTTATGCCAATGCTCATTGGCTCTGGATCCAATCCAGAAGTACCAATCGCCTGGGCATCTGATCACTGCCCTAACAATTGACCTAGCAATGAGACAGTAATCAAAGAATATTTAATATTGAAGAATGCAATAAGGCAAAAAGGAAGGAAGGAAGGAAGGAAGGAAGAAAGGAAGGAAGGAAGGAAGGAAGGAAGGAAGGAAGGAAGGAAGGAAGGAAGGAAGGAAGGAAGGAAGAAAGAAAGAAAGAAAGAAAGAAAGAAAGAAAGAAAGAAAGAAAGAAAGAAAGAAAGAAAGAAAGAAAGAAAGGCTTTAGGTCTCTTCTGTCAGTCAGAGAATTCTGAAGAGATTACAGCAAGTGGATTTTCTTTCTTTTTTTTCATTTTTCACTAACTTGACTAGGCTCCTAACCACCATTATTCACAGCCCTTTTTGAAGGCCTCGTCACCCTGGAGTTTCCCAAGGACAAACTAATCTTATGCGCCTGGAATGCTCTGTCCAGTTCTACCAAAAGAGAGAGAGAGAGCAGAAGAAATATTAAAAGTTAAGAAACATTTGTTTTGGTCAGATGACAATAAAATCATTTCAAGGTTAAGAAATGTTTGTTTCCCAAGATTTTGGAATGGATAATAAGAAACATCATCCTAGTCTACACAGATGTCCCATCGAGGACAGAGCAAAAAAAAAGTGTAATCCAGGAATAGCCCTTTAGTATCTTAAATAAATGTTTGCTTAATTCTGTATTACCATATTTTTAGAGTATAAGACGCACCGGAGTATAAGACCCACCAGGATTTTGAAAAGGCAAATAAAAAAAAGTTTTTGCACTCTGCAGACCTCCCAAAAATGGCTGTGTTTCTGTGATTTTCATGGAAGCAGGCCCATTTTTGTCAAAAAAAATTGGCATGCATAGCCTTTAGGGGGTTTTAGGAGGCTTTTCACTCATTTCTGCCCTCCCCAGCCCCCAGGAGCACTCTGGAAGCCCCCTAAAGGCTATGCACAACGATTTTGATTAAGAGGGCGGAGTTTTGGGAGGCTAACAATGCTGCATTCAGTGTATAAAACACACCCAGATTTTCAGCCTCTTTTTTGGTTGGAAAAGTTGCGTCTTATACTCCGAAAAATACAGTGCATACTAAATTGCATGAAAATATAAAGTTCTCTGTCCATTGCTTTAAAAGGAAACAAATATATACCACCATCTAATTTCTTCTCATAAGTCTTCCAGTAAAACTACAGGTAGTCCTTGACTTAAAACAGTTCATTATGTGAACTATTCAAAGCTACAACACCACTGAACAAAGTAATTTATAACCATTTTTCACACTTATGGCCATTGCAGCATCCCCATGGTCACATGATCAAAATATAGACACTTGGCAACTGGTTCTTCTTTAGGATGTTTGCAGTGTCCTGACTGATGAAACCAATCAAACAGGCAGACGTGAAACTTTCCGGTCTCTTTCTATTAAAAGACTATTGGATACATCATATTGGCACAAATCGAAGCAACACACAACTCTAATTAATCCCCATGGGTCTTGTATAGTTAAAGAATCAAATTCCCCTCCCCTCATTAGTTCGAATCATATTGTCCAATTAGCAGTCCAAACTGTATTTGTATTTGTATTTAATGAATTTATAGGCCACCCAATCCCGGAGGAATATTGTTTTAGCATCAGTCCGGACCTTCGTAACACAGATGGCTGACAGATCTGGCTTCTTGTTGTTGTCTACTATCTGGAACCGGCCTTCTACAGGTAGCTCCCCCCTCCCCCCCGGTCTCTTTGGCGATGGAGAAGCAGCAACATTTGCTCATCAGCACCATTTTGCTTTGAGGTTGACAGATTCCCTTAACAGCTGCGGCAAGAAAGGTCGTCAAATGGGGCAAAACCTATTAAACAAGGGTCTTGCTTAGCAACAAAAATTTGTGGACTTTCTGACAGTGAAAACAATCAACCGATGGAACAGCTTGACGTCGGAAGTTGTGGGAGCTTCATCACTTGAGACTTTCAAGAAGAGATTTGGCGGCCATTTGTCAGAAATGGTGCAGGGTCTCCTGCTTGAGCGGGAGGTTGGAATAGATGATCTATAAGGTCCCCTTCGACTCCGTTAATCTGTTGATCTTCTGGGGGAGAGACAAATTGCAAAGATGCCACGGCAATGCATCTTTGTTTGTGCAGCATGATTCCACACACGCGCATGAAGGAACTAGTGCTCATTAGGACTAAGTTGCAGGCACCTGCAAAACAAGCACGCCATCATAATGCAAACTCCACCCCTTTTAAATATTGTGTCGGCACATATATCTACAAAAGGAGCAGAGCTTGCACCACATTAGTGCACCACATTGGTGCAATTGCCATGCTGTCATTTCGATGAACTAGCACATTCAGTGTCGGGACTCATGGGAAATAGAAATGGCATCGTGTGGTTTCAGCCCATAGCTTAGTAAGTATTTCCAAGCACCTACTAAAAAGGACAAACTGTCTTCTTCTGTTGGGAGAGAACAATCTGTTGTGAATGAAGTTCTACCGAGAGCATTTTGCATCCGTTTGCTTTCTAATCAATAATTGTTTGAGGATTGATCTCAGGTACACAATTCGCCGGAGACAATTATCCTCTTTGCCCTACTCTTACAGACTCAGTTCCCACACTCTCAATGTTGTCTAAACATGGCTTCCCATTTATAACCATGTTAACCCCAAAATGAGTAAATGGGCTATAAGACAACATAACGCAAGCTAACACCTTAGTGTACTTCCATCATATTTGGAATGAACGGAGTACTGTAACATTATATCTTTTGCCATTGGCTCCTTCCTATGCTCTCCCCAACCACCTCTCCACCATGGATGCATATGTGCCTGATTTCATGCTTTCACATCGATGCATTCTAGCGATGGGTTAGGGACTAGAGTGAGAGAGAGAGATGGATGTAGAAGGAATTCTGTTTTTTTTAATGATTTGCTGAAAAGAATCCCTGGGGTGGAATAATTTATGGGTCTATGTGACAGGCTCTGTGGTAGATAAACACCAACCTCCAGAGAGGAACCAACTACTGATATCAGATTGTAGTGGCTCATTGGTGTTCTGCATTGAGATAAGGCAAGAGCTACTGGGATACATAATATAAATAAATAAAATAAACATTCAACATTCAACATATAGAAGTTGGTCACAAATGTAGAGCCTGTTATATATTGGCAAAGGGTTTAGCAAAGAAGGAATTTCTTTATAACTGATAAGAAAGCAAGATAAACACACAGGAAAAGCAGCTGTGAAAACATTGCAGACATATTCCTAGAATGGCAACACACCGTAGTATCTTTGATATACAACGGGTGCCAAGCCTCTCATTGATATTCTGACAAATAGTCCATGAACTCCGCTGCAGAGAGAGATAAGGAAGCATAGCAGTACATATATTGCATCTTCTCAAGGCATGAACTGCGTAATCAATTGGTCACTAACAAAACTGGCACGGCAAGAAACTGCATTTGCAAAAGTGTTTCATGAGAGATGCAGAAGTCTCATACGGATGCAATATTTGTACAAGGAAACCCCTGATTGCATAATTACTTCACCTGAGTTCAAGTTCCAACTCTCCACAACGATCCAAAATGCATTCACACATGTAAGTGCACACCTCTTCCAAATGTCCTCTTTAGTCATTCGCATTTTGGTCGTTTAGTCCAGTGTTTCTCAACCTTGGTGACTTTAAGTCCTGTGGACTTCAACTCCCAGAATCCCCCAGCCAGCATAGCTGGCTGGGGAATTCTGGGAGTTGAAGTCCACAGGACTTAAAGTCACCAAGGTTGAGAAACACTGATTTAGTCACTTCCAACTCTTCCTCTAGAGAAGAAGCCTCAGGGACACCAGATCCTCAGGGCCACCTGTGAGTTATGGCTGCCTCGGGTTCAAGTAAGCACATGCTTGACTTTTTTGATGTGCCTCTCTTTGCTTAAAACCTTTCTTTTGTTTTCCATAATCGTTTTAAACAAATAGCTCGATAGTCTCTCTGCAGTATTATTTAGATATAATTCTTTGTCCTCTTGTGCTCTTCTCCAGAGCTCATATTTATATAGGCCAGTGTTTCTCAACCTTGGCAATCTGAAGATGTCCGGACTTCAACTCCTAGAATTCCCCAGCCAGCGAATGCTGGCTGGGGAATTCTGGGAGTTGAAGTCCGGACATCTTCAGATTGCCAAGGTTGGGAAACACTGGTATAGGCAGTCCTTAGCAACCATTCAAAGGTACAACGGCACTGAAAAAAGTGATTTATGACCATTTTTCACACTTATGACCCAGGGGTGAAATCCTCCCGGTTCGGCTGAACCAGTAGGGACGATTGTCCTTGGTTCTGCGAACTGGTGGTTAAAAAAAGAAGCTTTTGATGATCGCGCGGCTCAGCTGGGAGCTGCACGATCATCGGAAGCTTTCCCCCCCCCCGCCTTTTTAAAGCATTATTTCTCCTGTCTATTTGCCCCAAAAGGCAGGGAAAAAAATGCTTTTAAAAGTGAAAAAAAGGTGGCCACAGCCATCCAGTCATGCGACTTTTCCCACCAAGCCACGCAAATAGAATCAATGAGGGGGGGGGGGGAGTTAGATTTCACCACTGTTATGACCATTCCCGCATTCATATGACCATCATTCAGACCCCTGGCAAACTGACTCATATTTATGACTGCTGGAGTGTCCCAGAGTCACACGATTGTCTTTTGAGAACTTCTGACAAGCAACTTCAATGGGGAAGCCAGATTAATAACTTAAACCATTGCAGTGATTCACTTAACAACTGTGGCAAGAAAGGTCGAATGGGGCGAAACTCACTTAACAAATGTATGCGCTTAGCAACATAAATGTGGGGCTCAGTTGTGGTTTTAAGTTGAGGGCTACTGTATTTAACTTAAATCCTGGATCTGGCTTTGATTTTTGTTTCTTCCAAAATAGGATTGCTAACAACGAAGGCAATCAAAACTGAAAGAAACAGCAGAGAGTCTTCCCGAGTGCCTTTTCTTATCCAGCAATAATTAATTGTAGTTGTAGCTATGTAAGTTCACCCTCCTCCCTTCTAGATATTAACCTGACAAAGAAGCATTAGGTCCGGTTATTCTTAATTATAAGATATTGTGGAACGTGCTGGGATGCCAACTGTCGTAATATTATTACTCTGATAAGGTAAACGGAAGTATAAAGTATTCCATGTCGTATCTATAATAAGAGGTGTCATCTGGCGAGTGAGCATATAAATTGCTTTGTGGTCTCAGAAAAATATTGCCGTTCATGGATTAAGTCGACCTGTAAAAGCTTCTAGTGCAGTGTTTCTCAACCTTGGCAACTTGAAGATGTCTGGACTTCAACTCCCAGAATTCCCCAGCAGTGGTTAGGACAGTGTTTCTCAACCTTGGCAACTTGAAGATGTCCGGACTTCAACTCCCAGAATTCCCCAGCCAGCATTCGCTGGCTGGGGAATTCTGGGAGTTGAAGTCCGGACATCTTCAAGTTGCCAAGGTTGAGAAACACTGTTCTAGTGCCTACATCGGTAGACAGCAGATGGCACTATTATACATTTTAAATAAATGCTTGTCTCTACAACCGCCTCGATGTCTACAGTCGACTTTCAGCGTTTCAGAAGGTAGGCAAGAATGGGCTGGCCAAGGTCCTTTCAGTTCAAGAATGTCCCTGGGGAAACTTCAAGGCGCCTGAGATGATCTCACTGCAGTCCACACCAGAGGCAGCTTAGATGGTGAGCTTCCTCAGATAAGAGAATTATAACTTCTGTCCCACTGCAATTCCATGACTCCGTATTATGGTGTTTCTATCTCCTATCTCGTATCCTCCACATATGTAGGTCTGCCTGTGTCTTTGAGTACGTTTTATTTAAACTAAATTTGTATATCAGTGATTGCATGACCTCTGTAGAAGCCATAGGCTGAATAAATAAATAAATCCTTACACCTTTTCATCATCATCAAGAGCCAAGGTGGCGCAGTGGTTAAATGCAGCACTGCAGGCTACTGCTAGATCAGCAGGTCAGCGGTTCAAATCTCACCGGCTCAGGGTTGACTCAGCCTTCCATCCTTCCGAGGTGGGTAAAATGAGGACCCAGATTGTTGGGGGCAATATGCTGACTCTCTGTAAACCGCTTAGAGAGGCCTGAAAGGCCTATGAAGCGGTATATAAGTCTACTGCTATTGCTATTGCTATCTATGTTTGCAACATCAGAAGAACCCACTAAATCTGTGCAGATGCCTTTAACACAAAAAGTGGAACCAGTCCCTTATTTAAAGCCCAACTGCACTGGCTTCCTTCCTTCTGCTCCCTTAACAACAGTAGCGAAATTCAAAAATATTCCCTACCGGTTCTGTGGGCGTGGCTTGGTAGGGGTGTCTTGTGACTTTGTGGGCGTGGCCAACTCGACATCACCTTTGATGAGTTGAGCGGGCGAGGCGACTGGCGACGCGATTAGCTGGGTCCCGTGGTGAAGGCAACAAATATAGGAGTGGTCAGAAAGGGTGAGTGGTGATGGGACCAACCAGGGGTGATTTCTACCAGTTCAGCGACCTGATTCAAATCACCCCTACCGGTTCGCCTGAACTGGTCCAAACCGGTCGGATTTCACCCCTGCTTAACAATGTCATTCAACACACCTGGAGAAGAGATCCTTGGTGCTCTCTGAGCTTGTCTGTTTTCTTGCAGATGTTCCATTACCCAAAGCACCAAAGGCCCTTCATTTCAACCCTACAAATCTCTTCCTTTATTGACACCTGGAAAAGTTTGTAAACTTCCCCACTTCTCATGCTTATTCTCTCAATTATCAACTCCTTAAGGCAAGATTTCATCCCAGGTGCTCATCCCTTTAGAATCCTAGTAGTTCCTAACTCTTGAGTCTCAATTTATACACACACAAAAATCTCTTCCATAACTTTTAGACTGTATTAGAGAGCTCCAATCTCTCTCTCTGTCTCTCTGTCTCTCTCTCTGTCTCTCTCTCTGTCTCTCTCTGTCTCTCTCTCTCTCTCTCTCTCTCTCTCTCTCTCTCTCTCTCACACACACACACACACACACACACACACACACACACTTCTTGTATTTTGTGGGCAGCAGCTTTTGGGGGAACCAAAGTACAGAAACCTGCCTTCGTATTCCTAAGAGATACGGCTCCAAACACTCTCCTCCTTTGCTGAGAGGTTAGTGTGAGGCTGATCTAATCAGGCAGGAAAGCAAGGTTTGAATATGCTCCTATCCATATGCCATCTGTACCTTTGAAATATGAAAGCTGAAAAGAATGCCAAAAGGACAGATAAGAGTCTGGCCCAATTGCTAACAGTGATATAATTTAGGTTATACACCACCCCATAAGGCACAGCACTCTCTAGGTTTATAAATGTCAGCATATTGCCCTCAACTATCTGGGTCCTCATTTTATCTACCTTGGAAGGAGGGAAGGCTGAATCAATCTTGAGCTGATCAGAATCAAACTCCTGGCAGTGAGCAGTGACTTATATTTCAGTGGTAGGATTCTTTTTTTTTTACTACCGGTTCTGGGGGGGTGGCTTGGTGGGCGTGGCTTGGTGGGCGTGGTAGGAGAAGGATACTGCAAAATCTCCATTCCCACCCCACTCCAGGGGAGGGTTACTGCAAAATCCCCATTCCTTCCCGATCAGCTGGGACTCGAGAGGCAGAGAATAGATGGGGGCGG
Source organism: Thamnophis sirtalis (assembly GCF_051295495.1). NCBI lineage: Eukaryota > Metazoa > Chordata > Lepidosauria > Squamata > Natricidae > Thamnophis > Thamnophis sirtalis. The sequence continues at coordinate 69,920,930 of NW_028261391.1, forward strand.
GGCCAGCCAGAGGTGGTATTGACCGGTTCTCCGAACTACTCAAAATTTCCACTACCGATTCTTCAGAAGTGGTCAGAACCTGCTGAATCCAACTTCTGTTATGCTGCATTCTAACCACTGCACCACAAGGCAGTGCAATTTGTTCAGGGTGCACCGGTGATTGTTCTGACTTCCTCATTTCAATGTGCTGGTAGGGTGATTCCATTCAGTGCAGAGGCAATGTGGCACAGAGAGAAAAACTCCATGGGCTGCCTCTTCTGATATAAAACAATTCAACAGAGCCTCACTCTATGGGCAATCTAATTTGGCCTGGGAGTTTTTCTACATGGGCTCCAGCTGACGTCTCTGCTTCAGAGTTCTGAGTTTTCCTGTAAATCAAGGGACAGTTTGATTTTATTAGAACATAAAGGGATCTTGGGTGCAGGAGTATTGATCACCCAGCTTGACGCAACATTCCACTCCTTCACTAAAATATTGACTGCATTACCAACAAATGATGTGGGAAATTTCACTCACTCAACAAATCATCTGGATCCATCCAACGTCTATGTCCATTTTAATTTACCCTCTGCCCCTTCATTTGTCTAAAACTAATTTCACTGACTTTTTACTTGTTTTTTATTTTATGGTTTGGACGTTTCTATCTCCGTTTTGTGCACCATCCAGATTAGCAGCTACAAAACGGGTGGCTCTATAGATCGTTTAAATTCTATTGATCTAAAACTTCAGAATGAGTGATCGGTCTATGACAACACAATTTTTTTTAATTGGATTTATATGCCGCCCTTCTCCCAAGGACTCAGGGCGGCGTACAACATTAAAAAAACACACATATTACAAAAGTTTTTTTAAAAATCGATAGAATATCCAAAAAACAAACCCAATTAAGATTAACAATAACATTTTTAAAAAATTGATTAAAATTAACAATAATCAATAATTGATTTTGTTTTGATTCAGGCCAGGCTGGCTTGCTGGAAAAGCCAACTTTTTAGGGTGCGTCAGAAGGACCGGAGGTCGGGGATTATACGAAGCTCCGGGGGCAGCTCATTCCAGAGGGAAGGCGCTCCCACAGAGAAGGCTCTCCCCCTGGGGGTCGCTAGCCGACACTGTCTGGCCGACGGCACCCTGAGGAGGCCAACCCTGTGGGATCACACTGGACGGTGGGAGGCTACTGGTGGCAGTAGGTGGTCTCGCAGGTACCCTGGGCCTAAGCCATGGAGCGCTTTAAAGGTCATAATTAGTACCTTGAATCGCACCCGGAAGACAACCGGCAGCCAGTGCAGGCTGCCTAAAAGGGGGTGGGAAAGAACCCCTCTCTCAACAAAGCATTGGTAATTGCCTGGAGCCAGCCTCATGTCACCTCCCGGGAAGCCGAGACTAACCAAGAGGGACAGAGGTCCAGCACACAAGTGGCACCACTGAGTCTCCCCATAATCCTCTCCATGCCCTCGGGGGTCACAGGGTCAAACTGATCCCAGATGGTCTCCACAAGATTCATCCCTGTCGACTCACCCGAATCTACCCAGTCAGAGTCCAAGCCTGTCCGGATCTGAGCGGTTTTATCCTGCAGATACTGAACAAATTCTTCAGCCCTACCCTGCAAGGGGTCTTTCCCAGCTCCTTGGTTATGTAAGGAGCGGGTCACCCTAAACAGGGCGGCTGGGCAGTTATCTGCGGACGCGATAAGAGCGGAAAAATGTTGCCGTTTTGCCACTTTTATCACCACTAAGTAGAATTTGATCGTATTCGGACTGGCTGGCCCTCCAACCACACTCTAGGCGTCTTTTCTGGCGTTTCATCTCCCGGAGCTCCTCGGTAAACCAGGAAGCTACCCAGGATCGACACCAGGTCAGAGGCCGCAAAGGCACAACGCGATCCAAGGCCCCAGTGGCCGCCCTATCCCAGGATTTCACTAGGGCTTCGGTCGAGTTGTGAGCAAGGGATTCAGGGAAAGTCCCAAGCTCCATCAGGAACCTTTCAGGGTCCATCAGGCGCCTGGGGCGGAACCATCTAGTCGGTTCCGCCTCCCTGCGATGAAAGGTAGCAGTATGGAAGTCAAGCCTGATGAGGAAATGATCCGACCATGACAAGGGTTGGATAGAAATATCCCCTAAATCTAGATCATTCATCCACTGCCCAGAGACAAAAATCAGGTCGAGCGTGTGTCCCCCATTATGGGTGGGGTCTTGAATTAACCGAGTTAGGTCCATAGCCGTCATGGAAGCCATGAACTCCCGAGCTGACTCAGATGTCTCGCCAATGGAAGGCAGATTGAAATCCCCCAGGATCAAAAGCCTGGGGAAATCAACCGCCAATCCAGCTAACATATCTAGCAGCTCCGGCAGGGCCGATGAAACGTAGCAGGGAGACAGGTACGTAACAAAAAGGCCCACCTGAACTCCAAGGCCCCATTTCACAAAAAGGGACTCACACCCGCCTATCTGAGGCACAGTGACCTCCTGGGATCCCAGACTTTCCCTACAATCACAGGCCCCTCTACTTTCAGAACATCAGGGAGCCTTTTTGCCACCAAATGTTAGCAATAGCATTTCATTTGTGTCTGTTAAGTGTGGAATTGGGAGAAACGTGTCTTTTAGAGACCTCTTATTTCCATTCCCACCATTAGTTGGTGAGGGGGGAGGAGATTTAAAATTAAATGAGAAAAACCTATTTTGCTGCTAAGTAGAATACGCTTAAAATTCAGTCATTTCCAAAGCTCTCCTCACCAGGATGAAGTCAATAGATTGTGTTTCCAAATTTCTTTCCTAGGTTTTTTTTTTTTAGCTTTTACAGGATATCCATTTTGGCCTTCAAAGAGAAGGGGATTTTTTCCCCCCTCTCCTACTATATGCATCCTATACATAAATCTGTGGGTTCTAATAACAACCCGATGATGATGGAAGTGAGTCATTGTGTAAAATCTTCAAATGCCTCCTATTTCCCTTCCAGCTGATATTCATTCTTTGTGCATTAAGTCCTTCCCACACCTTTTCTCATTATTCTCTCCAGATCTTTTCTTCCTATAACTTAATTTCCTTAGTCACTTTCCCAAGACATGTATTTTCTGTTGGGGGAAAATATCATCATGATTGGATGATCTCATCAAAATCCTGAACATCTCTAGCTTGAATCTGCTAATACCCAAACTGTTCCCAGAATCAAAAATACAAAAGGGGAATGCGGAGTCAGAACTAAAATACTATTTGTCTGAGCTTGCTTGTTTTCTTGCAAGTATTTCATTACCCAAACTACAGTAGTTAACATGATGTTGTTACATAGTTGGGTGTTATGACTCAGCAGATGTCTGCTGTGAGTTTTTTCGGGATACAAGATTGATTATGCAGCTGGGGCTTGTTAGGGGCAGGTTTGGAGATAAAAGGACGGATGCTGCCACGGCCTAGTCGCAGGAGTCAATGTTCCTTGGTTCGTACAACATTGCTTGATACACTTGGATAAGTGCTTTGTGTTTCCTGTAACCCTTATTCAAGGCTACACTTGGAGAAGTGCACTGCTTGTAAGAGTTGTTTTGTTTTCATTCCGTTATCTGGCCAGAGACTCTATTTATGTTATTTTTGGGCTCGAAGCCAGTCTGAGCCGAGAACTGATAGAGAAAGTTCCCTTTAAGTTTGTCTGCTCACTGTTTGTTAAGGAGCCGTGAAGAGGGGACAGAACAGTTGCGTAATGAAACATCGGCAAGAAAATAACCAAGCTGAGAGATCACCAAGGACCCCACACTTCAACCCTGAGCTACAAATATTCTTCTTTATTGGAACTATTTGTCCGTCTGTGCCTTCATCAGAGGAAGTACTTGTGACTACACGTTTTGATTCTGTCAAATTAAATGCAATAAAGATAACAGGAAATATTTTTTTCCATAACAACCACCCTGTGAAGTAAATTATCGGGAGGCAGAAAGATTGGTCCATGGTCAAAGTAATATGCAGGGAACTAGGAATTTTGAAAATTATTTACTTTAATAAAGCATAAATAGTAAAACAAAAATGAAAGGAGTGGAGTCTTACTACATCCAAGGCCAGAGATAAGTGATGCAATATAGAAGCTTCTTGCTACAACAGAGGTGAAAAACGTAGCATTTATTTACATAGATATATGCTAAATCTTTTCTGGGTAAACACCCTTTTATTTGGAAGTGAGAACAAAATAGAAGGTTAATTTTTTTGGGAGAAACACAGATTTTTAGACTGAAGAGGGAGGAGGAGAAGAAACCCTCCCTTTTGCACCGGCTTAGTATGACAAAAGATGTTTTTCATTTTGATAGAGAGGAGAATTACTCCTTCTATTCCCCTTCATTTCAGCATCTGAGCAGTCAAATGAGGCCGGCTTTTCCTTCTCTTTCTCAAGCAAAGGAAGGAAGATGTAAGATTTTTTTTCCAGCATCATAATCAGATAGTCAAACTGCTGTCAATCACTTTGACAAAAGGCCCTGCTGAAGAGATTGGTGAAAAAGCGAAGCAGCAGGATAGAACTTGAAAAGTAGGATTGTCAGTTATTCAGTGCTTCAGATTTTGGGTAGGGCGGTTGTTGTTTTTTCCACATTAAATACAGGATATTCTAGACTCTAGACCAGTGTTTCTCAACCTTGGCAACTTGAAGATGTCCGGACTTCAACTCCCAGAATTCCCCAGCCAGCATTCGCTGGCTGGGGAATTCTGGGACTTGAAGTCCGGACATCTTCAAGTTGCCAAGGTTGAGAAACACTGCTCTAATTATTAGTGATGACTGATTTTTCATTACATCATTCTTGAGCTCAGCAAATGTACACTATCGTACTGTCTCAGGCCTTGGGAAATTTCATACTAACAGAAAGGTGCAATAATAAATGGAAAACAAAATGCAATAGGAGGCTTTCAAAGCATTCTGCAGATTCAGCATATGTTGGCCCTCTCCAGCTGTCAACTAAGAGTACACAGGTATTAGATAAAATCATTATGAAGCTGTAACTGTAACCAATTGTAGAAATGCATTTATCTGAAATACAACACAAATGGGGCTGTGCCCTTCTGGCATGTTGGAATCAGGTCATCAGCTAGAAAACAAGACAAGTACTTTGCAAATCTCAAAGAAGGTCCTCTAAATAGACAACTCATGAGATCAATATAGCCTTGCCAAGATCTCATTCATCTCAACTTTGCCAAAAGGTTTTTAAACCTTTCCAAATATCACGTGCTTTGGAAATCATAGATCAAAATCACTCACAGAAAATTTTCAATTTCCAAATTTATCAGCCAGCTTTTTGTTCTGCCTACGTCATCCTACTAGTTCAGTAGTCAAAACTATTATAATTCCAAAGTCCTGATTTCTTTTAGATTTTTCACCTCTCTTTTCTTTGTTTTTTTTCCCCCCTTTGTTACTACTGAGTGCTCTCCACCCATCTTTGACTCAGCACCAAACAATGCCAGCCTAAAATCTGCCAATCCCCATCCTATCCCTATTGCCCATGTTTTGCATTATTGTATCTGGATTTGCAAATGTGCTGGTTGTTATAGGTAAAGCAACTGGTTTCTCCACTGGCTAAGCTGCTATTGCGAATGGGCTATGCATTTGTAGGTGGAAAGAAATTGTGCAGTGCTGAGCTTGGAAAACAGTTTGCACCAGCACGAGTAGAGGACCCCCGATCACTTCTCACATGCACGAAGACACGGTGTAACTCTCTATCTGGTTCCAACTCACTGGAAAGGCAACTTTCCCCCCCGCCTGCTTCTTGCTACACATGTAGTCTCTTCTGACTGGCACAAGGAATTGTGTCCAGTTGGCCCAGTGTGCTTCATTTCATTGCAAAAAAATCCATCTCTAGGCCAACTGGTTATTCCATACTGTGGTTATGTTGTCCTCACAGACACTTTTGTTTCTATGAATTTCACAGTTCACCAGTATGGTGGCATTTAATTTAAGAAATGTAGCATGCAAATAAACAAATACCTGATACCTATTGTTCTCATGAACATAAGTTATACGTGACAGGTTTAAGTAGTAGCTTATTTTCTACAATAGGGAGTTTCTAAGATCTTCTTACATAAAATGAACGATGAGATTTTATGAATAAGCTCAGATTCAAGAAACAACAGCTGTAACATTTTGAGAAAGTCCTTATTATACCAAATATACTACGTCACTATAGCATATATATTGCTGGAATGCTGAACGAAGGTATTTCAGGTGACACTGAATCATAAGCAATATTTAAAACAGCAGTAGAGAAGACTTTACAGCATACCTGATCACTTTAATGCCAGCCGTCGCCCTAGGAAGATGAACGTAGTTAAAAAATTCTTTTTAAATTGTTGTGCTTCTAGCACCATCTCATAACCTTTGAAGAATTCCTGGCAACAATTAGTCAGTAATGATGCCCTCACCTTTTATCTACTGTAGTGAGACAACTATATCAAATCTCGTAATTTATTTTATAGCAAATGTTATGTTTTCTTGATATATTAGCGGTGGGCTTTATATACAGAGCTTTGGCATAACAATGAATATGAGTTATACAGCCACCATTATATAAGCCTCACCACTAGGGAGAGGAAGGGAATGCCTGGGGCGGTTTCACACAAGCTATTTATAATGCCAGCGCGACAGCAAGCAGGGAAAATTGGGGTTTGATTTTATGCTTGCACCTATCTATTAGTGTACAGGAGACAATTTTCCTCCACGATAATACATTATATTTTAAACAGGAGCATGCTCTATCACATTCATGTACATTTTATTACCCTTGAGACACTATTAAAAATCTCCTGATCCAAGCAGGTCTATGATAGACTAATGAATATCATTTTCACCGAACATCAAGGGTTACCCTTCATTACATTAAAAGAAATGGTCTTGGTGTATAAGAATACATCCTAAATATATCTCTACTCGGTTCTTTCTACCACAAGGCACTTCACTAGGGATAGAGGTATTATTACGGGATTTTAAAAGGGCAACACTTTTATGGAAAAGTGCTATGGTTTAAATCCATTTGAGAGCTGTAACATCTGATCCACCTGAGAAGCCCTAATACTTCTGAACAGGCATGGGTTCTGTTCCGAGGTGGTGCAGTGGTTAGGGGTGCGGTACTGCAGGCCACTTCAGCTGACTGTTATCTGCAGTTCAGCGGTTCTAATCTCACCGGCTCAAGGTTGACTCAGCCTTCCATCCTTCCGAGGTGGGTGAAATGAGGACCCAGACTGTGGGGGCAATATGCTGACTCTGTAAACCGCTTAGAGAGGGCTGAAAGCCCTATGAAGCGGTATATAAGTCTAACTGCTATTGCTATTGCTATTGCTATTCTTTGCACATGCTCTGGAGTTATTCTCTTACTAATATCTCCATAATTTAAAATAATATGACCTGTGTTAAATCTCATTGTTTTCAACAGTTGGTTTGCTTAAGTTACAGCAAGTGGGGAACCGAGGTCCTGTCACCCCCCCCCCCTGCCCCCAAAGGCCATGCTGATTACGGCTGATGAGAATGAAAATGCAGTAGCAACTGGAAGCCAACTCATCTCTATCCTTAGGCTACAATCTCAGCCTCCTACAGTTCTTAAGGCACTGGAAACATATTTCCATGACATGCTGAAGCACAATCAAGGAAAACTTGTTTTCGGCTTAGTACCATTGTGCAAATTCAGTCCGTAAAAGTTCATTTGTGGTTCAACAAGTTGGGCAAAACCAGAAAATGAGGTTGCTTAAACCGTGGGTGTGGTATAGAAACATGTTTCTAATGTACCTCTGAGTCCCATTTCATCCGGAAAACGGAATATTTATTAATTCAAAGAGGAAACGTTCTCAAAAAAAGGATAATGTTATTTATTTCCCGCTTTTTAGTATTTTAACAAATAACTCAAGGCAGCCAACATACCTAATAATTCTGCCTCCTCCTATTTTCTCCACAAAAACAACGTGAGGTAGATTGGGCTGAGAGACAGCGACTAGATCAGTGTTTCTCAACCTTGGCAACTTGAAGATGTCCAGGACTTCAACTCCCAAAATTCCCCAGCCAGCGAATGCTGGCTGGGGAATTCTGGGAGTTGAAGTCCGGACATCTTCAAGTTGCCAAGGTTGAGAAACACTGATTTAGGCTATAGCAATGTGTATTTATACTCTATATAACTGTCATTGGCTAACTGGGAGTTGAAGTCCGGACATCTTCAAGTTGCCAAGGTTGAGAAACACTGATTTAGGCTATAGCAATGTGTATTTATACTCTATATAACTGTCATTGGCTAACTGGGAGTTGAAGTCCGGACATCTTCAAGTTGCCAAGGTTGAGAAACACTGATTTAGGCTATAGCAATGTGTATTTATACTCTATATAACTGTCATTGGCTAACTGGGAGTTGAAGTCCGGACATCTTCAAGTTGCCAAGGTTGAGAAACACTGGACTAGGTCAAAGTCATGGCGTTCATGGTGGGATTAGAACTCAGCATCCCACCTTGTTCAGGATAATTCCAATTCTGTGTGTCTAATAGCCTTTGCCATACAACTTTGCTTTTGCCTAACGCACCTCCCCACAACCCAACATTAATTTCTGGTTTTAAAACCTGTAAACAGGAGGTGGAAATTTTGATTCTCCTCACAGCATCTCTCAGTACTAACTGGGTATTATATCCAGCCATATTGAGGAGGACGTAGTTCTTCAGTTTTGCTTTTCTTCTCTCTTCTTAATCAGGAACCATTAAGTGTTAAACAAGAAGCAGATCTAGGTTATAGCTGGGGTATTTTTAAAAAATGAGGGATGATGGCGGTCTTTCTCCCTTTTGCTTCGTAATCCAGGATGTCATCTCACACCTATGACTAATTTATAAAAAAGATTCATCTTCATGACAAACTACAGAATTTAATGGCATAACATCTGGTCTACTTCTCTTTTCATTGGCATAGAACAGTGTTTCTCAACCTTGTCAACTTGAAGATGTCTGGACTTCAACTCCCAGAATTCCCCAGCCAGCATTCGCTGGCTGGGGAATTCTGGGAGTTAAAGTCCAGACATCTTCAAGTTGACAAGGTTGAGAAACACTGGCATAGAATGTAGTTGACCTTGAAAAAGCTAAGGTATAATCATCACCTTTACATCATCGTGTCTTTTAAATGCCTTGCAACACTTCAAATGTTGAAATAAGGAGGCAAGCATGGAGGTTTGGGTCCGGAAATCCATACTTAGTTCCAGATTATCTCTTTAGCAATAGAACTAGCCACTAATTGCTAGTGGATGTTACCAACGTGGAAGAAAACTTCAGAGGAAAAAAAAATGTTTAAATGGACTGCCGATTGACTTTGGGATAATAGGATATAGTCAGGTTAAAACTTCCATAAAAGAATGCAAAATGAACAGAGATTGATCAGAGGCCCAAACTGTCTTAAGAGTGTGAGTTGTAGATTTATAATAGTGTCTGCTTTCTAGCTAACCTTTTTTTTGGGGGGGGGGGGTGAGTGGTGGGGAGGTGAGTCAGTCTTGACTCCAGATACAATTTGTCCATACAGTTTTCTTAGCAGCATTTTTTTACAAGCAGTTAACCTCCTTTCTTGAGCTGAGAAAAAGTGACAGGCTGAAAGTCAACTATCTGGTTTCGTGGTTAAGGCAGGATTAGAATTACGGTTTCCTATGAACACCACACTAAAACTTACTGCAAAAGGGCCTGGATGTCAACACGTTTTAATGTCAACTTCTGAAGTTCTTTGAAGCAGCATATAAAATACAGAGGAACTAATAGCCAGGAACAATTACCATATTTTTCGAATTACAAGACGCTCCGGACTATAAGACGGACCTAGCTTTTGGGGAGGAAAACAAGAAAAAAAAACCTGCCTCCTTGGAGCAAAGAGAAAACAGCCTAGTCAGCTTCAGCACAGCCTGATTTAGCATGAGCAGCTGATTGATGGCTGGATCGGCCTCCCAGAATATCGCCTATCAGCTGTTACAGGTTGCGGGGATCTGCGCTATCTCCACTGGGTTTGAAAACAGGCAGTACCAAAACTGGTAGAAACCCGTGAGAGGCATAACAGAATAACACCCACAGTTACTACAACAATGGACTTCCAGTGTCCCCATCAATCTCTAGAGTGGGCCTGCAGAGGCACCTCCTTGTCAGATAAACTGCACAATAATGTGTGTCTTTCAAACCCAAAGGACTAACATATAGAGTTAAAGACCTATTTAGACAGATAGTCCTTGACTTACAACAGTTCACTTGTAAACAACAGCACTGAAAAAAACCTGACTAATGACCATTTTTCACACAACCATTGCCACTTCCCCATGATCAAAACTGAGTGCTTGGTAACTGGTTCATATTTATGACGATTGCAGTGTCCCCGGGTCATGTGATCACCTTCTGAGAAGCAAAGTCAATGGGAAGCCAGACTCACTTAACAACCATGTTACTAACTTATCTACCGCAGTGATTCACATAATTGTGGCAAGATTGATCATAAAATGGAGGAAAACTCACTTAACATTTGTCTCACTTTGCAAAATAAATTTTGAGCTCAGTTATGTTTGTACGTCAAGGACTACCTGAATATAGTTAGTTTTATAGCGGTATAGATGAACTTATCTGTAACTCTTAGTTTTATCAACTTTAAGCACATGGCTATTTTAGAATATAAATTTAATTAATAAGTCTATGAATATTAAATACTGTTTGTTTTTTTAGTTTACAGCTCTTAATGTCAGACATTTTCTGGTAAAGGCATTATGTGTACCTCGTACTTACTTCACAAATCTTAACCTACGATGTTTTGTAGCAAATGCTTAGCTCAGTTATTAGGAATGCCATTTTATAATAAAGAAATATAATTTTGTGATTAATTTTCCATTTTCAGCTTATGCTGCCCCAATGCTAAAGCAAGGTTGATTGAAATGTCTAAGCACTTGGATCCCAGAAGAATGCCAAAGCACTTCTGAACAGTGTTGCCAAAAAACCCACATGGACTTGGCCGCAAGATTCATGGACTAATTTGAAGACACACACATAGACAAAAGAAAAGATGTACAAGTAATAAAAAAAATGCCACAAGACCCTTTCATATTATTGCCCAGAAAACCCCACAGATGCAGCCCTGTGAAATCCCCGAGAACGGCAGCATTCGGATTGAAAGGATTACCTTTGAAGATCTTGCTTTTTTCAAGAGGCAACTAGACTTTCTTGTTTTTTTCTTTGAAGGCGCATCTTCAGCTCTGATCGGATGGTGAAGAATAGGAGGATTTATCCTCCTTGCAGACTGCTGGTCATTTGCATCCTTTTAGAGTCTTGGGGGGTTTACCTGTGTCCTCGGGATCACCTGGATAGTTCAAATGGGTGTGGAGCCTTCTTGGAACTGTTGAAAAGAAAGACTGCATTGTACACTGGAAATAGACGATGTCGTATCCTTCCTCTGGACGGGGAGATTCTATTAGCAATAAGCAGAATGTCTATGAAGATTTTCTCGGTCATCCAGGTCATCATCGTCTGTGCTGTGGTCTGTCCCCACCTTTGGGACAACTGTGACCTCAATGACCGAGTCTCTCCGGAGACATTTCTATTTTGTTTGTTGCTTTTTTAAGAAAGGCAGCCTCAGCAGATGGCAGCACCTGGCAAGCTTTAGTCCCAGGAGCGGAGCAAAATCAGAGATGATGGAAGAGATGAAGGGAACCATCAGGTTTTAGGTTGGGCTGGGAAGTTGGGGAAGGAAACACCCACAATCCCAAAGGTGTTCTTTTTTTTCCCCCCAAGAGGCAATTGGGCTTCCTTGGGTTTTTTTTTTCCTGAAGACGTTTCGCTTCTCACGCCAGAAGCTTCTTCAGCTCCGACTGGAGGGAATGGAAGGAGGGTTTACACCCCTTGCAGGCAGCTGAGCATTTGCGTTCTTTCTAAGGCCCCTTTGAGGTTTATCTGCGTGGTCAGGGCCACCTGAGCGGTGCAAACGGGCGTGGAGCCTTCTTGGAACCGTTGAAAAGACCCTGTTGGGGATTGGAGGGAGATGATTTGACCCCTTTTTCAAACCTCTCTGTCCAAAATAAGGACCCACCAGGGTTGCTAGGGAGAGGGAGGGGTTCGTGAAGTTACTCGGAATCGACTCATAAAGGCCATTCTCCAGCTCGGGGCGAGGCGATTTGTTCCCTCCCGGCAGCTTAGAAAGCCGAAGCCGCCTGTTGAACAGGGGAAAAGAAAGGGAGGGGGGGGACGCGGCTAATCCATAACAAGACGACCCTCCCCCCCTCCCCTCCGCCTCTTACGTAAGGTAACCAGACATCCCAATTTCGGCAGGACAGTCACAATTTATAACAATTTGTCCCGTGTCCTGGTGGTATAGTGACCAAAGTTACAATGGCATTGAAAAAAGTGACTGATGACCATTTTTCACACTTAGCGACCATTTTCACACTTAGCGACCGTTGCAGCATCCTCATGGTCACGCGATCAAAATTTTGATGTTTGGCAACAGATTCGTATTTATGATGGTTTCAGTGTCCTGGGGTCATATAATCACCTTTTGACAAAATCAAATGGGGAAACCAGATTCACTTATGCTACTAACTTATCAGCTGCAGTTATTCACTTAAGAACTGTGGCAAGAAAGGTGGTATCATGGGCTTAGTGACCAAAGTTACAATGGCATTGAAAAAAGTGACTGATGACCATTTTTCACACTTAGCGACCATTTTCACACTTAGCGACCATTTTCACACTTAGCGACCATTTTCACACTTAGCGACCATTGCAACATCCTCATGGTCACGAGATGAAAATTTTGATGTTTAGCAGCAATTGCAATTTATATTTGTCAATTGTAGTTATGTTGAAATAGAAAAAAAATATTACAATACTATTTTTGCGTTGTATGAACATTTTTGTTGCTCCGTATGAAATTTTTAATAAACAGTCCCCCCCCCCCGGGTCAAAGGTCTCCCCCTGTACTGAGAATCTGGTCACCTGACTCTGACGGCGGCGAGACCGGGTTGAGCTCCAGGGGGCGGGGCCAAAAGGAAGCCCCGCCCTCCCCGGCCGATCCCAAGTCCCGCGGGCTCTCGCGGGCGGGCGAGATTTGCGGGCGTGAGTTCGGCGTCCTCGAGGTTTGGCGAAAGGGCGCCTCAGCTTCCTTCCGTGGCTCCGCGGGGAAAACCCCCCTCAGCCCGCGCGGGACGGCAAGGCCGGCGGCCTCGAAGCCCCGAGCGCCTCTCCCTCTCCCGCCGCCCCCTTCGCCCGCCAGCCGCCCATCGAGGCCGGCCGGAGCCTCCCAGAGAGCGCGTCGTCCCGGGGCGCGTCGTCCTTTCCCGGCCGGCGGAGGCTGGCAGGAGGATGACGTCACCGGATCAGGCTGACCGGCAATGGGCGCCATTTTGAAACCCCCGAACCTCCGGCGGCCTCGGCGGCAGCGGCGCTGGCTGTGGCGGCGGCGGCCGCTCCTCCACCCGCGGCTCCACCGGCAGCAGCGGCAGCGGCAGCGGCTCCCCCGAAGGAGGCGCTTGTAGCGGGTTTCCCCTCCGTCCCCGTTGGCCCTTCCGCTCCGCGGGCTTTTGCAGCCGGCGGTCTCCGCCAGCCTCACGCCGCGCAACATGGCAGGTAAGGGACACGCGTGGCGGCGAAGGGAGGCCCGGGGCCTTTGGAGGGGGCCGAGCGGTTCCGAGGACGGCTGGCAAGGCCGGGCCGGCATCCGGGCCTCCTGGGCGGGCGGAGAGGCTGAGCTTTGGCCGGCGCTGACGGCGCTTCTCATCCCCAGCAGGGGTGGCCGGCGGCGGCGGAGGAAGCGTCGCCGGCAGCGGCGGCAGCGGCAACGATTTCCAGTGGTGCTTCTCGCAGGTGAAGGGGGCGATCGACGAGGACGTGGCGGAAGGTAAGAAGCGGCGGCGCCGCGAACGACCCCCGGCGCTTGCGGGGCCTTCGCTTCCCTTCTTCCCCCTCCGCCTCCCGCAGGATTTTCGGTCTGAAATAGCTCCTTTTCTTTATTTTAACCAACCCCCGAATCCCTTTTCCTTCCTTCCTTCCTTCCCCCTTTGGGCTTTAATCCCCGGCCACGTGACGGGGCTGAACGGTTCCTCCTTTCTCCAGCAAGCCAGAAAGACGCTTAACCAGCACTGATTATGTTACCTAGTTGGGTAATGAGACGTCTGCAAGGAAACAAGTCAGCTGGGAGGATCCCCTCGTGTCATTCCCCCCCCCAGCTGCCTTTATTAAGTATTGTTTGTATTTATTTATTAAGTATTTATTTATTAAGTATTTATTAAGTACTGCTTGTCAAGGGTGAAGATGCAGAAAGTCTTGGCTTTGATGACTGGGTGCCTTTAGGAACAGTGTTTCTCAACCTTGGCCACTTGAAGATGTCCGGACTTCAACTCCCAGAATTCCCCAGCCAGCATTCGCTGGCTGGGGGATTCTGGGAGTTGAAGTCCGGACATCTTCAAGTGGCCAAGGTTGAGAAACACTGCTTTAAGGACAAATGCAGCCTGATTTATACAACCCTAGTTGCAATAAAAGAAAAAAAAATCGCACCCAAGACATTTGCAGGGTATCGAGACCCCCGTTTTTCTCAATTACGAAGCCGGCAGGGATAATGAATGGGTGATGCTCTCCAGTAGCTTCCGTGATTTAGGTTGGAGGCCATGAAGTTTTCAAAGGTCACTTTAAGAAAACTTCATCAATCTGTCAGTACAGGTGTGCCTGCTTATTTTTTGTGTAATTCCTTCCCCCCCATATCTCTGGTCCTTGGGGAAAGAGTGGAGGGGGGTGCAGGGTCTGGCTAAGCTGTTGCCCCCTCTCTTCAAAAGAAAGCTTTTTTTTTTAATGTTCGGGAGAAACGACACTAGAATTGGATAATGGTAAGAAAGGGATGCAGGAATGATTAGAATAATAGCTGTCAGTATGCCTGGTTCTAACTGGTAATGCAGCTGTTCGGTTTTAATATAAACAATTAAAACACGAGACTCTCTTTCTGGCAATGCAGATTTTTTTACTCTTTAATATGTTGATTAAGCTGATCAGTTTAGAGCAACAAAAACCTTTACCAGTATTAATAGTTTAGCCTCTAACATAATTGAGACACATAAACTAAATTCACTGGTATTTATTACCTGACAAATTTACTTAGAATAGCAGGCAAATTACTGCCTTAGGTTCACAATTGCTGGTTTGCTTTCTTTGCATCACTTCTTGGAACTGTAATAGTTCAGGTTATCTTTATGATATATTCAAATGTATTTTTGAAAACAGGCAGCTTCTAAAATTATATTGTCTGAAAGATGTTGATTTTACTTGTACTTTGCTGGAGTTTAGACCTATTGCAGGAAAAGAGAGAATAATGCAGGGTGTGGTCTGGATGAAGTACTAGAATAACTTTAAATACTAACAATGAAAATAGTGTCCTTTTCAAATTACTGTATTTGATTTTTATCAAATAGAATTGAATTATTTAGTATTTATAAACAGGTATGTAGGGGTTTCCCTACTTCGTTGAACACTTATGCTTTGCAAAAGTGACCAGTTGTCCAGGAAAGTTTATTTGAACAATGCTTGATTTTTTTTCTTATTGTTTATGCATAATTTAAAAACTTGTTTCTATGAATCATTAGGGTGTGCATACTTCAATGGTGGTAAGTGTAGAAGAACTGTTCCCATTATCTATCTCTTGAGAGGAGAGAGCTTCATAGGAAAGTAATACAGCATTCCTATACAGGTATTGCTTTTAGACACTACAATGTCGTTTGATAGTCTTCACACAGTTCTGTAATTGAATAGCAGGTAGCCATGTAATGCTAGTAACAAGCTGTCTGCATGCTTTCCTATTGAGTATAGCTAATATTTATGTGGAGAGTAGTATTTGGAGTTCTATTTATAGCGGAAAAAAGCCCCACCCATATTTGTTCAATTCCAGCTATGTTGCATAAGAGGTCAGAATTACATGTATAATCACCTGGTCTTATTGTACTAGGAAGCCATACTATTAAGAATGTTAAGTGCTGTTGTGTTTTCTGTAGTAGTGGGGCCACAGAACCTGCTCTCTCTCCAGTTGTTCCTTGCATTTAAAGAAAGAGTCTAGCCTATTGAAACACACTGGGTTTTGAAGGTGGGTTGGAGAGAAGATGGTCAGCATTTTGAAGCTTCCCCCCCTCCCCCGGATTTGCTAATATTTCTGATTTATGGGTACTAGTTATGGGTTAAATGATAATAGATTGCAATGTAGGCTGTCTTTATGATATTTAGAAATGCACGTTTGGAAAGAAGTAACTTTTTACACTTTGCCTTGGGTGATGATTATGTAATTTTGAGGGAATATATTAAAAGTGATTGGTGCTTCTGTGTACTATATTAGACTTAGGTTCGTGTGTGATGCCTCTTGCTTATACATCTGGGAAGCAATAGACCTGCTTTCAGAATATACAGAGGTGCAGTTAAAGAGGCAAGCTGCAACTTGCAGTAAGAGGTGCGATTTGAACAAAAATGGCCTGTTGTGCATTTAATTGGAGTTTTAATCCCAAATTGTTCATATTTGAAAATATACAGTACAGATTGTCATCGACCTCAAACAGTTCATTTAGCGACCATTCAAAGTTACAATGGCATGACCATTTTTCACAGTTATAACTTTTGTAGCATCCCCATGGCCATGTGATCAAGGTTGAGATGCTGGTTCATACTTAAGACGGTTGCTGTGTCCCAAGGTCATGTGATCATCTTTTGCAACCTTTTGACAAAGAAAGTCAATGGGGAAGCCAGATTCATTTAACAACTGGATTAATAATTTATCAATTGCAGTGATTCATTTAACAAATGTGGCAAGAGAGGTAGTAATTAAATTATATATGGATACTTATGAAATTACTCTTTTGTTTTATTTCTGATTTGTGGATCACATCCAAGCTTCCTTATTCACACTGAAGTGCTGTCCTTCTTAAAGGAGTTTACACTGAAGTAGTAGTAGTGTTAAACTGCAGTTAATCTTGGGCTGTAGGAATGTAAGGACATTATGCGTGTTCAGACTGCAATAAATCCAGAGGAGTCCTAAGTGAAATTACGATAAGAATATAGAATAGTATCCTATGAAATATAAAATATTTTAAAGCGGGTCTTTACAAAATAGTTTATATTAGCTTTAACTGTTTTCATGAAACATAACTTCTGCAAAGCAGCCTACGGTGCTATCTCTGTGCCATAAATGCATGGTGTATTGAAAATTGCCCACTTGCTTAGTCTTGCTCTACTTATTTAATTGGTTTCGCTTATTTAGGCGTATGTAGTTTCCCAAGAATTTATCTTTCAAAAAATGTTAGTTTTTTTTCTGAAGTTTGTAATCTTCCATCTCTACTAAGTTTTGAATTTTTTTAATTTGTCTTTCCCATAAAGTGAGTTTGCAGTGGAATCTGTATGTATCTGATTCAGACTTCATGTAGGTGTTCTAATGTGGGAAAGAGAGGACAGCGACCACAAAGGCAAGTTTCAGTATGTCCACCAGGATTATTTTGCTTCTGCCAAACTAAGACGGACTTCCTTGACTTCTGATTGCTGTTCTATTATTTGAAGACATGCAACATTTGTTAGAGGGCAAAGAAGTCCTGTTATATTCTGCAGCAGAAATTCTCAGACGGTTTCCCCAACAGGTCAAAAGCCACTTAGAAAGATGTCAAAATGTTCGTTACCTGTTCAGACTTGTGCAGGTAAAGTTCAAGCACTGTTAAAACTCCCTATGGGCTTTGGCTTTGCAATCCGGGTGCGTGTTTGCCCAACCAGAACAGGGACAAGTTTTGACAACGCTCCTCCCTTGCAGGGCAAGCAGAGCTAGAGCATTGTCAAAAGTCACTTTGATCTTTGGCTGTCATTTTGTTTGTGCGAGCCTGCAAGGGACAGTTGCATTTTAAAGTGTGATAATCTCATGGAATATAGACTAAAATTAAAAAATAAAATTTTGCCCAATCCCAACACTACTATGATCAGTGATTTCATTTATTGAAGTAGTCATAAGAACTCAATTTCCATTTTAGGGTATTGCAGAGCTGCAAAGTTTAAGAGCCACTGTCTTATATACACTAATGATGCTATACTGTAATCTGCATATGGAATGAGATTGGTGGCTGTGCCAGGTGTACATATGTTAGAAAATATTGGCCACATGTGCATGTTGGTATTTTATGTATTGTGAAAATATTGTTTAACATAAACTATAAACCTTCCTATCAAATATGGAACTATCGTTATGATGGATACACAGGATAAGATAGTAAGACATTTTAGGCCACCCAGTGAAATGCCCTGTCCTGCTGTCACTTTACATTCTATAAATGTAAAGCCTGCTTGCTTTTGTGTATCTACCGATAGAAAGGAAAGGAGCAACTTATTCTAAGCAAACAACAGGTCTAATAATTATTTATATAAGTACATCATCTCTTACATAAAAATGCCCCATTATGAAATATTTTCTGATTAAAAAAATCTCATTTCTTTGGTAACAAAAGGTTCTCTAAGTTCTGTACCTCAGTTTATAGTTTATAAGAATTATTCCTCTTCCATTCCGTTATAAAGAAGCTTCCCAAATGCTTGGCAATCCATTATCTGGTTCACAGTCCAGCGGATATTTCATGCTGAAGGGCTCCATTTGCTCCCCCCACATCCACACGGAGGATGGTTGCTGCGTGCATCCCAGTCTCCTCACGTGGGGGCTGGGGGGTTAGGGGCTTTGGGGGGGAACATACATGCATGGCTTTGCCTACCCATGGCCTGAACAGAAATGACTTCCTAGCAAGACATTGTTTATTCCAGTGTTTCTCAACCTTGGTGACTTTAAGTCCTGTGGACTTTAACTCCCAGAATTCCCCAGCCAGCTCTGCTGGCTGGGGGATTCTGGGAGTTGAAGTCCATAGGACTTCAAGTCACCAAGGTTGGGAAACACTGGTTTATTCTAAGCAGTGCATCTTCTTCTGTATTTTGACAAACGGGCATCTAGGAGAAAGCCGCTTTTGTTTATCAAGCTGCTGAATAATTGAGTGCTTTGGGACGGGGATTTTTATTTTGCCACATATCTTTCTCATCTAGGGCCTACTTATCTAATGTGCTAATTGATTTCAACATATGCATTCAAAATAGATTTTATTGTATGTTTCTGTAAGTACCAGTAGCAGGGTGGTTATTTTGTTAAGTATCTATTGTACTGACTCACACACTTAACTTTACTTGAAATTAAAAATTCTAATAATTAAATTAGAATGCTCCAAAGTGCCATCTCAAGAATGCCCGTGGGTCCTACATAACCCCCAAGGAGATTAATAAAAATAAAACCAATTGTTCTTACTTGCCAGGAAATGCATAGATAAAACTGAAAGAATCCTGTGAATTTAGGAAAATATGTTAATTAATTTACGTAGCGGGTTTAGTTCGAACCATCATGCAGCCATTTTGTGAATATGTCACTCCTATAACAACCCTGATGTATCAATGTTCTCAACATTTCCTCAATATTCCAAGTGTGCCCACAAGCCCAAACAACTTACCTGCCTGCAATTTAGGACACAGAAATTAAAAACTAATGACTAGGCAGCCTGCACATTATACAAATAAATAAAATGTTACTAATGGGGTATAAATCTCTCTCGGATTCACAGAATAACAATACGAAAGTATATAACATCAGAAAAAGCCACCAATAGTAAAAAGACATCCTTTGCAAAGCTAAACAGCCACAATAATCCTGTTAAAACATTTGCAAGAAATAATAAAAAATAAGGCTAGTACTGGTGGCCTAAGCTGTTTACTATTCAGCATAGTGGTATGTGTTCTGTTTAAATGAAAGGGAGGGTTGGACTAAAGAACAGCATTGAAGCACTGATCCTAGCAGCACAAGAACAGGCACAACGTACCAGGTCCATAGAAACAGAATCCTACCACATTAGTCAGATCGAAGGTACAGACTGCAGGCCTCAGAGACAGCCCAATACACAGTGGCAGGGTGTAAGATACAGGCAGGAGCTACACATACTAAAAGACACAAGCAGTAGTTGGCATTGTTGATAGGAACAGCTGCACAGAATATGCACTAGATACTCCTACATCAGACAGGAGGCCCCACAGAAGGTGGTGTAGAATAGGAAAGCTAAGATCCTGTGGAACTTCCAGGTACAGGCAGACAAGCAGGTACTGGCCAATCAGCCAGACATCATAGTAGTTGACCATAATACCGTGTGGGTGATAGATGTAGCAGTGGCAAACGACAGAGCATCAAGAAGAGGGGGTAAGAAACTGGAGAAGTGCCAGAGCCTGAAGGAGAAACTGGGAAGGATGTGGAAAGTGAAAGGTGAAAGTGATCCCCAGTGGTTACAGGAGCACTTGGGTCTGTGGCTCCGGCAGATCCCAGGGACTCAATCAGAGCTCTGTCCAGAAGAGTGCTGTGCTGGGAACAGCTAATCCCAGGCCTCTGGGGGAGCACCCGAGATTGAGGAACACACACACACACACACACAAATGTATTTTAAAAACTTCACTTAAGGGCTTTACAAAGATAACAATAAAACATACAGCTGAAATTCAACACTATTGAATTGGTTTCTTTGAGACTAATGCAATAAGAGAAGATGCATGCTATCTGCAGAAATCCATAGTATGTAATCTCCATGTTATTACCCGCCTCTGTGCTTCTGTTGCTAGCCACTCCAATCCCTCATCCAGATGAAAGAGCTTCATCCACACCCTGAACTCCCCACCATCCTATCAGGTTGGTTCTTTTTGGACCCTCCCACCTACCAGTCCGTGCCCAAACTTAACAAGTAGCCGCTTCATCCATCTATCAAAAGCCACGCTATACAACCACCACTGTCCTTCCAGGTCTCCCCATGGTGGACAGAGATCAAATGAAGTAATTTTCAGGGAAACTAGAGGAAGCTTCCTTCTCCCTTTTCCTGGGGGCAGAGGAGAAAGTAAGCACCACCACCGCAGAAAATCCCAGACCAGCAACACCTGTCTACCAAAGTCGAAACCGAGCATAAATCCACTGTTTTCATCTCCATCTCTTGCTAACAGAGTTAATAAAAGCATCCTATGAAAAGGTATCAATTTGGCATCTCAGATTATTTAAGTTTATTAAATATTACGATTAAAAGGATAAAAACTAATACAAGCTAAAAGGTGAACTATATTAGTCAAATTTTGATTGAAATTAAATTAAATCTTTAATTAGAAACGAAAATTTTGGTTCTTTCTGGTTCCTTCTAGCGTCCAGCTTCCCGAGTCCATTCAATATTTTTTAAGAATTCCAAACAACAGCATTTTCTCATACAAAGAATTCTTCTAATTACTTTCTAAATCATATTTCAACTCCATCTGGATCTTTAATCCATTTATGACTTTCCAAACATATCCTAATCATCCTGTTTAATCCAGACAAAGACATTTATAAGTCGTTAAACTTGTATTTGCAACTTCTTTTTTGCCAAGGATTGACAAAAGGTCACCCAGTTTTTCCTGACTTGTCAATCCAAAAATCGTTAATAGCTAAAATCAGTTAAGTACCGTATTTTTCGGCGTATAAGACACACCTTTTTTCTTCAAAAAAGAGGCTGAAAATCTGGGTGCGTCTTATAAATCAAATACAGCATTTTTTGCCTCCCGAAGCCCCGCCCCTTCACCAAAATGGCCGTACATAGCCTTATGGAGGCTTTCAGAGAGCTCCTGGGGGCTGGCGAGGGCAGAAATGAGCAATAAATGGGCTGGATTTTGCCCCAGCCGCACTCTATAAGCCTCCATAAGGCTATGCATCCATTATTATTATTTTTGACAAAAAGGGCTGTTTTTTGCTCATTCCCCCCCCCCCCCCGCACTCTGCAAGCCCCCCCCCAAGGCTATTCATGCCTTTTTTTAAAAAATGGACATGTTTTCATGAAAAGCGGGCCATTTTTGAAAGGTTTGCAGTGCAAAAACTTTTTCCCCCCTTTTGGAAAGCTCTTTAACTGATTGATGGGAATTACATTGATCAAGTGCTGTGCCAGCAGGAACAAAGTCTTAGGTGCTGCAGATTGTCAGCGATTTCCTTCTCCAGCACATGGATAAATACACCTGGAAACATCTACCTACCTACCTACTCTTTCTCTCTACCTGCCTACCTACTGTATTTCTCTCTCTCTCCTTCTATATACCTACATACCTACTCTCTCCCTACCGATCTACTGTATTTCTCTCTATCCCTCTACCTACCACCTTCCTCTCTCTCTCTCTCTCTCCCTACCTGTCTACTGTATTTCTCTCCCTCTCTCTCTATTTCTCTCTCGATCTCTCTACCTACCAACCTACCTCCTCTCTCTCTCGATCCCTACCTATCTACTGTATTTCTCTTTCTATTTCTCTCTCTCGATCCCTCTAACTACCTACCTACACACTCTCTCCCTACCTACCTACTGTATTTCTCTATCTCTCTCTATTTCTCTATTTACCTACCTACTTTAAAAAAAAAAATTGCTCTTCTAAACCTTGGTGCATCTTGTACTCCGGTGCATCTTATATTCCCAAAAATATGGTAATCAAAAGTGATTAGTGAAGGAAATAGGCAAACCTAGTGTCCTTTTTAAAGGTGCTGACTATGATTTCAGCAAGATGGTTTTTCCTAATCTCTTAAGAATTCTAAACTTGCCAAGGACCACCCTCTTTCGGTCTCTTCATGAGGACCAACTGTCTGGAGCACTTGTGGGCGATCACAAGCCCTCTCCTTACCTGGAGAGGAATTACGAAGAGCCATTCTACTTTGCTTTCATTTTCAGTTTACCATTTCTTCCCTGGAAGTTCGGTATCTCAGATTATTCATAGAATAAATCTTAAATATAAGCAAACTACTAAGTAAACTTAACAAACTGAAAAGATTGTGCATTACCTAGCTTGGTAATGAAACGTCTGCGAAAAAACAGCCAAGCCCAGAGAGCACCAAGGACTCACAAATCGAAAAGAACTGTATTTGAAGAGCATACAGATAGTCGTCAAATGTAAATGATCATTGGAACTGGAATTTCCATTGGTAAGTGATGCAGTCACAAAGCATGGCATTACATCATCGCTTAGCAACTGCAACCATAGCAGTGTCCATTCTTCTTGTTAACTGAATCCTGCCAGTTGTTAGTCTTCTGAAGCTTCTGAATCCTACGACTTCACAGGCATTTCTTGGGCTTTGCGAAGCATTGTGAGAAACGGTATACGCAGTTTGGAGAATGGTGGGAGTGGCCTTCTTGCAAAGTTTCCGAAGGCCTCTGAAGCTTTATGAAACATCGCGGAAACGGAGTGCGGGATTTGGAGAACAATGTGAGGAGCATCGAGAAGGAAGGCTGACATGGTCAGCAGTTGGCTCACGTAGGGCCAGGCTGGGCACACCTTTTCAGTGGGATGGAGGAGACAGTGAAGGTCAGCTGGGCATAGTGGCGCTTGTGGAGTTTGACACTGTGGAATTGGGATGGATGGATGGATGCCACAGAGCTGATGGTGATGCTGTGCGATGGCCCTGAGGCGGCAGGAATAGAGGCCTGGGAGACTGGTGAAATCACTGGGCCTCTGGTTCAGTGCCACTGCTGCTAAGGAGTGCCAGTATGCAGGGCACCAAAAAGGGGGGGGGAGTGAGTGGGTGTAGCCAGTTGAAGTATCCCTGCGGTAGGTAAGTGCAAGCAGGCTGCCAAGCGCCCAAATTTTAAGCATGTGGCCATGGCGCTGCAACAGCTGTAACGGAGGTCCAGGTCTTAGTGCCGTTTGTTAAGCACCATAGCTTCAAATGGTTACTAAATGAATGATTGTTAAGCCAGGGCTAGTTAGTTTGCCATTGGAGTGCAACCTGTTTTTCTTAGTGCCTCACTGAACTTAGGCCAAAAGTACAGGTAATCCTCGACTTACAACAGTCCATTTATTGACCGTTCAAATTTACAACCGCACTGAAAAAAAGTGACTTAGGAGTATCGCATCCCCATGGTCATGATCAAAATTCAGAGGCAGCCGGCTTATATCTATGACAGTGGTAATGTCCCGTGGTCTCGTGATCCCTTCTGACAAGCAAGAAAGCTCATAAAAGGCGGCAAAATTCACTTAACAAATGTTTCACTTAGCAATAGAAATAAATGTTGGGCTCATTTGTGGTTGTAAGTTGAGGACTGCTTGTAGTTTGCATACCCTGCAGTGGAAGAATATACTTAAAGACGCAGTTTAAAAATATATTTCCTAAAACACGTTTCTAATCATATCTTACTGTTGGTCTAATTTATAAACAATTTGAAGATATTTAGTAATCAAAGTAATGTAAACTGCTATCTTTAGTATTACATCTAATGATGATTTTAGTTAATACTTATGGATAAAATTATTAATAGAATCTCTGAAGTATAGAAAGTATACTGTTAGTCTACTTTCAAGTACAGTTCAACCATGTTAAGACATCTCAGAGGCAAATCTTACCTGCTTGCCCATCACCTGTAGCAATTATTTTCACAATTTCTTGGCACATTCTATTATTTTCACAATTTCTTGGCACATTTTATATTTTCTTACAAATATCCTAGAAGCAAATTCATTCATATACAGAATTAGTTTTAAAATAAAATACCAAACAATATTCATAAATCTTTAAAGCTTGATATAGGAATTTTGGTGACAAGCATCATTCATCATCACTACAATTAAAAGTACATCTTTAACATACCAGTTAGCCCCCCCCTCCCCCTTTGGAACAACAGTATTACAGCTTTAAAGGTCATAGCTAGAATTAGATCGAGAATTTCACCTGGAAATGAATTGTAAAGCAGATCACCAGGCATTGAAATGATACTTGACTGGTAGCTGTCAAATTTTAGAATTAGTATTGTTGGTGGGGGGAAATGCAAGCATTCTGGGATTTTGAAATTTTTAATAATGGACAAAATGTGTACCACATAATATAGACAAAAATATACTTTAAAAATGATAGTTTTTAATATATAAAATCATAGTTCTTAATATATCAGTAGCATAAATTACATAGCTCTTAAATATCAACATACAGTGAAACAGGTATAAATCCTTTAAAAGTCTGCCCTTTATGAGGTAATTCTGCCAATCAAAATTCTTGTCAAATTATATTTACTGATTGCATTTATATTCTACCTGTTTCTGAGACTTAAAAAGCCACAGGCCCCTATAATTTTAGTCTCATGGCCATAACTCTTATTGAAAGAAGATTGTTAACCCTTTGAAACTATCTATAATCCTGCTGCAATTTACAATATGACCAGAGTTTCATTTAAGTGTTATTAATAGATATTGAAATTCTGATTAAATAGACAATACTCAAAAGATACGAGTCACATTGATTCAACACTTACTGCTTTTGTTGGGAAAAAATGTAAGGCCTCAAGAGTAATCAGCTCTCTCATATTTCAAGCATTGAGATAGATCAGTGATGGCAAAAAGGTTGTGCAGAAATGTCGCACATGTGCGCATTCATTGGGTCCATGCTCCGGAAAAGCCAAACTTCCGGGTTCTAGTATGTAGGCACGCCCAATGATCAACTGGTTATCACATGACCCTGGGACACGGCATCTGCCATAAATAATAAACTCAATACCAGGAAAGATTCTGGAAAAGATAATCAAGCAACAAATTAGTGAACACCTAGAAGTAAACAAAGTAATAGCTAAAAGCCAACAAGGGTTTGTCAAAAACAGATCATGCCAGATTAATCTTATTGCATTCTTTGATAAAGTGATAAAATTAGTGGACCATAGGAATGCCGTTGATATAATTTATTTGGACATCAGTAAGGCATTTGATAAGGTATACCATAACCTACTACTAGATAAAGTAGAAGAATGTGGGTTAGACAGCATCACCACCAGATGGATTCGTAACTGGCTGACCAACCGCACTCAACATGTAGTTTTCAATGGAACTGCATCTACATGGAGGAATGTATGCAGTGGAGTACCCCAATGCTCTGCTTTAGGCCCAGTACTCAATGATTTGGATGAGGGGATAAATGGGGAACTCATCAAATTTGCAGATGATACCAAGCTGGCAGGAATAGCCAACACTCCAGAAGACAGGCTTAAGAAGGATCTTGACAAACTTGAACATTGGGCACTATCTAATAAAATGAAATTCAGTGGTGAAAAGAGTAAGGTTCTACATTTAGGCAAGAAAAACGAAATGCACAGGTACGGTATAGGTGGTACCTTCCTCAATAGTAGTAACTGTGAGAGGGATCTTGGAGTCCTAGTGGACAACCATTTAAATATGAGCCAGCCGTGTGCAGCAGCTGCCAAAAAGGCCAACACAGTTCTAGGCTACATAAACAGAGGGATAGAATCAAGATCACGTTAAATGTTAATACCACTTTATAATGCCTTGGTAAGGCCACACTTGGTATACTGCATCCAGTTTTGGTCACCATTATGTAGAATAGCAATAGCAGTTAGACTTATATACCGCTTCAAAGGGCTTTCAGCCCTCTCTATGCGGTTTACAGAGTCAGCATATCGCCCCCAGAAAAGATGTGGAGACTCTAGAAAGAGTGCAGAGAAGAGCAACAAAGATGATTAGGGGACTGGAGACTAAAAGATATGAAGAACGATTGCAGGAAATGGGGATGTCTAGTTTAATGGAAAGAAGGACTAGGGGAGACATGATAGCAGTGTTCCAATATCTCAGGGGTTGCCACAAAGAAGAGGGAGTCCCAACTATTCTCCAAGGCACCTGAGGGTAGAATAAGAAGCAATGGGTGGAAACTAATCAAGGAGAGAAGCAACTTAGAACTGAGGAGAAATTTCCTGACAGTTAGAACAATTAATCAGTGGAACAGAAGTTGCCTCCAGAAGTTGTGAATGCCCCAACACTGGAAGTCTTTAAGAAGATGTTGGATAGCCATTTGTCTGAAATGGTATAGGGTTTCCTGCCTAGGCAGGGGGTTGGACTAGAAGACCTCCCAGGTCCCTTCCAACTCTGCTATTGTATTATTGTATAAATATGAACCAGTTTTCAAGCATCTGAATGTAAATCACGTAACCATGGGGATGGTGCAACAGTTTAAGTGTGAAAAATGATTATGTCCCTTTTTTGGTTCCGTTGTAAGTTCAAATGGTCACTAAATGAACTGTTGTAAGTCAAGGACTGCCTGTACTCTGACTGATTTGGTCTAGAGAAAAAAACAAAGCCTGTTTTGAGAAACTGGAAACCTGGATTTTTGTTGATAGAAGAATAGATCAAATTGGATGTTTTAGAAGTTAAAAGAATGAAGAGAATGGGGAAAAGATAAAGATCGTATCGTAGTTATTTGATAGAAAGAAGGGGGAAGGTAAATTGGATGTTTTTCCCACTTTTTCTTTACGTTCTGGTTTTTGTTTGTTTGGTCTGCTTTTACTGTACCCTGAGGAATAATTAGTGCAACCTTCTTCAAGGCGTCCTATTCAAGTCCATTTCAATTTTCAGATGCCTAAGACTTTAATGTGTAGTCCATTCATTTTAACTTTCTAGTTTGTTATATACAGGAGTTGAAAATTGTCTTAATGACAGTTGATTTAAGCTTTAGCTCTTTCCACCAGCGTTATCCTGTTCTTAGCAATTTTTCCCATTCCTTCGTTTACGAATCATTTATTCTATTGGGAGAGTGATCGATCAGTACTTTTTAACCTAGGACACACGCGCTCACTTCCTGAAGTCTTTCTAATATGCAGACCACACATATGGAGCAAGGAGGCAGAAATCGTATCCCGTCTTTATCCTATGAGGATGCAAAAAAAAAAGTATGATGAAGAAAAACATTATAGAGATAGTTGCAGATATTTAGATGATCCACCACAAAAAACCCATGCACCAGGGGAGTCAAACTCTGTTTCATTGAGGACTGCATCAGGATTGTGTTTGACCTGCAGGGGCGTGGCCAGCTCGACGTCACTCATGTTGGGGGCACCTGCAGTGATCAAGTGCTAAGGCAGGACTTCCCTCAGATCCTCCCTCCCTCTTATTATGATCTTCCTTCCTTCCTTCCTTTTCTTCTTTTTCCTTCCCTCCTCATTTTCCTTTCTTCTTCCTTCCCCCCTTTTCCTTATGTTTCCTTCCTTGCTGTCTTCCCATCTTTTTCTTTGTCTTTCCCTTTCTCCTTTCCTGTCCGAACTTGCATGCTCAAATGCAAAGGGTGAGAAACATTTCTCCTTTTGTTTTTGGTTTGTTTTGGTAAGTACCCTGCGGGCTGAATCTGGCCCTCAGGCCTTGAGTTTGACAGCCCTGCCATACACCGTTAACACTAAAAAAGGGTTAAAGAAAATGGAGGTAATTTTGATATATCAACATATTTACTGATTAGTTTGGATACTTACAGAAATATGTCCACAGAAGTTAAAACTGAAGGAGAGTGCTCTCTCTCTCTCCATCTCCTTCTCTTGTCTTTCTAAACAAGTTATAATTTGGTTGGCTGTCTACATATTATACGAATAAAGTCACTGAATAAACGTTGGTTTCTGTTAAGGTCATAAGCCACAATATAAAAACATGATTGTTTGTTAAATTACTGATTGGAAGCATGACTTAGCAAACGGGAAGTGGGGTTTTTTTTGTTTCTGGTGTATTGTGGTTAGTGTTTCTGCTCTATTCAAACCTTAATCAGAATTTCTCATTTGGGGCGGAAAATTCTGGGAGGAGTTAAAAGTCCACAGATCTTAAATTGACAAGATTGGGAAACATTGGTCTAAACATCCCCAGAAAAATAAGCCTCTTGATTTCTTGCCATAATTTGGTTTTGGTTTTTTAAGGCATAGGACATGCTGATTCTCTTTTGTTTTGCTGTTTGTTTGTTTGTTATCCAGAGTCATAGGATCTGGGTGATTTATAAATACTGTTAACTAAACACCTGGATAAGATGGGTAAGAAAAGAGAAATAGTGTCTGAATAAGCTGTCTGTCAAATGGGAAGAGCTAATCATTAACTGAAGCTAGTGAAGCAGCAAAGACGCGAATAGCATCATCTGAATCAAATCTGAGAGTCTGTTAGGCGAAACACAGAACCAATGGAGAAATGCTTTTCATGTGTTTACCATTTGCTGGGTGAACTTGGGTAACAGTTCTGTAATAATGATACCCCTCAGGGACATCGTTTTCCCCTTAATTAAGAGGCTACTTTATCTGGGCTGCCAAAATTCAGGTAACTCTGAGATGGTCGCAAGTTTTGCTACCCAGGTGTTGTATTGGTTGTTTTGATTGCTATTTAAAAGAAAGTCAGGTATCTAAAGATAGAAACTCTGAGGGGAAGGGAAAGGTTTTCTTTCTTGCAATCCTTTTATCTTTTATTTATTTATGTTCAATATAAGCACCTTAGTGTATCTAAGAAGTAGCTGTCTAGATCCCTGCTATAGATACAACATGATGATTTATGATTGGCAGAAATTTTGGCAAACTATTAACCATATCTGCAGTTAACATTGCTGTTTTTCTGAAACAATCAAGCATTTATTTCACAAATCCAGTATGTCTAGGTAGAATTTCAGTATTTTTGATACTAAGTCTTTCTTGGATTGAGTTGTCATTGGAAAATGCTTTTCTTATTGTTGCTGTGCTTTTCTTTGTGATAATAAAGCATAGCATTTTCTGTGAAATAGAAGATTTTGCATTTTGAGTATGCTAGTTTTGACCTTACTTTATCTGAGAGGTAATAAAACATAGATTAAGGAGGAGTGGAAATTGACTATGCAGAAGGAAAAAATTCAAGGCCAATCAGGAAGCAAAATCATAACTATAAAATCCTTGAACATTATCTAATCTCTGTGTATAATCCCTTCCTCTACCTCTCACCCTATTTCTTTATTATATTCTGTTAGATAAATAGGATCACAGTTATGCTGACAGTTCCAATATTACTAGCCTTTTAGCTAAAAATATTAAAGAATAATGGGTTAATAATAATCAACAAACCTTAAATGCTAGGGCAACAGCAGAATGATTAGAAATTGAGAATAGTTTTATTTTTCCTTGAAAATCTTTGTACATGAAGATTTTAGAGGATTTAAGCAAAGCACCAGTCAAACAAGAAAAAAAATGTAAGTGCTTTTAATTTTTTTCCCTTATACCGGTAAAATAATGTTACATTATCATTTCTTTTAATTCCCTTAATCTAGTGTTTCTCAATCTTGTTGACTTTAAGTCCTGTGGACTTCAACTCCTAGATTCTGGGAGTTGAAGTCCACAGGATTTAAAATTGCCATGGTTGAGAAACACTGTCTTAATCTGATATGTGCTGTCTACCTAAATTATAAAAATAATTTAAGCATCTTTGTGATGCTGCCATCCGTGTGTATATGTGGGTTCTCCCACCCCCCCTTCATTTTGTTCACTCTATAACACTCAAAGCATTAAGTTCATCAAGGTCTTTCCTGCTGCAATTCTTTCTCAACGAACATTAAAGAATTTTTTTCTAAGCATTCAGTCTTGTAACAACATTACAATTCTAGTGAAACTGTTAATCCTTACATCCATTCTTCTGTAGCATTCAGTGTTTAGAATCACTGCAAGGATCCAGTTGGGAATTTTATTTATTTATTTAGTGTATGGCATCTGCGGAAGTCATGCAAACACTGGTATATAAATTATATAAATACATAAAGGTATGTGAAGAATACAATCTAGGAGATAAAATATTAAATTAAGATAAAACTATAATGAAACCACCGTAGAATTGCAATGGGATAAATATTATAATTTGATATCTAAGGAAGTCAGCCATCTAACTGGTTCTGGTGTGACAGCAATTAGATCATCCCAGGTGCCTTGACATTTCCTGAGGAGACATTCTTGAGCTAGGTGTGTTGTGGTTTGTTCTGGAGCACCACAGTCACTCTACGGGCTGTCCGTCATTCTCCACTTAAAGAGGTTTGCCTTAGTTCTGGCACGGCCCGTATGATTCAATTCAGGTGGCTCCATATTTTTCAGGGCAACTAAAAATGAAAGCAGTTTTGTTGGAACTGCTTTCTAAAAACCACAAACGGAAAGTGGTTTTGTTGGATCTGTGTGATCTGTTCAGTTGTGGTTATTAAAAGTTGTCCATCTTAACAGAGCAGTTAAAAGTCGCTACGCACGGCAACTGAATTGGATATTGCATGCCTCACTGTCAAAACCTACAAAGGCAGCTATTAGGCTACAGCAGTAAAACTCATTGACAAAAAATATTTAACCCCAATTGGCACTGACTAAAGATGAATGTAGAGAACATAGAAACTCCAGAGTCACCAAGAAGTCTGTCTATGAGAAGGGACTGGAATAACAAGAAAATCAGAGTTTGAAAAAAGTTAAGAAAATCATTGATTTTCTTTCAAAACAATGTAGAAAGGTTATGATATATTAGTTTGTCCTCAATTATAAAATGATCTATATTTTATTTTTACAGCTGATATTATCTCAACGGTTGAATTTAGTTACTCTGGAGATCTTCTGGCAACAGGAGACAAAGGTGGCAGAGTGGTTATATTTCAAAGGGAACCAGAGGTCAGTAAAAAAGTGGTGTTTCAAACTTCTATAATGTAAAGATGTTACATCATGATCAAATGCCATTGTTTATGCTGACACATATCTTTAAGAATTTTAAAGGTATTTTTATTTAAAATTTAACTTGATAATGAACTAGGCAAACCAGTAACATTTTTTCTATGGATATAGTTTATACATATTTTTTTTTTCAGATTATTCTTTTTAAACAGGTATTGCATACATAGAATTTGTGTTTATTTGCAAATAGAAGACTGGGAATAATAGAGTAATTAAAATATATTAAAGAATAAGCATGCACATAGACTTCCTATAATGCCATATGTTGCAAGAAACGTTATAAAGAATAAGCATGCACAGTGGTTTTCTATAATGTCATATGATTGTGACAGTTATTACGTGTGCATTTGCCTTTGCCTCTATGTCATACAAGAAAACTTTCCTTTGCACATCACTGGAGCCAGAGGTGTGCAGTAACATTCAAGATACATCTTTATTACAGGATAAAAAAATATGTGGTCATCCAGATGTGCAACTGAAATATTGTTTTGACAGTATTTGCAATCACTACAGACTGTGGTGATATTGTTATAACTAGAAAAGCTTCAGTTCCCCGTCCCCAATTTATCTATTTATAACATGGAAATTAAGAATTAGAGGTTTTGTTCCATCTGATTCATTATAATGTTTAATTCATTAGAATGTATGCTTTTTTTTACGTTCATACACTTCTTTCCTTGCAGAATAAAAGCCGTCCTCATTCGAGGGGAGAATATAATGTTTACAGTACCTTTCAGAGTCATGAACCTGAGTTTGACTACTTGAAAAGTCTAGAAATTGAGGAAAAAATTAATAAAATTAGGTGGTTGCCACAACAGAATGCTGCTCACTTCTTATTATCTACAAATGGTAAATATATTCTATTTACATAATAGTGTTCTAGATACTTTAATTGCATATGATAACTTCCATATTAGTAGTTACCATATTCCTTGTGGGCTGTTCTTGATTGCTGGCTTTTATTTTTTCTCCTTAGTGGTTCATGAAGTCTCTTGCTCCCAGTCAAATTTCCACATGTGCTTAAATTGTTCTGATGGCTACCTTGTTTTGGTTTTGTGCCCTTCCCAAGCCATGGAATTTGAAAGAGAGCAACTAAAAAACTTACTTCAAGCTAATCTATTTTATTCTTTTTCTCAGAAGCCCCTTGTCCCTGGTAACAGTTTCATTTCCATACCAAATAGCATCGCCTCAGCAAAAGCAGAAGGGAATATCTAAATTTGAAATTTGCTAAATCAGATATTTGGTAGTAGAAGAGCACAAAGTCTGTAAGTTCCCTTTATTCCCAAATCCACACCTAAGGAAACACCTCACGAGGAAACCCATTGATTCCTTTCACAGAAAAAAGTCATGGCGTACAAAATCATTAAGGAAATCTAAAACCATCTGCCTCACGTCTGAAACAGATTACAAGCATATCTTTAAAAAAACCTCTGCCGTTAAACAAAGCACGACAGCATTAATGGAATGCATGCTTCTACAAATAACACAAACCAAAGCACTCTTTACAGCTGCTGGTGTATTTCTATCGTCATTTGAGAAGATGAGTTTGACCAAACCTTTATTATTTATGTTTTTTGTAATCTAATACCCCTCCATCCATAAAGTTTAGGTGCAAAGAAAAAGTCTTTGTGAGGGCAGGGCTTACCACGGACGGCCTCACCTCGGGCTTCCTGATTTTGTATGGTGCTAGAGAGTCCAGTTTGTGCCACCTGCAGTGGGGGGAGGGAGCCAGAGAGTTGGGGTGGTTGTGTCACTCAGTCCCTTGACCAGGACTTGCCGCCTTCTCTTCACCCTATATGAGCACCCTTGACTGATGCTAACATTCTTCTCATACTGCTGTTACTGGAGCAGCCCAGTCTGAGGTGGAGGAGGCCATGTACTCCACTTGTAACTTGCTCTAATGCTCCTATGGCTTCTCTGATGCTTCTTGGTTCCAATCCTCTTTTGTACGATGATTCTGTTTCATGTTTACAACCACTGCTGTTTTGTGCTTCTCAGTTGCATCAAAATTCTTCACCTTATACTATTGCAAAATTGTTATCGTTTAATTGGCGTGGTACTGGAGATTCTAGCTGCACATCACTTGTGCAACTAATTCTGGAACCCCTGACATCTCTCTCTTGTTTGTGGTTGCCAGTTCATCAACTTAATTTCCATTCCTAGTGCAGCCAGGAACCCACCTGGTTTTACAAAGCTTCTAACGTAGTGTTTCTCAAGCTTGGCAACTTGAAGGTGTCTGGACTTCAAGTCCCGGAATTCCCCAGCCAGCAAATGGGAATTCTGGGAGTTGAAGTCCAGACATCTTCAAGTTGCCCAGGTTGAGAAACACTGTTCTAACAGTTTGCTATCACTTGCTGATTACCCTGTCACTGGCCTGTATGGTTTAATTCCCAATTGTTCCTTTTACTCTGATAGAGGCATTCTTCCCCCTCATCCTCTTTAGCCACAAAATGGAAATGGTGTATACTATTCCTGTCTGCGTAAAGCTTTCTTTTGTCTATAATCTTCAATTGAATGAAATAATGCATCACAGGCCAGCAAATGGTAAAAAGTCGAGGATTACCTGAAGTCCTTTTCCCCTGTTGCTCTCTGGCAGCTGTCCTTTAAGTTACATTGTTTGTGCAGAGATTAGTGCCTATTGATAGCCCTGTTTTCCAGGAATCGTTTGTCCCTGCTGCATTTGAAATTGTATGTATGTTGCCAATCCCTATCTAACTTATCAAACTAAACTGTTTAGTTATTTTATTTAGCCAATATCGTATGCAATAATCTTGGACAAAAGCAGAGTTACAGATTTCACTCATCAAATAAACAACTTCTATAGCTATACCTATATATCTATATAGCTATAAACATGTGCTTGCAAACGTATGATTAATCACTGTTGAAATACAGTTATGCACAGATTGTAAGCAAACCTTCAATGTCCTCTATTTTTATAAAATCTAAAATAAATGTTGGACTGGAATCCAAACACACTCAGGTTTGCAATAGAAAGCCCTGTCCAACACCACCAACACCCCCCCCCCCAAGTTCTCAAAGAGGGCAAAGCATAGGTGGCAGTCCTGCAGAAAAGAAAACATCTCGCCCCTAAATTTGGGGAAGAGGCAAGAGGCACTTGCTCCAGATTGCAAAATACTGTGTTATTTGTAAGAAGAGATATTTTTAGTAATGTATTATTAGCTTGAAATCTTTCTCCTTTCAGATAAAACTATTAAATTATGGAAAATCAGTGAAAGGGATAAAAGAGCTGAAGGTTATAACTTGAAAGATGAAGATGGACGACTTCGGGATCCATTTAGAATCACAGCGCTACGGGTATTTCTTTAGCATTAGTAATAAAATCTGAATAATGTCCGAACCTGTCATGTTGCATTTAAGCCATGAAATATTCATTTCTGAGCCACAGTGCTAAAATACATTTTTTTTAATTTATTTCTGTGGCAGCTTTTTCTTAATATATTGTAAATGGTCACAGAATCAGTGCCCACAAACATAAATGTAAGAAAGCTGCTGTTTGGAGAATCATTATCAAGAAAATCAGCCATAGGCATTTTAAGCTCTCTGAGCTACACTTGACCCTTAAATCCTATCATATGGCCCTTTCCAACCAGAGGTAGAAATTGGCAACAGTTCTGTTCCTTTGGGTGGAAAACAAATGAAAGCATAAATCCTAAATCAGATTTAATAGTTTAAAAAGAAAATTCCACCATCCCCTCTCTGAGTCTAGGAGGAGAAGAAAAAACCTAGCTTCTCATTATTGCCTTATCTGTCCCCCAATCCCTGTATTGCATACATACACCCTGGTCTGATTTTGTTTTTCTATATTCCTTTAATGTAGAGCTTCTGAAATTCACTGTCCTGCTGCATAAAAAGACTAAAGAAAAACAGAATTTGAAATAATTGATCTTCTATATTGAATAACATCATCTGCTTGATGCAGAACATTTAAATGCTATATGAAGGTTAAGTTTCATTTTAGTTGTGAGTAGTGTATGTCAGTTAATGTAATTATTTTGGAAGATTTTTACTGTGTTAGCTAATTTTTCTACCATAAAGCAGTAAGCTATCACTATACTTTTTGCAGGATAGTTCCTTCCTTCCCTCCCTCCCTATTTTATGGAGCCCATCTCACCCATAAGGTGGTTCTGGGTGCCTTTCATTGGCAGGATATATTCTGATATGGTCTCTATCTGAAATAGCTCTGTCAGCCCCACCCCACCCCAATAATTTACCTGTAAAATGATAGGGATGTCTGGGATTCCCTGACAAGGTAAAGCAGGGGTGTCAAACTTTGCAACAAGGAGATAGTGAGGTAGATCATCTTAAATTCAGGATTGTCTTCTATTTATTATATCCCACAATGTTTTTGAGATGATGACACTTGTAATATTACACCAAGTTGGATGCTAGATGTTGAGCACGTGAAAAGCCCAGATGATGCAGTTTTACAAAGCATATTAATGTAATTACACAGTTATCTTTATAATTTTTAAAAATCACAACAAGCAGATACACTTTTTAGCAGAGTGTGTTAGCATGCTTGCTTCTTTCTAAATGCTATTGATACTTCAGACACTTGTTATTTGTTAATAAAAGGTTAACGTGAGGCATTTTATTCTGAAACTTCTCTAGAATGATAGCATTTGCTACTAGAACTCAGTGTTATACCAGGTAACCAGAATTCCCCCCCCCCCCAAAAAAAATATAACAATTATAATATGAATGAGGCAGCAGTAGTTTGTGGCAGTATCACCTTTGTAATCATAACCCAGGTTAAAATTGGATACTCACTTCCCTTGAAGTCATTCCATTGAATTTATCTCCATGGGGACATAGACTGGGCAGTTTGAGCAAGCTACCTTGTAATTAAAACTTTTTAAATGGTTTTTTGAAAAAAAATGCTTTAAATGCTATCAGACTAATTTGAAGTTTTAAATCAATATCTTTTTCTCAATTTTTAGGTGCCAATATTGAAACCTATGGATCTCATGGTAGAAGCAAGTCCCCGAAGGATATTTGCAAATGCACACACATATCACATAAACTCTATTTCAGTCAATAGTGATCATGAAACATACCTTTCTGCAGATGACCTAAGAATCAACCTGTGGCATTTAGAAATCACAGATAGAAGTTTTAGTATCCTTTTTATGTAAGAAAAAAATGTATAAATATATAGTAGAGTGAAATAGTTACTCTTTAATACTTGGATAAGTCTCAGTAGATGGCAGCACCTGACTGATCTGAGTAGAACTGGTTAGAATTTAACTTAAGTTAGACCACCAAAGAATCGGGATCCGTAGACTAGAGCAGAAAATTGAAGTACATCCTAAAAGGCAGTGGCATATCTTTTTCATGACCCTGGCAAGAAAAGTGACAATTCTTATTGACTTTGCTGGGTGTATTGCGTTTCTTCACAGCTGATGCACACTGGATCACTGGAAAAGCCAAAGAATACCAATGAGAAGTCAGTATTTGCCTCATTGGTTTTAGAAAGCCTTCCGTTGTATCAGTCATGTCAAGCTGTGGGATGTGCTTAGAAGAATGGAAATCTTGGGAGATCTTATGGTCCTCCTGAAAAAACTATGAACCGAGCATGCTGAAACAGCTTGAGGTTTGGCAAAGGAGTGAAACAAGGCTATATACTTTCCCCTGATCTTTTCAGCCTTTAGGCTGACTGTCCATTGAAGAAATTTGAATTAAAAGAACACGGTGGTTTTAAAATTGGAGAAAGAAACATCAGTAGCCTGCATTGTGCTTATGTCCTCCTCTGATAGCCGAAAATGCAAAGGACCTACAAGTTCTAGTAATGTCCAGGAATTTAATGAAAAAGATGGGACTAAAATTAAATATAAAGAAGAACAAACTTGACAGTGGCTACAAAAACTAACCTTACAGTTGACAATGAAGATATCAAAATGTTAGGAATCTTCTGCCTTTTTGGATTATTTGTAAAGGAAAAAATGAAGGATTGGGCCACTAACTAGAACTTGATATAGCAACCGTGAAGGCCTTGGAAAAGTTATTCAGATGATGTGATGTTTTATACCTAACAAAGATCAGAATTGTGCAGGTTTTCCTGTGACACTAGGGAAACTAAAGTTGGACTTTGAAGACAAAGGTTATTCATAGTTATGGAATTTGGAGAAAACTCATATGGATACCACAGAGAGCGAAGAAAACATGGATCATCAAACTAATCAATCTTGAGTTCTCACTTGAACATGACACACATGGCCAGAATTGAATCATCCTTTGACCATATCATGCCAAGACTTTCTGAGAAGGTTCTAATGTTGGAAGAAGAAAGAAGAGGATGACAAAAGCAAGATGGTTGGACTCAGGTACAGTAGCAACAAGTGGAAGGACCAGGAAGACCTGAAGGACCAGATTAGAGAGACATTGTGGTGAAATTAGTCTTTCTTTGTGATTGCTAATGGAGTCAACACTGACTGACAGCACATAATCAGGACTCTTTGAATGTGTTAATTCAATGGCTTGACTACATTCAAAGATAGTATGAATTCCTCTGACCCCTTGAATGTACAGTGCCTGTTGGCTTGTTCATAAATTACAAGCCTCATATAAAGTGCTAACTTCATCTAACGTAATTGTACAGCGAAAGTGAAATTACAGAACACCATAGTTTTGTTATGTTCTTGAATCCTACATATCTGAAATGCTAAATAGTTAAAATTATGTCAATAAATGGTAAACGTTTTCATAAAGCTGTTCTGAAATTTAAGTGACTGTTTTAGAAACCATTAAATGCCACAGATAAAGGTTCTGAATGTTGCAACAGAATTTTATTTAAAGATTTTGTAACATTTCTCCTGTATAAAGTTGGATTTTTGGGATAACCAAATCGGTATTAACCTTTACAAGCAACTTTCAGATATCGTAGACATAAAGCCTGCTAATATGGAGGAATTAACAGAGGTGATAACGGCAGCAGAATTTCATCCTCATCATTGTAACGTGTTTGTCTACAGCAGTAGCAAAGGAACTATTCGGCTCTGTGACATGCGTTCTTCTGCCCTTTGTGACAGGCATTCAAAATGTAAGTAGTTAGGCTTTACAAAGCACATTCGGAAATGGGTATGTTCATTTTTGTGAATAAGTACTAAACAAATTGCCAGTAAAGGACTTTTCAATATCATTCCTACGGTGAAAGAATTGCATTTTAAAGAATAGAAAATCAACCTATTGTTTTAGATCAGGGGTGTCAAACTGGCGGCCCACAGGCCGGATGTATCACATGCAGGCCACACCCACCCCAGCTCAGCAAATGGGAAAAACGTTGCAAAATGTCACGTGACAGTGATGTGACACGGTGAGTTTGACACCCGTGTTTTAGATAGTTCTTAAGCAAGGATAAGGTGTGAGACGTAACTAATATAATTTAGTTTGCCCATTTATAAAATATAGCTGCTCGATTTTTGGCAATCCTATCTTAACTAATTGGTTTTTTTTAAAGAATAACTTTTAAGAAGTTTCAGTATATTTTTGCTACATCAGTTGGGTTGGTAGAACATAACCTCTGTTAATAATGACTATAATTTATGTTGATAGAACAAAACCATCTATTACAAATCTATTTTTTAATGTGTTGGATTTGAAATAGTATGTAAACATTTCTAAACTCAAACATCCCACATTCTGAAAGGTTGTCTCAAGGTCATGGTCTTAGTTTTGAATCTGCTAATTTTTTTAAAAAAAATATTCAATTGGAACTCCCCCTAATATATTTTTTAAAAGAATTCAATTGTTAAAGCTGTAATTGTAGTTACGTTTGAGAAATGCTAATACTCTGTTGCAATTTGTAGTTAGATATTGAGAGAAAAAATAATTGTGATAGCCATTAGTTTTGAGGTTGGACTTTTTTTTCCCCCAGCTTAATGCTTATGCATAGTAAGTATTGTTGCTACTAATCTGGTGCCATTTAAAAAATGGAAATAGGCTCCTGAGAAGCTTGTACAAATATAGAACCATGAAGTAGCTTAATATGCATTCATCTCCCCCCCCCCCCCCCCAGGAACAGTACTCAAAGTGGCTAGGAATAAAATGCAAATTAAATTACAAAGCTGTTAACAATTACGATGTAAAATTATTTGACACGTGAACAGCCTGAGAAATTAGAAAAGCTTATCTATCTTTGGGATGATTTAGGCCAAATTCCGTGGTTTCATGGATGGGTAAAGGGAGATTTTGCACTAACCTTCCATTGACCTGTCATGGCGGCTTCTGCCGTAGGTTCTGGGGGCGTGTTAGGGCTGGGCTGGGGAAGGCTTTGGATCCCATTGTGATCCAAATTCCCTACATTTTCCAGGCATACTTCTGGAGTGAATGGGGAACTCTTTATCAGCCCCTGGAGCTGACGTCATTACTTGCTTTCCCTTGGGGAATGTAATGGGAAGAGGCGGGTTTTTTAAAATAAATTAAAAAAAAGACCAATTGGCGAGATAATATTTTTACAAAGGTAAAAGCTGCAACCCTCTCTTCTGCCCTAGCTGGCATGAGCACAGCAGAACTCAGGAAGTGGAGGATCCTCCGGGAAAGGTTCTCTTTTTTCCCCCACCTTATTGGATTGGTTTGCCAGGTAGTATCTCCAAGCCTTTTAAACTCTTTTCTTATTATTAGATAACTCTGCTTATGAAAGCCTGAAATGACTGCTTTCATAAATAAATAAATAGAAAGCTAGACTTCTCCTCAACCTGTGGTTCAATGTAGTTTCCAGAAATAAAATATTTCATGATTATACGTTGATCATTTTTAATAGGACTTTACCACTTAAAACGTTTAGGAGCTCATGTTTTGAAAATAATTTGTTTTCTGATTGCAACTGTTTCAGAATAAATGATGTGAGCAAACAGGAGGAGCTCTTAGGGTTTTATGCAGTTTCCCTGATTCTACTAGTTGATTTTCAGGTCCAAGATGCTTACACTGTACAAAGACTTTTGTACACTGATTGATAGAATTTTTCTTCCCATAAACTACACCCTGAGCTATTAGATTGTTAGCAGAGGAATTCTTGCAGATCCCATCTTGTAATATGTTTAATATCAAGAACTGTTAGTTTTCAAAATCATGGGGAATTATGATATGGAACAACATTTTAAATTAAATGTAAGCCCTTTTCCAGTTTAGAAGGGGACTTAAAATTTATAATTTTATCCCATCTATTTAGACCTGTCCTTTATTTCTGTTTCTATTTATATGGCTACCACCTCAACCTTGTGATTTAGGGTGGCAAACAACAATTTAAAAGAAAAAAGTAATATCACTGTTCTGTATTTATATTTGGCGAAATGTGTTTTACTGCTGATTAGTTTTACATTGTTCAAGAGCCTGAAGCCATTGATTGGGGAGAATATTGTTTGTTGAATATTTAAATATAAAGTTTATAAATTGAAGATCAGCGGAGATTAGCAAAAGCAACATTATTTCTGTATGACTTAAGGAAATGCTGATAAAACTCGGAGGTTAAGCTGCGTTAGCAAGGAGAAAGTTAAAACTTCCATTTCTTTACTTTTGTTGAGCACAAATAGTTCTTCATAAGCGCCTGCTGTGGTCCCTGCAGAGCCCCCTCCAAGTTGGTTGGCTTGGTGGTTTTAGGTTAATATAATCAAGAAACTGGAACATTGCAGATAATCAGATCTTTTATCTTTGAAGTATTTTTTCTGGTCTTAATATACATTGTTAGAAAACACAGGTATGGAAGAAGAGTGCCATCCTACTCAGAGGTTATGCCAGTCAACTTGTTATGATAGAGAGCAACCCATAGAGCAAGCCCCCCCCAACCCCCCCCCCTCCCAAGGCTGTGGCTTGTTCAAAACCAGGCCGTGCAAGTGGCGGGTGAGTGTGTGTGTGTGTGTGTGTGTGTAGCACCACTTTCGTGGGCAGGGGGCACTCATTAAGCTCCATTTGCACATGCACAACAGAACCTCTTTCCCCCGCCCCTCTGTCAGACAAGCCAGAAAGGTTGGGGGCCGCCACTGTAGAGCTGAGTTCCTTAAAATCTTTTTATCTTAGGACTCTTGGCCACTTTAAAAAATTATGGTGGATACAAAAGAGGTTTTCTTTCTACAGGTTACATTTTTCTCTATATATATTATATTAAAAGTTAAAATTGACACGGTTGCTGCTGCCACTTCTCACAATGATTTGACGGGATTTCAATATTGTATTATGTTCCCACTTAAGTTAGTAATTAATATTCATTTCATGAAACCCAGAGAGAGTCTTGAGGTACCCCCAGGATCTTAGGACCACATTTAAGGAATATTAATGTAGAGCAACGTGTAAGTGTATATGTGTATCCAAAGTCACCTTGGTACCCATTCTAACAGGCGGAGAAGAGACATTTCTTCAATGTATTAAATGTATATGCCACCGATCTCATTGTGAAGCTACTCTGGGCTTTCAAGCTCTATTTCAGTAACTCTCAAGGCATACTGTCTGGAAATACAGGTAGTCCTCGACTTATGACCACAATTGAATCCAAAATGTATGTTGTTGAATGACACATTTGTTAAGTGAGGTTTGCCCTGTTTACGACTTTTCTTGGCACGGTTGTTAAATGAATCACTGCGGTTGTTAAGTTAGTAATCCGGTTGTTAAGCGAATCTGGCTTTCCCATTGACTTTGCTTGTCAGTAGGTCAGAAAAGGGGATCGCATGACCTTGGGACACTACAAGAGTCATAAATATGAAGCAGTTGCCAAACATCTGAATTTTGATCACCTGACCATGGGGAAGCTGCAAAGGTCGTAACTCTGAAAAACAGTTACCTTGAACAGTAACCGTTCAACGGTAACAATGAACGGACGCTAAGTGAACTATTGTAAGTCAAGGACTACCTGTAGCTGCTTTAGCTAAGGTTAAATTTATTGAAAAGGTAACAATGTTCATCTGCATAATTATTAACCGTTTTCATCCTATCTTGTAATTCTCAGTCTTTGAGGAGCCTGAAGATCCCAGCAGCAGATCCTTCTTTTCAGAGATAATATCTTCAATATCTGATGTAAAATTCAGTCACAGTGGTCGATACATGATGACCCGAGACTACCTTTCAGTTAAAGTATGGGATCTAAATATGGAAAACAGGCCAGTAGAGACCTATCAGGTATAGTCTTCATGCTTTCAAAAAGGGGAAAACAGGCACTCTGCAGTGGAAAACCACCTCACACTCTTCTGCACTTGTATATTTTAAGGTTCATGAATATCTCCGGAGCAAACTCTGTTCGCTGTATGAGAATGACTGCATCTTTGACAAATTTGAATGCTGCTGGAATGGTTCGGATAGGTAGGTCTGCTTTATATAACTGAAAAGTTTTCCTGAATATTGAAAATGGTTAGATTGTCTTAACTGCGGCAAAAATAAAGAGGTACGGTTCACTTTAACATATTTGCAGTATAATAGTGGATTATCCAGAATTTGCTAGTCTGTTGAAAAGGCCAACATTTGCAAACCCTCCTCTGCCTCCAGATGGTGACAGGTGGTAGCAGGCATAATAGATTAATAAAGGTGCCCCCAGATGTGTATTCATAACTATGATCCACTTTGAAATTTTCATACCATTTGATTGGATCTGAATTCACCCTTTGAATTTGGAGGAGCCGAGGTGGCGCAGTGGTTAGGGTGCAGTACTGCAGGCCACTTCAGCTGACTGTTATCTGCAGTTCAGCGGTTCTAATCTCAGCGGCTCAAGGTTGACTCAGCCTTCCATCCTTCCGAGGTGGGTGAAATGAGGACCCAGACTGTGGGGGCGATATGCTGACTCTGTAAACCGCTTAGAGAGGGCTGAAAGCCCTATGAAGGATATTTAAAGGATATTCAATTTTATGCCTGTGTTTTCTTCAGTTTAAAATAGATTTTATGCAATTACCTAGATGCTGTCAATCCTTAATATATCACTGCCATATTTCCTGCTGTCTTCAGTTTATAGGCCATTTTACATGACAGCATTTTTTGATAATGTAGGCCAGAGAGTCCGGAGTCGACATTACAGTCATCTGATCTTCATTTTGAATGGATGGTGGTAGGTCTTAAAAAACTAAAATAAGGTCCAGAATCCCTTTAAAGGCTTATCGTTATTTTTCTTTATAAAACAGATCTGCGAAATCATGCCAGTTATCTAATGGTCTACTGTGGCATTTTTATAGTGCCAGTTTGGGTGTTGAGGCATTAAATGTATCTAGAATAAGGTGTTTAAAATGGAATGCATTGAATAAATGCTGTCATGTAAAATGGCCTATAAATTGAAGACAGCAGGAAATATGGCAGTGATATATTAAGGATTGACAGCATCTAGGTAATTGCATAAAATCCATTTTAAACTGAAGAAAAAACAGGCATAAAATTGAATATCCTTTAAAAACAAGAGCGGAATGTTTAAAGATTACAGCAGTATGACAAAAGAGCTGATTTTGAGAGAGAGAGAGTTCAGTTTACATTCAATCTCCCTGGAACTGGCATTCTACACTTAGGACCATGGGGGTCATCAGAGGGGTCCCTGCTAGCCAAAACTGCATTTTGAGGGGGGGGGGGAGAAGGATACCCTCAACTTATTCTATCTCAAAACACAGGTGAATGTTGCTAATTTTCTAATCCTGAGGTCTGTACCCATAAAATGCTCTTAAGAAGTTGTAATTAGCATAATTAGCTATGTTGATAGTATATATTTAAAGACTTACAGACTTCAGCTGTACATTTGGTGACACAAATGATGAGTGAATAACACCAATCTACAAATCTGATCTTTGAGTCAACAATCCATTTCTAGAGCAGATGCACTAATGCTTAGCTGAATAATTGAGCCAATCTTAAGAAAGTCCAACCCATT
The DNA here is from genome assembly GCF_051295495.1 of Thamnophis sirtalis. Taxonomy (NCBI): domain Eukaryota; kingdom Metazoa; phylum Chordata; class Lepidosauria; order Squamata; family Natricidae; genus Thamnophis; species Thamnophis sirtalis. The sequence continues at coordinate 69,965,260 of NW_028261391.1, forward strand.
GCAATAGACAGGCACATTTTCATTGTCATTCCTGGATTTTGTGATATTCTATAAAATAATTGTATGTATGCTATTATTATAGTGCATTCATTAGCAAATTAGTGGCTATTAAGTATGAAATAAAAGATGTATTATTTTCTCTTAGCTTGTATATTGTTTGTGATTCTCTGGTCATTGCTTTAACTATTTAAAGAGTTCTATTACGTATGTATATTTTTTTAAAAAGTCCTTGTTTCAAAATAAGATTAAAAGTGTCAGTCCTGTAGTTCCCGTTATCTGAAACTGGGTGATTATTTAGGTGGGCCTCATGGCCCTTGTTTCCATCCGAGTCAAAGGTTCATCTCTTCTTTCTTCCCTGCAGTGCCATTATGACTGGCTCCTATAACAACTTCTTTCGGATGTTTGATCGGAATACGCGGAGAGATCTTACGTTAGAGGCCTCCAGAGAAAGTAGCAAACCTCGGGCGATCTTAAAGCCCCGGAAAGTCTGTACGGGGGGCAAAAGAAAGAAAGACGAAATAAGTGTTGACAGCCTGGACTTCAATAAGAAGATCCTCCACACAGCCTGGCACCCAGCGGAGAACATCATTGCTGTAGCTGCAACCAATAACTTGTATATATTCCAAGACAAAATTAATTAAAGACGGCTCATTTGAGGACAGCGTTGTCGTCTTGAATAGTTAAGCTCTGTTGTTTATCTGTCAGAGGCGGCCTTCTTGTCCTTCCCGTAAAGAACATGGATGCACTTATTCCCCCTTTAGAGGCAAAGGAGAGAAACCGGCCTGGACTTGAGTTCGTGGGGTGTTTCTGCCTTCAGTGAGGGGGGGACGGGGGGGACATGGAATTGGTTTTTGTAAACAAGGAAAGCCCACTGGAAGCAGAATTGATGGACAATACTTAATAAAAGTCACTATTAAAAAATGTATTTATTTAAGTCTGAGCCTTCCTTTCCAGTTGATAGACCAAAAATCTAACACCCAAGAAACAAATTGTCATAAAAAATGTAATTTCTATCTCACACGCTCTTTATCTGCTGTAATATTTGGGCCTTTCAGAACATATATCTATTTGTGCTTTCTGCCTGTGAACGCTCTTTCTCTGGCCTTCATCTAAGCTTTAGGTGTTTCTACCTTTGAGCATAGAGGTAAGTCTGGAGTTGGGTGTGTAGACAGGTTTTTCATGTGTATTTACTCACCAACTGTATCTATAACCACACCTTCTGGTGTAAACCACTTAATAAAAATAACAAACTATAAAAAAAGTGTTTTTAAATCTGAAAGTATGTATTCAGTCTTTTTTATTGCATGTATTGAGATTGTGCAAGATACCCGGTGGAAAGATTTGAAAAGTTGTCCCCTCAAAAATATTTATTATACAAAAAGAGCAGTTTTGGGTGGTGTCCTTACTGCTTCAAACTCTAAATTGAAATTTGTATCCAGCTGTCGTCTTTACCCTCGTTTGTATATTGCTTTTCTATGTTTAAAAGAAGATATACGGTATGCACACAAGAGGTGATGTGAAAAACAGCCCCTTTACTTACATGTAGCCTTAAAACACATAATGGGCCATGTACATCAGAACTTTCAATAATCATTGTTTTTGGTTAATAGTAAATATGCTTTACAATTAATGGTAATGTGCATTAATGTGCATTACATTTTTTTTACACTAGTTCAATGTTTTCAAGAAGATTTTTTTTAATACTAAACTAGGCATAAGCAGACGCAAGCATATTGCCCCTGAAGCTCAACCTTGTATGTTATTAAAATTAAATTATGCCAAACAGGAGCACATTTAGATGTATTTCAACTCTTAATCTGGGCCTGTGACACCAGGAGAGACCGACACCTGGCTGTCTGAAGGCTGATGTGGAAATGTATTTATACAATGCTAAATTTCCACTAGGAATGGGGGCAAAGAAAAATGCATCTCTTTGATGATATTTTTTTTCATAGAAGTAGGAATAACTCCCAGTATTTCACCGTAAACATCTCTGGGAGTAAAACTCAGAAATAGCAGTGGGCACAGTTTTGATAGATGACTTATCTTCCACTTTCTGTAAAGTTTAACTGCTGAATGTGCCTATGAAATCCCCCTTAAAATGCAGGCCCTTTGAGCTTCCTGGAGATAAGATAGGGTGATTTGTTAAAGCTCTAAATTAAATGAAGGTTTAATATGATTATTAAAAGTATGAGTAGGCAAGAGGAATGTGTCTCTGATCTTATCCTGTCAATGTTCACGGAGTGCCACTCATCCTCAGAATCTAACACCAATTGGGTGGATCTGAAAATAAAAATCATATACTGTATATCAGTTGTGACACTATTTGCAAATCTTGAAATGTGGAACCGATCGGTCACTTAACCCTTGGATTGACTTTGTTCCCTCCCTCCCTTCCTGCAAAACAAATACAATGGGTTTGTATATAATTGTTCTATTATTTTGATCAAAAAGTTTAATAAATTTTAAATGTTTACCTGAATTTGTACTGTGTACTTTAAAACTTTTTCAATGTTCTTTCCCTAAATTTGCATTAAATGCCTTTGAAATATATATATATTTAATACTCATTGTGCAGTACTGTGCTAGTTGATAGCAGATAGTGTTCAAAAATAAGTTAAATTTGATTCTTCCTAGACCTGGTTCTCATTTGTATTTTGGGAATACAAGTTCTGCTTTTTCCTCTTGTACTCTTGATTTTAAATCCTATTTTTAACATGTTTACGTGATTGTGCATATGAAATGTGTTCCATCCTAACAAAGATCATACATTTACAACGTTGATATTGCTTATATTCGATTGTTAATTATAAATTAGCAAATCAAAACTGCAGAGATGTTAACATTTTCAGTCTGAATGACTCCATCAATTTCTTCTATAGACATCAGTATTTAAGGAGTTCAGTGGATGAAAATTAAGCATTTACTATTGTATTGCAGCCATCCTCCCTTTCTTAAAGAAAGGCCTTTTTTGACATTGTTTGTAAAACGGAGCAGGTATTGCTGACTTCTGCACGTCTGATTGGATTAATTTTAACTATCTGGCTCCTCATTGTTTATGATACATTTTCTGCTCATGAGTATTCATAGCCTATGGAGACTTCGTGATTGCTTTTCCTCATTGCAAGTTTCAATTTATGTTCCCAGAAATTAAATTAAGGAATTGGATACTCTATAAAGTGAAACATCTTGCCATCAACCTCCACCATCACTTTATCAGTGAGATAGGTGGCATATATATTTAACAAATACAAATAAAACACTAGGGCTATAGATGTTTATAGGGTCAAAAATCAGGATTTTGGATGTGTACTCTGCTTACTAGGGAAAAAAATATGGTAAAAATCTGGAGAGAGATGCAACAAGCATCTTTCGTTTGTTTAAAGGGTTTTGTTATTGGCTGCAGCTAACTCCCTATTTTGACCAGGACAGTCTCTCTTGTCGGCCAATCATATAAAGTACCTTAAAAACTAAACATTTGAATTTGAAAATTGTTTGCTTAGGCTTCAACCCTTTATTTTCTAAGATGGGCACATATGACTTCAATTTCCAAAGAGGACATTTGAAAACAACCCCAGAATAACATTTATTTAGTTTCATCATACATTAGTGCACTAGAGAATTCAAAAGCAACATATAAATTTACACACTGCTTTTATTATTTTAGCACAGTAGCAACAAAAACATGGACGTTTGATGCACTATTTCACAGCTTACTGATTTGACAAAAAGCTGGAAAATAACCACTTTATATGCTCACCATTTATCTGACATGATGGCCAGTAGTGACATTGTCGTAGAACTATTGTACACGCTTTTTGATTCATTTAAAAAAAAAGTTAAATCAGCAGTACAAATGTGATCACACAGTAGCTAATTGAAGAACAAACAATTTTCGAATAATATTGACTAGTTTACTAGATCAAGGCAAACCCCCATTTCATAAGTCTATGAAGGCTTCCAGTAAATGAAAATTAAAAGGAAGCAAGTTTCATCAGATGGTGTATTTATTTAATTTGCAATCATCAAGATAATGGTCTACTAAACTATGGTCTTTAAAAAAAAAATCAACCGGTCTCTGAACCTGTTAAGTCAACCCATCTACACAGCTAACTATTTGAGCCTATGTGTCCTTTTTTCCCCAATCGAAGTGAATAAAGAATCTGTTCAAGACAAAACTTTCAAAACTTGTGGTGCTTCCACCATTATAAATATGTAGCAACTATATTAACGGCAAAATAAAATAAAGCCAAATTATTCAGTTGATCAAATAGCATTTACTACAAATGATGCAAGCTTGTGAAAGATGTGTGGGCTTCATTTCCCAGAATTCCCCAGCCAGTCCTGCATTCTGGAAATTGAAGGAGGACACACATTTAAAGTTGCCAAAGTTGAGAAGCATTGCAATAGGATGATCTATTCTACGGGGCACAGTATCAGTTACTCATTCCAGTTCTAACTCGAGCATAAAATAAATCATCTACCAAATAAGATCAAAATTGGTGCAAGAAAAATATATATACACCAATACTACAGAAAGAATAAAGGTAGATTCTAATCATGCCCCTTCTAGGGATCATGTGCCCCTCCCTCCCCCCCCCCCAAAAAAGAGCAAAACTGGATTCTAGAATGGCAGAATATTCAGGGGGTCAAAAATAAAAATAAAAATACAGCTGCTGCCACTGCGTGACTGAAATCCCACCTCCTTAATGTAGCGCAGATAAAAAGGGGGTGAGACCTCGTTTTGATGGGTAACAAGGCAGCCACCATCTCGACTTTTTAACTGATATTCTACCCCCTCAAACACTTTCCAACATGAAGGTTTAAGTTAAGCCCTCTTGAGAGACTAGCTATGAGAGGATTAAATCAAGCCAGCCTTTTTCCAATGCTGTGCGGGCTGCAACCCAGAGGCTGCCTTCACACAGAAAGCTAAGGCAGCTATTATTTTTAATGACACTTTATTTGAACAAGTTGCATCGTATTAATTGCTGAGCGAATTCTCATCCTTTATTGTGACCGATGAACAATAAGACCTTTAAATAAAAGCAACAGAGGCCACAATGCATTGTTTTCATTTATGTACGAGTAAATCTCAAGTCTTACTAGGTCAGAAGCCAGGCAACTAAAATGTGTAACCAGAGCCCTTAAAACTATTGTGGCCTTTGCTCAAAGCTTTCAGCGCAAGAATATTCTCTCTTCCTTAAAATATCATTTTCTTTTAGGGATTATTGAAACTCTGTCCAGAACCTCTAGCACAACAGCCCTGCTCATTTCACTCCCCTTTTTTTGTAGCCCGCAAGGAATGGGGAAGCCTGGCTGGGCCACACCACCCCTCCTACTTTGCAAGCCCTCTTGATGAACAGAACATGAAAATCACAGAAGACCCTTTTCAGACTAGAAATGAACCTTCCTTAACTTTTCTGCCAGATATTACGATTCAATGTTGAAGACGTGGAAAGAATGTGTGGGTAACATCAGAGCTCTATGCCTGGCCATTATGCTCATTGTGCTTCCATTCTTTATAACAGGGATCTGGCCTGCTGCACATCTAGAATAACACAGCAATGTGCAGGAGAGGGGAAAAGCCATGCTCTCTCTCTCTATTCCCAGCTCCTTGCACATCTACAGCAGAGAGAGAGAGAAAGAGAGAAAGGAAGAAAGAAAGAAAGAAAGAAAGAAAGAAAGAAAGAAAAAGAAAGAAAGAGAAGAAAGAAAGAAAGAAAGAAAGAAAGAAAGAAAGAAAGAAAGAAAGAAAGAAAGAAAGAAAGAAAGAAAGAGCCAACCAACATGGAAAAGGTAAGACAGCACCTGACAAACAGCTATTTCTTTGGTAACTGCCACCATTCACCCTGAGTACCTTCCTATATATTCACACAGACCGGACCAATGGCCAACAGCTACAGCGTTTGTGATTAAAAAGGCAGACCCACTATGACTCACTGGGGATGTCCTACGATATGAAGCAATGCCTTGCAAGTCAGAGATGAGAGATTTCTATTCACCAGTCAGAGGGGAAAATGGAATGGCTTAATGCTATTTTCCCACAAGGAGCTTCTTGGAAGAAATTCCTTTCTTACAAGTTTTCTGACTTTGAGAAAAATCACATTACGTATTTACTAAAACCGTTGTCTCAACAGCTGCATACAAACTTTTGCTGGAAAGAGAAAGAAAAGGTTCCATATTAAGACATACATATATCAAAACACTCTACTGATTCATTTTTTATATTTCAAAGCATCTCAGTAATTCATTTCATCTCAAATAGCAAAAACTTATTCTTAAGAAATTTAAGGCCATTCTACTTTTGTTGACCATAGCTTTCTTTCCAAAAAAAAAAAAAAAGTGGTGTCTTTTCCACAACTAATCATTACGAATCTTTTCAAAACTGGACAAAAACAAATTGTACATGGATCCCTTCCCAGATGTTCACAGTTCACAGAATATTTTCGTTTTGTTTGCTACACTGTTCATTCTTGCAATAATAGCAACAAAGAGAAATTGTCAAGCAGGGATAATGAAATGTGGGCCACTGCACATGCTGAACAACATCTCCCCAACGTCCTTTGCGACTGGCCCAAAGTTGGAGCTTCCTGGAAGTTTTGGTTCCTCACTCCTGTTCTAAGCTACGCTATATTAAATTGTGCAAATCAGAATTTATATATAAGAGCAGTTGGGGTAATTGGGTAATCTTCCTTTTCTTTTGCAAGATCCCTTTACGCAACAAAACATACATTGTCATATTATGATTATACATTTGGAGGTTTCTTCTGTTCGGTTCACCACTTTATAATGCCTGGATGAAGTTTGTCGTGATTTGCAAAAGAGATGAATTCATTTCGTTTTACAAGGAGCTGCTGGAAGCTGTGATTGTCAGCCGTTTCCCAATATAGATCCTGAAACACAAAAACAGCCAGTAAGAATTTCTGCTGAATTTGAACTGCATTTTCAACCTCACCTCTTTTCTCATGAATGTAAGTTAGTTTATCAGGCACAAATCACTCAAAAATGGACTACATCAGTGTTTTTTTCAATTTTGGTGGCTTTAAGATGTGTGGATTTCAACTATCAGAATTTCAACTGGCATTCCCAGACTCTAGATCAGTGTTTCTCAACCTTGGCAACTTGAAGATGTCCGGACTTCAACTCCCAGAATTCCCCAGCCAGCGGATGCTGGCTGGGGAATTCTGGGAGTTGAAGTCCGGACATCTTCAAGTTGCCAAGGTTGAGAAACACTGATCTAGATGTTATTTTCGAATGTAACTGTTCAAACATTTTCTTGACATACATTAGAATCCATATCAGCCCAGATAACACTAAAGGTATTCCTTGACTTATGACTGATCACTTAATGATGATAGATCCCCCCCAAAAGGTATACCTGACTTGGTTGAGAAGTTCTGATGGCCTCAGTCACATCATCCCATTTTGGATGCTGGGCTCCTGGCCTGCCTTTGCAGCCATTTGCGGTGCCTAGTGGTCACATCCCTGCAATGTATGGTTTTTAGCAGAAACAAGCATTTCTTTGTGTTTCCAGGAAAAAAAATGCCCCTTGGGTGCAATGGGTTTGCTTAACAACCATCGCATTTGTTAGTGATTGTGATGTCTGTTTAACAACCGTAGCAAAAAAGATCACAAAAGCAGGCATGGTCAGTCACATGGTGACCCGCTCAGTGACCTGCATGACTTACTATAAGGTGCAATTATGGTTGTAAGTCGAGGATTACTTGTACTGAAACATGTTTTCCACTGATTTCACATTCATCTCTATAATCTGTCTATCACAGGACCATTCCATTAACCAGTAGTTTAATTATATAACAAATTAGATTGTTTCATAAACCTGTGGATTTATGAGTAATAACCACTGTTTGCAAAACTGCAACAGTGTAATGGGGAAAAAAAAACCAATGATTTGGTCTTATGAACAATAACAGACACACCTGTGAAGTTGTACAATGCAGAAAATGATGTGGTTGATATCTGAGAAGAGTCACTAGGAAGACTCGGAGTGGATTCTCAACACACTTGAAGCTATCATGTAGTTAGGTTTTATGAACTTAAGACTACCTGTACATATGGAGTACATATGCAAAGCAGGGTATGGATTAGCTGCCAGCTAAATATTTTCTGCACATTAACACTTATAAAAGCAGGGTGTTTTTATAAAATACTTTTTTAAAAAAGGGGAAGGCAATATGCTGCAAATTTATAATACCAACATGTGGTCTACTCAGAAGGAGGCACCTGATGCCGTTCAGAGGTTGAGTACAATTCCCAGCCTCCTTCATCATCAATTTGGCTTCCTGTGGATGCTTGAAGTTGCATTTCAGCAACATCTGGACTACCAACCATGGAATCCTAAACTGGATTCCCCTCTTTTGGTCCACTCTGTAAACTACGGAATTTTAGTGACTGAGTTCCCAAGTGACCTCGTGGCTTCGAGCTTTCCAGGATTGTGAGCAGCAGCTTTTTCACTCCTACCTGGAATGGTCACGGAGTGAACACCGCATCTTTTGTAACATCTAAGTAACGTGTTGCGCTAGTGAGCGGTGGCCTCTCCCTCTCTCGGAGAGTCCTATGAGGAGTCCAGGAGGCCTTGCCGATACAGCCCACAAGATTTCTGGCTGTCAGAATAGAGGACCCGAGTGAATCCTTACCCTAATCCAATGGCGAGCAGATGGGAGAGCAAGAGAGATGGCAAGAAAATCTTCAAGAATTCTGCAGAAAATATGCCTCCCTTCTTCATGACGCTTGTGTTTCTCATGCTGAGTGTACCTGCGCGCTTAGGGTGTTTAAAGAGAAATTCCCTGGTTTAGGAGAAGACAAAAACATTTTTAATCCATAATTGTTTGCGGTCCCATTTATATATTTATCATAATGGAAAGAAACAAATCTGCATTGTCCATTATCAAGGTCACTCACTTGGGGGGAATATTCTCCGGCCGGCTCGACCAGTCCCACATCCAATCTGAATTTTTCTTCAAGAGCCGTTCAACTTCTCTCCTCCTTTCCAGAAAATCTTCCTCAGACTAAAACGAAGATAGGTAGAATCAAGTGAGCTGGCTCCCTTCTCAGAACAGAGGTCTATAAGTGGACAAGGGGACTTTGGATCCAGGATAGACAACCATTTGGCTGTTCCTTAAAGGTGTTGTGGCTTTTCCTAGAGTTTCATAGTAGAAATACAAGTACAGAGTTTGAATAAAGAAGGTATTAAACAGGCACAAAGTCTCAAAAGAGATGCAGCTGGAGAAGCCACAAATAAATAATAAAGAGTACGCCGCATGAATCCATCCATCCACCCATCCTGTCTGTCTGTCTATAACAGTGGTCTCCAACCTTGGCCACTTTAAGACCTGTGGACTTCAACTCCCAGAGTTCCTCAGCCAGCTTTGCTGGCTGAGGAACTCTGGGAGTTGAAGTCCACAGGTCTTAAAGTGGCCAAGGTTGGAGACCACTGGTCTATAATATCATCTATCTTCTATATCATCTATCTATCATCTATCTACTGCAAGGGTGTCAAACTTACATTGTCACAGCTGCATCACGTGATGTATCAGGACTTTTTCCCCCTTCGCTAAACCGGGAGTGGGCGTGGCCAGTGCATGGCGCATCCAGCCTGCAGGCTGGGAGTTTGACAGCCCTGATCTACAGCATCATCTATCAGTCTATTGATCTACCACCTGTCTTTCTATCATCTATTTATCCCTTTCTATCATCTACCTAAGAGACACGGCGGCGCAGTGGTTGGAGTGCAGTACTGAAGGCTATTTCTGCTCATCACCGGCTGCCAGCAGTTCAGCGGTTCAAATCTCACCAGGCTCAAGGTTGACTCAGCCTTCCATCCTTCCGAGGTGGGTAAAATGAGGACCCAGATTGTTGTTGGGGGCGATATGCTGACTCTGTAAACTGCTTAGAGAGGGCTGTAAAGCAATATATAAGTCTAAGTGCTATTGCTATCTTCTATCATCTATCTAATATCTTTCTCTTATCTATACAGACCTTCTCATCCATACAATGAGCTCACATTTTATATCTGATGTTAAATCATCATGAACTTGGAAGCCTGATTTCACAATCTGACAATACTCTACTGCTCTATAAAATTCAAATCAAGCCAAGCTAATTCAACCAAGTCTGAGGACAGATGAGGACAGATCTTGACAAGAGAGATTCTCTGGTGTCTGAATAAGGTAAACTAGTCACAACTGAGAAATAGCCAAATAATGACAAAGCCACCTCACAAATGGAAAGTTCTTCCAGCATGAAAGATTCCTTGTTAAAGAGGATCAATTGGCTTCCTCCATGCTAGCTAACTGGATCTCTCATAGCAACAGAAACGCTGCAGAGAAGCTCAAAGGGTATCGAGAGCAAATTTTGCTAAGCCGGAGTTACGTGCTTGGAGCAAACAAAATTCCAGCAGCTGCATTTCCCTCCAAGTAGCATCAGTGTGTAGATAGTTTCCAATATGACTGTGTCGTTCAGGCAGTGATTTTCCAAACTGTGTGCCAAAACTGAAATGGGTCTGCTAAAAACTACCAAGCACATTTCCCAGCTGTAAATGAGACTCTGCAGAAAATGCAATCTCCCAGGAAGAAGGGATTTTCCTCTCTTCAAAGAAAAACACGACACAGGCCAAAATCCATTTTTATTTAGACTTTACCTGAGAACTGTTCTTTTCTCCGCTGGCTCGACTCTCCGCTTCTGAAGTTCTGTGAACATCCTGGGGTGTCTGGGAACGTGGTGGGCTTGGGGGAGGGGGAGGAAAAATGAAAATAACCAAGAAACAAGATTGACTGATTCATGTTTTACCAGGACAAGATAACTTCACATCCCAATAAAGTTTACAAGGCTACTTAAGACCTTGCAGTCTAACCTGCCTTTTTATTGTGATAAGAACAGTAATAGGAATAAGGATGTTATGCATTCTGGAGCACCTTGGTAAAAGGGACAGATTTATTTTTTTAAAGGGACATCTTCCCAAGGTAAATGGGTAGCAATTCTGGTTTTGTGAAAAAGCAGTAGTTTTTCCCCCAAATCTTTAGTGTGTTCAACCTATACAAAGGGAGTCTGATTGAGCAAATACCACAAGTGGTTTGGTAATTGCTTATTTCTTTCATAAATAAAGTCATCTAAAATGCAAAAAATAATAATAATTAGTACTTAATTTTTCCTGGAATCCCTCATAGTGTCAATTGAGAATAGGTAGCTCCTACTTTCATCATACTACATAGGAAAGGCTTAAGCTTTCCCTTCACAATTATCATCCCTATTACAAAATAATCCTGTTTTGACTTGAAATGCATTTTGATTTACATGTAACTTTTAATATATAAAAGGCACTTCTGTTAAGTTTAGTCTGGTCCAGTTCTCCAATCCTGAATAGCTCCATCTTTTTGCGGCTGTGTTTGCAAAACACACAAACCAGCTAATCACCTTTAAACGTAACGCACTGTGGAAATTCAATTCCTGGGTCATTTTATGGTTCTGGGTGTTGAGCAATCCCTCTGCACCCAATTAACTTACACCAGAGTCCAATTAACCATGGATAAGTATCTTGCCCCATGGCAGATAAGTTGGCAGGTACATCACCACTACTGTTTATTGTGGTTGTGTGGTTAAATCTACGCTTCTACTCACAAGCTTTGGAATGCAAAGAGTTGTTTATCCGGGCTCCCTCTTTTTGTTAATTTATTTCAAGCGCTTTTATGTGGCCAGAAAGGCACCAAAAGCAACTCATGACTGACAGGCTACACTTTAGATCAGGGACGGCGAACCTTTTTGGCACCGAGTCCCCAAACCGGAATGTCTGTGTGTGCTTGCACACTTGCGTGCCAGAGCCCTGGAAGCTTAAAGAACAGCTGGCCAGTGTGCATGCGCGCTCCGGCCACCTGGTTTCTGGTACATGCATGTGTGCTGGCCAGGTGGTTTTCCCATGCGCCAGAGCACCGGAAATCCAAAGACCAGGTGGCCAGCATGCGCACGCACACCAGCCAGCTGGTCTTGGGGGTTCACGGGGCTCTGGCATGTGCGAAGGCCAGCTGGCAAGCATGCAAGGTGCTGTGATGGAAGTATAAAGTATAAAAGTATAAAGAAAAATATAGGAAACTTCCAAAGGCTTCTTAACCATTGTACTACCGTCCCTCTGTTATGCTTAACGTTCCCTAGCAGTTGTGAAGGCAAAATGAGAGCTTATAGGGAGAAGTTTTGCAACGTGGCATTTCCCCCCCCGATAAGCGTGGCCATAGTGTATGGGGCTGGACTGAGGTGGAGGCAGATTAGTCCCAGCCAATACCTAGCCCCCTCTTTGATGGGGATCGAGATGAGAATAAAAACTGGTTGTAGCTCAGGAAATGGAGCAAGACTCAAATTCCTCTGAACGCTGACAAAAGTTTCCCAAAAGAAGCTTTATTTAAAGTTTTTCTCAAAAGCCAACAACATCCCCAATGTCATCAGGTCTGGAGCTGGTCCCAAAGAGGCAGACAGCCCCAATCTAACATTTGCTTAGTTTCACAATATCCCTTCGTTCTCCGCAGCCGTGTCCCTTGTTAGCTTTGGAACCTCTCACTTAATAAGCGACCCCAGTTTTGTTTAAATAAAAAGTTGAACCTAAAAAGGGAAAAGTGGGCGAGATAACCTGGCCTCCAATCAGGAGGAAGGGCATCAGCTGCAAGACCAGGGACCATTTCATCATCCCCCTGACCAGACTTGTAATAGAGCCATTTAGAAGACTTCCCCCCCCCCCCCAGACAAATCAAAACAAAAGTTGGCCTTGCTTAAATTAAGACCCCACGGCTTTCAAGGACCTAAAGAGGCCGAGCATAACCTCAGGCCATACATTCACTTCCCCAGCTCGGTACCTTTCTACAACTACAACTCCCATTATCCTTGATGACACTCATGGAGAAGCATTGCCTATGACTGGTAAAAACACAATTGAAATATCTAGAGCAGCGAATGCTGGCTGGGGAATTCTGGGAGTTGAAGTCCGGACATCTTCAAGTGGCCAAGGTTGAGAAACACTGATCTAGAGGTTAGCCAGAAGGTTAAGGTAGTCCTCAACTTACAACAGTTCATTTAATAACCGTTCAAAGTTACAACGGCACTGGGAAAAGTGACTTATGGCTGTTTTTCACACTTAGGGCAAATGCAGCATCCCTAGGGTCACATGACCAGAATCCAGACACATTTTGCAACTGACTCGCATTTATGACGGTCACAGTGTCCTGGAGGTCACGTGACCACCGTTTGGCAACCTTCTGACAAGCAAAGTCAATTGCTAGTTTCACTTAACAACCGTGTTACTAACTTAGCAGCTGCAGGGATTCACTTAACAACGGTGGCAAGAAAGGTCTCAAAAGGGGGCGAAACTCATTTAACGAGTTTAAATGAGCTGAAATTTTGGGTTCAATAGTGGCCGTAGGTGGAGGACTACCTGTGCCTTCAGCCGAAAGGAGAGAGGATGCGCTGTGAGCATCCTGTGTCCGGAGTACCTGTCGCAGTGAGAGCTCTCTCGCGAGCTGCTTCTTCCAGACTCATGCTGGGCGTCCAGAAGGATCTTCTCCATGTCACCGTTATAAATAGAAACCGAAGCAGGAACTTGCTCCTGGCTGGCCGGCTGCCCACTCCCTCCGCTCCCATTGCTGCTGAAGTGCAATTCTACCCAGGACCCTGCTTGGTAAACATTGAGAAAGAACAAGAGCCACGAGGGTTTGTTAGGAAACCAAGCACTTTCCCTTGTTGACATTCCACTTCGTGCCCGACTTCACGGCCTCCTTCGCTGGCATTTTCAGGAGGTACAAAGAATACCCAGCTTGTTGCCTGTTAATAATAAAACTCTGTGTGGTGACTCCGTGCATAAGTATTTTAGATCCATCTCGTGCAATGCTGTGTTGCTCAGGACAAAAGCTGTGCTTCTATATTTACAAGACAAGCACTCTAATGGCTATACGGTATAAAATCTTTCTTTAAAGATTTTTTTTAACCTGCCTTTATTGCTTTTATAAATAGCTCGAAGGAGGGGAACGTATCTGACGCTTTCCCCCTCTATTTTCCCCACAACCAAACCCCCGTGAGGTGAGGTGAGTTGGGTTGAGAGGGGCTGCCTGGCCCAAGGTCACCCAGAACTCCCACGCCTGGTTTCTAACTCTGCAAAATAAACAGGTGATCCTTTTAACGTACAGCAAGCTGATTTCACAAGATGCGACCATTCTCATTTTAAATCTTTTCAAGTTAACTTAAAATGCTTGTGGGTTTTTAAAAAGCGGGATGGAACCACAACGGACTGGTATTAATTATCATTGTGAACAGTAATTGGCTATGCCACTAGTAGAAAAATCTGTATGGAACAGACCACACTTTAGTTGCTGGAAGCGCAACAATGATTTAAATGAGAATAAGCTAACTTTAAGGCAAGTGGGGTGAAATCACGCTGGAAAACGGGGTTTGTGGAACTATAATGAAATGACGAACTGAACTATCAGAAAACATTCTTACATCCAAACATCTGTCTTCCTTATTTTTTTTTGATGGACAGCTTTCTGTCCCAACTGTATATTTTACAGTTCTGTTCATTGGCCTATTTCTGTGGATTGCAATTCTCAGGATGCTCAGGAACAGAAGGGGAAAACAGGAAGTCAAATGGGCAGAAAGAAAGGAGAAGAGACCAGACAGCATGGAGCATCTTTGTTATCAGATCTTAAGACATAGATTGCATTCACACAACATATCCCATTTAATTTACTGCAGAACGTTAACAAAAAAAAATTCCTCCCTAGGCTAACCTGAAAAATAAACAGTCTGAGCCTTGGGAAACATTTCCTCACAAAACTCAACTGACATTATAAAAAGCTTCAGTTCAGCTCTTGCTCACAATGCTTAGGCAAATGAAAGCTACCCAGTACTTTGATCTAAATGTGGCAGGCTGCAAATTAACAGACAATGCTTTTTTCACTGGCATAATTTCATTTTGAAAAAAGCCACAGGCGCTGAATTTCTCTTCCAGCCTATTTTTGGAGCCTTAGGAGGAATTAGCTAACAAAACTGCAAGAGAGGAGAATGGAAAGTCAAGTACGGTATATCTATCCACTTAACTTGGAATAAGGAAATTGGAAAAGAGGATAATACATGCTCTTTGAATAACAGCATTCATTAAAAAAGAGATAATCCTTAAAAGCCAGATTCGGCCCTTATCTACTCTGTACACCAAAAAAACAAGGCTGAAACTGCAGACTTCACAAAATATAAAGTATGCCATGTGGTGGCAAAAAGTACTAGATTTTACATCTTATATAAACTCTGCATGTATAATTAATTTATTCTCTCATTTAAGTTTCTCTGGAGAATATACATTTGTTTCTATAGTCTTAAGTGTCCAGTAGCAAAGATTCAATTTAAATTTCTTCTAGTGGGAAGGGAGGGTGACATTGTGTGGATGTATCGTATCTAGTGTGCATGTATGCTCCCTGTATCCTTCCTGTGGAATACACATCAACCTGCCAAGACATTGTACCTGCCTATTCAAAAGTTCCAACCAAAATCCATTAGAATGATTCCCAAGGAAGTCTTTGTATCAAGTGACAGTAAGCAGCACCAAATATTTGGTGTTAAAATAGAATGATGGAAACCTGAAGTTTTTTTTATTAGGAATAATGACTGTGAAATATAAAAAATAAATTCAGTATTTAATATTACATATAATTACAGCAGCAAGGATTGCCTTTGCCCAGAAATGGAAAAACAAATTAATTCCAAGCAAAGAGGAAATAATAAGAAAGGTGATGGACTGTGCTGAAATGGACAAATTAACAAAAGAAATCCAGGGAAAAGGAGAAACAGAAAAGTACCAGATATGGGATAAATGGTGTAGGTGGATGGAGGAAAGAAACAAGGATCAATGAAGGGAGACAACAAAGCCCAAAAATAGTAGTTAAGGAGAATTAACACACATATAGATGTATCCAAGTGGTTTAAACTTACTAGAGGTAATAATCAGCCAATATAGCAGACAGGGGAGTAAGATAAGAGGGTTAAGAACAAATGAAACATAATAGAAGGGGAAACAATATAAGGTGAGGGATATCGATTGGCAATTGCTATTAGAAAGAAGGAAGGAATCTCCTGTTCGTATTGTATTGCGTTAAATGTGGTATACATATAAGTTTTGTGTGTGTGTATTTTACATGTTTGTAAATAAAATATAAAAATATACATTTGGAAAGCTCAAGAAAACTTCTCTCAAGTTGGACAATATCCTGATACTTTCCTTCACAAACAATGGCAATAAAACGTGAAAACAATAATTCTGTTCTGACTTTTTCTTTGGCACATTAAGTGACCAAACCCCAGGAGAAGATAACCTCTAACATTGTTTACAAACATGATCTAAAAATGGGGAAAAGTCCCTTGTATGTTGCAATCCGCTTCCAGGTTTTTCTGCGTGGGGCTGTAAATCCCATGATGTCAGCTCTGAACCAGCCCAGATGTGTCAATAAGTTCCAAGGCCAATTATTTACAACTCTGAAAGCTATTAAGGGCTGAGTCACACACCCAGGGATCCTGTAGCAGCACACAGCCACAGCTACCGAGTTACAACCACAGATCTGCCTTCTCTCCCCTTCCAATAAACTCCGGCTATTTTAAAACCTTCCCCTTTTGCTGGCTCCCAGCCGGCCAAGGCAAAAGCCAACTACTCAAAGGCAAGAAAGAGTCCCCAAAATCCAGAGTTTGGGAGCTCTGAGAAACAGAGGAAATCCTGAATGACACAAAGGTAACTCCGGGGCATTCAGAATTTCCTTTGTTTCTCCTGCCCTCCAGAAACAATCCTAGGGAAAGGTCAATTGTAGGTAGTCCTCGACTTATGACCACAAGGGAGCCCACAATTTATGCTGCCAAGCGAGGCATTCGTTAAGTGAGTTTTGACCCATTTTACGAGCCATTTCCTTGCCCTACTGTTAACTCAACCCCTGCAGTCGTTATATTAGTCACACGACGGTCGCTCAATGAATCCGGTTTCCTCCCCGTTGACTTTGTTCACCCAAAAGTTGCGCAAGGGGGAAAATTGCGGGATCCCGGGAAACGATGGCCGTCCTGAAAACGAATCAGCGGTCAAAGCATCCAAATCTAAATCACCTGAGCCATGGGGATGCTGCCACCGTCTTTAAGTATGGAAAACGGCCGTAAGTCCCCTTTTTTGGGTCGTAAGTGTGGAAAACGGCCGCAAGTCCCCTTTTTTTGGGTCGTAAGTGTGGAAAACGGCCGCAAGTCCCCTTTTTTGGGTCATAAGTGTGAGAAATGGCCGTAAGTCCCCTTTTTGGTCGTAAGTGTGGAAAACGGCCGCAAGTCCCCTTTTTTGGGTCGTAAGTGTGAGAAATGGCCGTAAGTCCCCTTTTTGGTCGTAAGTGTGAGAAACAGCCATAAGTCCCCCTTTTTTGGGTCGTAAGTGTGAGAAATGGCCGTAAGTCCCCTTTTTGGTCGTAAGTGTGAGAAATGGCCATAAGTCCCCCTTTTTTGGGTCGTAAGTGTGAGAAATGGCCGTAAGTCCCCTTTTTGGTCGTAAGTGTGAGAAACAGCCATAAGTCCCCCTTTTTTGGGTCGTAAGTGTGAGAAATGGCCGTAAGTCCCCTTTTTGGTCGTAAGTGTGAGAAATGGCCATAAGTCCCCTTTTTTGGTCGTAAGTGTGAGAAACAGCCATAAGTCCCCCTTTTTTGGGTCGTAAGTGTGAGAAATGGCCGTAAGTCCCCTTTTTGGTCGTAAGTGTGGAAAACGGCCGCAAGTCCCCTTTTTTGGGTCGTAAGTGTGAGAAATGGCCGTAAGTCCCCTTTTTGGTCGTAAGTGTGAGAAATGGCCATAAGTCCCCTTTTTTGGTCGTAAGTGTGAGAAACAGCCATAAGTCCCCCTTTTTTGGTCGTAAGTGTGGAAAACGGCCGTAAGTCCCTTTTTTCAGGGGAACGGTCACTAACCGAGACGTTGTAAGTCGAGGACCACCTGTCCTGGGGGGAATATTAGCATTGATCGGGGAGGGGGCTGGGGGGGGGCTGGGGAGCCTGGGAAAGAATAACTTATAAGAGGTCCCTCTGCGGAGGGTCCGGGGGGAGGGACGGGGGTCTCTCTTACCCTGCAGGTTCTCCTCCCCCGAGGACATCGCTGGCGGCGCAGAGGCGCTTCTATTCCGGGGTCTCTTCTTCTTCTCCCAAGTTGCTCTCCGGTTCCGGCCAGCAGCGAGCGGTCCCGCCGGAGACGCTCCAGGGGCTGTTTTGACGGCTGTCTCCGCTCGAGGCTCCTCCGCTCGGCCGCTCCGCTCCGGTCCTCCCTCCCCGCCCGCCGCTGCCGCTGTTGTGGCTCTGGGGGCTATGACGTCAGAGGGGAACGGGGCGCCCCGATTGGCTGCAGGAACCACTCTCCGGCACGCCCCCTCCCCCTCCCCGGGGTGGGCGGGGCGTCTTCTGAAGAGGCTGCGGAGACCGGCAATCGCTCGGATCGATACCGATCGATCGGTATACGCGATCGAGCCCCGAGAAGGATCGCGGTCTCTAGAAAGCAGCGCGACTTTCTCCGTCCCCGCCAGGCATTTAAAGTCGTTCGGTGGGGGGGGGGAGGGGAGGGGAGGAACCTCAGCTGAGGGATCTAACAAAAACAAAGAAGCGCCCGCCCACCACGCTGTTGTTCAGCGTCTTCTCGCTTTCCTCCGGATTGGCTGAAGTGGGGGGTTGGCGAAGGGGCGGGATTGGTCGGTGGTGGGTGGGTGAGCCGTCCTCGATTGGAGGAAGGCTAAAAGGGATCCCGCCTCGCCTCTGGCTAAACTTTGACTGTGTGTTCCACATCTCCCTCCCGCGCGCTGCTCTTTTCGGGCGGGCGCCTCAGTTGTTTACCCGTTTTGGCTCTCAAGGAACTTTAACCCTTTGTGAACTGCGGGCCCGCTTCCCCCCTTTTTTGGGGGGGCGTTGATTGACAGGCCAAACAGAGTTTGCCCTGATCCAAGATCTCTGGTGAAGCTTCTGAATTTGGAGTCAGCTCTGGTATTTGCGGATAGGGCGTACCGGAGATGATATAATAATAACAACAACAGCAACTTCAGAAGTTGCGGGAGCTTCATTACTGGAGTCTTTCAAGAAGAGGCTGGGCTGCCATCTGTCAGAAGCAGTGGAGGGTCTCCTGTTTTTTTTGGGGGGGGGCGATGGGGTTGGACTAGATCAGTGTTTCCCAACCTTGGCGACTTTAAGTCCTGTGGACTTCAACTCCCAGAATTCCCCAGCCAGCTATGCTGGCTGGGGGATTCTGGGAGTTGAAGTCCACAGGACTTAAAGTCACCAAGGTTGGGAAACACTGGACTAGATGACCTACAAGGTCCCTTCCAACATTGTTATTCTGTGACGAATGGATCATATGTACAATTCTCTGCTAAGCCGCGAAGATTGATAAGTTAAACAACTCAGATATCAGCAATTGGCCAAATCAGAGATTTTTATGACATTCTGAGGATTTCCATTTCCTGGCAGTTTCCATTCTGCAAAGTTGCTAAAGCTCCTGGGCTTTCCCAGGCCTTTCAAGACGAAAGATAAGAGACTCTACTCGCCCCATTTATGCTGGAGTTCATTAATCTCTTGGAAAAGCCACTCTGGGTGTGATTGTGTAGCAGTTCTTTACGGAAGACGACAAAGTTCAGACTGTCCCAATGCCTCTTTATAGCTAAACAGATAGTGCTCAACTTATGGCGATAGTTGACCCAGAATTACAGTTTGTTAAGCAGATCACCATGAGGCCGGACCCGATTTTACATTTTTTGTCATTAGGATAATATATTTTATCCAACGTGCATTTTCCCCCTGAAACTGGAAGTAAATGCTGGAAATGAGCAAAAAGTACTAAAAATTGCATCGTGTTTTTGGAAGAAACTTTTCTTCAGCTCCAAGTGCGGAAAAAGACACTGGAAACACGGAGGCTGCTTGGAAAGATGGTTTAATGGTGGACAGGATCACATGGCTTGAGCTCCTGGATAGAAAAGGGGGATCATCAGATGCTTCCAGATGTTGGGTAAAGAAGAAAAAAAGTGAGATGCTGAAAGCTCCTGGCTTTATACTCTCTGTTTCGGCCCCACCCCTCTGTTTCCTGTTCCTGTGTAAGAAATGTCTTCTGATTGGTTGTCAGACTCCCATGGGGCCATTCAGGGGCCACTCTCTAGGCTGCGTTTTGAGTTCAAGTTTGGTTGACTTCCCAGATGCCATGTGGTGAGTTTCTGTAGAAGGCTAACCCTATCTTTGTTGTGTAGAGTAGACTAGCTTAGGGCCCCTAGTGGCCCATTGAGAAAGGCGGGGGCTGTTAAGAGTGAGTCCGTTTTTCCTGCCTTAAAAACAGGTTTCTCCATTTCTGACCCAGGGGAATATAATATTCTGCCTTTTCAATATTTCCCAGGATGTTTCATTTTTCTAAGGGAGGGGAGGGGGCTGATTTCCTACAGTGTAACCACAGAATGTTGCCAAGGCCATAAAGTTAAAAACAGACAATGGGCTCCTATTTTTTGTGATGGTTGCAGTGTGGTGATCACCTTCTGTGAACTTCTGACAAGCAAAGTCGATGGGGAAGCGAGACTCACTTAACAACCGTGTTACTAACTTAACAACTTCAGTGATTCCCTTAACTCAGTGTTTCTGGGGAATTCTGGGAGTTGAGGTCCAGACATCTTCAAGTTGCCAAGGTTGAGAAACACTGCTTTAACTGGCGTAAAACGGGGCAAAATTCACTTAACACAACGGCCTTCCCCGGCCCTCCAGAAGACTGAAAATCACATATGGCTCTGTGTGCAGGCATTCCATAGGTCCGCCATCAAGGGGCCTAGCATGTTGGAGTTTTTAAAAATATTTTCTATTTATTTCTTTACACTTTGGCTGAATTTTAAGAAAGTTTTTCCCAAGCGAAAACAGAAAATGCCACTCATTGGTGGCCCACATATAAACAATCAGCTGCAGGGACGAAGCTTTCTGTCCGTCAGTAGCACCAAGAGAGTGAGTCACAAACCCTTGAAGATTTCCCAATGACCTGCTTGAACCAGCACAAACAATCAAGGAGGAAATTGGGCAATCTTTCCGGAACTGGTGCGGAGGGCTGGAGGCTAAAATAGCCTCTTGTTTATTGCAGGAGGGGGGGGATCTGCGCATAGCTTGCAAAGTAAGGCAATGCTATTTTGAGGTTAGCAGCCATTCTCGACGTCAGAGTAAAGAGTAAACCAGTCTGACAATAGCAGGAGTGACTGGATGCCTTTGGTAAAAGCTTTTCAGGAACATGCAGGATGGGATGTAGCAGAGATGGCTTGAGCAAACACAAAGAGCTTTGGCTGTTATTCTTTGTCGGAGTTCAATAATTGGTTTGGTTGGTTTATTGGTTTATTAGCATTTGTAGGCCGCCCTTTTCCCTGAGGGGACTCAGGGCGGCTCACAGGAAACCAGGGAGGGGGAAATACAACATTAAGACAACAACATATAATAAAATAGTAAACAACATACATTCATCATTCGGGCGGGGTAGTGATCCTTATCCCCAGGCCTGACGGGCGAGCCAGTTCTTCAAGGCTATGCGGAAGGCTTGGACGGTGGAGAGGGTACGAATCTCCACGGGGAGCTCGTTCCAAAGGGTCGGGGCTACTGCTGAGAAGGCCCTCCTCCTTGTAGTTGTCAGCCGACACTGGCTGGCCGATGGAATGCGGAGGAGGCCTAATCTATGAGATCGTATAGGTCGTAGGGAGGTAATTGGCAGAAGGCGGTCTCTCAAGTAGCCAGATCCACTGCCATGTAGGGCTTTATGGGTGATTAATAGCACCTTGAAGCGCATCCGGAGATCGACAGGTAGCCAGCGCAGCTCGCGGAGGATAGGTGTTATGCGGGTGAATCGAGGTGCACCCGCGATCACTCGCGCGGCTGCGTTCTGCACTAGCTGAAGTCGCCGGATGCTCCTCAAGGGCAGCCCCATGTAGAGCACATTGCAGTATTCCAGCCTAGAGGTCACAAGGGCCCGAGTGACTGTTGTGAGGGCCTCCCGATTCAGGTAGGGTCGCAACTGGCGCACCAGGCGTACCTGGGCGAATGCCCCCCTGGTCACAGCCGTTAAATGGTGGTCGAATGACAGCTGTGGGTCCAGGAGGACTCCCAAGTTGTGGACCCTCTCTGAGGGGTGTAAAATTTGACCCCCCAGCCTGAGTGTTGGAATATTGGCCAAATCTTTGGGAGGAAAACACAGCAGCCACTCGGTCTTTTCTGGGTTGAGCACAAGCTTGTTAACCCTCATCCAGTCCATAACGGCTTCAAGACCCCGGCCCATCACGTCAACCGCTTCATTGATTTGGCACGGGGCGGACAGATACAATTGAGTATCGTCCGCATATTGATGGTATCTAATCCCGTGCCTGCGGATGATCTCTCCCAGCGGTTTCATGTAGATGTTGAATAGTAGGGGGGATAAGACCGAACCCTGCGGCACCCCATAATTTAGGGGCCTTGGGGACGATCTCTGCCCTCCCACTAACACCGACTGCGACCTGTCCGAGAGGTAGGAGGAGAACCACCGTAGCACGGTGCCTCCCACTCCCACCTCCCGCAGTCGTCGCAGAAGGATACCATGGTCGATGGTATCGAAAGCCGCTGAGAGGTCAAGGAGGACCAGGATGGAGGAACGTCCTTCATCTCTGGCTCTCCAAAGATCATCCATCAATGCGACCAAAGCGGTTTCTGTGCTGTAACCGGGTCTGAAGCCTGACTGGAAGGGGTCTAGATAGTTTGCTTCCTCCAAGGACCGTTGGAGCTGGAAGGCCACCACCTTCTCAACAACCTTCCCCAGGAAGGGAAGGTTGGAGACCGGGCGATAGCTGTTAAGAACAGCTGGATCCAAGGATGGTTTCTTCAGGAGGGGTCTCACCACCGCCGCTTTCAGTGCGGCGGGGAAGTTCCCCTCCCGAAGGGAGGCGGTTACAACCGCCTGGATCCAGCCTCGTGTCACCTCACTGCAGTTAGCAACCAGCCATGAGGGACACGGATCCAGAACACAGGTGGAGGAACTTACAGCTCTCATGGCCTTGTCCACATCCCCGGGGGTAACGTCCTGAAACTCAACCCAGAGCTGTTCTACTTGGTCCCCTTGTGCCTCGGCTGGAACTGCGGGGGTGGAGTCCAAGTCCGACCGAAACCGAGCAATTTTGTCCGCTAAGAATTGGGCATACTCTTCAGCTCTGCCCTGCAAGGGTTCCCCCGCCTCCCTTTTGTTCAATAGGGAGCGGGTTATCCTAAACAGGGCGGCTGTTTGGGATAATGTTGGGGGGCGGTGAATGGTTTAAGTCTTCTCTTCCCAGAGATAGAGAGATGGAGGGATCGGCCTGGACAAAGGAGCTTTAGTGATGATGGCCCGGCTGCTAAAATAAAGCAGGGTCATGGGACACACTTGAAGGTAAATCAGGAAGACTGTAATTGGGGGCAGGGGGGGGGGCTCTGTCTGCCCAGGTACAAAGGATGCTTATCAACAGGAAATATGCATATGTGAAAAGCTTGTAGCAATTCTGGGTAGCTAGAAAGCTGATGAAAGGTAACAAGGATTAGACAAAAGTTAGCAAAAGTTCTGCAGCCAATGAAATGTCTCTTAGAGAACTCCTGGAGCATTCATTGGCCAAGGCTTAGGAATAGGAAAGCTATGGACCAGTGTTTCTCAACCTTGGCCACTTGAAGATGTCCGGACTTCAACTCCCAGAATTCCCCAGCCAGCGAATGCTGGCTGGGGAATTCTGGGAATTGAAGTCCGGACATCTTCAAGTCGCCAAGGTTGAGAAACACTGCTATAGACCAATAGAACCAATTGTAGAATCCTTGCTAAAACGTTTATTAGAGAGGATATTTCTCATTGTTTCACCTTCTCCCGCCTTCTCCTTTAGTGGAAATGCATAAAGCTTCCTTAATCCTTTGTTGTGGGTTTTTCTTGGCCGTTGGCCAGCAACCCTTGGAGTCCTCCAATAAAAAGCAATCAGAAAATATGCGTCTCGTGCCTGGCCTCCATCATTGGCTTCGCCACCAGGCTCAGACCTGAATTTGTCTCTTGCAAACTCAGCCAGAATACTTTAAATATCTGCAATATCCACGCTCAGAAGCCTCTTGCAGGAGAGTGTGATGCGCAAAGCCTCTGAAGCTGCTTCCCAGGGCCTGTTTTAACTCCAGATGTGATCAAAGCCACGTGGCTCAGTGTTAAACTAAAATCACTGTAAGGTGCGGATTATAAAGATGAAAACTTAATCAAAATAGAGCTGGAAGGGACCTTAGAGGTCGTCTAGTCCAGCCCCATGCTCAAGCAAGATATGCTATACCTGTGATGGTGAACCTATGGCACAGGTAGCCATGTGTGAGCCCTCTCTGCGGGCACGTGCGACATCCCCAGATGCTCTTCTGGTTTACGGAGTGCACTTGTACATTGGCTGGCTGGTCTTCACGGGTGGCAGAGCGCTGGAAAACACCTTGAAAAATGGCCCAAAAATCAGCCTAACAACAGCCGGAAAAATGGCCCAAAAGCCCCCAAAACAGGCCTGTGCCTGTCAGCCGGCTGGTCTTCAGGTTTCCGGTGCTCCGGCATGCAAGAAGATCAGCTGTCCAAGCATGCCAGAAATTGAAGACCGGCTAGCCCAGTGTTTTTCAACCTTGGCCACTTGAAGATGTCCGGACTTCAACTCCCAGAATTCCCCAGCAGTGGTTAGGACAGTGTTTCTCAACCTTGTCAACTTGAAGATGTCCGGACTTCAACTCCCAGAATTCCCCAGCAGTGGTTAGGACAGTGTTTCTCAACCTTGTCAACTTGAAGATGTCCGGACTTCAACTCCCAGAATTCCCCAGCCAGCATTCGCTGGCTGGGGAATTCTGGGAGTTGAAGTCCGGACATCTTCAAGTTGACAAGGTTGAGAAACACTGGGCTAGTTGGTGTTTGGGTTTCCAGCCCTCTGTCACGCATGCACATGGGCCCTCGGTGCTGAAAAGGTTAGCCACCACTTCCCTCTACCATTTCGGGCAAGGGACCCTTCAGCCTCTTCTTAAAAACCTCCTGTGATGAAGCCCCCCACCACGTCCGGAGGCAACTTCTGTTCCCACCGGTTAATTGTCCCCACTGTTCGGAAGTTTCTCCTTAATTCCAGGTTGCCTCTCTCCTTGATTAGTTTCCATCCATTGCTTCTTGTGTCCTGCCTTCTGGTGTTTTGGGAAATAGGTTGACCCTCCCCTCCTCTGTGGCAACTTCTCAAATCCTGGGAGACTGCTATCATGCCCCCCCGCCAGTCCTTTTTTTTCTCCAGACGACCCCGTTCTCTGTTCTCGCAATCATTCTTCGCGTGTTCTTAAAGCACAGAATGAATTTATGTCCCTCAAAAGGACTGAGAAGATTCTCGGGTGATTGAATGGAGCAGACAAATGAAAAAATGGCTTTTTCAGGTGGGCATTTTGTCCGTATGCATAGGCAATAAGTGTATGATCTCAACCAGGGGTTTAGCTCAATATGAAAGCTGCATTCCGATCGTATTTCTGCTCCCAGGATGAGGATTTATGGGTGCAGCCAGCCAGGGTTATTGAACGGTGGGTCTCAGCAGGTCTTCTTTGCTGATAATATAATCCAGCCGCATTTGATGAGCCACAAGCTCCTTACGCCCCTCCAGAGCACCTTTTCGAGGAAAGCCTCCGCAGAGTCTGGGGAGGGTGAAAAATGGGCGTATCAGAAGTCCAAAAAGGGGGCCTGTTTCTGGCCTTTGGAGCTCGGGGGAGGCCCTTTTCACCCTCCTGGAGGCTTGAGAAAAAGCACTGGAGCCTGGGGAGGGCGAAAACGCCCCCCCCCCCCGTGGTACAGGAGGCCAAGTAGGCCGTGCCTGGGGGTGGGGGTGGGTGTCACACATGCATGCACAAGGGGTGGTTGTGCCACATGTGCAGGGGGTCGTACACGCATGTACGGAGGGAGAGTGCATTGCATTGTAGATGTGGGCACACGCACACGATTTTGGCACACGAGAAAAAAGGTTAAGCCATCACAGGTATATGTAATGAAATGGTACCTACATATTAGCATTAGCGCTGTGTGTGTGTGTAAATGATACAGGTCATCTTTGATGTAAACCATTTAGTGACTGAAGTTAGAACTGCACTGAAAAAAAGTGACTTATGACCAATTTTCACACATACAACCACCATTACAGTATCCCCATGGCATGTATTTACGACAATTTCAGTTCCTGGGGTCATGTCACCCTCATTTGTAATCTTCCCAGCCAGCTTCCAACAAGCAAAGTCAATGGAGAAACTAGATTCACTTAACGACCACATGATTTACTTCACAATTGCAGTTAATTGCTTAACAATCACGGCAAAAATGGGCGCGAGAAAGAGAGAGAAGATAGATAGATAGATAGATGCATGATAGATAGAGATAGATGATAGAGATAGGTAGATAGATGATAGAGAGAGAGAGAGAGAGAGAGAGAGATGATAGACAGACAGACAGACATGACATACTGATTGGTAGAGAAAGATGATATAGATAGATAAGATAGATTGATAGATGCATGAGAGAGACAGAGACAGAGGGACCCAGAGGTGGGTTCTTACCAGTTGGGACTGGTTCAGCCGAGTAGTAGTAACTCAGCCGGACATGCACCCAAACCAGTTCTCTCCTCAGGGACCACCATTTTGATTTCTGTTCTGCGCATCTGCAGAACGATCTTCATTGAAAAAAATGTATTTTTTTCTTGTTTAAATGTGTGCATGTGCAAATCTCTTTAGGTGAAAATGCGCACGCGTGCGGAGTGCAATTTTTTTTGCACTCCGAATTGGTAGTAATGCTGGCAGGAACTCACCCCTGGGTTGATGATAGGTAGGTAGGTAGGTAGATAGATGATAGATAGATAGATAGATAGATAGATAGATAGATAGATAGATAGATAGATAGATAGATAGATAGATAGATAGATAGATAGATAGATATAGATAGATGATAGATAGAGCTTTAGGAGAGTCCATGTTTCTTCGGTATATCATCTTGCAGTTACACAGCAATCCTGAAAGGTGGGCTATTATCTTGCTGATGGGATAGGAGCCAAGCCCTGTGATTTGCAAGAGACCATCTCATGAAAGAGACCTTCAACTATAAAGGTGAAAATGCAGTCTGTGAAATCAGCAGACTGAGTTCCATTGGGAGGAGAGGCTTCAGATTTAATTAACGTCAGAAGATTGCATGAAAGGGAAGAACCCTTTTGTCCCCCTTTGAAAGGGAAGAAATGCAGCCTTGTCTCTTGGAAATCCAGCTGCTCTCTGCTGACTCTGCTGCTGGAGTTCTTCTTTAACACACTTCATCATCTGACTGTCAGTTAAGGAGGAAGTGAGATTTTGAGATAAGGAAATGAGCTGGAATAGAGCCTCTTGCATTTCTGCAGGGACTAATCCTAATCCCAGGCCCTACAAATAAAACAATTTATATCAGACCTCCTTAATTTAGGGTCTCCTAGAGCAGTGTTTCTCAACCTTGGCCACTTGAAGATGTCCGGACTTCAACTCCCAGAATTCCCCAGCCAGCGAACGCTGGCTGGGGAATTCTGGGAGTTGAAGTCCGGACATCTTCAAGTGGCCAAGGTTGAGAAACACTGTCCTAGAGAATGCAACTTTCTTCTTTTTTGGATAATGACAGATGATGTTACAGAAATCTTCTAGTTATTAAAACATGCTATTTAAGCTACTTGGATAACCGGAGACTGAAAGGTTAATACGTCTTCATCTGAGTTACTAGCTGGATATTACTTCACTGTGAAAAGCAAATCACAGAGAACAAACTGGTTCCCCCTTCTTTGGTTATCCAGAGGTTTAGAATTAATTTCCCATTTGGAGAATTCAAACTTCTGCAACAACATTGGTGAATGCATTTCTATATAATGAAGCATCTGCTTCTATGTACTCGCTTACTGACCACTGGTTCAATGGCCGAATTGTGTTGTTGAGTGAGGGGTACTTACGACCCTTCCTTGACATTCCAGTTGTTTGCAGCATCCCACGATCACCTGATCACCATTTGCGATCTGCCCTGTCATTTTCCCACAAGCAAAGTCAGTGGGGAAGCAAGAGCCAAGGTGGCACAGTGGTTAAATGCAGCACTGCAGGCTACTGCTAGATCAGCAGGTCAGCGGTTCAAATCTCACCGGCTCAGGGTTGACTCAGCCTTCCATCCTTCCGAGGTGGGTAAAATGAGGACCCAGATTGTTGGGGGCAATATGCTGACTCTCTGTAAACCGCTTAGAGAGGCCTGAAAGGCCTATGAAGCGGTATA
Organism: Thamnophis sirtalis; assembly: GCF_051295495.1. Taxonomy (NCBI): domain Eukaryota; kingdom Metazoa; phylum Chordata; class Lepidosauria; order Squamata; family Natricidae; genus Thamnophis; species Thamnophis sirtalis. The sequence continues at coordinate 69,993,565 of NW_028261391.1, forward strand.
TAAGTCTACTGCTATTGCTATAAGTCTACTGCTATTGTAATTTGCTCTGGTGAGTCTCCCCAATCCTCCTGTATTCTGCAGCACCATCCAGCATCCAGCATCCTTCTGTGCTATATGGTCCTCCAAGTACTTTGTTGTGGCCCACCAGTAGAGCTGGCGGAAGACAATGAGGAGATTGGGAAGGAACTTGGGCCGGTCCTGGAGTCTGGGGAAGGCTCCTTCGGAGTCAGAGATAAGTGGGGAAGGAGAACAGCTGGGGCCTGTTCCAGATGCACGTATGTGCAGAGCTATCAGCAGAGGAGAACAACTGAGGAACAGGAGCCAACTCTGGAAGAAAGGCACATGTGGACACTGTGTGGCCCCTTCCTGACTGGGGAATAAATAGGAGCAAAGGGGGGGGGGTCGTGGTCGTAGGAGACAACAGTTCGGATTTCTTTTGGAAGATTTGCTTATCGTGGTTCAGAGGCTTCTTGCCAGGAATTAATTTGGAAGCTTTGCAGCCTGGCAATTATCCAAGGACTGATAAGGTCTGTTATTGCAATTAACCCTTGGAAGGATTATTGCCTGGACTCTTCTGTGTGTGAATGCCATGAATTCACAGTAGCTAAATAAAGAGGGGGTTTTTCGAGACAAGGAGTCTATTTCTTGGTTTTGCTAAGCCTCCCCCAGCCGTCCCCAACTCTTGCAGCTGGGGACACTTACCAGAGAGACTTAACCATCTTCCTTGCTTGGCTTCCCCATTTCCTTTGCTTGTGGGAAACTGGCAAGGAAGGTCTTGAAACCTGTGGATCCAAGTGAGATGAGTAATGGTTTCCATTTGCCAGGTAGGCAGTTGTGTCTTTAACACGGGGGCCCCCCAAACTTGGCAACTTTAAGACTTGTGGACTTCAACTCCCAGAATTAAAATTGCAGAGTTTGAAGGCTTCTGCTCTCACACGTGCACAAGCCACTTTTTCTGGCCCCAGGCATCGTTGCACATAATAGCTCGCATTTTCCCTCCACCACGTCTATGCATTTTCTTGCGCAAGACAGCATGACTCCAGTATTTTAGCATGCAATCTTACAAAATGTTGTCATTAAGAGGGGCCTTGCAAAATTGTGGCAATTGGGGGGGGGGAGGATTTATTGAGTCTCTGGTGCACGGGAGACTCTTCTGGAGTCTCACAAATTAGCCTAGTCACCTGAGTTGCACAACAACCGCTTCACTCACCAAAAGATGCACAGCGAATTGTTACAACATGGATTGCAGGCGGTGATTTCTTTCAGGATATTAGCTTGATTTCCCTTCCTTTTTGCCATCGGAGTACTGTCGCTCAGGCCCTCCAAAACAAATTTTCTAAATAGCAATAGCACTGAGACTTATATACCGCTTCACGGTGCTTTTACAGCCCCCTCTAAGCGGTTTACAAAGCCAGTGTATTGCCCCCAACAATCTGGATCCTCATTTTACCAATCCTGGAAGGATGGAAAGCTGAGTCAACCTTGAGCCTGGTGAGATTTGAACTGCCAAACTTCTGGTAGCCGGTTATGGTAGTCACACTTATGGTGTGGTGCTCACACTTCTGAAAAGTGTGAATTTTCACCAAGATTTTTGCTGATGTTTTCTCTTTAGCCGGGTGTACCTTTGTTGAAGATTGAAGCAATTACCTTTTTCCTAACCGACGGAGGCATTGAGTAGGGGTAGCAAGCACGAGAATCCCTCTTTTTTTCATTTGTTCCCTTTGCTGTGGTCTCCCGAAATGGCCCTTGGCAATGGTCTTCTTCTGGGTCAGAGCCTGGTTATTGGGACCCAATGGGCTCCTGGGTTTTAAACTGACTTTTAGTTAGAGATGGTTGAAGTTGATGGCGAGACTTTTGCATGCAAAGCAGGTAACCTACCCCTAAATTCTGAACCGTCACTTGTGGCATCCCCTCGTACCTCAACGAGGCCCGTTTGGCTTTCTCTTTTAATCTGAGGCAATCTGCCTGGGATCTATTTCCTCAGGCATTTTATCATTTCTGGAGGTGTGCATCAGTAATTGCATATTTTGAATTATGAAATTGCTAAGCAGTCAAATATTTTAAGAGAAACCGGTAAATTTCTGGTTCTCGGGACTTGGAGAAATTAGCAGAACTTTCTCTAGCTCTCCATCGCCCTCTGCTGCCCCAGAACAAAGTGACGGCCAATAGGAGAGAATATTATTAGTAGCTCAGGGTTGGCATAAAGGCTCCTTGGTGCTCTCTGAGTCGGCTTGTTTTCTTGCAAACGTTTCATTACCCTAACTAGGTAACATCAGTGCAGTGGTGAGATACGACCAGTACGCCCTGGTACAGGCGGGTACTGTTCTGGTACGCTGCTCCAGAGGGCCCCCCACCCCCCCTCCTTACCTGTATTTTAGCCAATCAGGGCTTATGCACACAGAGCATATGGTGCCTGCGTGATGCTCCGCCAAGCAGCTGGAGCATCGTAGAGCTTCGCGGGTGGTAAGTACGCATGCGTACCCGGCACATGTGCTGCATGCATGTTGCACGCGTGCATGTGGTGGACGCCCAGCCCCGTTGCACCGTACCGGTTGCAATGGGATCCAGAACCCACCACTGCATCAGTGCTAGTCTATCCTGCCCTAACTAGGTAACATCACTGGCACTGATGACCCTATTTAGTTAGCAGAGGTGGGTTGCTAATTCTTTCACTACTGGTTCGGGCGCGCTCCCGTGCGCTCCTGCGGGTGCTTGCACCTGTGGCACGCCAAAACCGCGGTGGACTAAAGCGCGCCCGACGAAAGCGCGTACGTGACGTCATCAGCAGCGCAACAAATAAAATTAAAAATAAATTAAATTAAATTAAATTAAAGCAAGCCAATTCACATAAAGGTTAGGGTTAGGGTTAGGGTTAGGTTTGGGGGGGTAGGTTTAGATTTACGCATTAATTTTAAGTTTACCGCTTACAGCATGCTGTTTTCGTCGCGCTGTGATGATGTCACGTATTCGCTTTCGTCGAGCGCGCTTTAGTCTACCGTGGTTTTGTGGTGGAACCGCTTGCGCCTGTGTGCAATACTTCTGTGCATGTCATTATGTTTGGTCTGGATGTTTCCCTCCTATAAATAAATCCCCAGGCAATGCGGGTTATCAGCTAGTATAGAAATAAAGCTGGAGAAAGACTGACCTGAGGGTGGAGGTTCATTCCCCAAACTTCTGGGTTGGTTTCTGAATGTCTCTTCTCCCGTAGATAAGAGAAGGTGCGTTGGAAGATGAGATCCTTTGAAGGAAATTTTTAATTTTAAGGGGAGGTGATAAATTACTTACATGATTTATACTTGTGATGAAGGTGGGAGGTCGTTTCTGCACTTATATCTTTCCTTTTTCTGTATTCTATTCCCGTTTTTTCTATTTTTCTTTTGTGCGCCTTCTATTTTTTTATTCTATATTTCTTTTAGTATTTAATTTTTACTGTTAGAATTATAATTTTTAACAATTTAATAATTATCAATTAATATCAACAATTAATAATGATCAAAAGTCCTTGGCAGAGCTGCCTCTTTTTCACATTTGACAAATTCTGAGTCTAAAGTTGCAGCAGCAGCAGCTTCATTCATTTTTTGTCCTCTTTCATCTTTTGGGATAGGAAAAATCTGATGAAAAGATGACGGCTGAGCTACTCATTCCTCAAAAAGGGAGGGAGGGAGGGACGACAAAAGGCAGAAACCTTTTTTTCCAGAGGTGTATCACAGCTTATTCGGTAATGAGACATTTTCTAACCTAGAAACTGGCACACTCAGCTTATAATTCACATGTTAGAAGGGAGGTTCCTCCACCGGGATCTTTGTAGTCAAATCAACCTTGCTAAATGGAAGAAGCCATGATAGCATTGTTAAGTGATCTTAGCAAACTCTCATTTTTGTATAAACAAAAATAAGGCCCTAAGTGGTTTCTCTCCCTCCCTCCCTCCCTCCCTCCCTCCCTCCCTCTCTCTCTCTCTCTCTCTCTCTCTCTCTCCCTCTCTCTCCCTCCCTCCCTCCCTCCCTCCTTCCCTCCCTCTCTCTCGTGCTGTTTCACAAAATGGAAGTTGAAATTGCCTTCAGGAAATACAGCACGAAACATACAGTGTAGCCTGATTGGGAATGTACATATTGCACACTTGGGAGTGCAAAAATAGCAACATTAAGGTCGGAAACGTCTTGGGGAAATGATCCAGCCTCTTTTTGCAGTATTTATTCAACAATGTCTCTTGTCTTCCCAAACTGCAAACATGTGGAGACACAATCCTCCATGAGTCAAAGCTATCCGCGATGCAGAAACAGAAAAGCTCTTGTGTTCCTACCGATACTAGTGAATCCACCCCAGAGAATCCTACGCCTCTCAGGATCCTTCTGCATCGTTAGCAGCTGATGAGGAGGTGGATTCCCTGGAGGGAGGAATAACGGTAACAGAGTTGGAAGGTACCTTGGAGGTCACCTAGCCCAACCCCTGCTCTCGCAAGAGACCTATACTATTTCTGACAAATGGCTGTCCAGTCTCTTCTTAAAAGCGTGATAGCAACAGCAGTTAGACTTATATACCGCTTCATAAGGCTTTCAGCCCCCTCTAAGCGGTTTACAGAGTCAGCATATCGCCCCCAACAGTCTGGGTGCTCATTTTACCCACCTCGGAAGGATGGAAGGCTGAGTCAACCTTGAGCCTGGTGGGATTTGAACAGCCAAACTGCAGATAGCAGTCAGCTGAAGTGGCCTGCAGTACTGCACCCTAACCACTGCGCCACCTCGGCTGATGGGGCACCCACAGCAATTTCTTCCAATTGGTTAATTGTTCTCACTGTTAGGAATTTTCTCCTTAGTTCTAGGCTGCTTCTCTGGTTAGTGTCCATCTATTGTTCCTTGTCCTGCCTACAGGTGCTTTGGTAAATAAGTTGGCTCCTCCTTCCTTATGGCAGCCCTTCAAGTATTGGAAGATTCCCATCATGTCACCCGCTGGTCCTTCTTTTTCACTAGACCAGGTAGATCCAGTTGCTGCAAGGGTTCTGGGTAACAATTAAGGAATAAGAGGCAACTTATTATGTGTTGGAGAAAGAAGGTGAAGACACTCCGTCCTTATTAGTTTACATAGTGTATGACAGGTGTTGATAGTAGAGTCTTCAGTCTGGCAGGATTTTGTCTATAAATGTGAAAAAATAAAGAACTCTGTGTGGAAGAATTACTATGCGTCATTGGCACATAGACACATTGATAGCAGCAAAGCCAAAGGAAGGGAGGCGGAAGGGAAACTTACTACCCTTCTTACGAAACTCCAAACCCCCCAGGTGTCCCCTACCATGTGCAGACCATGAGGAGGAAAAGAAAGCTGGCTGGAAAATAGAAGTAAGATGGGAAAAGCCATCGGATTCTGTGGTTCCCTGCTTCTGGGTAAAACCTCCTCCAAGATGATTTCTACTGGTTCCATAAACATTTTGGCATAGTCAGCGGGGGGATTCAAAACCGTGAGCAACCGTTTCTCTGCCCGGTTGCTGGGTGGGCGTGGCCATGGTGGGCGAGGCCTACTCAGTCTCCTGCACCACCACGGTGTGTGTGTGTGTGTGTGTGTGTGTGCGTGTGTGTGTTTCACCTTCTCCAGGCACCGGAAGCTTTCCCTGGGTCTCCTGGAGGGCAAAAATGGCTCCAGAGTCCCTCCAGAAGCCAGAAACTGGACCACTCCCAGACTTCCGGAAGGCCCATTTTTCATCCTCCAGCAGCTCGGGAGGCTTTCCCTGGACTCCAGGAGGGTGAAAACGGCCTCCCCCGGGCTCTGGAGGCCAGAAAAGGGCCCATTTCTGGACTTCCAGGAGGCTGTTTTTCACCCTCCCAGAGCTTCCATATGGACTCTGTACTTACCTGGCATGATGAACCGCATGGAGACGCGGGGAGGGGGGGGCGGGGAGGGGCCAGCCGGTCTTTGCAACGATCGGTTTAATGAACCGGATTCAAAATTAACATTAAGTTCGCCTGAACCGGTGCACACCGGCTGAATCCCACCCCTGCACCTAGTTTTCTTAGCATCAATACCGGTTCCTGCATTGCCTCTGTCAGTTTCGTGTGTGTGTGTGTGTGTGTGTGTGTGTGTACATACACATACACACACACACACAGTCAACGGAGGAACCAGATTCACTTAACAGTGTTACTGATTTAATAGCTACATTGATTCCATTAAGAAACGTGCCAAGAAAACCCGTAAAGTGGGACTAATTTCTCACTTCACAACATAAATTTTGGGCTCAATTGTGGTCTTAAGTCGAGGACTCTCTGCATTCCCATTCCATCTCATGTTTCGCAGGAGCCACTTTTATGCAGTCATTAAGGCAGCTGGAAAAGACCAAGAGTTCGAGTCCTCCTCTGTCTGACCTTGGGCCAGCCACTCTCTCTCAGCCCTAGGAAAGAGGCAATGGTAAAAAACCACTTCTGGAAGCCTTGAAGCCGATGAAGCTACAGGGATTTGTCTGAGCATCACCTGGGGTCAAGACTGACTGGAACATGGGTCCCCAATGGCCAAACGGTGCTGCACAAGCAACGAGTGAGCACGCACGTGGAACACTCCTTTTCTGTGAGTGCCGTTTATGTGCACCTGCCACTTACGTGCCTGCTGCATGTGCAAGGGAGAGGCGTGCATGTGCATTCTCACCTTCTGCTTGCACAGAACCATCCCCTGTCCTCCCCTCCCCCCCCCCGCCATCGGTTCACAAAGCTGAAAAGTTGGGGACCACTGCACTAGAAAGAACTTTTAAAAATTGTGAAGCTCCAAATGGCCACTAGATGGCAGCAAAGGTTATGCTTGTCTGTACCTCTCCAGGTTTTCAAGGCAGATAGCAGCCCCTTTCATTTGTAATGGGTAACTCATGAGTAACAACCACCTAAAACAGTAGGAAGATCCCAAGATCCTCTCTGAGGGCATGCAGGTCAGCTTTGGATGGAACTCCGAATCCTCTGCTTTAAATATTTCCAATTGTATAAGTTTCTAATTGTCATTAATTATATCAGGGTAATTTGTTCGCTGGTTTTCTTTGTTTAACTTGCTGTTTTAATTTAATTTATTTACTTAAGGGTTTTTTTTTTAGTTCTTAAATGCCTTAATTTGTTTCTGCTGGTTAGACACAGATTCATTCCGTTGTGAATCAAAACCATCCCACTTTTCAAACCCCAAACCCTGAAGTTGGGAGTTCCTCCCTTATAAGGCTGTCACATATTTAACTGAATTCATGAATGAATGAAAAGGAAAAAGAATTTGGGCAGGGTGGGAAGAGGCTCTTTTCTCCTGAATCTACACTTTCATTAATGAAGTGTAACTTTGACTGGCAAGACCTCGGTCACAAACCTGTGCAACCAATTGGTTCTTTGGTCATTTATTTCCTCATTGGAGAAGGCTGAGATAGAAGCAACTTTGACACCTGTTTGATTTGTGCAAGATATAGATCTATTCGTTTGACCACCCACCTTTCTACTCACGGGAATCCTCAAGATTATAAGATGCATTTAAATACAGACCACAACATAAAAATAGGAAGCATAAATTAAAAGCATTGTGCAAATTAATTCCCTTCGGCATAGGATCCAATGTTGACTGGATAAAAATTTGCTGACCTGATCTCACAGTAACACAATTACGCTTTAACTCAATTAGATTTTAACTCAATTGCCCTGTAAAATTCGAACAACATTATGCTGCGTGAGCTGTGCAGTTAGTTTCTTGTGTTCATTTATTTTAATTCACGAGTTATTACATTTACATTTGATAATGCAATATTAGCATGGCATTTTGGCTGTACTGGAATAAATTGTTTCATTTTGGTCATTAATTGAAAAAGAAAAAAAACCAGAACAAGTCATGATGTTGCATTGATTTATTATTTAGACAAACTTCTGCCGAATTTTAAACCCTCTGTAGGAGTCCTTGGAAGAACAAATAAAATACCCCTAAAATGGGTAATGCAAAATAATCCAGTAGAAATAGCAACAGTAGAAGTGCAAAAAAGAAAAGAAAAAAAGAACAGTGCTTACTGCTAGTAGCTCAGAGAAGATAAATAATCTTAGCTTCACCTGCCCTGACTTCAGTGGCAATAGTGATAATACCAGGGGAATCTCCATGGGCGTTGCATAGTTTTAAAGTCAGAATGCTTCAAGAATGTTTCTCTTTCAAACATTCTATTTCAGAATTTTGCAGCAAGCTGTGTTCCCCCTTTATTCCCTTCTGAATGTTTTTTCTATGTGAAGCGCTCCGGGGGCTCTGGAGCCCCAAGAATCCTTTACCATTTACACACACGCTTGCCAAATTCAATACAGCAAAAGTGACAGCAATTACCAATAATTTCTGTTGCTCAATAGATTCAGATCATTCTAGAGGAGGACCCAGGGCTTTCTCTATAACTGAGGGAAATCGTTTGCTTCCATACTGGTCCCATTCTGTTTAGGGCCTGGCTGGGGAAAGCCAACTTATTGAAATGTGCCTTGAATTGATTGAGGGACCGTCACTAGCCTTCCAGTATGGCCATTAAAACTGGCCTTTTAGCAAACTTATTCTGAATCAGTCGAAAGTTACAAACAGCTTTCGCAGGCAGTGCCACACGTAACCCACTGCACACAGATGGAATATCTCTCCTAAGAAGAAGCCACTGCTGTCATCTCAACTGAAGTTAATAAAAGATACTTCTTCCTATGGCCTCTCCATAAGCACAACTAAATCTTAAAACTTGCTAAAGAATCGTTATAATTTTTTTTAACCTTGTATGATTAAACATTCTATTCAATGTCTTATAAAATATTATAAGGACATGATGGCTAAGCTATGGCACACGTGGAAGAGGTGGCAGGCCGACCCCTCCCTGTGGGCACATATACCATCGCCAGCTGCTCTTCCAGCTTCTGGCACGTCCATGCATTCACGTGAAGACCAGCTGGCCAGTGTGCATGCGTGTGCTGGAACCCAGAAGAGAGCAACTGGTCGGCGCGCATGTCCACCGGCCACTTGTTTTCTTCCAGGTATTGGCAGTCTGGCATGCACGCACATGCATTTGCACACACAGATGCTCCAGTTTCGGAACTTGGTGCCGAAAAAGTTAACCATCACTGTTACAAGGTCTTAAATGTATTTATTATCACACCTTATATTTATTGTCAATGTCCCCAAACTAAGTTCTATATTGTTGTGATATTATTTCTGTCATCATCATCACTATTATATTGATACAACAACCCATAATAGATTTTGGGAAGTTTGCACAAGATGAAATGAAACGTAGTATTAAAATGCAAGATAGCAACTTAAGAAGACATTTAAAATCCATTTTCCTTCAGGTGAACTGCCTAACAGTGTTGTTTCTTACTTGCACAATGAAACTCAGGTTTCATTGTTGGATCAAGGTAAACGTGCTTTCAGGAGATGTTGTGATCCAATAGTTATGGCGTTGGACTAGGATGGGGGACGAATAAAGGAGAATATTTGCAGGTCAGAGTTGTAATGAGAGGATCTTGGTGCCCTCTGAGCTTGGCTGTTTTCTTGCAGTCATTTCATTATCTGAGAGCGAATCCCATTCCTTAGTAACACTGATGATGTTACTTAGTTTGGGTAATGAAATGTCTGCAAGAAAATAAGCCAAGTCCAGAAAGCGCCTGAGGATTGGGGAGATCCAGATCCAAGTGTACCGTTAGCCATAGAAATTTTCTGGGTGACTTTTGGCCAGTCACTCTCAGGTCAAGCATTTTTCATAGGATTACTAATGTGAAATTACAATAAAGATGGATCTCCATAGAAGTGATTTTGGGCTGTTGGAGGAGATGCTGGATATGAAAAATAAAAAAACACACAAATATATCAAAGGCAACAGTAAAAAAAAAAATTGGGTTTCTGTCGTGATGGACTCTTGTGACGAGCCGATTGACAGATGATGGAAGCAGTTAGCTTCCTCCCATAATTGGGGCTTACCAGGGGTTGTAAAGATCTAATATATATATATATATATATATATATATATATATATATATATATATATATATATATATATATATATATATATATATATATATATATATATATATATATATATATATATATATTTAAAGTCACAACCCCTGGTATGCCCAAATATGGGAGGAAGTTCACACTTCCATTTATTTATCAGCATAAATATAACATATACATAACATATATGGGTATGCTGGTCTTGTTGTATTTGGGTCTTTTCCCATGTAAGATTGAGAGTATCTTGGCAACATTTCAGCGGGGTCTCATTCGCCATCTTCAGGCTGGTGTTTTCGTCTTAAAGCTTTAGATGGCAAGTGAGACCTCACTGAAACGTTGCCAAGACAATCTCAATCTTACATGGGAAAAGACCCAAATACAACAAGACCAACATAAATAAATAGAGAGAGAGAGAGAGAGAGAGAGAGAGAGAGAGAGAGAGAGAGAGAGAGAGAGAGAGAGATGATAGATAGATGATAGATGATAGATAGATTATAGAGATGGAGATAGAGATATGTAGATAGATAGGTAGGTAGGTAGGTAGGTAGGTAGGTAGGTAGGTAGGTAGGTAGATAGATAGATAGATAGATAGATAGATAGATAGATAGATAGATAGATAGATAGATAGGGATAGAGATATTGATCCTCTCTGGAGAAGTTGTTTTACAATTAATGGTTAGCTAGGAAGACACACAACAGCACCTCTGGAAATAATTTAAAGATTAGCTTGATGTTAATAGGAAAAGGTAATTTTTCAAGTACTTTGATTTCCAAACTCTGAGCTTCCTTGAGTAAAACCAATACTTTTAACTAAGAACCCAGAATAGAAGAGTCCCAGGCACAAATAAATCATTGACATCATATGAATACATGAATATATTATTGGATAATATGAATGAGTCAGCCAATGCGAGCAAATTATTTTGACCAGTTGCTATTTCTAGTTCACTAAATGCCGACCTATATATATTGCAATAGTCAAAAAGGGAAGGTACCAAACCTAATGAAAACAATTTAAAGTTTGCAATCCTGCTTCTTCAATAGGCAGGTGACCTACGGAAACTAAATTGGACATTGACTGCACAGGAACTTCACCACTGACGACGTTATTTCCATCTGGCTTGAAATGTTTTATTTATTCACTCTCCTTTGGTCCATTGATTGCACAATGGTTAGAATTCAGTACTGCAGGCCGTTTCTCCTGACTGCCGCCTGCCAGCAGTTTGATTCTCAAGGTTGACTCAGCCTTCCATCTTTCCGAGAGCGGTGAAATGAGGACCCAGATTGCTTGGGGCAATATGCTGACTCTATAAACCGCTTACAGAGGGCTGTAAAGTGTTGATAAGCAGTAGATAAGTCTAAGTGTTATTGCTATTGCAACATCCGACAACAGCTCCAGAAAATTTCAGTTTTACCTCCGTAACTTTGGGTGCCAACTATATATTATCAAAAGCCAAATCTCTTGATCTGTTATTTTAGTGGATTCATGTAGGCAGCAAACAGCATTGAGGATGGGGAACTGGGGAATACAGCAGGTGTTGAATGAGCCGTACACATCTCTGTTTATCCATAATAATTATTTACATTATATTATTTCTGCACGTATATCCCCCTTTCAAAGAGGACACAGTGTTTAGTTTGCTGAACTAGGAAATGGACCGATTGGGGTGGTGTAGATGTACTAAGTGGCATCTGGTTAATTAATATTTTCAAAACCGACCCAATGTCACAGGGTCATCGTTGTGAGGATAAACTCAAAGACGAGAGTGCCCATACCATTATCCTCTTCTGCCATTTCCAGTAGCTCCCTGGAAGCACCAGAAAAGACTTTGTCCCTTGTGGGCCACTAATCCTGAAAGGAGGCCAAGGCCAGTGTTAAAAATCTAGCAAAGGGAGTGTGTCATAGCGCAGACTGCAGGGCTGGGTACTGTGGGAAGAGTGAGATGTGTACTGAATTCATAATTCTATATTCTAACGTGATCTTTTTCCAGAAATAGATCTTCTAGAAGAAATGATTCCCAAGATTCGCAAAGGCTGGATCAGCACATTCTAGAAGAAAAATGGAACATTCGGAGAGAAAATTTGTTGCCGTCTGCTGGCCGCCTGTGGAACTGGCCCAGAGTCAGGTTGGGGAGGAACATGGGCCAGTCCTGGAGTCCGGGGAAGGCTCGGACGAGGGAACTCACAGTTTCCTGGTTCTAGCCTGACCCCCGCACGACTCAATTGGCTGTTTTCCCCTTTCTTAGCAATGACTTTCCTTTTGCTCTTATTGAACCAGCTCAGTCTTTTAATAACCCTGTCCCAGGTGGGCTCCGCCTGAGGATTTCTCCCCAACGTACGTTGTCGCCACTCCTGGGTTGAGGCAAACCCCAAAGGGGCCGTGGAGCATCTCCGTGACAGCATCCCTCCAACCTGCGTCTGTGCTCGGCAGCAGGGAAGAGGGAGGGGAGGGGGGGGGAAGAGAGATCCTGGTATCCCTGGCAACGCCCAGAGTGAAAGCAGGAACTCACAGCCTGCCCAGGATGCTGGAGGAGAATAACGCTGCCTCCTTTTTCTAAGCGAACCACCCAGCCGACAACTGCGTGGTTGCCGAGAGCTTGTTGCTCAGTGCGCAATGCCCTCCTTCAAAGTGGCGCTTTGCTCCCAAAAGGGAGGGCCGGCTTTCTACCGAAGTGAGCTCCTCCGATGACGCGCCTGATGCCTCGCTGCAGTGTCACTGCAATGGCTGAGGGGTTCGGATGCTTACAATGAGCTCATTTTCCCAGGAGGAAGGGAAGCAGGGATCGGGGGGCATCGCCGGGCTACCACTGCAAGCTCCTTGTGAAAACTCCCTTCTAGCACCTTCCTTAGTTTACCTGGCCTGGTTTTCCCTTGCAAGGCTGTGTGTGCAGGGTGAGCAGATTTCTCTTTAAAAAAAAAAACACCAAGCAGGGGAAAAAAGGAAAAGGAAACCCTGCACGGTTGATTCTCAGCCCTTTCTCCTCTTCTTCTCTCCTCCTCTCAATGCTTTCTCAGACTGGCTTGCCGAATCGCCCTCTCAACTCTTTGGAGGATAAAACACATAACACCCGGAGAAGTCAGGGATGGAGTGGACCCTTTGAATTGGTTTCTTTCAAAATGACCAAATGAGGTAAATGGCAAAACATCCCAGCCAAAACCCAAAACCCCAACAACTCCAAATTGCCATCTGTCTGCTACAAACAGCCGGCAGGTCCTAGGATGAAGCACACCGCAAATGCGTGGACTGATACTATCGCCAGGTAAAGCAAACACGGGAAGCTGGAGTCATGCCTGTAAGGTTAGTTCCCATACGGATTTGTCTCTTCTCTTTCGATATATCTCGGCACAGGGTTATGTAAAACCTTTCCTTCTGCATTTTTTTCCACAGGCGAGAGGTTGCCAGATCCTGTTTTGCATGCACTGCTGGCAAAATATCTCTATGTAGCAAGTAAAGTAGCCTTAGAGGGTCCCTATTAAATCCAGAAAGCTTCTCCTCTTGTCTTTGAAGCTAATCAGGATGGTGGGGGGGGACTGGAGAGAAACAGGCCTTTCCAATTCCGTGCTATATTTTATTGCGTAAGGCAGCTTTACTCCAATACTTCCGACTTAAGGAGAGGGTCGAGTTGAACTGCCTGTGCAGGATGTTGCATGTACTTTTTTCAGATTAGCATCGATGTCATTATCGGCCTCTGGCAGATTCCAGAGAGCTCATTTTCCTGGGAACATGACACAGGCAATTCCTCGACACAGCTGACATTCAGTTTACGGCCAATGAAACCCGCTGGGATTAAATCCTAGATCAAAGTGGAATCTCTTATTTCACTGCCTCTTCTCGACGAAAGCCGCTGGGGTCGAATCCTAGATTAACGTAGAAATTCTTGTTTTATGGCCAGCTTTTCCCTGGTCTTATAAATAGGACTTTGACCTGTTAAGTGTCTTATCTTTCAAGTGATGGAGCTAAAAATGCTTCATTTATAGGCGGGTCACAGGGTAAAAACCATGCCTTTTATCTGAGCTACTCTTTTTCTTTAACCTCTGAGCATCCAGATGTATGAACTATTCTCTCGGAAGACCTGAACTCTGCTGAGCCTAGCTCATGTGTGGAAAGCCATGTGTTTCTGAACCAGGTTCTGCTATATGCCTTAAAGAAATATTTGCAGGAACTTTCGTGTGCATGTGAAATAATGCTGGAAATAAGAGGCAGCACTTACTTCAACGTTTAATAACCCTCTCATCCCTGTGTTAAAACAAGGAAGATTATACTAATGAAAAAGGGGAAAAATAGTTCATCTGGAAAAATTACAAGAGCAATTTCAGAAAGATGCTGATGGTAAAATTCTGGGTATCTACACCTGGCAGCCTTCATTGTTTGAAATCAATAGGATTTACTTATTTCTATATGATAAGGTATTTTGGAAAGAAGGAATAGCTGTGCAGATCAAAAATATAATTATTGGGGAAAAAATGTTAGATTTCTTTTTCCACTTAGCTGCAATGTAAGCGTGTCTACCTCGAGGGGGGAAAGGTTGTACAATATTGTTGGAAAGATGTTACTTTTGATTTTTTAATTTCCCTTCAACTGTTTGAATTTTTGTTATGTATATTGGTGCTCTCCTTCAGTAGATTTACCATTTACTCAACTCATTAAGTTTTGTTCCTTCAAAGGAAATTTGTGGAAGTTTTCAAAACCTTACCTTGGTATTTATGAATAACATTTCCTTAGGGAAATCAAGACATTTTTATTTCAGAAAGTCCTACAAGAAGCAAATGGTTTAATAGTAACAGCATTCACTGAGCCATACTCTAAGTCCCTGCAGTATATATATATACCAGTAGTCCAAAATCATATTAGTGTGCCATTTTTTTAATCTATTCCGGTCATTGTTTCTTCCTGCAACATGCATGATCAGCCCCTAATAATGGTGAAATAAATATATATGGATGGTCAGTTACATTTGTCCTGTTGGTGCAACACAGATGGCATGCCATATTGTGTTGTTCAAAAACCATAATGCATAAAATAGTGATTTATACAGTACGTTCTTTTAAAAAGCTATTAGAAAATATTGCTTAGAGAACTGACAGTAAAAATTACAATGTGCAGCATAAACTTCCACATGATAGATCAATATTCTCTAAATGTTGGTGTTCCTTGCTTGAGGGGATTGCAAATGTCAGCGTTTGTTCACTGCATAAGATTACTTCTCCATTCATACTCATTTGTAAATGCATTCTTCTTTTTGTGTCATATCCGCTTTTTCAGAAGGTTTTGTTGGATGTTATTGGAAATGTACAAAATCTGGCATGCTTTGCTGAAATTCTTCACCTAAACTGCTAAATTTTCTCCTCTCGCTAGCGTTAACTTTTACTGTTGCAGATGCCTATATTTATAAGGTAGAGATACAGAGATGAAATACGGTGATGACATGTATTCACTCCACGTGACTCGTGTGCTGGGCTGCTTCTAGGCAGCTGCAGCTGCCACATGTTAGTGCAGAGATGTGGAAAATATTTCTCATCTCTCGTTTCTCTTCAGCTGTCTCTGAACTGCTACTCCTCAAAACGTTTTTCAACGACTGTTCCCCAAATCCGTATCTTTTATGGCCATGCTAGTTGCGTCTGACATGAGTTATATTTCAGCAAAATTGGTTTAGTTGCACTAGAAGTTACAGAAGCCGTCGACAAATGCATCTAATTTGGCACAGGACATCTCCAAATGGACTCCTCCTGCTACTCCTGGTCTCATTATGTTTTATGTGTTTAATATAACAGAGACTTTTACTGCTTTATGTTTTATTTCATGTTAGATGGCCTGAAATGCATTTTAATTAACTCGACCTCTGTTATAGCCAAAAGAGAACGTACAAATATATTAAAGGAATAATGATGAAAGGGTTTTTGTTCATGTCCTTGGCCTTTCCACTTCTTTAAGAGATAAAAAATTACTCTTATATATTAGACAAACTATATTTCTTCATATGACTTTGCATAGATCCAAGCTACTTTTAAGGCTTTGTAATGTCAGAAATGTTCTTGAATGATGCCATTCCTTTCTTTCCATTTTAAATTTTCATTAGAATTCTCTTGCTTATATTGACCTTTTCTGGAAGATAAGGGCAGATAATTTGCCATGCTTTCATAAGTTTTCTTCCTTTTATACTTAAACCTCAGATCCTAGCCATGCATCCTTGACTTCAACAATCTTTCTTTTCATTAAATATGATTTGGATTTTGCTGTTGCAATACAATACAATTCGTATTGATTTGGATATAAACATCCTTGAGTTCCAGAGCTTCAAGAAATATGTCATGATGATAGTTAAGCTTTTGTTGCTGATTATTATACTATATGAATGAATGAGTTCTGGGATGTTGTTATGCAGGGGTGTCAAACTCAATTTATGGATGGCTGCATCAGAGCTGTGGTTGGCTTTGGGGAGCTCAACGGGCATGGCTGACTGGGTGGGCGTGGCCAGCTTGATGCCACTCCCCAAATGCTGGCATGTTTCCTCTTCACGCTGGGTATACCAGGCTGAAGCCACTCAGGCCGCCCCCTTATATTTTCTAGGACAAACCCGCAGGGCAGATCCAACCACATTGTGGGCCGGATTTGGCCCGTGGGCCTTGAGTCTGACACCCCTGTTGTAGTGCATTGGCATAGTATATGTGTGGATCCAAGCCATGTGGCCTTTTGTACTGACATATGTAAATTTTGACCATGTGCAGATTTTCTAAGTGCCGTCCAACACATTTTATCCAATAACTGCTGGGACCACCATGTCCAGTTTATGTCATAAATCTTTCAAATTTCAATTTTCAGAACTTGATACTTTGTGATCTTCTCAAATTCTTTGATTTCTATTACACTATTTCCTAGTGTTGCCACATCAGTTAACCACACTTTCTTCTTTTCAAAGTTAAACTTTGTGTGTTATGCACCAAGACTTTTTCTATTTGAATTTGGAAATCCCACAATATTGTAACCTGCTCATTTTCAACTCTAACTTCCCATCAATTTTTCATTATTGGCACATGATAATTTTAAAGATATTCCAGTTAATCATTTTTGTGACTGGGTTTTATCATTGTTTATAGTCAATTTGTGCAATCTTCTTGCATGTGATGAGTTTGTGATCTTACTTTTTCTTCTGCTTCTTTGCACAATTTGTATTTTGAATCATGTGATTCAATTTTGGCCTTGATTGCATTAGTTCAAATAGCTTGCTCTTCAGCAGCCAAAAATATTTCTTAATGTTCCAGTTGTAATCCATTGCTAGGTTTTTATCTTTATTCATTTTCCCTTCAATCTTTTACAGAAATTGATCATATATAATGCTTTTACTTGCCAGCATTCTGTTCATGATTTTGATTATATTATTTTGAAGTTTATGTATTGTTTCCTGTATATTCAGTAAACTCTCATTTTTAATTTGTATTAATGCTTGTTCTTGATTGGCTTTTACATAATCAGGCAATGCATGATTTTCTACTTTAACAGTTTGACTTGAAGTACCTCCATTTCTTCAGGTCAGATATAATTTATCAATTTCAACTATTGGGATGTAATAGTGAATGGTCACTTTTTAAATTTCAGTCCTAATTGTCTAGTTCAGCTTGGGTCCAGTTAATAATTCAAGCAATATATCATGTCACTGGTATAGTCCAGATATTGATGGCTTTCATGGTGTTTCAACCATTCGATTTTGTCTTGAAGAGTTTTCTCATTCTTTGGATGTACTGTTTACATTTTAAATTTTTTCATGGTTAATGTTATCCAACTGTAAAATGCTCAGATAATTGTAGTCTTCATCCTTATGGCTCTTGGTGGTTTTGACCATTCAGCATTTCAATTCCCATACTGTTCATGATTCTGCCCAGATTTATTGTTACCGTAGCATATTTCTCTAGGTCAAATTCCATTGCTACATCCGGGCTAAAAATACTTACAGTGTGTGTCAATTATTGGATTTAAATGACTGGTTTTCAATAAAGTTTCAGATCATCCATGTAAAGCAAATATGACATTTTGTTAGTATTTTTTGCTGTTTGATAGCAAGATTCGTTTTCTTTGAAAGCACTGAAAGTGGATCAAAGTAATGACAAATAATAAGGATGATATGACAAGCCCATATTTTTCATTTCCAACCACCAGTTCTGTCTTCCACTGCTTCATTGTTTTTTCCATAAACATTCTAACATTTTTACTGACACCAGTTGTTTCCAAACAGTAAATGATCCAATTTTATGGTAATGAATCAAACACCTTTTTATAATCAATCCAGACCTATTATTATGATGTATTTATTATGATATTTTGGCTATTATATTTCACCATAAAAAACGGACTCCTGAGTTCTTAAAACATACCATGGGGGAGTTGGATCAAATTCCTTACTTACAATAAGTATGTTCGAGAGAGGGAACATGTTCTACTATTGAGATAAAGTAAATAATGAATCCTCCTTGCAGAGGATCTCAGTTGTAACATATGCATTTGAAAGCATTTGAGATCTCACAATTTATAAGTTGGATCCCTCATTTCCCCCCCCCTCTCCAAATCCCTTCTTTTCTGTTCCTAAGTCTAAGCATCCTTTTGTATTATTATTCAGTCACAAATTAAGCCATCTCATAAAAAAAGTGAAAATCTCTAATAATAATCATTCTCCACATTTCATGATGAACCTGGTGGTCTTCTATAGTACTCAACTCATTAAGTGCTTCTTCTCCCACACTGCTTATGTGCCAGACATTTGATGACAAAATTGATGTTCAGATCAAAGGCAAAAGCCTTTAGGCAGTGTTTCTCAACCTTGGCAACTTGAAGATGTCCAGACTTCAACTCCCAGAATTCCCCCAGCCAGCATTCGCTGGCTGGGGAATTCTGGGAGTTGAAGTCCGGACATCTTCAAGTTGCCAAGGTTGAGAAACACTGCTTTAGGGTAAAGCATCTGTTATATCTTGGTGGTTTAGACACTCCTTTTCTGTATAAAGTTCTGAGGGCAAAAAGCATCTAAGGATACAAAGCAATATTATAGTTCTTACTCCAGTGTTAGATGGTCTCCTTCAACATTGGATGGTGGGAACTAGGTTCTGATTCTTTCCCACATTTCTCTCTCATTCCCAAGGTTTTCAGGTCGAGAAATCTGATTTTTGTGTCAAAAAGGGATTTAATAGGATGCATTTTGTGCCTATATCCTATTCCTATATCCTAGATTCCTCTACTACTAGTCCATATATCAGATTTTTTTTAAAAACAGCTTCAGATTTATTTCCTTTCATTACTTACAATAGAAGAATTGTGTTACTGTTTTGTTAGGAACAAAACCCAAACTTAGGAAGAACAATAAGCACTATTCAAGATGTATTTCATCTTGCTGTTAATGGTGAAATGCTTAGGAATAAGTTTGTTTGATGAATCTACAATTCATTGTAATTCATCTGCTGAAAGCTAGTTAGGATATTGGTCATTTATTCATTGTTTAAAAATAGTTCATAAAATGGAACTTTTTAAAAAATATGATTCATTAAATATGATATCACAACAACCTTAGTTTAATTCTGCTTTTTTATGAAGATAGAAGTTTGTGAAAGCATGAAAACTCATAAATAGTATTAATATAACAGCTGCTGCTGCTGCTGCTGCTGCTATTACTACTACTACTACTACTACTACTACTTCTACTCATTGAGGATTTGAATTCAGCAAGAGTCTTTGTCAAAGGATGTGCTCCAGTTTATACACAGAGTATTGAAAGAATATTGAAAATTAGGAGTTTGGCTGCCCCTTTCTAGACTAACAAATAATATTTAAAGGATCTCCTAATTTTTGGCTTCCATGGACTAAGACAACTCACTTCCGGCATAAAAGAAAAGGACAAAGCTAATTAAATTGGAAAGAATAGGCTTGTAATACAGTTGTCTTGAATGCAGAGCTTAGTATTAGCCCAGCTATCATTGAATGCTAACAGATGGTCCTTATATTTGAAATATATGTATTCGATTTATGAAATCAATTTATTAAGAAATTGATTAGGGCGGACAAGCCTACCTAAGGCATGTTGACAAAGAGAGAAGCAGGGAGGAATTTTCTTTTTATTACTTAAGCACAGAGGTTTATTTAGTCCAGATAAGAAACAGATACGGAAATGATAACCTTCCTTCTTCTCATCTATCTCCATCATTCACCCTACTGGTCATGGTTGTAAAGGGCTGGTTCCTCTTCAACATTTTTATTATTATTATTACCTTATTAATTTGTACAATTATATATTTGTTCCAGTAGCTGAAAAGAGCATGACTTTGAATCTTCCCTGTAGTATATTTAAGCATTATAGTACTATGACAAATCTTCATTCTTCCTTGATCTTCTCTAAACCCCAACAAAATTAAAAATTGTCCGATTTTATACACGAAATAGAGAAACAAGATTGAGGAGCATGTTCTTGATCTTGGAATTCTGATTTTAATTGAATATAACATTGGCTATTTGTCTTCTCTGGTTTATATTACATTATAGCTGCTCACAGTCATTTGGTTGAGTTGAGTGGCTTTATAAATTGAATAAGTGAATGAATGAATGAATAAGTGAATGAATGAATGAATATCAGTGACTGATTTTAAAAAACAAATACAATGAATAAGGCCTTGAGTAATGTATGCCTATATATTGCCAAAAGGGACACCATGATTTCCCTGAAATGTTATATGTTGGATCGCAAGTGTTGACCCAGATTTATAACTTGGTATAATTGAAATAGAAAATGCGTTATTACAGGTGACTAACTAACTAACCAACTAGCCATCTTCTGGCTAATTCTGGATGGGCAGCATCATAGTTCCTCTCCCTTTTTAACAGCTTTCAAAATTATTATTATTGTTATTGTTGCTATTGAATCAATGAATAGTACAATTGGATTAACTCATAAATATACAATCCAATGATGGCAGCATTATCTAGATTGTGAATTACAAATCAGAAAAATATTTATCAAGTACATGCAAGATTTGTAGTTCTTCCAGGAAATTCACTATGTGTTCACTGCCCTAAATTATCTTATAATGAAGTTTCTGTTTATTATGATTGTGCACACATTGATAACTATTTGGGGTGATTACAGGTCATAAGCACACCAAAAGTATCAGAATTAAAACAAGATGATAAAATATGGTAAAATAAGAAAATGAACATGAGCAAGATACAGTAGAATAAGAGCAACGGGGCACACTGAAATGCTACCCAATACCCGATCTACAGCATATAACCTAAAATTAACCCAAAATTAACTTCCTATTAATAAAGCATGAATTTAGCAGGCTGCAAATGCAAACATAACAATGGCTTGAGTTGTCTTGAGACCTTGGACTACCAAAAGGAGATTTGCATATGGTCACCCAGGGAATGGCTGAACGGATGTTCAGAGCCGGCTCGGCTTATCTCTACAGCACAGAAGCACATGGGCCGGTGATTCAATCTTCTCAGACTGAGAGTGACAAATCCTTTGAGCATGGCCATTCTTTTAAAACTTGCCCTCAAATGTAGTTGACAACCGGTTACCAAAGCACAGAAGAGTGAAGACCCCATGAGGTTCATTAACTATAAGCTGGTTAAGATACCAGACAGCTTTTAAGTGGAACTTGCTGTGTTCCAATTGTATTCCAGCTGACACTTTCCTTGGTTCGCTATTCTACAGCCAGCATCTTTTGACTCAAAATTGTCTCAGTAGCCACAATGCCTTTGGGGCAAAGCCCGTTTTCTGAACCCTGGTCTCCCGTTTGATGTTTCTAGGTGAACTGAAGTCTGACGAGCAAGGTAAAAAATGTCAAACCTTGAATTGAAGGTTAATTTTTACCCAGTATTGGAAAATGTTTAGCCATGCCCTTGTCTCAAACGTCAGCAGAGCTGCCTCCAAAAGTAGAACTGCATTGTGGACATGCTGATTGAGGAATTCTGGGAGTTGACACCCTGGGGAATTCTGGGAGTTGAAGTCCACACTAGTTAAAGCTGCTAAGGTTGAGAAACATGGATGTAACTGATAATTGGATTTAGCAGAGCCCCATATAGAACCTGGCCAACAGTTGGTCATGTATAAATGCAGTGGAATTCGGATAAACTAGTGAATAATTGTTTTTCAAGACATCCAATTAAATTTGGATAATATGGGCATTTTACTTCCTGTGTTGTTGCAGCAGAGATCCCAATTTTTTTAAAAAAAAACAAAAAAACAACTGTCTGATTAGATTCCTATTACGTCACCAAAGCAATTTTTTTATAAACCCTTCCAAAGTGCATGATATTAGTTAAGTCATAATTGATTTTCTGTAAATGATCCTTGCAGAAAACAAATAATCCCCCATGGCTCTTCTTATCAAAGTACCGTATTTTTCAGAGTATAAGACGCACCAGATTTTGAAGAGGCAAAAAAAAAAAAAGTTTTTGCACTCTGCAGACCTCCCAAAAATGGCCCATTTTTCACAGAAACGGACCCATTTTTGTCAAAAAAAAAAGAGGGGGCATGCATAGCCTTTAGCAGGCTTCTAGAATGTTCCTGGGGGCTGGGGGGGGGCAAAAACGAGCAAAAAACAGCCAATTTCACAAAAATGGACCCATTTTTTGTCAAAAAAAAGGGCATGCATAGCCTTTAGGAGGCTTATAGAGTGCTCCTGAGGGCTAGTGGCCCAAAAATGAGCAAAAAAATGGTCCATTTTTCAATCATTTTTTGGCCCCCCCAGGAGCACTCTGGAAGCTTCCTAAAGGCTATGCATGGACTTTTTTGCAAAGGGGGCCAAAAATGCTCCTATTCAGTGTATAAGATGCACCCAGATTTTCATTCTCTTTTTTGAGGGAAAAAGATGCGTCTTATACTCTGAAAAATACGGTAAGTGCAGTGATAAAATTAATATGTCATCTACATATGGAGGTACAACTATTGATTTATTTGCCAACTTTGGAGGGTGATGCTCCTCTTTAAAACCCCACTGTGGCATTAAGGCAAATTGTTTAATAAAGCCAGAATGCACCATGGCTTATCTTCCTTGCTGGTTACATCTAAAAGATGACTCATAGTATCTCATCTTCCCCTTAGTTTGGTGTTGCAATGAAGTGCATATAAAAGGGTAAGAAGCCGCCTATCGGAGAAGATTCAAATGTTGCGTCAAAAGTTTCCCCTGATGGCGCAGTGGTCAGAATGCAGTACTGCAGGCCAACTCACTGCTCACTCCAGGAGTTCGATTCTGAGTGGCTCAAGGTTGACTCACCCTTCCATCCTCCCGAGGTCGGTAAAATGAGGACAATATGCTGACTCTGTAAACCACTTAGAGAGAGCTGTAAAATGCTGTGAAGCGGCGTATAAATCTAAGTGCTTTTGCTACTTGAGGCTTCCAAGAAGAATGAGTAGAACTGATTTATGAGCCTGAACGAAATGATATCAAACCCTGATCTAGTAAGGAGTGACCCACTCTGAACCATTTCTTACCTATTAGTTTTCCATCTTCTAGCCATTCCAGAAGTTTCCAATAAATATGTCTAACATAGACTAATTACTAATTATATTAAAGTTTATGTGAGTACAGCAGACAAGGCTGCTTTAAAGTTACAGCTTTACTCCTTTCTTCATGCTATCACCCACATCTTTTTGGCCTGTATGACTTCTCTGTTATCAAAGGAGTTTGAGAGTTAAAACAGCTTGTATGAAATCAGTGCTTTAATGAAGAACAGAGAAATATTGTCCATACATGAAGTCCTAAATATTTCTTCCAACTTATTTTCAGATGGTGGACGGCCTGCTATTTATATCTGTAGAAGGTTCACACAGATGACTACATCTTACATAGCAATGTTGCATAGTGTGTTTCATTAATGGACCTTAAAGCAGTATAAAAATTTAAAAAAAACTCAAAATAGTGTGGGATTTCAAATAGGATAAATATGCATATTCGTTTTATATCATTTGAATCCAATTAAGTTATGAAAGCCTGGATAATTTCATGTGAATGTTTATAAAATGAAATGCATCTTCAAATTCAGCACGCACAATTGCTTTGAACAGAAAATAAATAAATCTATCCATCTTAATTGTTTTCCTTATTAATTATTCTAATAGTTTGGACATAACTAAGATTTTGAAAACAATTGCAAAGTTCTATTTCTTTCAAGCAGATCCATCACAGGGAACTGCAGATTCATAATCCTTTCACCAGTTGGGTAAGAAAACTCCCAGGGAATCTGATGCTGCACAGTTTGGGGTTGTTGTTGTGGTTGTGGTTGTGGTTGTTGTTATATATCCATTTACATCATTTATATTGATTAATGGCTTATATTTCACAGTTTTTGTATAATGCTGAATCATAGTAGATTTGCTCTGATACGTATCTTTGCTAAATTGATACAGTGATAGTTGATATGTAATCTTATGAAAGATTTCCTCTTGGAAGTCAAACTGTCAGATTGACAGTTATTCTGTCAATCTATCCATCACTGGTGGGTTCCTACCGGTTTGGACCAGTTCGGCTGAACCGGAAGTGGTTTGGTGGCCTGGGTCACTGCAACCGGTGGCAATCCAGGCTGCCACGCCCACGAACTGGTTCTCTGGGCAGGCGGCACCATCTTCTTTTTGCTTCTGCACATTAGCAGAACAATTTTATTGCACTGCGTATGAAAACACAGTGCGCATGTGAGTGCAGCGCACATCAAGCATGCATGTGTGGCACACCCACGAGCAAACTGGCAGTAGTGACCGCCAGAACCCGCCCCTGATCCAGATTGACAGTTATCCTGTTAGTTGGTTTCCTGGAGACAAAAGATTGGCACTTGGAATTAGAAATGTTGAACTAGGTGAATATTTGATTTCATCCAGAGAAGTTCTTCTTATATACTTAGCATTTTTATTATGAGTCCCTCAAGCAGTGTTGCTAATAGTAGCTACACCAGGGAAATAATGATAATAGGTGGGTCTCTGCCATCATTATTACCAGCAGCCCAAACTGAATGGGTGCTTTTTAATGCAAAGGTTGCTCAATTTACTAGCTTGTTAGGGTATCTATTTTATCTGGACTATATCACCAGCCCTTGCTAATCTTCCACCTTCATAGTAGCCAATGTGTATTACTACTAATTCAAACTTTTGGCTGCAACAAATGATGCATTGTGATAAGTTAGAAAAGTACTGTTGGGCCAGTTCCTTTGCTCCTCTGCAGGCAACCAGATCCCTCCAGCAGATTAGAAGCAGAGCTAAGGGACAAAACTCTTCCGTACAAGATCTCTTAGAGCCAAACTCTGCAATATACTTTATGGTCATGAGTCCAAAACCATTGGATTTGAGCCCGCAATATTTGGGACCACATCAGGTTGAAAAATGGACCATAAATTCATTAGTATTTGTATCCTTATGATTACTGGAAGCCTCATCATTCCTATGTCTACAACAGTTTTATTTAATTAGGATGTTAATGTGATATATGTAAGATCAAAAGTTATTTCTAAACTTAATAATTTAAAAAAAAGACCCCAAGACCCCAAGAGTTTTGAAAGTTGGCAACAGCAAGTTGGTTGCACTTTTATATATATAGGTTCGAATCCCAGTAAGGGTATGGCTAGCTGATGAGAGCTAAATAGCTTGAAATAGATCTATACTAGTCTCCCTTTATTTATTTATCAGCACAAATAAAACACACACACACATGTATGTATGTATGTGTGTGTATACACACACACACACATATGATAACTCTATGCATTACCTTAAAAAGGAGACAAAGCACTATAGAGAGCTGCACATCTCTATATGTTAAACTCTACAAATTTGCAAATTTAGCAATAAATTACTACAATCACTGCAAACTATATTGTATCAGAAAGACCAAGCAAATGAGATGTGTGCTGTCCCATTGCCAACTTCCAAAGTGTTTTGGGAACTGTGGGTCACATGAATGGATGTGGATATATGTCAGGCCTCAGTCTTCCATCCTTCTGAGGTTGGTAAAATGAGGACCCAGATTGTTGGGGGCAATAAGCTGACTCTGTAAACTGCTTAGAGAGGGCTGTAAAGCACTGTGAAGCAATATATAAGTTTAAGTGCTATTGCTATTATATCTGCCCACTTGGTATTTTCAGGCAGGTCTCCTGCGTGAACAGGGAGTTGGACTAGACTAGATGACCTCCAAAGTCCTTTCCAACTGTGTTGCAGTCCCTGTCCTGTGGAACAGCATCTTCCACAGAAATACAGAAAACATCTATAAGGGTATCTCTCAGAATCTCCTTAAGACGTGGTTCTGTTCAGAGGTTCGGCTTAAAATGATATAATTTACCAGTGGGCCCTGTTGTATGTTTATTTTTATTGCCGTTGTTTTAGTATCTTATGTGTGTCTGTGCATGGACGTACACACAGCTTCCATGCTTTTCTATAGCTACAGAATGAGATGAATTGTGGAGGAATCATCTTCATGTACTGAACTTGAAGGAAGAAGAGCAGCCCTAGGACAAGTCAATTTAGAGAATGGAGTAAAGAGGAGTTAAATACACACACACACACACAGACACACACACACACACACACACCATGGTGGTTTCATTGAATTTGAGACTGGGAGCATAAGTGAAGCTCTCTGGAGCCAAAGGGAAACCTCTGGGACGTTTCTCTGCTGCCTTCACCTCCAACATTAGCCGTGAGAGCTGATGGCTCTAGTTGAGGAGGCCTGTTCTGGTGCCTGGGCTTGCATCTGCAAACAGTGGAGAGACAAGTATCAAGTGTTCAGTGAAAGCAGCAGGCTTGTTTCAGTACAGCAGAAATCTGGGCAACCACTAGCATTTCTGAATGTTTTTGCTAGCCGCCACCCTAGGTGGTTGTGGTGAGCTGTAGCCTGTTTCTTTCTGCCATTTCGTCCATCATGCGGCCCCAAGCAAATTCCAGCTGTGTCTGAGTTTGTGTGGGGCAGGAGGGTGGGCGGGTGTCAGCCCCGCAGTAGACCTAGGTCAGGTATTCTTTTCCTTAAAAGCCTGGTCAGAACCTCCTTCAAAGAATTCTACTAGCGGTTCTGTGGGCGTGGCTTGGTGGGCGTGGCTTGGTGGGCGTAGCAGGGGAAGGATGGTGTAAAATCTCCATTCTCTCCTCACTCCAGGGGAAGAATACTGGGGACATCCAATCCACCTCTGGGTTGGATGCAGCCTCTTCATCCATCATTGCTAATTTTGAGAGAGAGAGGAAGAAGATCATAACACTGTCCAATCACTCACCAAGTGAAATCACTGCATTTTAAAGAGATCCTGGTAATTGACTGGATCAGTGGTGGGATTCATTTTTTTTTACTACTGGTTCTGTGGGCGTGGCTTGGTGGGCAACGGATGTGGTGTGGTGTAGTGTGGCTTGGTGGGCGTGGCAGGGGAAGGATGCTGTAAAATCCCCATTCCCTCCTGATCAGCTGGGACTCGGGAGGCAGAGAGTAGATGGGGGTGGGCCAAGTCAGAGGTGGTATTTACCAGTTCTCTTAACTACTCAAAATTTCCACTATCGGTTCTCCAGAACTGGTCGGAACCTGCTGAATCCCACCTCTGTTCCTGAGTTATAACCCGACTCCTGTTTTAATCAGTTCTACATTACTGAAGCTGTATTCTCCTTGAGGGTTCACAAAAACAGCCATTACGACGAGAGATGCATTGAACTAGCTTCGTTCCAAGCCTGGAACTGCAAAGTTATGAATCCATTCAATTTTGGAGCTTAATATTTCAAATCCCATCTCTGTTTTGCCGGGAATTGAGCTACCATCTGCTGGATACATTTGGATCCATCACTTCCTTACTGTGTTATAATCTCAGGTTGTAATGATGGTGTTTTTTTTATGGATTTAGGAATATCACAAAGAATCATAATGGAAGAAAGAAAAGGGCCAGATAGGCAAACATTCTGTTTCTTGCACAGGCTAATATTTGTTGGCAGGAGGATTTATTCTTATCTTATTCGGCTTCTTCCTGAAACTCCAGGAGTGCTTCTGAAATTTCATTACATATCTCTATCTGTCTCTATCTCCATTTCCATCTCTTTCATCTGTTGTTATCTCTTTCTCTATCTCTCTATCTCCATCCTCAACTCTATCATATCTATCATTCTCTCTCTCATCTACCTACCTACCTAATCTATCTAAAATTGTAAGCCACCCAGAGTTACCCTGAGAGAAAGGGAGAGGGAGAGAGGGAGGGAGGGAGAGACAGAGAGAGGGGGGGGAGCTGTCTCATAAGCACACACACACACACACACACACACACACACACACACAAACACACACACACACACACACACTCTCTCTCTTAAGTAACAGAGATAAGGACCATGCCCTAGAGTCAGACACAACTGACAGCGAAATCTTTACCTTCTTTTACATAACAGATATAAATTAATACAAAACACTTTGTATCAATTTACTATTTATTAAATAACAAAACATCCGTCACCAAGATATCACAGTAAACAAAGCATCAAACCAGGATCTGGTTTGCAAGCAGCAGGAAGTCCCTCTGACTCCTGTTCCCCCTACTGAAGAAAGTTTAATAGTGTAGTAAGGTACCAGAAAGACAGAACCAAAAAGCATATCCTAGAAATTAATAAACATAGCCAGGTGAAAACCATACAGGTAGCCAAAAGGGGTTACATTCAATCCCAAAAGGAAACATAGCATAAAGGATTAAAAGTGAGAAAAGCAGGGGAAAGAATCTGGCGATGGCCACTAGAAATAACACAGAATCTCATCTAAGGCAAGACAAACATCATAGCCATTTACATAAAGCTGACTTACCTTCTCACAAGCCCCCGCACAGGAAACGCCCTTCCTCCCCTTTGTGGCAGGATTAACCCCCAAGGATAAGACACCGAAGGAAACAGAATCGGAATCAAGGTCAGAGCAATCGTCCAGAATAAATGAATCTTTGTAAAACAGAAACTTACACAAAAGCCTCAAAGAAAAAAAGCTGTACAAAAGAGAAAAAAGGAAACGCATGTACGGTGTGTGCTGCAGAGGGCAGACCCAGGAACCTCTGAGCTGGGTCTCATCCTTCCCATCTTTTTCTTTCCTCAATAAAACTCGTCTTCATGAAACTTTCTTTTTGCATTGGTGGAAGTGACTCCCAGCTGGGAATGGACTGGGACGTCCCTTCCAACAATAGAAAGCCAAAAGGGGGCGGGGGGGGGGTCAGTTAAGGGTCCTCCTAACAACAACCCCCAAGTGCCCAGGTCCTCCTGGCTGCGACTTGCCTTTTGCTTTCTTTCACACTGTTGTTTAGCCTGGACGGAATGAGACAGAAAACCTGGTTGAAATTACCTAGCTCCTAAATTCTCTTCCTCCCTTTTTTCTAGGGGATCAGATTCACTTAACAATCCTGTTACTAACTTAACTGCAGTTAGTAGCAATGGCAAGAGTGGTCGTAATAACTGTGGCAAGAGTGGTCATAAAATGGGGCAAAATTCACTTAACAACTGCCACTTAGCAACAGAAATTTTGGCCTCTATTTTGGTCATAAGGCAAGGACTAGATGTACTATATTTCTTGGTATTCACCATACACGCTGCTTTACCCATTGAATTCTTCCTCCTATATCCAGTTTCACACCCTGCAGTGTTACGCTGACATACTGTATGTGCTAATCGTATGTGGCACTAAATTGTTGATCCGCAGCCTAGTCCTTCCATCAAATATGTGCAAAGATCTTCTCATTGGGAAACACAACACAGTACAGGAAGGGGATATTTTCGCACATGTGGTCCATGTTTCCTAGCAACTGCAACCATTCAGATGTGGAAGGTTTTAAATATTCAGGAAAGTTATTTTTTTTCTCTCATTGTGTTGACAAAATGATTTCCTGCGCAGTTTCTTTCCTACCTTTTCTTTAAAAAGGAAGGAGAGGAAAGGGGAAAGGAAAAGGAAACAGGGAAGGGAGATGAGGGGAAGGGAAGGAGAGGAGAGGAAAGGAAAGGAATATAATTTTTGGAGGGAGGGAAAAGGAATAAACTGATTGCACTCTATCAAATATCAAGGCTAAGCATATAAGCATTCCAAATATTTATAGAAGCCCTGCAAAGCATATCACGGGAATTACCCTAAACTTTTAAAAAATAGTACAAATTTATAGTATTGTGCCTATAAACATACTTGAAAGTAGAAAGCTCTGTCATTTAATAAACTCATTAATTTCCAAAATAATTAAGGCTGCAATTGTATGAACACTTAGTTGAGGCTGTCCAGCAACTAAAATAATTGGGATTCTGTTTTAAATCAACCCACGCCACATTTATTTATTGGACTATTCAACATTTAAACCTAGACTGCAGTGTTGCCAAAGCACCGTGTGTTGAATAATCAAACATGCTATTAATATATTTAATCCAAAGTGAGCCATATATCAATTTCGAAAATGCATTTTATACTTCAAAGCTGTCATTGCTAAGCTAAAGAAATTGCATTGCATTTTAAGAGAATAGCCATAAATTTTCTTGCTTTGGGGAAACAATATTGAAACAGTATTTCAACTCGTCTGTGGCCTGATTGTTTTATGATATTGGTTTGAACAGAATATTTCAAGAGTTATGATAGTGGTTAGAAATTTGTTTTGCTTATTTTATCGATTTCTATTATTTATTCCTAATACTTATGTTGA
The DNA here is from genome assembly GCF_051295495.1 of Thamnophis sirtalis. NCBI lineage: Eukaryota > Metazoa > Chordata > Lepidosauria > Squamata > Natricidae > Thamnophis > Thamnophis sirtalis. The sequence continues at coordinate 70,024,160 of NW_028261391.1, forward strand.
TCATTCCTTCTTTTTTTTCTCCAAGTCAGTATGATTCTAACACAATCCAAATCTAATTCTCTGTGGTCCTTCCTTGTTCTTTCTATTGTCAAGTCTTAGTCATTGTGGGTCAGTCTCCCTATTTATGCATTTGCTTCTTCTCCTCTTATCTTTTAATCTTTTAAACTTGTTCATCCATGAATTCATAATGTTATGAATAAACTTAGATTTGAGTTGAGAGGTTTCTACTTTGATCTCTACATATTTCTCTAGTCTGTAATTACTCTAACGGAGCAACGTCAATGGAGAAGCCACGTTCACTTACAACCACGTTAGTAACTTAACAAATGCAATGATTCACTTAACAACTGTGACAAGAAAGGCTGCAAAATGGGGCAAAATTCATTTAACAAACGTTTCACTTAGCAACAGAAATTACGGGCTCGTAAGTTGTGAGTTGAGGGCTACCTGTATGTGGATAAATAAGCAGTTTCAGTAAATAAGCATTCACCCGTCACCAAACTAAGTGCCTTTTTAAAATTCCTAGGTGATATTTTTCTATGGGGAAGGAAAAGGATGAGCAGGATGAAGACTCTTTCGTGGGCTGATGACGCTGTGAGCATTTTCCAGGGGTTGCTCACATTAATAACACAACAGAATGACACAGTTCATTTCTGCATTGGGGGGGATCAGTTGGTTCCTAGGAAATTATGAAGGAAGTATTTTTGCAGTTGTAGCAATGCAAGGGAAGGAGGGGGAGGGAGAGAACGAAGCCACAATAAGAAGAAGAATGAATTTGGTCAGGGCTATTAGCAGTGTGATGACTGGGCTTCTGATTTCTATCTTTCAAAGAGGCTTCTGGATAATTGCTACTCAATCTCTACGTGGCTCAATATCCCCCCCCCCCCACACACACACACAGACACAATCAAAGGACTTTTTCAGTGCCCTGGGCCTACTTTCAAGGTCCTGCAGCTTCTCATCTCTGCCACTCAATCCTGAAATGGGTCATGGAGAAGAAGGGCTGACTTTGAAAAATGCTCATGCTTTGCAGTGGGAGAGACAGGGAGCCTCCAGACAAGCAGGGACTTGAAGCAACACTTGAACACTTCATTTATGTTCTCTTTCATGTGCAGAAGAGACACAGATTGTCTCCTCCTCCTCCTCCTTCTTTTTCTTTCATCTTTTCCTTCTTTTTTCTTCATAAAGGCTTGAAATTTATATTCCTGGCACTGCTTATGCTCGGTTACTGACTAGACCAGTGATGGCAAACCTTTTCAGCACCAAGTGCCGGAAAGGGAGTGTGCACACCCTCATCGGGGCTGCGACCCAGAAGAGAAGCTGCCCGGTGGGCATGCACGCACCAGGAAATGCACTTCTGGCTTCCAGCATGTGCATGGCGCACAAGGCAGGCAGTCTTCCGGTTACTGGCACACATGCGCGCACGATGATCAGCCGGCCACGCGTATGTGTACACCGTGAACCGGAAGACCACAATTGAAGCCAAAACTTCTGTTGCTAAGCGAGGCAGCTGTTAAGTGAGTTTTGCCCCCTTTCACCACCTTTCTTGCCACTGTCGTTAAGTGAATGACTGCAGTTGTTAAGTTAGTAACCCTGGCTTTTCCATTGACTTCTGCTTGTCAGAAGGTTGAGGAAGGTGACCACATGACCACAGGACACGGCTACAGTCCTAAATGTGAGTAAGTTGCTAAAAATCTGAATTTTGATCAGGTGATTTTGGTGCTGCTGTGATGCTCATTAAGTGTGCATTAAGTCCTTTTTTTCAGTGCTGTGGTAACTTTGAACTATTACTAAATGAACTGTTGTAAGTCGAGGACTACCTGTATAGTTAAAAAGCCCAAGGAGTCTTAAATAACCGAAACAATTGCTTTTTTAGGACTCGTATCCAAAATATTTGAAAGAACAACGATAGGTTTTTACCAAAAATTGAACGAGGCCCTGGAATACTCTTTCATTGCTCTGGACTACAGTGCCTGCAATCCTTCAGTCTTTCACCCAAACATCCTAACCATAAGAGCAGTTCAGCATTCAGAAGTGGAGTCACTTACCCAAACATAACACCATCCTCTAAAGCAGTGTTTCCCAACCTTGGCAACTTGAAGATGTCCGGACTTCAACTCCCAGAATCCCCCAGCCAGCATTCGCTGGCTGGGGAATTCTGGGAGTTGAAGTCCGGACATCTTCAAGTTGCCAAGGTTGGGAAACACTGCGATAGAGGATGTCAAAAAAAAGGGCAAGATGCTATTTGCACAATGCCGCCTCTTTGCACATGTTTTCAATATCAACGATATCAATATGTTTTCGACATCAGGTGGGATTCAGCCAGTTCTGAGCGGTTCTAGCGAACTGGTAGCGGAAATTTTGAGTAGTTCGGAGAACCAGCAAATGCCACCTCTGGCTGGCTCTGTCCCCATCTATTCTCTCCCTCCCGAGTCCCAGCTCATCGGCTGAGTCTTCTTCTGTTGCGCTGCACGGGAGAACAGAGCTGGGAAGCAGGTTAGTGGGGAGGGGAGAGAATGGGGATTTTATAGTATCTTTACCCTGGAGTGGGGTGGAAATGGAGAGTTTGCAGTATCCTTCCCCCAGGAGTGGGGAGGGAATGGGGATTTTGCAGTATCCTTCCCCTGCCACACCCACCAAGCCATGCCACACCCAGAGAACCAGTAGTAAAAACAAATTGAATCCCACCACTGATCCATGCACATTCAACAGTGGCAGAGTTTGCATTGTGCTTCCACAACATCATGTTGACTTTTTGAACCCCTCCTTTCTTAAACCAATTGTGTACAGTTGCGCCCGTTTCCAAGTCAGGGGCTCTGCTCACAGTCTTGGTGCCCTAGTCATCTCTTGACTGGACTGCTGTAAGGTATTCTTCATGGGGCTGCTACTGAAGAGTGTCTGGAAGCTTCGGCTGGTGCGAGAGCTGTCCCTGTGTTACGTCCCTGCTCTGAGAGCTGCAATGGCTGCCAGTTGCTTCTGGGTCTGATTCAGGTTGTTAGTTTAAAGCCCTTTAAAGCCATTCGTAGCACGTGGCTGAGTTATCTGAGGGATCATCTCTCCTCAGTTACATCAGCCTATCCCATCAGGTCTGATAGAGAAAGCATGCTGTGGATCTGGGTCCTCTTGGGGGGCTTCCAAAAGGTGGGCCTTCTCTGCCATGGCCCTCGTGTTATGGCACATTCTTCCCCGTCTCAAAGGAGGGTTGGCTCTCTCCCTGCTAATGTCCTTCAAGAAAGTCCTTCAAGATCTGACTTAGCAATAGCAGTTAGTAATAGCAGTTAGACTTATATACCGCTTCATAGGGCTTCCAGCCCTCTCTAAGCGGTTTACAGAGTCAGCATATCACCCCCAACAACAATCCGGGTCCTCATTTCACCCACCTCGGAAGGATGGAAGGCTGAGTCAACCCTGAGCTGGTGAGATTTGAACAGCCGAACTGCAGATAACAGTCAGCTGAAGTGGCCTGCGCCACCTTGGCTCTTCATCCCAGGGAGCCAAGGGTGGGCTGCTACAGATTCGGGAGATGATGTTCAGTCTCATCTGCGGCTTTGTTTTAGTGATGACTATTTAATGTTTTTAATAATAATAGTTTTATATATTTGTTGTTTTAATTCATTGTTGTATGCAGCCCAGAGTTACCTTTTGTGGGATGGGAAGTCATATACATTTCATAAATAAATTTCTCAAATTTATATCACTGCCCATCACACAAAAATGATCTTAATTTAGATTCCTCTGTAAGCAGCAATCTAAATGACCCTTCCACCTCAGCGACACGATAGATGGATCTATTTTTTGACTTGTCACAAATTGCTTTTTACTCAGAGTCAAAAAAAAAAATTATACTTTGTACCAAACTTATTTTGTGCCAGAGAAAACTTATTAAGCCAGGCGAAAAACAAAAAAGTTGGTTTTGTTTCTGAGACAAATGTTCTTTCTGCCCTTGTCAAGATGCAGCAAAGTAATTGTAATCATCTCAAGGTAGATAAGGGTTGAAGGACACATTAGAAGTCTGAATGAACCCAGAGGGAGAACTGTTCTCTCATTCCTCTTTTCATTTCTGAACATTCATGGTGAAAGGACTGTGTGCGTGACAAAGCCTTTATCAAAAGGTTTGGACCTTGTCTGGCAATCAGAAAGTACCGTTTCACGGCTTGCCTTTGAGAAATGTCCGGTCCATATCTCAGATGGATTATATTAGAATATCCCAACCTGGTTCCTTTCAATTTTCTTGGGTAACAATTCACATTACCCTCAGGCAACAATTTCCCCTACTCATATCCATGAGTCCATACCATTTCTATGATCACTTCTATAGAATATAACATGTGTCTATTAAACGGGTGGATCAAATATATTGTGCTTAAAAAGAGAACGGGGAGATTAGAAGATTCAGGGAAATTTAACAGCATTCCAGTTAAAGTGCCGGTTGAATAGTTGAAAAACAAATTTTAATAGAGGATTAAACCCCTTCCCTTAGTTTTTCTTATTATTATCTTATTTCTTCTTAATGTCCCCAGGCTTTGACCAAGCAAAGCAAGTGGTAGTCAGTAGAATGAGGGACATGGAGTTCCAAGAAGAACTAAATAGGTTGCCTCTCCACAGTAGGGACAGAATCAAACAGGGTGTGTGGGAATCGGCAAGATATCTAAATGACCTGATCTCCCCAAAACAAAGAATAGCTTTCTTCAGAGCCAGATTTAAAATTCTCCCTTCAGCACTCCTCCAGGGCAGGTATAAGAGAACACCTATAGCAGAACGGGTTTGTACATGTGGTAAAGGAGAAGTGGAAGATAATTCACATGTTCTATTACACTGCCAGCTACACAGAGCTTGTAGGTCTGCACATATTCTCCCCTTATTAGAGAGGTTGCCAGGGAGGGCAAACCATTTTTATCTAGGCTTCCTCCTCCAGGACTCAAACCCGTCTACCATGCCTGCAGTGGCAAAAGTTCTGTGCTGCTGCAATGTCCATAAGAAAAAAAATTGGTTACAGAATTATAGCTGTCATCTTGTACCAATTATTTGGAGATATCTCTAACAATTTTTGGAACATTATATTTACTCACATACTTATCGGCTTATCGCCCACGTAAACCAGGGAATGGCCCAAACAGTTTGAGAACATGTATTTTCTTAACAGGGATGTTTTTATCCACTTTTAATGTCAGTACTATTTTTTAAATTATACCCTTGTAAAAGGGTTTATGTCTATTGCTGGTCTTTGACCGTAATAAAGATATACTCAATTCTTATTGTTATCCCTGGAGACCTACACATCTAACTGGCTGGCCGAATACTTGATCCTTGCGTTTTTTGTATAATTTCGCAATTAACAAATAAACATTTGTGGTTGTTGTCTATGGAAATTCTCATTCCTCCAGATCATGGGTGTCTCAAAGGTCGTTTTTCAAGAGGCAACTGGACCATCTTTGTTTTTCCTTGAAGATTTTTTGCTTCTTATCCAAGAAGCTTCCTCGGTTCTCCAGTCAGCACCTTTGGGACATAGGTGTTCATTATACTTCTTTTTACTGATTTTTCCCACCAGATATGTGAGAATGACACCTTCACATAACACATTGATACAAAATCAAAATGACTGAATGTAATGCGCAAACACAGCCATGTCATCTAAGCTTTTCCAACCAACACGGACTCCTCCCAGCATCTGGACTTCCACAGTTTTCAACCCTGGTCATGTTGGATGGCAAATCCTGGGAGTTATGTAACTCCGTTGCTCATCTCAATCTGGACCAGGTTTGGCTCGTAATATCAAACTATGATTTAATGCTATGAGATCAAGCCAAGATAAGCCTTTGACTCTCAATCATCCCTTAGTTTGAGGACCTCAATCATAGCCATGAAGAGACCATCAGCCTCCACAGCTTCAACTTCTCCTTTAAACAAAATCCAGTATGATCCCCAACTCTGCTGCGTTTGTTGAAACAAAGCTGGCCTTTAAACTAGAGTTGATTTGGCTCCTTTTAATTAGCCGTGGTTTAGAATAAAGACACCCAAAACCTTTTTGAGACCTGAGAGCCACAGTAAGGCAGCCTATGACATTTGCAATGCTGAGGTGGCGCAGTGGTTAAATGCAGCACTGCAGGCCACTTCATCTGACTGTTATCTGCAGTTCGGCTGTTCAAATCTCACCGGCTCAGGGTTGACTCAGCCTTCCATCCTTCCGAGGTGGGTAAAATGAGGACCCAGATTGTTGTTGGGGGTGATATGCTGACTCTGTAAACCGCTTAGAGGGGGCTTAAAGCCCTATGAAGCGGTATATAAGTCGAACTGCTATTGATATTGATATTGATATTGATATTGCAAAGAGTCCAGATGTTTTCCTCTGGGGAGAAAAAAATTGGAGATGACTTTTTAAATAGGTATTTCCCTATATTAAGACTAATTTAGAAATCTACTCTGCAGGGGTGGGTTCCTGCTGGTTTTACTACCGGTTCACAACCCGTGTGCGCCAGACAGACGTGCGCTGTTCAACGTAAATTGTTCTTCATGCACACGCAGAACAATTTGCAATGAACTTCGCCCGCACAGTCACTAAAAACCCAAATGGCAGCGGCCCAGTGGTGGCAAGGGGACCAGTTCGGGGGCGTGGCAGTCCTGGGTCGCTGCCGGTTCTGTGACCAAGGCCTGATTTCCACTACTGATTCAGCCGAACTGGGAGCAACCCACCTCTGCTGCTACTCTGGGGTAGCTAGTTAGGGCATCAGGCTAGAAACCAGGAGACTGTGAGTTCTAGTTCTGCTTCAGACACAAAGCTAGCCAGGTGCCCTTAGCAAACTGTTTGAATCCAGTCAGTTTGTCATGTTTAAATAATAAAGCAAAAGTTCAGTAAAAATTAAAACCCCTTCTGGGTTTAATACCCTGTTTTAGCCAGTTTTCTATTTTGGGGATACCCTCCAAGGGGAATAGATGGCCACTTTCATCTAGTTTACAAACCCCCCACTTCCAGGTTTTCTGAGCCCTCTTTTCCCACCCAACATCCTCTTTGTTTCTTTCCTTTTCCAAATCCACAGCATGTTATGTGGGGGAGAAAATGGTAATTTCTAAATGACATTCTGTGTGAATTGTTTTTCCCTGCTGGTTGCTGGATGGGAACCAACGTCCCCTGTTTTCGTAGCATAGGAAGCGATGGGGGAGAAGCTCCCGGCGTTGCTTCAGAGATCTCGCTCAGCTCTGGATGGTGGCAGCCGAGCCTCCCCTTAATGCCTTACCGGGTTGGTAAGTTCCATCTGAAAAATAAAATCAGATCTCTTTGCTGAGTCATAGAGGCTTCTGAGCTGCATTTTAGAAAGCCAGGAAATGGTTACTGTGAGGTGAGGAGAGGGTCTTCTGCATGTGTTGTGGTGATTGTTGTGTTGACAGAGTCGTGCAGGCTTTAAAATTGCAATCCCTACTTTAAATCTTAATTCAGTCATCTCTCTCCCTTCTCTTGGTGCTTTATAGAAATTGCAACGCATGCTGGTTTTTTTCAGGTACAGTCTTTAAGAAATGCTGCTTTCTAAGCCTAACCCCACCCACCCCTCCCTCCATGGGGGGAAAGCAAAGGATGCCTCTGCAACGTGGCATTTTAGCCATGAGATGCTTGCACATTTCCTTGGAGGCAGGCTGCACCGTGCAAAGGATTTCAGCCATATTTAATGGCCATCGGAGGTTCTTCTCATCTCACAGTGAACCTGCCTGGTTCATAGTCTGCATGCTTAAAAGGGGGCAGGGGAGCTTAGGCTCGAGGAGACACAGAGTCCAGGAATGCACACCTGGTGCATTTGCCATCCAGATGCCTTGTGTGTACAAAGTAGCTGGGATGCCTGTGAACAGATAAACCTGCTTAGCATGGAAGGGCAGATGATAAGTAATTAGGAGAAATGGGTAGAATACGTTCTATTAATCTGCTTTCAAAAGTCTGGGAAAATGGTGCAAAAGCCTATAAGCTCAAAAATAAACATTAATTGCTTTTGCAGAATTAATCATTGCTGGATGAATTTGTGCATTTGTAAAAAATATCCTCTTGAAGGACTGAAATTATGAACATTCTCAAAAGGAGGGGAGGCATTTATACCCTTTCCATGGCTGTGTTTGTCAACTTGTTTGCCTGCCTTTCTAAAAATGGCTTCATCTAGTTCAGATTTGGGGCCCAAAGGAGATGTGGTACCCTATGAATAATGTGCATTAAAGAATTGATTCACCTTTGGGAAATGTAGATAAATCAACTTTGAGAAAAACAATTGTCCAAGAAAGAAATGAATTAAATGCTCACACCATACTTGTATTCAAACTTCTTGGTTACTCTTACGCTTTCTCTACTTGACTCATTCATCCCAACTAGCATGGTGTTAAGGGTGGGACAAGGATGGAGGAGACTTTATCTTCAGCCATAGAAGTTCACTGGATGATTTGGAACCATTTACTGTCCTCGAGTCAGAGGTGGGATTCAGCAGATTCTGACCAGTTCTGGAGAACTGCTAGCGGAAATTTTGAGTACTTCAGAGAACTGGTAACGGGTGGGTTCCTGCCAGTTCTAACCTCTTCTATAGAATAGGTTCCACAAATCTACAGTGCCGTTTAGAACCGGTTCCAGCTTCCTCCCCCCGCCCGTCCGCACATCATCAAGATGAAGAGCGAGAGGAGGAATTCTGGGAGTTGAAGTAAATGAGTCTTAAAGCTGTCAAGTTTGAACACCCTTGAAAGGTTTTTTCCTAAAGGGTTAGGGGTACAAGGGTCTTGTAACTTGACAGCTTTAAGACTTGCGTGCTTCAAATGCCAGAGTTTCTGAGCCAACATTTTGGTTGCTAAGCAAGAGCGTTGTTATGTGAGTTTCACCACATTTTACAAGTTGGCCATGCCCACCCAATCACATGACTGCCAAGCCACTCCCACCCGGTCACATGACTGCCAAGCCACTCCCACCTGGTCACATGGCTGGCAAGCCACTCCCACAAAGCAAGCCACACCTACAGAAGAGGTTCTAAAAATTTTTGAAACCCACCACTGACCGGTAAATGCCACCTCTCACTGGCCCTGAGCCCATCCATTCTCTGTCTCCTGAGTCCCAGCTGATAGGGAGGGAATGGGGATTTTGCAATATCCTTCCGCTGCCACGCCCACCAAGCTTCACCTACCAAGCCACGCCCATAGAACCGGTAGTAAAAAAAATGTGAATACTACCACCACTCTGAGTCTAATGTGTTTTCTTGTTGGAGAAAATTGTAGTAGGGAATATTAGGAATGAAATACTTTATGATTGTATTTTATTTTATTTTGTTCTGCTGATTTTTTCAGACCACTCAATTTTTTTTAAAAAGGCTCTCGGCAGTTTGCAATATTTCAAATATATAGTTTAAAAAAAATATGACTGCCTGAACAAAATAACATCAATAACTTTCAGGAAAGATTTGACCCACAAATACACTAACCCAAAGTTTTGGAACAGTGCCCAGTTTTCAGGGATTTCCAGAGCATTTAGAGAATGAAAATCACATTTATCTCCCATGGGATTCTGCTCTACATGTGGGGGGGGGGGGGGCAGTCTCAATCCTACAAGAGGACAACATTTAATTGAAGGGTCCTGGAGTGGAGCCACTCTGCCTAAAGTGTACCAGATGGGCAGGAACAGCTGGAGAGACTGTAGGCATTTCCTGAGATGACCAGACTTTATGCTCTGAAGGACTTTGCAGGGGAAAACCAGCACCCAGAAGCTGAATGCAGCTCACACAGCAACAATAACGCCTGGACATAGTAAGGAAGGCCCACTACTGCCTGCACCGTTGGCCTTTTGAACTTCTTGTAGCTTCCAAATCATCTTCAAAGGCAACCACATGTAGGGGGCATTGCAGTAACCCAACTGTGAGATTGCAGAGGACTGTAACCATCTGTAGGGTCTCATGAATGAGAAAAGACCCTCCTGGCCAGAGCTGCCACCCGTCCTTCCAACAATAACTGTGAGTCCAAGCTACGCACTAATCTTATCTGGGGAAATGCAGCCCCGTTTAAGACCAAAGGTAAACACGCCCCAAGAGCCATAGTTAGCCTTGTCAATCTCTTCCTCCCCATCCAGACCCAACTAACCTCCAGATACCAGGTCAGTTTAGTAAATTAATAGCTTTAATTTACCCAATCCTGGTTGTGATGTACAATTAGGTATCATTAATGTATTGGTACCAAATCCCAAACCTCACCCATAGTTCCATATACTGTAGATATTAAAAAGAGGCAGTAGCAGCATTGAACATTGAAGTACTGCACAGGTGGATGTAATCTCTTCCCTCCTGGGGAATCAACCACCGGAATCAACCCCTGAGGAAGAAGGTGAACCATGGCAGCAGAGCACAAACACACACTCCCAAGCCTTGAAACCAGTCCATTCCTCAATGGTCAATGGTGTAGAAATCTGCTAAGAGGTCAAGAAGCACAAGGATGAATGCCCCCGTCCCAAGTCCACCACAGATTACCCACAAGTAACTGCCAATACTGTCTCTGTACTATATCTTGGCCTTAAATTTGGCTGAAACAGATCAGATCATCAACCTCCCCCAAGTCCTTCTACGACTGCTATCCAGCCAACTTCTCAAACAAGCTTCCATACAAGCGGACCAGTTTCCTAGGATAGAGGAACCTAGTGATAGCTCCTTAAGAAGAAAGCACACCCCTGCTAGGATCAAACCTGATCAGCTTTCTGATATCCATTTCTGGTACCCAGGTCTGCTGACAAAACCACGTGTTCAGGGCCTTTCAGGAAAGCAGCAGGCTGGGCGGGGCCACCACTGAGAAGGTGGTGATCTGGGGATAAAGGAGAGGAAGAGTGGTGTATAGATTAAAATATTACCCCCAACAAGCCCGTGAAGATGTCCCTCCTCTTCCAGGAGCTACAAAAAGTTCCCATCGAGCAGCACATGGACTGCAGAATAGAAAAAGTGGTAGAAAAAGAGGAAAATGGAGAGAAATTCTAACCAAATTAATTGGCTAACTCCAGAAGAGTTCAACACTTGGCTTAATGAGACTGGAATACATGACATTTAATATGATGGAGTTTTATATCACTCTTCCCTGATAACACTTTTTTTTTCTATTGTCCTCAGAGTACAACTTTAAAATACTTTAACAATGCAAATGACTGATTCAGTAGGAAAAAATGCAGTGCTGTCCACAGGTTACTGCCTAGGGGTGTTATAGTTTAAGTTGATGAAATCTGTGTATACATACAGAATTAGTCTATCTACACATGTGTATACACATGTCCAGACATGTCCCAACTCTGACATGTCTGGACATGTGCAGGTTCTACCCAGACATGCCTGAACACCCCCCCCTCCTCTTTTATATTCACGTGACTGATTGGTGTATGTGCCTAGAATCAAGGTTCTGACATGTATAGACATATAGATAATAAATATCATTGTTGGATAATCACTGCTTCGTTGGTTCCACTGTGAATTTATGTGAGTATCTTCTTCCCAGTTAAAATTTTCCTGGATTTGCTGGAGGAATGTAGAATAAAGCTTTTAAAAGGCCGTGCTTCAAAATGTTTATATGCATTTGTGTATTTGTGTAATCAGCTAAATTTGCAAACGTATATGCGTATGGGTGTAGTGCGGTGGATGTCTGGCAATGGGTATATTTTCAAGCATGATGTTTCTTTAACTTTTACGAAGGGTAAAGCTGACTGTGATTTTCACTTCACTTAGGCCTTATTTGAATCCAAATAGGATTAGAGTTCGGATTAGGATTAAATTAATCATTCTGGGGCTGCTGGTTTAATTCTCCCCCCCCCCTCTGCTTTTGAGAAAATGATTTTAAAACTACATAGAAATAAAAGCTTTTAGAAAAAGGGGGCAACTCCAGATTGTGGCTGTAATTTAGAGAATTCCTTTTCTTACATTCCAGACATTGATTTTGTAACTCCACAAAAATTAAAAGCATGATTAGGCTATCATTTGTTTCATAACGCCCAAAGTAGAGTTTGCTTCCCAATACAGTCATGCTTAGGGTTCTGTTAATTGTAGAATAGAATAGAATAGAATAGAATAGAATAGAATAGAATAGAATAGAATAGAATAGAATAGAATAGAATAGAATAGAATAGAATTCTTTATTGACCAAGTGTAATTTTGTCTTTGGTGCAGATGCTCTCAGTGTACATAGAAGAGAAGATTCATTTGTCAAGAATCATAAAGTACAACACTTAATGATAGTCATAGGGTACAAATAAGCAATCAAATCATATTATGAAACAATCAATATAAATTGTAGGGATACAAGCAACAAAGTTATAGTCATACATTCATAAGTGAGAGGAGATGGGTGATAAGAACGATGAGAAGATTAATAGTAGTGCAGACTTAGTAAATAGGTTGACAGTGTTGAGGGAATTATTTGTTTAGCATTCATTCAGGAAAAAAACTCTTCTTGTGTCTAGTTGTTGTGGTGCGTAGTGCTCTATAGCGTCATGTTGAGGGTAGGAGTTGAAAAGGTTTATGTCCAGGATGTGAGGGGTCTGTAAACCTATTCACTTAGTTTTGGTTCGAATCCACATGGGAGGGAGGGCTAGAGTTGGGTTCACCTAGTTGGTATTCTAGTGTTGACTGTCACATTTTGGTTAACGGGATGAGGTTCAAGATGTTATGTGCAGTGGACATGGACCCCGTGACTCAACATCATGTGGGAAGTGGCTATGCATATCATCTATGATTAGGGTCATGACCTGCTGACCTCTCTATCATGTTGGATTTGTTCTCTTTGATGACCTTACTAATTAAACAAACAGATAAGCTATCGTTAAAATTAATACACGCTACTATTACTAAAACAACAACAACTACTACTACTACTACTACTACTACTACTACTATTACTACTAAGAACTATTATCTTTATTAAATGCAGGTAGTCCTCAATTTATGACCACAGCTGAGCCCAAAATGTCTGCTGTTGGGAGTTTTGTCCTATTGTGTGATCTTTCTGGCCACGGCTGTTAAGTGAATCACTGCAGTTGTTAACACAATTGTTAGGTGAATCTGGTTTCACCGTTGACTTTGTTCATCAGAAGGTCACAAAAGGTGGATCACATGAGCCTGGGAGCCTGCCACTGCCACTGTCATAAATATGAGTCAGTTGCCAAGCATTTGAATTCTGATCAGGTGCCCATGGGGGTGCTGCAATGATCAGAAAAAGTCAGAAAAAACAATATCCCTAACCTGAAATAGTAAGATTATCCTCCTTCTTCAATAGTCGCATTATCATGTGCTCCACAAATGTAGCACTGCACAGCAATTTGTTAAATGTCCACATGATATATGAGAGAGAGGGAGGGAGGGAGGGAGAGAGGGAGGGAGGGAGAGAGAGAGAGAGAGAGAGAGAGAGATCTCAAACAAAAAAACCCAATATAGACTCTATGGCAGATAACTGTTAACTTCTTAAGTTAACTAAAGTTAACTTCTTCATATTTTTCCCCAAGTTTTTGTGTGTGTGTTACATATACATATTTATGAACAAAATGTTGTCTGGTGTTTTTTCTTTTTGCATCTTCCCATGTACATAATCCAGTTTACATCATAATTATATTCCAATTTCAGCTCTATTGTTCTCTTTCCATATTTTCCATTTTACCCTTATTTCCTTTTTAATACATCTACAATATCATTAATTGCCCCTTCAAAATTAATCCAAATTATCATTCCCTATTTCATCTATTAGCCTATTTTACTCCAGTGAAAACCTCTAGATGTTTTCTATTTTCCGTTCCTTTTTCCTCCAAATTCTTGTTCTTCAGTTAAACCATTCCTCTTTCCTCTCCTATTCCCTGGTCTGAGTTATCCATCCATTTTTCTTATTTTTTCTTGCCATTTATGGTTTCACGCACATTTTTTAGCATAATTCATTGTACATCCATGATATCAGTTTAGATAATTTAACAAAGGGGCCCCCAACGTAGACTCCATGGTAGATAATTCTTAACTTCTTAAGAAACCATTTGTTGACACTCGTGTCATGATACTTTGTCGTCTCGAATAATATTTGCATTCTCTCCGATCGAAACCAAAAACATAATTTGAAAGCTACGGCATATTTTGTTAGGCAACTTGGGCAATTTGCTATTGCTCACAACGGGGGTTCCTTTGTGGTTAATTACTAATACCTTTTAAGGTTCTATGTGCATTAGGAAGCTTGGCTCGAGTAATGGGATGGTTTTGGGACTGGCTTCTATCAGCATATTTCTGAAAACCACATCAGTTTTTCACTTGATCTAAAGCAGGTTGCTTCCTGGTTTCCAAGTGCAATATTTCCTATTTGGTTAAAGACCGGATATATATATAATCCGTCATCTCACTAATGGTTAATAACAGATAAAGTGGAAGTAATGTTTTGATTTGAGGCAATGTCACATCCCGATCGAGGAAACTCCCCTGGAGATCAGACGTTAAATTCTCCCCCTCTTCTATTTTGAGCTTGTTGAATGCACTTCTTTTTATCACAACAGCGTCATTGATGCTGCAACTGGATGGGCTGAATGGCTGGTTATGTCCTTTCCTAAGGACTACGAAGTTAAACCTTCTCAAGGATAATTTGTTCCCAATTATACAAAGACTGAAAACAAAGACTACTCGCTCCGAGCATCCTTTTGATGGACCGATGTCTTGGCAGTTTCTATCTACTTTTAGCGACCTCAGATTCACCTTTATGACGCTGTCATTCTTTGTCCCACTCTTTTGAAATAGCAAAATGATTCCTATAAAAACAAACCACATATTTTATTATAACACAATCAATTTCGTCTAATAATTTCTCTATTTTCAATTTTCACCATAAATGTGTATAAATTTTTGGGGGAAGGACAGTTTTTAACAAACATTAAGGCTTCTTCTTTTTTTTGCAACAAAAGCATTTTTTGGTGTATGGCTATTTTTATATATAACATGCCTATGTATTTATGTACATAGATAGATAACTTTACTAGAAAGTCTAGAAAGTCCTCAGTTACGGTATTAAGACCGGTCAGAATAATAAAATGTTTATAAGAGATAGCTGGGAAAATAGAAGCTGATTGAAAATGATGAGAACTGTAGTTCTGAAGATTTAGATGACCTCAAGGTATAGAAGTCTAGACCAAATTGTCAGGCTATAAATGTGATACACAGCATGATAATCTCTCAATCAATGAATGCAATAATCAGCATGAGGATTTCTCTTTATCCATGACACCAATTGAATTATTATGGGTCATTCTCAGAATCTGTTAACGTTCTTGAAGAGAATACGGAACCAATTTATATTTTTATTAAGAGAGCTGGATAACGTGCACTTGGTTTAAAAATGCATGAGAATTAAGGAATGACTGAGAGATCATTGAACTTAATGTCCATATACATTGCTTATGTGGTCTATAGTGCTGATGATTTAAATATATACCCTTAAATATTTAAATATACCTATGAAGACTTTCTCTATGTATCCATTCCACAAGATGTCCTTATTTCACTTTCCAAAATTATTATTTTATAAGAAGCTCAAGGCAGTGAATATACATTCCTCCTTTTTCCACACAACAACCCTGTGAGGTTGGCTGGCCTTAGAGAGAGTCACTGGCCCAAAGTCACCAAGCTAACTTTCCTGTCTAAGTAGGGCTAGAACTCATAGTCTCCACATTTCTAGCTTGATGCTCTAACTACCAGACCAAACTGGCTCTCCTCTATTATTAATTCTCCTCTATTACCCCCATGACTCCCACATTAGTCATCCCAAAACTTCTGCATAAATCATATACATTTGATTGACAAATAAATACGATCAGGCCTGGAGCAGAAGGAGCTGTGATACCTAGTTGAGGAGTGGATTGTTAAGGCAGGATTTGCTATAGTTCCATCTCAGGAGCCATGGAAGTTTCTCTCTTGTATGCCCCATACTCACTATATCATTTTTTCAGCAAGCCGAGCTATATTTTATTAATGTATTTATAAGATTTATAGGTTTTGCCCAACCATTGAGTTCAAAACAATCTTCCGTCCTTCACTGTCCTTCCTCGCTGTTCCTTAGAACAGCATGGTCACTTGGGGAAAACACCCAACTGTATGGTGCTATCCGATGGTGGGTTTCCAATTTTTTTACTACCGGTTCGCTCGTGTGGGTGGGTGGGTGGAGCCTCCCGTCACCGCTACCGGTTCACTCGATCTGGGCCGAACCAGGAGCAACCCACCTTTGGTGCTATCACTCTTCTTTGCCCCAATTCCCCCTTCAAAACTGAGCATTTGGCACATATCCTCAACCCCTGGTAGGAGCCAGCCTTAACAGGAAACATATTCTTCCCTATCTCTTCCTGCCTCATCATCTTCCCTTTCTAATATCTCCCAGTCGTTGGCAAACTTAAGGGATTTCTATTCTGTAAAAACATTTTGTACATTGATTAATATATAAAAAGTATTTTTAATGGGAAACATTCTAGCTTGGAGTCTGACATCTAAGCTGCCCACGGTTTTCTCTTCCTAGATTTACCATGGCCTTTGGCCAAAGTCTTGGCTAGAAAGTTGGTTTCCTAATGTAAATACAGTTAATTTATCCAAATCCTGTGTACGGCAGCCTTAGGTCAATACTGCCATGTGTTTTCTAAAATCCAGCTGTGTTTTACATTTCAAGAGAAATAATTTATGGAACTAGGAAGTTAAGGGTAATTTTGGCTTACTCTTGATTTGGTAAAAATAAACTTATAAATATCTGAAGTGTTTACTGATGTTGTCTTTGTTTTACACTGATTACAGTTAATTATGCTGGCAAAGCTTTCCAATGGAACTGTGCTGAAGATAATTGGCTCTTCTCAGATGCTGTTAAAAAGGCAAAATTGAGTTAAATTCAATGGCTATTTTCATAGATAATTACTATTTGCTTGTTGATCTTAAGGATGTTTATCCTGTTCTTTAGATAGAAAGGGTCTCCGAGCACATCACTTGCAAGAAAAATAAGTACAGGCCAGTTTGATACGGTGATTAAGATGTTGGCCTGGAAATTCGAGACCTGCCTTAGGCACGAAAGCCAGCTGAGTGATTTTTGGCCACTTTCTCTCAGTCCAACTCATAATAAAAGACAACAGAACAGAAGTCTTTATTGGCCAAGTGTTATTAAACACACACAAAGAATTTGTGTCCAGAGCATAAGCTCTTGGTATACAAACAAACAGCGAACTGATAGATCATAAATTATAGTTACAATCATTAATCATAAGATAAAAACACAATTGATAAATAATAATATGATATCAATAGGAGAAGATAGGAGGAAAGATGAGATGATGAGAAAAGATGAGATGGAAAGGATAATAGCAATACAGCCTACTGAATGAGTAAATACCTTTAGGCATAAGACCATGCTGTGCAGAGGTGGGTTTGGCCAAGTAGGCAGTAACTCGGCCCACCGCATCCCCGAACTGGTTGTATCGGTGGCGGTATAGGTGCCGCCATCTTGTTTTTTGCTTCTGTGCATGTGCAGAAGCATTTTTATAGTACTGCATATGCGCGCATAGCTCATCCCTGAGCAAACCAGCAGTAGCGGCAGCCAGAACCCACCCCTGATGCTGTGGGAATTATGTGTTGAGCAGAGTGAGGGCACAGGCGAAAAAACTACCTTTGCATCTAGTTGTTTTGGGCCTACAGCAGCATCCTGAGGGGAGAGGTTGAAACGGTGCGTGTCCACAATATGAGGGATCTGTAGATATTTTCTCAGCCCTCTTTTTGACCCGTGTAGTAGACAGATCCTCAATGGAAGGCAGGCTGGGTGAAATTGTTTTTTTTCTACGGTGCTAACTATCACGTGAAGTCTGATTGCTATGCCAAATCAGAGAGTTATAAAAGTACGTATGTCAGATTCTATCATTCCTCTATAGCAGTGTTTCTCAACCTTGGCAACTTGAAGATGTCCGGACTTCAACTCCCAGAATTCCCCAGCCAGCGAATGCTGGCTGGGGAATTCTGGAAGTTGAAGTCCGGACATCTTCAAGTTGCCAAGGTTGAGAAACACTGCTCTATAGAACTGTATCAGCAGATCCTTGGGCAATCTGAGCTTTCTGAGTTAACGCAGGAAGAACACCAGGCTGTTCTGGGGAAAATAGCATGGGGAGGAATGGTATGTTTGCCACCTTGCATTCTATATGGAAAAAAAATTAAAAGTCTAAATAAAAAACCAGTGAACAAAAAGGGGTTTTGCTCCAAAGTTTACAAATCTAAAAGGAATGAAATAAAAGAAAGGGAAGTGAAATCAGAGTTTATGTACCAAGTTTTTAAAATGGCTCATGTTATTTAATGACAACTCTAAGAGGATGAGTATAGTTTATTACTAGTAATAATAGTAGTTGATGACGTCAACAACAGCAGCAACAACAATAATAATAATGCAAAGATAGTGCCAATGGTAATGGGTGTCTTGGGTGCAATCCCAATACAACTGGAGCACCACTTGAACACCATCAGCATTGACAAAATCATCATCAATCAATTGCAAAAGGCAGCTTTGCTCGGAACAGCTTACATCCGGCATTGATACTTTTAATATTATTGAACAAGAACATCTGCCTATCGGGGGTCCTTGGGAGGGGCTCAGTAGGTAAATAAAACTGCTGCAAGCTCAAAGTGAGCTACATAATTGTGTTCCTTGCTTTACCCCAAAAGAGCAAACCTATGAGATACTGTAGGTTGCATTGGGAGAGTAACTGCCCCAAATTTGGCCCACATTCATCCAGAGAACTCTGGGGTCGAGTCAAGACTTGCAACTGGGCTTCCCCATTCAAATCCCATGGGTTTTTTAGAAGTTTTATTTATTTTTTTCTTTACATACAGATCACCCAAAGTATACCATTACATCTTAACAAGTGCTATTTTAGACTGTTCAATATTATATCAGTTCCTCTTACCATCAACCCACAACAACTATCATTAGCTTTTCTGCTTTCCATGCAGCATATTGTAACCTATTTCACTTCCAACCCATCTCCTCTCCCTCTCTCCTCCTCCCTACCTCCTTTCTTCTTTCTGCCATCCCTCTCTTCTCTACTTCCCCTTCCTCCCTCCCTCGCCTCTCTCCTCTTTCCACTCCTTCTCTTTCTCTCCTACTCTTTTCCTCCCTTATCCCTACTCAAATCCTATGTTAACCACTATACTTATTATTATTTGTTGTTTTTTACGGGGTCCAATGGAATGTCTCTTCTTCTTAATTAAGCTCCTTCTTAATCAGTGGAATGACTTGCCTCTAGAAGCTGCGGGTGCTCTGACAGGGGAGATTTTTTAAAGAAGAGATTGGACAACAATTTGTCTGAAATTGTATTAACTGAGCCACGTTCAGAATATGTTCAGAAGAGCAGATAAGCGAAAGCAACGTGGGAGACTACAGACTCTGGAGAGCATATAGAAGAAAAGACCATCACTCTGAGCCCTTGGCACATCCAATCCAGTTCATCATTGAAAATAGTAGGGTAGAGTTTCTCAACCTTGGACATGAGCACCACTCCTTTTACTCAGCAGAGTAAAATCCACAGCGACTCCTTTACCTTTCCTTACCCACCCACTTTCACTTTCGCTTTCCTAGAGTGTCACCCCGGCCTGCAGAGTTCTGATTTTTGTAGGTGTAGATACTTCGCAGCAACTGAATATCTTTCCCAAGATTTTCGTGTCTGCTCTCCCAAGTGCTAGTCTGTGATGTATTTCTTGGCTGCTTGTTCCATGCTGTTGATGGCTGATCCTAAAGGGCAGAAGCTATCCACTACTTCAATATCTTGACTGCCAATTCTAAAAGATGAATATAACTAGCAATAATTTTAAATTTTCCATTAAATAAAGCCTTCACATTGTTTTTCATAGTGTAAAGATGCTAATTTTTACTTTTTAGGGGAGACAGGGAGTAGCACATTAAAGACGTTGGTAGAAAAAGGCGTGGGCCAGGAAGCATTTCTGAATAAAAACAATTATTACAAGACAATGTGATAACTTTATATTATTAATTGTAATCATTAAAAACAACTATCCTTCATGCCCCAAAACAAGATAGCTCATTGCTGAATTCCAACGGCAAATAGGGGATAATTTGGCAAAATAAAATGGGAAAGAGACCTTGAATGGAAACTATTATTATGTTGATTTTCAAATCTTTTTTTACTGTCACTGATCACAAGATAATCAGATGATGATGATGATGATTTAATAGAGCCGCCCAGTCCAGAAAAAAGTGCAGTGGTGCTTATTCTTAGCTATGTGTCTCAGGTACATAAAATGAAAACAATTTACTGGTTACTATACTAACTACTATAATTTCATGGAAAGTTTATTATCAAAGTTCATTGTTCCATTATTGATCCACTTATTAAGATGGATGGTATAATGAGATATATTCACATCAGTGGTGGGATACGACCGGTACATCCCAGTACGGGCATACTGGTGCCTGCTGGGAGCACCAGCTACCATTCCGGTATGGTGCTCCAGAGGCCCCATCCATCCTCTCTGCTTACCACTATTTGAGCCAATCAGGGATTTGCCACATGCGCAGGGAGCATACAGCACCTGTGCAACACTCCACTGAGCAGGTGGAGCATCGCAGGCAGTAAGTACACATGCACATGCTGCGTGCATGATGTGCGTGTTCATATGGTGGACACCAGGCCCGTTGCAGCATACCAGTTGCAATGGGATCCGGAACCCACCACTGGTTCACATACTATACATACATTCATCCTTTTGTGTGTCTCCTCTTCCAGCCAAGTGAACCCTTCAAAAATTATTAGGAAAAAGTATTTTGGACTTCACAAAGGCAACCCCTCTCTGCTTTTCATTTTTCAGTTTTCACATGAACCCACTACAGTCAATACAACTCCTAGAGCTCTGGATCACTTTCTACAGACAGTTGTAGAAACCTGAAAAAACGTTGATTGACAACAATAAAGAGGTGTTGTTGTGTTTATGCAGAATATAAAGCACTTTCTCTGAAACATTTTCAAAGCATGCATAGCCAAATTATCTATATAGCTTACATTTTTATTATGCAAAGAATAAACGAAGGCTTCACCTGCTTCAGATGTCATAACCAAGTATCCTATTTCTTTCATTTCCACTTTGCTCTCTTCCCCAGGCCATTAGTAGCATCGCATATCCTCACTATTCCCATGGAACAGCCTTGCTGATGCATAGCAACTTCCTGATGTCCAAGCCCATTAATCAAATGTGTATAGATTTTCTACTCAGCTGGAGCCAGAACAATCTAATTTCCAATTCAAATGCCAACAAAGTTGCTAAGTAATTTTTAAGAGAGATGTTTGCGCTACAATAACCACACAAAGGGGTTTCATTCATGGCAGGAAGCTGTTTCAAATGCAGGAAGATCTTATTTTCTTGAATTGATATTGAAGCTCTGTTGGCTCTGTTTAAAATCACAGAGAAAATCTAAAGTTGTTTCTTTCTTTTTCTTAAGTAAATTTGAGAGGGAAAATGTACATATATCAAAGTCCACAGGAGAGGGAGATTAACGCTGTCAAAATGGCAGGTGCACTTGTGTCAATTTCAAGCCTTTCCCTTTTAAGTGGGTGTGATGTTTTTGAGACTCATTATTCAAAAGAACCTCCTTCCATTTTGATACCCAATTTTGATGCAGTTTTTCATCTTATTTTTCATCAGATCACAATACATGAATGCATTTCCTTGACAGGGAAATGGGTTTCAGGCCATTGCTTTGAATTTTCCAATTACGAGAATAACATGTTTCAGGTAGTGTGCTGAGAAACATAGTTTCAACAAACTACATTTAAATCCTGTCTTAATTAGAAATCTTGCATAAAATGGAAGCAGATTTGTTCTTTCCTTGGAACAGGGCTGACAAACTCACAGCCCACAGGACAGATGCGTCACGGGCTGGCCACGCCCATGCTGGGATTAGCGAAGGGAGAAAAATCATGATACATCACATGACGCCGTTGTGACTACGCGCATTTGCCACCCCTGCCTTAGAATGATAACAGGGCAGCCATACAAAGGTGAAACATTTAGGAATGCAATCCTAAACGTTAGTGAACATAAATTGAAAACTCTATTTTTAAAATGCAATTAACTAAATTGTTGCCCAGTTTTTGCGACTAAGGATGGTAGCCCTAATCCAGGCCAAGAAAGATTAATTATTTTATCTATTATGCATATTGCATAAGGGCACTGTCAAAAGGTGAGCATAAACAGAAATATGTCAGCAATATATGTCTTTAAAAGAAAATTCCACTGAGTTTAGTAAACTTTTGCAAGTCTGTTATTAACTATATATATAACTATATATATAACTATATATATATAACTATATATATAACTATATATATATATAACTATATATATAACTATATATATATATAACTATATATATATAACTATATATATATAACTATATATATAACTATATATATATATATATATATATACATATATATAACTATATATATATATATATAACTATATATATAACTATCTAACTATATATATAACTATAACTATAACTATAACTATAACTATAACTATAACTATAACTATAACTATAACTATAACTATAACTATAACTATAACTATAACTATAACTATAACTATAACTATAACTATAACTATAACTATAACTATAACTATAACTATAACTAAACTATCTATATCTATATCTATATCTATATCTATATCTATATCTATATCTATATCTATATCTATATCTATATCTATATCTATATCTATATCTATATCTATATCTATATCTATATCTATATCTATATCTATATCTATATCTATATCTATATCTATATCTATATCTATATATATATATATATATATATATATATATATATATATATATATATTATATATATATATCCTTTGTTGAAAAGATGGTGCCTTGTCAGGGTAACAATTACAAAGAAAGCAAAGCCAAAGAAAAATCAATAGCAAATCTTAACATACTTAACAAGCTTGTTATTAACTAATTCTTAAAAAACAGAATTATTTATTTGAAAAAATAAATAAAAAATAGGTTTAGAAAGCCGGGATTTTTTTCACATACTATTCATAATTTTTTTTCTTTAATTCAGTATTACTTTATCTTAGTGGCCAATCCTAGCCACCCTCACCACAGTCCAGAGCTTCCGCACAGCCCTTAAGATCTGGCCTGGGGATAAGATTTGCATACACCCCACCCGAATGTTGAATGAA
Organism: Thamnophis sirtalis; assembly: GCF_051295495.1. Lineage (NCBI taxonomy): Eukaryota > Metazoa > Chordata > Lepidosauria > Squamata > Natricidae > Thamnophis > Thamnophis sirtalis. The sequence continues at coordinate 70,047,367 of NW_028261391.1, forward strand.
TGTTGTGTTTTATTGCTATTATTATTTGTATTCACATATTATTTTACGTTTTGTCTTGCACCCCCTTCCCATGAGTTGTAAGCCGCCCTGAGTCCCCTCAGGGAAAAGGGCGGCCTATAAGTGACAATAAAATACTAAAATACTAAATACTAGCTTTGGAGATATGTTAGGATTATAAATCCCCCAATTCCCTCCTTGCATGGTTAACAGTACCCTTGGAGGATAATCAGAGAAGCCTTGTTTGCAGAATCAGATCTTTTTCATGTGGCTTCAGATATCAAGTGTTGCTATTTTGCTGGCAAAATAAAGAAACCTCAGTCAACCTCTGTGACATTTCCAGCCAGATGTTCTATCCTTTACTACAGTTTGGCCACGACCAATCTTGTTCATGTGATACGAGGGAGTAAGACTCATTTCATGCTGGCGAAGTCCACAGGTAGCCAGAGGGCCTTGATTAATCCTCTAGGGTAGAGACATACACAAACAATTCTCTTTCTTTGCACATAACAAAGAAGCCTCAAAGAAGAGATAAATTCTAGAACAATGTACAATCCAGCACCAACTCTTTCGTAGCTTTCAACAATGCTTCACTCTGTATAGAGACAGAAAAACTGTGTGTCCTCTGTCAGAAAGTCACTTTCAGAATAATTTCCATTTCGTTACATCATCATCATCATCATCATCATCATCATCATCATCATCATCATCATTCCAAAGAACTATTAATGTCCCTCTGTAAAATTGGATCACATATTTTGAGGCAATGTTTTCTTGCATCATCATTCCCCAATTATTTAATTCGAGGCTTTTTTTGTCCTCTAATTCTGAATTTATATATTGAGTTTGGCAGTTGGATAATTTTAATGAGTGCTAGTATTTAATCCTTCCTGTTCTCTAGACCTTAGTTTGAATGAAGAAATGTGGATTAATATTATAGTAGTATTAATTCCCACACACAGCCAAACAAGATAATTTTTCAATTAATGTTGATATTTCTGGTGTTTTTTTTAAATTACTGATATGGGTAAAGTAACATCATAATACCCCAATAATAAGAATGTGAATATAGTAAGTATCTCTTCCACCTTTTTTCCATCTTCTTATTAATCAACATTACAATCTTTTAATCTCTGAAATGGTATCTCTGGAGGCCATGTAATCATATTCATTACACTTTGATTGGAGAAAAGATCCTACATCTCAGAAGAGAAATCCATCTCTCTCCCTCCCTCCCTCCTCTCTCTCTCTCTCTCTCTCTCTCTCTCTCTCTCTCATCTATCTATCTATCTCTCTATCTATCTATCTATCTATCTATCTCTCTATCATATTTCTACTCTTTTTTTTCTTTTGTTGCTAGGCTGTAAGAATGGGTTTTTCGGGCACTGAGAAATTCTGACATTGGGAAAACTTCAAAGAAATCCTGATCCGATTGCATATAGAAAAAGGACTCATTTGAAATTCTACTCAACATTAGTAGACCTAAGAGGCGTTACTGACTTCTCTGCCTCCCTATCACATCTCCATGGAAGAGACCAGTATCATTTTTCCATACTATGAACTACCGAGGTGGCGCAGTGGTTAGAGTGCAGTACTGCAGGCCACTTCAGCTGACTGCTATCTGCAGTTCAGCGGTTCAAATCTCACCAGCTGAAGGTTGACTCAGCCTTCCATCCTTCCGAGGTGGGTGAAATGAGGACCCGGATTGTTGTTGGGGGCGATATGCTGACTCTGTAAACTGCTTAGAGAGGGCTGAAAGCCCTATGAAGCGGTATATAAGTCTAACTGCTATTGCTATTGCTATTTCTTCTCCAAGGATTTAGTGTCAGGAAACTGACTCTAGATTATGATATATAAGTGGCCCCTGACGGGAGTGGGTTCCAACAGGCACTACTACTGGTTCGCTCGTGTGTGCACTCTGCGTGTGCGTGCATATGCACAATGCAGTTAAAATTCTTCCGTGCATGCTCAAAAGTGAAAAACAAGATGGCAGTGCCTATGGAACCAGTTTGGGGCATGGCAGGCCTGGGCCGCTGCCAGTTCCAGCTGCCAGTTCCAGCAACCATTACCAGTTTGGCCAAACCAGTCCGAACCGGTAGGAACCCACCATTAGCCCTGATTTACAACAGTTCATTTAGTGACAGTTCAAAATTGTAATGGCACTGAGTAAAGTGACTTATGACCATTTTTCACACTTAAGACCATTGCAGCACTCCCACGGTCACGTGAACAAAATTCTGACGCTTGGCAACTGGTTCATATTTATGACGGTTCCAGGGTCCCGAGATCCCATTTTGCAGCCTTCTGACAAGCAAAGTCAATGGGGAAGCCAGATTCACTTAACAACCATGTTCCTAACTTAACAACTGCCATGATTCGCTTAACGAATGTGGCAAGAAAATTTGTAAAATGGGGCAAAATTCACTTAACAAATGTTAATGTCAAATGTCTCATTTATCAGTGGAAACTCTGGGCTCACTTGTGGTCATAAGTCAAAGACTACCTGGAATATGAGCAATTTGCAGACAGAGTTGATCAGTCTGGCCTCCAGGTGAACTTTAGAGCTTTGGTATGTCAAAGAAGCGGAACTTCAGCAATCAATTAACATTTTTTAAATCCCTTTCAGCTGATAGATCTTGATGGTACGAATTGGGTATCTGAGGAAATGAGTATCACAACCTCTGCAGTTGACCTCTTGATGCTGATTAAATCAAACACTTTTTTGACCCCTTGGCTAAGGAGGATAAATACCGCCGCTTTTCTTTTAGAAAGGATGTTTTTCCCAAGGGAAATCCTAAAGGAGGTGATAATAGGATCTTTACTGAAGAAGACTTCCTTTGACCTGAGTGGCATTTAGAGGTGGGGAATTCCAACACCAGCAGTTCCACAAGCGGCAAAATCTTTTTCTTTCGCGAGTTTCTGTTTCCCTGCAAACAATGTTGAGAAAGGCCACCGAGAGACATGGTGGAGCTGAGCTGGGGGTAACGGTGCATGTGGGCTCAGAGAGGGCTCTGAGTGCTGCCTCTGGCACCTGTGCTATGGGTTCACCACCACTACTATAACCTTTTCACCACAGATGTGCAACATGTTGGGGTTTGATAACAGCATGTCAGGTTTTGGGAATATGTGGGTGACTCCTAGTGGTTGTGGGAAAGGGGAATACTCAGAGCGAGAAGCATACATATTCAGAGAAAAACTATGCTCTTTAAAATCCTGTCCATGATACAATTCCTCCCTGTCCCCATGCTTTCTCCTCCATCGTATTCAGCCTTAAATTATTAATATTTAATTTTAACCTTAAATTTAATTAGGACAAATGGCAGTAAACATAAAAATGTCCAAAAAAATCTATCTTAATCCTTGGGCTAGCGCAGCATTACAGATTTGCTTTGAGGGTGGTGATAATTTGCCTGGCCAAACTAACCCCTCAGCCTCCCCTACATTGGGCCTGTCTTCAATTGTGCTGCCAACTTAATTGCCCCTCTCACTTTTGCCCACAGACTGACCGATACCCCCAGCACTCAACTCCACTGGAAGGGGGGGAATCCCTTCCTCTGCTTCCCCCCCCAAATTCTCCACCTTCCCCACTCCGTGTCTCTCTGCTCCTCGTCTTTCCTCTTAAAGCTCACCTCCTAAAGGAGCTACGTCCCCAAGGCCGAAACAGCCTTTTGGCAAAGGGTGGAAACTGAACAACTGGTTTTTCCAAGGTCAGGTTGGTCATCATGGGAGGCTCATCCCACATGTGCAGCAGAGCTGGAGAACAGGGCTGGGCTGTACCTCCACCACAGCCAACATGACCCTGGGAGAACCAGTTGTTAAATTATTTGAATCCCACCACTGGTTGTAAGTCATTTTTTCCAGTGCTGTAACAGTAGAAGACAACCTGTATTTCATATGTTGGGCAGGCAAGGAAGAAAAGGAAACAATTTTTGTTGTGACTCAGCAGAAGTTTGCTGCGAGTTGAGTCAGGATGCAGGAATGTTGCTCCAGCTGTTGCTCGTTAGTGTCGTCTTCTGGAGATAAAAGGACTGATGGTGCCACGCCCTGGTTGCAGAAGTCAACCTTCGTTCGTTCATGGTTCGTCGTTCATCGGTCGTGGTTTGTTTGTCAGAGGCACTTGGATAAGTGATTTGCTTTCTGTAACCCTGATTCAAAGAGACACTTGGAGAAGTGATTTGCTTTCTTTCTGTAAACCTGGTTTTGCTGTAAGAGCTCTTTGTTTTTGCATTCTGCTGTGTAACCTTTTTGCCAGAGACTTTATTTATGTTTATTTTGGGCTCACAGCCAGTATGAGCCAGGACTGATAAAGTTATTTCCTTTTAAGTCTGTCTGACTGTCGTCTGTGAATCAGTGAAGAAGGGGAGGGGTCAGAACAATTTTTTATATTCTAATGTAGGAATTCTTTTTTAAAAAACCAGCTATATAACTTTTGAGGGGAAACTACAGCTTTAAAAAGAGTTTCAAATTTCATAGAAATCAGTGTAGGGTTTTTGGAACAATGCTACTTTGTAATATAATTATTATGTCTTATTAATGAAATAATTAAGCAGAACAACCAAGACGGAAAAAAAAGAATAGAAACCCATCCGTTGCAACTTCACTGAAGATCATGATCTTCCAAGGAAAAAGCAAACTTTATTATATGCCGTAACTGTTAAATTGATATTAATATTGTGGTATATTTTTTTCTGTTTGCATTTTGATTCTGTCTCCAAGCTTGCTTTTTCATGCATTGAAGTTAAAGGATCATCCAAACCTTGAAACTGATCTTAAAAACTCTGTTTATATAAGATCTGGATGGATGCTGGGATTTCTATGTTTGGTCAATTGTTGAATGATAGCAATGAGTTTTTAATCATTTTCTCCATTCAATGATAAATATCATTTGTCTTTTGCCACCCCCTGGCAAGATTTATAACTACAACATTTATTGAGGTTTCTGTTTGGGACATTGGGACCCTCAGCTTCAAAACAACTGAACCAGACATTATTATCAAAGCTTATGAGAGTAAAAGTCCCAAACTTAACCTTTAGGAGTACTGTTGTTTATAAATCAATTTGATGCACACATTTTAAGGACTGAAATAAGGAATTAAAGATCCTTGTTTTGTCAAAAATTTTAACAAATCTAAGATTTTTAAACAGCAACAATAACAATAACTCTTTTGTCAAGTACACTGTGTCCAAGTTCAAGATAAGTTGTGTATAATATGAAATATAAGATAAAAATTCAATTTTTCAGCAGCAGCCAGAGATCAAAAAGGGAGGAGCGTATGAAAGTTTAAGACCTCCTCCTCCCTATTTCTATGTGAGAATATTTTGGTTGCATCCTGCGCTCAAATCACTATGAGACTCAGAATAAAATCGCTTTGTAGATTATAAAACCAAGTGGTGACAGATTTCAATATTATATTGGTTTTGTATTGGAACTTAATTCATTATAAATTAAGGATGGACAGTCCTTTGGATCTGAAGGGATAATGTGCCCATAGCACCCACCAGCCAGAGGTGGGTCCCTTCTGCTTCGGATCGGATTGGCTGAGTAGGTAGTAACTTGGCCTTCCACCACCCTGAATCTTGTTTTTTGCTTCTGTGCATGTGCAGAAGCATTTTTTTTAGTACCGCAAATGCGTGCATAGCACACAAAGCCCGTGAGCGCACTGGCAGTATCAGCAGCCAGAACCACCCCTGGCATCAGCCGTTCCTGGTGGCAGGGGTGCCATCTTTTTTTCTTTCTTTCTTTCTTTTAGCATCAGAGAGAGGACAGCCATGAAGGGCAGCTGAATTCTTCCAGAAAAAGAAAACTTTGCAAGGAGTTTTTGGTGGGTGCTTCATAAACACTTATGCTTGCTCCCAACCACTGTTTCCTCCCTTTGGATCTGAAGCTCTGAACAGCCCTAAAATAAATCATACAGAAGTGGAGTTTGCTAAAATGGCTGTCAATGAGGCAAACAAATTCACAGGGCTTTGGATGGCCCTGTTTAAAATCCCAGAAAAATACCAAAAATACCATTCCAAATTCCTGCAAATTCCCCCAGTTACAGCCTTTAGCTTGCTATAGCCTTTTAATACTTGAAAAAACTTTGTTGGGAGACCACCTGGCATTTCTGATCAATAGTGTAGTGAAGATGTTTGATCCCACTCTGAGTGTGGTTTTTTCCCCTCAATCCTTTTTGTTCCTTTAAGCTCAGTGTATGCTAGAAACAGTCTTCCTTGGATTCACCACAGTGGTTGTAAGAGCTGCGGTGGCGCAGTGGTGAGAGTGCAGTACTGCAGGATACTTCTGCTGACTGGCTGCAATTTGGCAGATCGAATCTCACCAGGCTGAAGGTTGACTCAGCCTTCCGTCCTTTTGGAAGGCTGATGGGTAAAATGAGGAGCCAGATTGTTGGAGGAAATATTGTGACTTTGTAAATCGCTTAGAGAGGGATGTAAAGCGGTACAGAGGTCTAAGGGCTGTTGCTATTTCTATTCATGCAGGGAACTGAAACCATGTCGTGGAAGAGAATCAAGGACTAGATGAGAACGGAAGGTTCTTTCTGCCTGGGCCTTTATCCCTCTCGCCAGACCGTCTCACGATGTCAAAGAAGGGTGCCAGCTTTCGAGCTAAAGGAGAAAAACCGGACGCTTTGGCCGCCTTGCAAGCTGCTAATGAAGAGCTCAGGGCAAAGCTCACAGACATTCAAATTGAGCTTCAGCAAGAAAAGAGTAAGGTGTGTACCTTTCCCACTTAATTTTCCCTCCTAAGGGTCCAGCCACTCACTTCTCTCATAAGTAAACTCTGCAGGTGAAAAATAATGCAAGATAATCTGTATTGTCACTTTTTGTTGTGTGAACACACCGGCACACATTAAAAAATGAAATTTTGATGCCAACTCTCAAAAGAGACCTCATACCCATACATACACATGCACATACATATGCTACACACACACACACACACACACACACACACACACACACACTAATCAGTCCATTTTGAATACAGAGCAGAAAACAGAGTTTTGAGAGTTAATAAGGTTGATATTATATGGTATAAAGGTTCTTTCAGAATCTGGATGTTCTGCTTCGGATACACACAAAACCTCCTCCCAGAAGGTAGCAAAGAAAATCCAGTCATGGAGAGGATGTGCAGCATCTCTGACAATACTGCAGACTCTTGTCAAGCAGTGCTTAAATGCCATGTCCTGGACAGAAGGAAGTGAATTTCTGACAATCTTTTCTGCTGTCCTCACCACTTTCTTCCTGTCTGAAACAGTAATATCTCCAAACCACACAGTACTACCCTGTTTCCCTGAAAATAAGACCCCCTCAGATAATAAGCCCAACCAAGCTTTTGAGCGCATGCGCTAAAATAAGCCCTCCCCAGAAAATAAGCCCTTCCTGAAAATATTGCAACATAGCAGCAGCCATGAGGTGACCATGCTCTCCACCTCCTGCACCTCAAAAATAATAAGACCTCCCCAAAAATAAGGGCAAGTGTTTATTTCGGGGAGGTGTCAAAGGGGGTCTTACTTTTGGGGAAACACAGTATGACAGGATGCTTTCAATCATCCCTCTATAGAAAGAGATAAAGACAGGAGAAGGAAGATGTGCTCTTCTCAGATGATGCAGAAAATGAGTTGCCAGGAGTGGGCTGCTGGGGATTCACAGGCGTTCAGGATAACCTCTAAGATTTTGTGCAGTTCTGAGAACCCCCAAATCTCACTCCTGGTCTGCCCACGCCTCCCATAAGTTCCCAAGCCACCCATTTTGGATGCAAGTAAGTGCAGGGCACATGTGAAGCCTTGGGGAGGGCAAAAAATGGGCCTACTGGAAGTTTGGAAAGGCTGAAACCAGAGGGCCTCAGAAGCCTGGGGAAGCCATTTTCGCCCTCCCAGACACTCAAGGAAAGCCTCCAGAGCCCAAGGAAAGCAAAACAAAAAACAAAAACCCACGGCCATGGTGCAGAAGGGTGACAAGGCCACCTCCACAATGGCCATGCCCCCCCCCAAGCAACTGGGCAGAGAACCCCTTGCTAAAAATTTTGAAGCCCATCCCTGGGTGCTACTGTGCCCACTTCACCAGTGTTGAGTGACCAAGCTAAGATGCTGGTCAGCTGCACTGCCAGAAATTTGATACCACTAACTACCTGGATTATTAATACCCAGAGGTATATGGCTATGCCTGCCTTTTCTGAAATCAACAGTGGTCTCTTTTGTTTCTCCTACATTTAAAACCAGGCCGTTTTCGTTATACCAGTTCATCAGACCTTCTATCTCCTCCCAGTAATCGTCTTCATTATCAGCCTGAATAAAGCCCACCAAATAGATGTTGTATTGTAATAGCATAAAAATCCAATTGCAGAAAGAAGCGGTGAACTTTAAACAAAGTCTTAGCCCCCAATATTACTCTGGAGGAATGAAGTCTGAAGATTGGTTTGGATCCATTCTTTATAGAATGTGCATTTTGATCAATTATTCAGTGCATTCTCTAATTGCTCCCCGTTGGAGGCAAAACCAGCTGCATTGTCAGCATGCTCTGTACATCAAGGAGTAGAACTGCCAGGATGGTCTTGGAAGGGGTGGGGGGGCATTGAGGTAAATCCATTTGCAGAACACATCTGATTTGCTAATTTGGCCATTTCTCTAGGGCTTCTGGTGCAGGGTGAAGCTTGAAACATGTGTTTGTTTTTTAGAATAATGAACCAAAGTTGAAGATGTATTTTGGTAAATATTTGTTTTCTCTGCAGACTGAGTGTTTTCATGAAATTTCTGTATTGCTCCGTCTCTGCTCCAGCTGGGTTGGGTCACAGCTTCTTCTAGATTTGGAAGTAATAACCACACAGTATAAACCTCCTACAGTGGTGGGTTCCGGATTGAGTTCCAACCAGTACAGTTGGAATGGTCCCAGAGTCAGCACATGCATGTGTGCGGCACGCGAGCACACATGTGCATCATGCGTATGTGTTCTAGCGTCAAATGATGCTTCTGCAAGTCTCCATGATGCTCCAGCTGCTCCATGGAGCGTTGTGCAGGCGCTGTACGTGCCATGTGTGTGCGCAGAAGCACCAAAAGCTTAAAGCACAGGTAAGGAGCTAGAACGGTACCCGGTACTCCAGGCAGGATCCCGTATGCCCGTACCAGGGTGTACCATCTGCAACCCACCACTGCACTCCTAGCTTTAGTCCAGGAGAGATGAGAAAATAATATAATAACATGAAGCAGCAGTGAAATCATATTCAAGAATGCTGAAATATAACATAACCCAAGATGGCACTTGAAGAATATTCAAGAATAATGAAGAGTACATTTTGTCAAAGAAAGACATTAAGTCCTTTTTGCCAGTGGGAGACCCCCAAGAGAATGCAGCAGATGGGCTCCTTCAAACAGGGGTAGGATTCAAAAAATTTAGCAACTGGTTCTCTGCCCGGTTGCTGGATAGGCATGGCCATGCCTGCATCATGGAGGGGGGCATTTTCACCCTTCCCAGGCCCCGGAGGCTCTCATTGAGCCTCTGGAAGGGTGAAATAGGCCTTCCCCAGCCTCCAGAGGCCCATTTTTCATTCTCCCAGAGCCTCCACACAGGCCCTGCACTTACCTGGCATCCAAATTGGGCTGCGTGGATATTCCTGGGAGGGAAGGTGTGGGTGGGGCCAGCCAGTCCTCGCAACTACCAGTTCAGCAAACCTGATGTAAAATTAGCATCCAGTTCGCCCGAACCAGTCCGAATCAGATAATCCCACCGCTGCCTTGAAAGCTAGCAACCATGCACTGCCCTCCCAGTTAGGTCTGAATTGAAGTTCCATCTCGTGGTAATTTTGACTAGCTTACATAAACTCTGAACAACCATTACTCACACCCCTTTTTGATGGCCTCCTGTAACTAGAGTTTGTCAAGGACCAGATCATCTTAGCTTGGGTTTGGAATACTTTGTCTGTTAAAATGGGCCCATCAAGATTAAGGAGCATTTGTTTACATCATGTGGCAGTGGAATCATCTCATGGTTCAGTATTTGTTTATGTCAAGTGATAATCAGATCGCCTCAAAATTGCAGAACGTTTGTTTATGTATGGTGGTAGTGAGAATTTCAGAGTTAAGAAACAGCTGTTTCCCAAGGTTTCTGGATTGGCAATACAAGATTTTTATAAAACTAGAGCAGCACTATGGATAAGGACCCCACAATAGTATTTGTAATGTGGAAACCTATTTTATTCTATTGATTAGCATAGGATTAATATCATTACTGTCCATGGAAAATGGGCTCTTGGATTTGATCTTGAACTCTATAAAAAGTTCATTGTAGCATTTTATTCCTTGCTCTTTTTTCCCCTTTGGCTCAAGTAACTGCCCCCCCCCCCTTTTAACCATATTTTCTTTTTTCATGACTTGCAAAATGAAATAATTTTTGTGGAGGTTCACAGTTCACTAAACAGTTTTGTGGAAGTTATTCCAATTCATTGGATTTCACTTGTCTTCTACATGTTTCCATTGCAGTTCAGTTATATCTCCCTGCTCTTTAACTGGAAGAAAGTTAAAATGTTGGACATGGAAAGTGAATGTCTCTTTCATTTCAAAATCATTGCCCAAGCCACCCACTGTTCTTCAGAATTTACCATATTTTTCAGAGTAGAAGTATAATACACACCTGAAGTATAAGACACACCTAGATTTTGGGGAGAAAAACAAGAAAAAAAAAATCCACCTCTTCCTCCCAGCAATTTGCCTCCTGGCAGCAAACGGCCCATTTCAGTTTCAGTTTCAGCACAGCCTGATTAGCACAAGCAGCTGATTGTTGGGCCTCCCATTTTCAGCCTCCTCACACCCTGTTTCTGACTCTGTGTGCCCCATTTTCCGCCCATTCTGAGCAGTGGGGATCAGAATGGGTGGAAAATTATGCACGTGGAGGCTGAAAATGGGGCATGCAGAGGCCAAAAATGGGATGCGGAGGCCAAAAATGGGCACACAGAGGCAGCAATAGGCAATGGCAATCGCTGCAGCCTGAAACAGCTGATGGTCGGGAGGCCGATCCAACCAACAATCAGCTGCTTGTGCTAATCAGGCTGTGCTGAAACGGAAACAGGCTGTTTGCTGCAAGGAGGGGAATTGCTGGGAGGCAGAGGCCAAAAGGTGGGGCTGGTGGGTGGGTGGGGCTACATTCAGTGAATAAGACGCACCCAAATTTTCACCCACTTTTATGGGGGGAATTTATGCTCCAAAAGTATTATAATCCGAAAAATACAGTAGTTTTCTACCTCATTTCATACACTTTATTCATAATTCCTCACTACTCTTTTACCATCGTGTCCATTCAGCTCCCCAACTGCTAGACAGGATGAATATAAAGTAAAACAAATTCTGATTCTTATAAATGTCTGTATACGTGTATGTGAGTTAATGCATATATGTAAGTACATGCAGTACTACATTGATTGGGTTAACAAGTGCCATCTGAATATGCAGATTGACATTTCCCAGAATTTTTTGAAATTGTAATCCAATCCGTTTAGAGCGGGAGTGTCAAACTCCCGGCATCATGGCGTCGTCATGTGATGCATTGGGCCTCTTTTCCCTTCGCTAAATCTGGCGGGGGCAGGGCCAGCACATGACACGTCTGGCCTGTGGGCCGTGAGTTTGATACCCCTGATCTAGAGGATGTGTGATCAAGAAAAGCCAGTATTAGTCACCATCTGTAAATTTACCTTATAAAAGAATCCTAAATATTTTAGGGAAGAACATACTTGAGCATATTTGAACAACCCAATTCAGATTTAAGAATTAAATACTAGATACTACTTTTTGAGGAATTAAAAGCATCTAGGTGCTTTGCAATTCACATATATTATCCCACTATTTCCCACTATTCCTCTGCAAGTTCATCTTAAAACTTAAAGCATTATCCCGTCCAGTTGTAACAGTTACATAGATTAAATAAAAGCTATTTTAGATTACAGTATTGATTGTATTGGACATTGCTATAACTGGCGATATAATCAGCTTGCACAGCAAGCCAACTTGTCACTAATGAAAAATAAGCCATCTGTTAGAGTTAGGCATATCTTGCATGTTGTTAATACCAGCTGCAGACAAGCAGTTATAGGCCAGTGTTCTGAAATTATGCATCTCTTCCAATTAGGAGTTTTAATGTGAACTCCAAATTCTTGTACAAATTATATTTTGAATAACTCAGCAGCGTTGTAGTATTAAACTCCTGCTTGCAACAGTTTCATTCCTAACAGGACACTACTAAAAGACCATGTGTATGTTATTTAAAAGCATGACTCAAGCAAGTCATATTTTCACCTCTGGCACTATTTATTAACTGTTGACAAAGCTCGGGATTGTTCCTTATGAAAATGAAATTGGTTTCTGATATTGGAAAATAGGAAAGTGCATGAATTCTGATATTGGAGGAATCAGCTGGTTATGAGATCTTCCAGGAAGGGTAAGAGGGCAGAAGATACACCCAGTCTTGTTATACCCTACTAGTCTGATTTGGAATTTTACCATATATAGAATTCATATCACATTTATTTTGTTGACTGCTTGCCATTGGAGGAATTCCCTACCCCCCCAAAAATTAGGAGGCTTTGATGTCAGAAACTCTGAAAAAGGACTTAGGGTATCCCACCTACACAAGTTTCCTTTGATCTTTTGTGAACTGGGGATTATCACTCTGCCAATTGAATCATAAGAATTTTCCTTTTTTATATATAAATTTTTTATTGTTTTTATTAAACAAGAACGCACACACAAAAAAAGAATCATCTTTCATTGCATCTTGTAGAAAGCGTGTCAATTGGTTACAGGAACATTTCGTGTGTTTCTTCCACAATCATTGTATATATTTCATTCAGGTTGAGTTGTACATTTTAGAATTTATATATTTTACTATCACTGTACCACAATTTTCATTTGATTACGGTTACTTAAACATGATTTTCCCCCCCTAAGATCATTTATATTTGAAGACACAACCACCTACTGGCATACTTTCGCAATCATAATGAATCTGCCATAACTTTACATCCTTATAACATATTCTAAAAGAAAGTCAGTTAGGAGAATATCTAACATTCCCTCTCCTTTCCCCCTCCCCTCAACTCACAAATTAACACTTCTGTCCATTTTACTTTTACTGGTACAACACACCTGTATGTATCATTAAATATTATCCATTAACATTTCTTTGTTATTGTAGTTAACTAAAAATTATTTACTATTTATCTCACCTCTCCTCTCCACAGGCCCAAATAAGATTATACCTTCATAACCATCTCTAAACAGAAATTTATTAATAAGATTTATAGGTCTTTTCCCTAAGTCCCAGATTAGTTAATTACGTATTAACAAAATAAACATTTAAAATCTAAGACAATCTAAGAGATGTTAACATTTCTACTTAATAATCACCAAAAGTATGCATTAACATTTCCTTCTTCTTCTTATAGTTAAAAGAAAAAGAAAAATCAATTGTTTGCTATTTGTATCACGTCTCCTCTCTTCTGACCCAAATTATTTATACCCTCATAACGAGATTTAAACAAAACTTTGCAAAATTTATACCTCTTTTCGCCAGATCCCAAATTACAATTTATGGCCCGGTTATTTATCCTAATTAAGGTTATCATTTCGTTATTAATATCATCGTAAATTATATGTTAATGAATAAACATTCAATGATAATCTAAAACAGTCTACAAAATCCTAAAATCCCTACTTATTGATCATCAAAAATTAGCTAACTTTTTATCATCAACTAACATCATCAACCAGTGTCCTTCCAGTAGCAAAATGGTCTTTTCTCTCTCACCAGCTGTTGTGTCAATTCTCTTTTCAGCACCTTTCCAGAGTTTAGAACTTCTCTCCGCACTTTGTAGCTTGGAAGATCTCTCATGTAGTTTCGTTGCCATTGAATTGTTATTAATGTAAGCTTAACTTTGTTTATCAAACTTATTTCTTGATAGATTTGTTTTCTTAACTCCATCCTTTTCGCTCTTTTTTTTTTCTCCTGCATCTTGGAATTTGGGATAAAGCTCCAAATTGTCAAAGTCACTTTTCCAGCTTCCCTTCTTTCCACTTTCACTCATATTTACTCCATCAATAAGTTCATCTAGCATCTTGTCTTTGTTTTCTGTATTTTCATTCTCTTCTTTAATTTCTGGGGCTCCAACCCCAATATCTTTTGCTGTGATACCCCATAATCTGTCCCATTTCTTGTCAAATCTCTCAAATCCTTCTAGAATATTTTGAAGTCAGCCAGAATGTTTTGGATTATTAAGTTTTCTTCATCTGAATATTGAATATCTATTTTTCAAAATAAAAAGAAATGTAAAGAAAAAGAAAAAGAGGAATCTGATAATTACTGCCACTTTAGCCTGTCAAATTTTTTTTGAAGAATATATCTATGTTTATTTTAAATCTTAAGCCCAAGTTCTTTTGTGTTTTTCAGAGTAGAAGGGTTCTTAATTTTTTTCTTTCCTTTTCCTTCTCTTGCCAAAATATTTTCCAAGAGCACCTGCAAAACACTGTTCGTGCCCTTGAGTCTTTATCAGGTTTTATAAACAAGTTCCACACCCTTCCATTGCAAAGTGAAGTCAAATAGGAATAAACAAATGATACATTGTTTCAAAAAAACCTTCAAACTCAGGCTTCCAAATGGCAGATTCAACCATTTTTTTCCACTTTTTCTTTAGGTATCTTTAATATAATTTTATAACAAATAGAAGGAGAAATTTGCTAAAATAAAAAAAGTTTTAGTTTAAACCAAAAAAAATTAAAGTAGTAAAAAAAATACAGGAAAAAATATTCAGTCCATTCACCTCAAGTGGAGAAACAGGAAATGTTGCAATCACTTCAATCCACAAAACATTGTTACAAGCAAGAGCGAAAAACTTTCTAAGGCAGTCCAATAGGGATTAAATTCGCTGCTTTATTCTTACTTAGAGGACTAATTTATCTTTTTTTAAAAAGGGTTTCTTAGGGCAATCTTCTGAAAGTAAAAAAAAAAAAAGTCTCATCAGATGGAACACTTTCACTTTTTCTTTCCTTCCAGAGCCGTCTCCGACTTTGTCAGCCTGGGGGCTGCCTGTTTGCTGCCGATTGGAAGCGTTTCCCTTGGGTCGATCAGGGACTTTGCGGTGTCCCTGCGATCAGCAAGGTTTTGTCTTCCCAGTCACCATCTCTTTGGGACCATCCAGCAGCAAAAGTGTCATCGGCGGACTCGGACTGTCGAGTCCACATGATGTATCATCGCGGCGTTGGCTCCTCCGTCCAGAATCATAAGAATTTTCTATAGTACATGGAATAATGCATATAACTCTGTGGTAAAATGCTGTATTAACACACTGAAGGCTCTTTCCTTGTCTTTTAGGCCAGCAAATTGGAGAGGGAGAAAAACCAAGAAACTAGGCAGATTAAAGAACACGAACAGCATAAAAACACAGTCATTGTAACGGAACTCAAGGCTAAACTTCATGAGGAAAAAATGAAAGAGCTCCAGGGTGTTCGCGAAGGACTTTTGAGGCAGCATGAGGCTGAGATTCTTAGAGTTATCAAAATTAAAGATAATGAGATTCAGAGACTCCAAACCTTACTTAACGCTGTACGAGATGGGACACCTGACAAGGTTAAGACGGTGCTCTACTCTGAAGCAAAAGAAGAGGCCAAGAAAGGATTTGAAGCGGAGAAAATTAAAATGCAGCAGGAAATTTTGGAACTGAAGGGGGCAAAGAAACAAGTGGAGGAAGCTTTATCGGTAGTCATTCAAGCTGACAAAATAAAAGCAGCAGAGATAAGGAGCGTTTATCACCTACATCAAGAAGAAATCACCCGAATAAAGAGAGATTGTGATCGGGAAATTCGCAAGCTGGTATGCAGTTTTCCATCATTTTGATGATCTTAATAGGAATGTAAATGTTCTTTCCTTGTTGTTTATACTAACAATAATTTAATATAGATGGCCATTTAATAAGGGGAAGTGAATGTTGTTTCCATGTTTACACTAAAAATGATTTAATATAGATGACCAAACATCCTCCTTTTGGACAGCTAATCTAGATAGATCCTTCAGATCTTTTATCCAATGCTAATGAAAAGCTCATTAGATGTGGTTATCTCTGCAATGGATGCTCTGTGACCTTTTGTCACAAGCTGTCTCTGGCTGAAAGATTTGATTCTGGTCGTCAATTGCATTGTTGCCATGTCATCTGCTCCAAATTATAATTAATTCCATCTGGATTATGAGCTCCACACAAAAATGAGTTAATATTCTGCAGAAGTTGGGATTCCATTCTAACTTGAAAAACAGGCATGTGATATAAGCGTAAGGATTTCTTTTGCACTTCTTGTATTGTGTATTGATTATGTAAATGATGACATTTCTTTTTCAGCTTCTTGGGTGTGCAGATTTTACTTGCATTAGTTGCTTCTACTGTTCTTATCATGGAGTAATAGGAGTGAAGTGTCTGAATTATATAGTAGGGAAAGTGTTTGAACAATGGCATTTGCTCTAGTGGCATTGCTGATAGTGTCAGATCTGGAAATAAAATATTGTTTTATAAATTAAAAACTTTTAAATCCCTACTGAAATATAGTATATCTATTTCTATCTTTAAAATTTTGTATTCTATTAGCAAGTGAGTTGATTATGTTGGCAAAACCACAGAATGGTCTCCAGATCCAATATTTAAGTTAAGCATATTCACTTCAAGAATTTCAAAATCATTTCACAAGCTAATGTAAAAGAAATAATTACCATAGAATTCAGTGAAACTTATTAAATAAAGCATTGCTTGATGGTGGCCACTGAATTCAAGCTGAGTGGATTCATGTGTGATATTTTATAAAACTATAAAGTACTTACATAGAGCATAGAGCTAGACATGTTTTTATGGAGCTAAATCCACGCCTGTAATTTCTTTCTATTCTCCTGCACATTTAAATTGCACGTATTTTCCATATAGAAAAATAAGTAATTTATAATAACTCTTACTTTTTTTCAATTTCCAGATGAATGTATTTTCATTACATAAATTTGCATAAATCATTCAAAGTACTTTTGAAAGGTTTAAAGTGATATCTTTGGATAATGTGTGTGTGAGATGTTTTGTGTTTATTTTTCTTTCCTCCCCAACAGGTGTTTAATTTTCAGATTTTGGGATTTTAATTGTTATAACAATTACGGTATATTGAAGTTGTTAAAAAATATTTAACTATAAGATTCAAAGTGATGAGATCCTCTATTTTGGGAAACAATTTTAATTTTAATGCACTACCTAGGATAAAATAGTATAGTTTCTATAACGGGAGTTTATAAAGGAATAACATTGACCATTGGCAATCAAATCCAATTTGTGAAATGCAAAAGCAAAAAGGGAAAACTGTTACTGGTGTACTGTCTCTATTTTTCATAGTTATGTTCTGCTGTAATGTATTCTTTAGCATGAATTTAGGCAACCTGAAATGTAGAAAAAGCCATGTACAAGGAAGGAAACAGAGAATAAGCTATGATTTGTCCCATCAGTGTTTTTTCACCTCTTCCCTTCATAATCATTATTGTCAGGTTGAAGCACGGAGGATACATTGGTAACATCATATACTGGGATCTACAGTGTGAAGAGTGAAATTGTGACAATGAACGTTTTCTACCTCAGAACTTTGCCCATTACTAATACGCTAATCCTGTTTCATCTGATATTGCCTGAATTAGAATGCTATTTAAAACTGTAGCTGTATCTTTCAACTGATCAATATTGCTTTATGGTTTTCAATGGATTGCAGTTGCTGGGATGTCAAGTCAGTGGGATCGTCTCCTCAGCAATGATTAAGGCTGTTCTCATCAGCACCAAAGAAGCAGAAATAGTTTCTGTGTCATCGGTATAATTTGTCCAATTTCTATACTTCCCATCACATTTGCATGACATTAAACAGTTTACAAATAAACATAATCCATAATTTGTACTTGAAATGCTTCATTTTGTTGAGTTAGGCAAAATGAAAGTCTCAACTGTGTGAGGTTCACCTCCTGATGAATATAAGAGCAGATGTTATTTTCTTGCAAGTGGCTTTTCTTTTTTCAAAAAGATGGGGGGGGTTCCTCAACATTAGCATAACATCTCTAGGAAGCGTTGGAAGCCTCCCATTAAAAAGCCTTGATTGGCTTTTCAAGATTAGCCAGAGTTGGTTAAGTGTTGCCACCTAATCTAGAGAAGAGTTTACTTCAGTCTGCCCTGTGACCAATATAATAGCTCCCTAGTTGTGGTACGGGACACGGTCCTCAGTGGTGGAATTCAAATAATTTGACAACGGGTTCTCTGCCCTAATGACTGGCTGGGTGGGCATGGCCAGCGGATGAGACAGGCAGCACTTGGCCTCCTGCACTCCCCTGAGAGCAAAAACGGACCATGGGGGGTATTGCCCTCACCCCATTTTGTGCCTAGACCTCCCTGCAACCTCCTGGGAGCAAAGACTGGCCACGGGGGGGAATGCTGCATCCCCCACTTGCCTCATTTTGGGCCTAGTAGGGCTCCCTGCAATCTCCTGGGAGCAAAAACAGGCCGCGGAGGGACTCCTGGATGGGGCGGGGCAGGAAGGGGTGGGGCCAGCCAGCAATTTAACAACTGGTTCACCCAAACGTGCCTGAACTGGCTGAATCCCACCACTGTGTGTCCATAAATTATCTCTTTTTTCCCAAATATTTAATATTTTCCTAATCAAACTCTTTTTTTTTTGTAACTGCAGATCTGGTACTGATTTCATAAAGTACCAAAATTGTATTTAAAAATGTCTTCATGTGCAAAGACTGTACAACTACACAACTAATTATATGTTTCAGGATAAGTATGAGATTAGATCAGTTTGGAAATTCTGAGGTGAGACTTTAGCTCTTATTAAACAGTGTTATTGAATCTGTCCCACGTAACAGTCTTTTGCCTTGCAGTGGAATAAAACACATATATTCTTAGTGGCTTAGAATGGTTTAAGTCCTGAATTTCCATATAAAAAGTATCTCTGTCAGGAAAAACATCATTCTTTCACCTCAGAGCTACCCGTTGTAGGATGGCCTCCTGACAAGGATTTTAATAGATAGCAATTCAGAAACTCTAGATCGTTCGATGCTTTGTTGAAATCTCTCTTCCCCAAAGCTTTTTTTCCTTTTTTTAAATTAGTTTTGCTTTCTTGTTCTCAACCTGCTTGAGAATTTCTTTTGAACTTCTCTTTAGGAGTAGCAGAAACAGAAAACGTCTTTTGTTTTGAACGTGGAAAAAAGCATTTCGTGGTGTGTGAGGATGACCTTAGAAGACATGAGTAGGAGCCTAACAGTGGTCATGCAAAAGGTATCTCGGCCCAAAGAAACAGGAAGAGAATAGGGAGAGTTTCAAAAACGCCCTCCCTGTCTTTCTGGAAAATAAATGCTTTCAAACTTGCAATATTTGGTTACTGTAGCCTTTAAGTAAAGCCGTATGCTTTGTTTCTGGTCCACTTCAAAGGGCTGACAGTTTGCTCAACTCTTCTTGGAGGGCCGCAGTTGAGCAGAACTCAGCCTAGAACAGGAGTATCAAACTCAAGGCCCAAGGGGTGGATCCAGCCCACGGGGTGCTTATATGTGGCCCATGGGGTCACCCTGGAAACAGCAAAGGACCGGCCCACAGGGCCTCTGCCAGGAAAAATGGTGCTGGGGGGGGGCTGCATGCGGGGGCCCAGAGCTCCACTTCCTCTGGCAGAGGGATGCAGCCAGCAGCCAGAGCTGAAAATGGAGCTTGTGAGGCCGTTTTGCTGGCAGAGTCCTTGGGCCACCACAGGTTCCCCCAACACGAGAGACATCAAGTTTGACACCCCTGGCCCAAAATATTTTGGATATCTTGAGTTTTAGGGAGTTTGGAGGATATATGAAGCAAAACTGCATGCCTCCTCCTCCTCCTTCTCCTATCTGCCCATCAGTCTTCCCAGTGCCCCCCTTTCCCAAGCTTCCAACTGGGAAAGGAGGACTGGAAGACTGATTGGTTATGCTGTGTTTCAAGCCGAGGCAGCTAAAGGGAGGGGAGGAATGGGAAGAGGGGGAGTGAGTTGGCTGGATATGTAACAGGAATGATGCAGTGTGAAGGGGGTTAGACTAGATGTCTCCTAAGCTCCTTTCAACTCTGTGATTCTATGATATTGGGCAATTAAAGGCACAAAAAAAAACCCCTCCTTGGTATTTTTTCCCACCAAGACATCTCTGCCCAGGAATACCAGTTTCATGTGAATGTTTTGTGTAGGAAATATTTTGCACACCCCTGGCTCTTTGCAATGTTGCAGCTTACTCCTTTGTCAGAAATGGTGGAGGTTCTCCTGATAAATGTGTTCCTTTCTTTAGAGAGACTTCTCTAATTCAGAAACTTCTTTGAAGGCTCATCCTTCCAATCTGAGAATAGCCCAGTGGGAAGCATCTCCCTCAACACTTTCTGCTATGGTGGTTAACTGAAGCCCAGGAAGGCAGGAAATCTGTTTCCCTCCTTTCCCTTTGGCCACCTTGTAACTAGGCAGGTGCAAAACTTTTGCACTTGGGGGAATTTCACCAATACATTCTTCTGAAAAAAATAATAATCAAAGACAATTCTCTTTAATCAAACTGAACAAGAACTAATAGGAAAAAATGATTCAGTTTTTTGTGGATTTAGATATTCCCATCAGACAAATTTAGGAAAATGGTAAAGGCCAACAGCTCATTTGACAAAAGTGTTACAGCTAACAAACCGCTGGAGAAATGCAACCTATTAGATAAACTATCAGTTTATTAATCAGGCAAGTGGGTGACATTTCATGTTTGTATTAATGACTCCATTCAGTCATAAATCTTGGATTGCTTCCATCTATGAAAATTGTACAGAGAAGTAAGTTTGATGTATGTAAGTTTGATATATTTTAGCGTTTTAGATTAATGCCACAGAAAAAAAAGCAGATAAGCAATTCATGATGCAGTAATTATTTGTAATGTTCTCTCTTTCTCATGTCATCCAGAAACAACATATTAATCAGCTTGCTACTGAATTATTCTAGATTTAATTCATTAAATCATATGATTGAACAATATATGAAACAGATAGGGGATCGCCAGGAATTTTCTATGTTTAACTGCAATTGATCAAAAAAAAAAAATTCCCCCCTGCTGGATTTAGCTTAATTTAAAACAATTTCTTCATACACTGTTTTATACCAAATATGTGCTTTTGCAATGAATATATATATATTGATCATACTTCAATGCAGTTGTCAAGTATGTGCTAATGCTTTATCAAAGCTCTTGAGCTCATTCTAGTTTGCATATTCTGGATAAAAGTTCCTATAGTGCATAATACATTTGGGGGATAAAATACAAAAGAAAGTATGACTTTGAAGATATTTCCTCTTTAATACCACATACAGTCATATCATGTGCATCATCTTATTTCTCTTGCTTCTTTCATCCACGCAACACCTAGACACAAATTAGGAATTGATCAAAGCAAAAAATAAAAAAATACAAAATACACAAAAAAGCATGTGTCCTTCACAAGAGATCCATTTATTTTCAGTTATTTACTGCAAATATCAAGTGAAGTATTAGTTAAGTCTACATAATGAATTGTATTTCTGATTCATCACGCAATATTTTTATTTATTATTTCATAGGCCATTGCTGAAGCCAACTCTACTGTCTCCTTAATTTCCTTTTTCCTGATCAGAAGCAGCATTAGATTGATTTGCCATCATTCTAGGACGCAAGGTCAAAAATTTAAAGAGCAAAATTCACCTAAGGCCGCATGGGAATCTGCCATGCAAGGAAACCGCCAGAAGGGGATTTGTGAAATCACAGGTTTGACTGAGCTGTGCAATATGAGTCCCACATGGTTAAACTTTATCGGGAGCAAGGAAAGATTGTATAATGTCACTTGGTCCTTCATATCAGGAGAAAAAAAATGATGTGTCAGGTAACCCCAAAACATTCAACACAAGAATGTAACTTATTTCAAACATCTTAGTGAGGAATGGGGCTGTCACATCAGATTCTCATACCTATGAATGGTTATTATCATGTCCATACTAGCAATAGCAATAGCAGTTAGACTTATATACCGCTTCATAGGCCTTTCAGCCCTCTCTAATCAGTTTACAGAGTCCTCATTTCACCCACCTCGGAAGGATGGAAGGCTGAGTCAACCTTGAGCCGGTGAGATTTGAACCGCTGAACTGCAGATAACAGTCAGCTGAAGTGGCTGCAGTACAGCACTCTAACCACTGCGCCACCTTGGTACTAGAGGTGGGTTGCAGCTGGTTTGGCCTGGATCCAGTGAACCAGTAGTAGCTGCGGCAGAATGTTCCACCCATCCTCCCGGACGCTTCTACGCATACGCTTGAGCGCCCCTGAACCGGTAGTATCAAAATTGGCAACCCACCATTGGTCCATACAATCCTAAGGTCAGGGTTTAAGGAGCATTGGATACAATCCCTCAATGCTACAATAACCTGGAATATTGCTACCCATCCTCTTTTACACAGATATGCAAACTTGCACGGGAACTTGGGTCACAAAGAATCCACCAACTAAGATACTTTTGCAGATGTGCAGCTCTGTCTATAAATTGTAATATAGCCCAATTTACCAAGGTGGCTCTACACTGGTAGACTGAGATTCATTACTTATAATATGTAACATGGAAAAATAATCTAAAGGCAAAGATTTAGAGAGAGACCCTTGCAATAGAAAACGTTTACATGATTTCTTATGACTTTCATAGGTGTGCTTAGAAAATGGGGAAAAAACGGTAACTCAGTGTTGAAATAATAGAAAATATTTCTAGCTCAGGTTTTAGATTTTGGCGGTGGTTTGCTTTCCAAGCCTGCCACTTAGCTCCCAAACCTCCCAAACCTTTCATCATCAGCAGGTCTTCGGTGAAGCATCTTGTTCTATTCCTCTTTAGTTTACATAGGTCTTGTGTGCTGGTGGGGTCAGTTGGTCGCATCAGGTTGAACATATCAAAAGACCCCAGTCCCCCCCTTCAACAGCATTTGCAAAAGATTTCAAGCCATTGCTAGAAAATAAGGATTATCTGAGGGCTCTTTCAATAGACAGCTAGATAAATCAATTATTGTTTTGGTCTCATCTCATGTGGCGAGATGCCTTCCAAATGACACATTGCCAGTTTTCACAACTTGATCCCTTCCAAATAGGTGGACTACAGCTTCCATCATCTCAAACAAGGGACACGCTGACATCTTGACTAACACGCTTATTTATTTTCTACCGTCTCAGAATTTTAGTTGTTCCTTTATTAATAACCAACTAAAATATACGACAAGGTCTTTGAAAGACAAACCTCTGATGCTACATTCTTGATATACTCCATTAGAATTTTTCCTGCAGAAAATAAGGAAGCTACATGTTAGTCAATAACCGGGGATGGATTTTCTAATAGCTGCGCCCAGGAAAGATTTGATCTTTTATTTTGTACAGAGACGTTTCACATTACAAATACGGCCTTTTCTTTTCTGCACTTTCTGCTGGTATGCGCTATTAACAAAGCCAATGAAGACCATCATGCTATAAGCAACTGGCACAGCATTACGAATTACGTGTTGGTTTTAATGCAGACTGATAAATAATAGCCACAGCTCTGAAAGCCAGCTGAATTAAAACACACATACAAACAGTAGTGAAGATGGCAGAGACTGTAGAGAGAAAAAGAGACAAGGGGGGGGGGGGGAAGACCCATATTTCATAGCACAATGTTTCCATAATTGGCAGCGGTGGAGCTCGCAAGCTGTTTATTAATTAAAATGCAGTCTTGGTAGAGGCAACCTGCTAAATGCGAAGTGGAAGTAGCCATGCTGTTAAGCAAGGCATTTCCTTAAAGATGATTGGTTATTACTCTCATGTATATTCATTGAGTCTGTCTCACAAGTAGGCCTTTTTACTGAAAGTAGGTGGTGAAAATTCTAAGCAAGGCGAGAGATGGACAGCATTGCTTTCCAGAGCAATGAATGAAAGGTGTGGGATACCTTTGGGGGGGAGACAGACCTGAATGCTGATGCAGCCCTCCCAGTGAGTTGTGGGGTTTTTTTTAATCATATGTCTTCTTTGTCTTGAGACTAGTACGGAGCAAATATGTTGCAAGAAAATGTTTGCTTGAATGTGTTTTTTGTATTGGAGTGAATATATTTGTGTCATTTTTCTAACGTGCTCTCTATATTATCTAACTTTTTTAATTTGTGCTCTCATTATTTTAAATAATCCTTTTAATAATCCTATAGTAACCATAGAAAAGGTGTATTGTGTCGTTTTGCTGTGGGTTTTTTTAATGCATAAAATATATAATCCTTTTTCTTTTTGCAGAATTGAAAATATTAATAAGCAATGTCATTGACTGAACGTTTTTGCTTGAAGGACTGAACGTTGTCATTTTTGGGTGTGCATTTCTATTAAAGGGGAAGGCGTGTTGAGATGAATGGAAATTTAGCAGTCTTCTATTATATTTTATTTTAAAAAGCCCTCTTTTATAGTTAGAGCTTTTTAATGCATTTAATGGGAAATGACAAAAGGCAGAGGTTGTAGTAGAGCAACCCAATTGTACCTTTACACGTGGGTAGGTAGGATTTTAATGTGGTCTAAGAAATGTAGGTTTGGGGGAGTAGTGCAATTGCAGTTTAGTTACATTACAGATGTGAAAATAAATTATCCTTCCCTATTCCTTTGTGTACAGTATTTCCTTGGAATGTACTGACTGAATGAGGTTTTATGACTGATGTTTTCTCTAGCGTGATGTAATGGTATGTGGGAATGAGCTGGGGAGATGGAGAAGAAATATCGCCTAGGGAACAGTCTGATAAGAGGGGCCATCGCCCAGAGCCACATAATGGATGCAGAAAGACACTCAGAAGAGACTGTTCTCAGGCTGCAAAAGAGATAATGGGATATTTGTACATCCAGACTTGCAAGATTCTCTTAATGTAACCTTACAATAAAGTAGAATTAGCTCATTTCATTGTGTTTCCTTTTGTTCTCCTTGGGAAGGCCAACAGGTATGTTCAAACAAAATCATAAAGGGAAAACAAAGACAGCATAGCCCAGAGGTGCTTCATAGGGCATGCAGGCAATTTCCACCACTATTGTCATCCATATCCCCCAAAGAAATCGGCCAAAGACCCCTATTTTTTTTTTAAAAAAAATCATGTTTTGTTTGCATTTCACCTGAACAGCATGTTACACATGAAGGGAAAAGAAACTAGCAGAAAACTGAAATTTGTCTAAGTAGAAATGTCCGTGTTGAATAGCAATTCAGGATAAATTGGTCTTACATCTTGACCAGTGGTGGATTTCTATTATTTTTACTACCATTTCACTCATGGATGAGCACACCCTTGCACGCACATGTGATGCTTCTGCGCATTTACAGAAGCGTCCGGGTGGGTGGGCGGAGCGTCCCGCCGCTGCTACTACCAGTTCGCCAGATGCGGGCCGAACCGGCAGCAACGCACCTGTGATCTTGACCCATTAATTGGTGCTTTTCCATCCACAGACACAGTTTGCGTGGGCTTCCCTAGCATTTATAAACGTATCAAGCCAACTTATTTTGTCTTAAATGTAGCTTGTGCTGCTGCCTCTTTAGTTTGTAATCCCTTTTATCCAAAGTTAGAAAAACTAGATTTGGAGGCTGCTCTTAACTAATTAATCCTAGGAAAAAAATATCATGTATGTTGACTCACTATTTTGAAGTCCATAGCTGTTCAATCAAATTTTTCCAGTATCTGCTATAGACATCAGACTATATATATACTACAGTACCTTTTAGGAAAAAGTTCTGTTTTGCTGTCCAGAGAATTGGTTAAGATTCTGCTGGGTTTAAGATCCTGACAAGTAAAAATAGTTTTATATTAGAATTTATGAGAACCTTGAAGAAGTTCCAAAAGGGCTGGAATCTATTGGATGTGTTGTAGCTTGTGAGATTTTGTATCAAGTGTGGGATTGTATTAGATCAAGGGACATAAACTGAACGGGTGCCTCCAAAGCGTGGACATAATTCATTCAGAAGTTTCGATTTTTATCTTTCCCTTACATTTACACTCAGATTGGTGAAGATTTTAAGAATTGGCCCAATATAACAGGAAGACACCAGGTTGGGTAATACTATTTAAAAAGAAAAAATAAGAGGCCTGGCTAAAATTTCTTGCAAATTCATAATGAACTCATGTTTCAGATTCTTTTTTAACCATCCTTAGGTAGTTAGCAAATTAGAATTCTTCCACAGGAGTGGAAATGTTTACCTTAAATGTAGGTTCTCTACATGTATATAGCAAATGTATTTATTTTCTAGGTATATTTGTGGTCTTTTGGGACCTATTTTTAAAAGTGTAAAACTAAATGAATAGGGTTGCAGTAATCATTAGCCAGCATATAGGACCATTGTACTAAATGGTATTACCTGGCTTCTTAAGATAAACAAAGTTCCTTCAATCCTTGAAACTGTAAATTTCAAATAAGACCCTGAACACTGAGGAACATTTTTTTTTATATAATCACTGGCTGCCAGGTAACTACCATTGAAAAGTTGGCATAAACAGCAACACGGGTCTTTGGTGAATTTGAATTCTGTAATGAAATTGACCTAGTGAATGTGCAGATTCAAGCCATGTGGGCTTTTGTAACTGGCACATGAAACATTTGTAAATGCACAAAGTGCATATCCAAGACTTTTGGGGTATCACCCCAGGTGTGACAACAGCGGGTTTATGCCATAATTTTTCAATTTTGGTTTTCAGATCTTGACATTTTGTGATCTCCAGTTCTTTGTCTTCTTTCTACTTTCACCTGGCCTCATCAATTTTCTACACTTTATTTTCAACCACAGTTAAATTTGGTTGTGTTATGAGCCCAAATCTCATCAGTTTCTATTCAGAAATCCCACAATCTGCTCCTTCTTGACTACTTTTTCAACTATATGTTACCACATGTTTCATTACTGTACTGTGTTTCATTACTGGCATAGGATCATTTTTACAGATGTTCCAATGAATCACTTTGGGTGACTTTTTTATGATGATGATGATATGATGATGATGATGATTTATATCTTTAATTATACAATAAAAAGACTTTTATTGCAGCATCCCAAACCTGGTTCTGCTTACCAATAATCGTGGGTTGGAACTCTATAGAACTGAATCCAGGGTTTGCTCACCGCTTTCTGTAACCTAACGTGTTCCCCAAAGCCAGGATGCTGCCAGTTTCCATGGCAACTGAAGAACTGTACCGTTTGTGATTGTATTTTATTCTCCTTGTAGATGGAGGAGATCAAATTTAAAGACAGAGCAGTCTTCGTGCTGGAAAAAGAGTTAGGGGTTCAAGCTGGGCAAACTCAGAGACTTCAACTCCAAAAGGAGGCTTTAGATGAACAGCTGTCCCAGCTCAGAGAGGCCGACCGGCATCTGAGTAGCCCCAAGCGGGAACTTCCTCATCCAAGTGGTGCAGGAGACACTTCAGATCACTCAGGAAGCCCCGTAAGCACTTTCTAGTAGTTTTCCCTAAAACCACCAATTGTGCCAAAATCTTGATGAGTGGCTGCCCAGGCCAGCAAAGTTGGTTTTGATTTGCTTGCTCGCTCGCTTGTCTGTTTTAAAAGCAAGTCGGGGTGAGGAAACCCAACTCAGGTCTCGTCAGATGACATCCTGAGCTTCTGGTTTGCTTTTATTTCGCCAGCTACTTGCCTTTTTTTTTTAAGCAACTGTACCTTCCCTTGAATGTGTGCCTGATCTGACATGGTGAGACTCACAACGCAAACTTACAAGTTAACCTTTTAATAGCTGTCTGCTAGTTTTCATGGAGGCCTACAAATATCTGTAAAAAAGAAAGATGATGGCAAAATGAGTCCTAAGTCTCATGACTAATCCTGAAGGATCGATTGTGCTTTTGATGTTAGTCAATGTTCCAAACTCTAGAGAATAAATGAGATGCCAACTAATGTGCTTTTTCTTCCATACTTTACGATTTCTTACTCCATTCAGTCTAAATTCACCTTTTATCTTGGCTTTTGACGTAACTATGCCATCTCTTCCAGCTTCTGTGTTAATTTGCTAACTACAGATTTTTCTGTCACATTTGTTAAACTTTTCTTTGTTGAATCTCATCAAGATTTCCTTTGTATTGCTGCTTAATTTGACCTATAGATATTTTTTTTTCAAATATTGTCAACCCTTTTGCCCAAAGCCTCTCCTGCACCTGTTGAATGAAGAATCCTAGCCCTGTTGAGTTTCCTTGGTTCTTAGAGGCTCATGTTTGCTTGAAGCAAAGGGTCACACATGAAGCATTCCAAGTAGATTAAAATTGCTACTAAATAGGAACGCAGGAAGGAAATGCTACTATAACTAAATTGCTTTTTGTTCAAAATAAACGAAGTTGCCTATTCTTATATCTATATTTAAGTGACCCATGTCAGTACTCTGTTAAATTCACAGCTCCATGGGAACCAAATGGATACAGTGGTTTGTTGCACACACTTAATACAAGTTATATGTCAGTATTAATAAATATATTATCATAGGAAAAGGATACACGACACATCTAAAGTTCTCAATTCAACAGTGGCATAAATATGAAACACAGTAGTAATTCTCAGTCATCTATTTCACATCCCAAAGCCACACTTGTTAGTCTGTGTTTATTTACACATTTTGTTTTCATTTGCCTCTTGCATAATAGTTTCTTTCTTAATTTCTGTTAGTCTCATCTTTTAGTATTAAGGTGCAGATTTTTAGAATTAGTAATGGATGGAATCTGACAAGGAAGAAGGTGGGAATTGGTAGAAAGTTCTAAAAAGAGTTTTCTTGTTGAACAGTTATTTGCAGTTGCTTTTTGTTTTAGGAACAGCAGTTGGACGAAAGAGATGCTCGGCGTTTCCAACTTAAAATAGCCGAATTAAGCTCCATCATCAGGAAACTCGAAGATCGGAATGCGTTACTGTCAGAGGAACGAAATGAACTTGTAAGAAATCATGTGCTTTTAATTTATTTTTATTTTTTTTAAGAAAACCCTATTTGGCTAACTGTTGCTCTGTAGGAGAAAGTTAGTCTCTTGGCTCTGGAAGTCAAAAATTAGGAGGATTTGGATAGCATCTTTTTAGATTGAATTTTATGAAAAGGTATAAAAAATTTTGTACTTATGTCTTTTAATAAAATTTGTTAGTCTGAAAAGAGGCACCCGGCCTTCTGGTTCCTTTTTGACTAAGTCAATGAAGGGATTAATATACTGTGGAAGCACAACAAGGTGACAATTGACCAAGTATACTCACCCGAGGAAGGGTAAATTTAAACAGACCTAGACATTCCTAGGATTAAAATAACTCCACTCAATCAGTTGGATGGTAGGGGAAAAAAAGTCTATCCCAGTTAAGGTGTTTTATATACTTTGTCCTCCAAGAAAAAGAGATGGAGAGGAAAAAAAATGCCTGAAAAATCAAGCCAATGAATATTATGGACTATGCTTCTGCCATCTCTGTGCATTTCCCTGTTGATAGTAGTAAAGAAGGACTGGGATGGGATGGGAAAATATGACTGTTCAAATCTTGCTTAATCTCTCAATGGACTTTTATACCATCATTCATAAAGCCATTGGGTGAGTCCATTAATGAGGGACATTTACACACAGTTGAGTCAGTTGCATGGAGTTCCACTTTCTCGTGAAGATGTGGATTGTAATTTGGGACTCATGGCTTCACTCTCAGCTCCTGCTTGAAGGACAAGTGGCAGTGATAACTAGGAGGCCTTCGTACTGATTCATCTTGTTCACTTCCTTTGTGATTTGCAATGTGCTCTACCTGGAGCTGCTGTTGGAGACAAGCCAGAAACTGCATTTTGCCCAGAATACAGAAGCTTGTGCATTTACAGCCATTAGTATTTGTCCCTATGAATTACTTTTCCTAATAAATAAATTATTTGATTTTTTTTATATAAATGCAATTAGATATTTATTTAAACAAATATTTCATTTAAATATCCCACTAGGCAAGGCAAGGCGAGCAGATTCTATGCTGGATCTGATTTGGATGCCATCATTCATCCTTTGACTTCTAAACCTGTAATTTAAAAAAAAAACTTCTAATTTATGGTTTATCACTTCTTGCATATAATATATTCTATCTGTATCATTAATTTAGATATACATATATAATTTAATCATGATTTGCCAATTGCCCGGAAAAAGAGGTTAAAAATGAAGTTTTGCAATAAATTGACTCTTGAATTAATTTAACCAATTATTCACCGAAACAGAGTTATAGACTGCTTTAAAAAAACGTATTTGGTAATGGTAAGTTCATACTTATTTTATAAAGATATTTCAAATTTGGGAGGAAACAGAATAACAGAGTTGGAAGGGACCTTGAAGGTCTTCTAGTCTAACTCCCTGCTCAAGCAGAAAACACTATATAATTTCAGACAAATTATTGTCCATTCTCTTCTTAAGAACTTCCAGTGTTGGAGCATTCACAACTTCTGGAGGCAAGTTCTGTTGCTGATTAATTGTTCTAACTATCAGGAAATTTCTCCTTAGTTCTAAGTTACTTCTCTCCTTGATTAGTTTCCACCCATTGCTTCTTGCCCTGCCTTCAGGTGCTTTGGAGAATTGCTTGACTCCCTCTTCTTTGGGGCAGCCCCTGAGATTTTGGAACATTGCTGTCATGTCACCCCTAGTCCTTCTTTTCATTAAACCAGACATACCCAATTCCTGCAACCATTTTTCGTATAGTTTTAATCATCCAGCGGAGGAAAGGAATAATGACGTCATTGAGATATAATTTTGATTGCTGTGGTTTGTTTCATTGACTTTTTCAATTTGCAGCCACAACTTAGAGATAGTTAAATACATTTACATCCAGCCAACCATTCCTTAATGCAACTCTCTTCAAACCGACAAATTACACAGATGACATTTTCTTCCCGTATCTGAATAAAATTCCATTTAAAGGCTAGTTAATGGCATCTGTGGGGGTAAGATTTATTTTTCATAGAGCTAATGCAATAAACCATAGTGGCATATATGGACAGGGGAGACAGAATACATTTATAGAGGTCATTAAAGCAGCAGATCAGTAGTTAGATCTGGCGCTATTTGTGGGATTTATTTAGTAGAAGAGGCAGCTGAGAAGCTTTCTCTCAGTTCCTTAATGAAATTTTAGCCGTGCAACTGAATATTTTCCCCAACATATTTCACTCCAAAAATAGTGGGAGAACATCTTTCAAATCATATTGGTATTCCTATATCACCCAAATTGATAATTAAGTATGCAGATCATATATTGTTTTGCATACAATTATGAGTTCCATCTTAGGAATCAAGTAAATCCAAACACCAAACACCTAGTGGATGGAAGGGAGGGAGGGAGGGAGAAAAGAAGGAAGGGGGGAGGGAGGGTACAATTAAACATTTTGGGATCATTTCAACATATCTTTTCATTGATTGTATGCTTTGGAAAAGTGAAAACATAAACCTAAATGTGTACATTTGAATCTGCTAATATGTATTAGGTTTGAAAACAGTATAAGGCAGCCTTTCGGCGAATATGCTACTCAAAAAATCTATACAATTTCCAGAGAAGATGTTATTTGCAGCGGTCCAACACATCTGGTGGGAAACAGATCAGGAAAGGCTGATAGGAGGTTGCATCGTGATTGTAGTCTAACTGCTACTGATTCAGTGGTCACTTCTGTTACGATTTTTAGAATATTTATGTTTAAAAAATTTCAAGAGTATAGAAGCTGTTGCCCATGAATCAATATGTTCAAGTACACATAGCTGGTAATACAATAATCTAATGTTTGCCAAAGCATACAGCCTGAAAGAAATGTTACACGCAAATTTACCCTGTGTAAACGATGGTGTGATCATGGTTTTCAGTGAATTTGCCACAGAGCAATAGAGGAGGCTTGAAAAGTGGCATTATTTCCTCACTGCAAATTGATTGCAACCATCTCTATCCAATCAGAAGGGCACAAAATAGGATTTTAATATCCTTTGGGGATGCATGTAGTATTTTAATCAATAACACCCCTAAATCCAATTACAGACCACCTGAAATGTCTCTGAAACAGAGACTTTTAGTATCAATGAAAAGACCGCATGGAGCAAAAACCTAGAGAAAATTCAGAGAAGCTAAAAAAACCTTTCTATGAGCTGAATCCAACCATTATGACCTTCCATAGGACTATGAGGAAAATGAAAAAGCTTGGTGAAATATCAATAATTGTCATCCAAAGCAGTTTTTTTTCCCAACCTAACTCCCTCCAGATGAACTCAGATTGAAAAGCCCAACTGCCGGCAGCTGTGATCATGCAGAGTGCCAGGCTGAGGAAGGTAGAGCTAAAGATTCACAGAAAGACATGTAAGCAGAACCTCTGCTGAAAAGGGGGAAATGTGTTTCTGAGGGCAAAGGGATGTAGAACAAGACTAGAAAGCGGGAAAGAAACATCTTCAAGGAAAAACTAAGTCCAGTTGCCATTTGAAAAAGCATCTTTGGGACTCAAATAGAAGAGCAGCTTAATTCCAAACTCTTACAGGTGTCTTCCACACGTTAAAAGAATTGTGGTTGTTTTGGAACAGCCTCCCATCTGAGATCTGAGGGATTCCCTTTTCAGAGAGCTGTGGAGACCTGACTTTCCCCCCAAGAATTGATTGTGCTAAGCTGGTGGTTGAGCTGCAAGGATTTTGGTTTGGCACCTGGAAGAATTCCTATTTGTTTTTAACCATATTTTAATGGATTGTTGTGAGCCATAGAGAGTCATGATATAAGATAGGCTGCCAAACAGGTCTTTCAATAAAATTAAGTCACTTTGGTTAGCAATAGCATCCCTTATGAATGCATTGGATTTTGTACGGCAGCTGCACTTACACAGCTATGTAAATATTTTTTTGTTTCTCTACTTTTCAGGTGAAACGTGTAAGAGAATCTGAGAGCCAGTACAAACCACTGCTTGACAAAAATAAACGTCTCAGTAGGAAAAATGAGGACTTATCCCACACCTTACGTCGTATGGAAAACAAACTCAAATTTGTAACGCAAGAGAACTTAGAAATGGTGAGTTCTTGTACAAATGAATATCAGGTCACTACAGAGTTCATTAGTGATAGGTTCTGAGTTTTAAATTAAAAAAAGAACTTTGAGCAAAATATTATTGCTATCTAAAATTTTGCAAGCCATCTGAATTCCTTGAACCAATTCAATTTTCAACTCTGAACAGCACTTCAGTTTTGATAGTTTTTAAATGTCAAAAAATCAGGTGAACGCTATTCAAAAATGAATCTGAGCACATTCCATCCTACTCAGTTTGATTAAAATGAATAATGCATTCTGGGGAGAAAGTGAATGGAACAAAAAGAAAAAGAGCAAGAACAAATGAAATTCTCCAGTGTTTCTAGGTTTGTTTTATAAAGGTGTACCGGTATATAATATGTAACTCATTGCGCTGACACATTTAATTAAGGACACAGGAACTGTTGCAGTAACTTACTGGGGTCAATTTAAAATAGTGGAAATCATGTGCAGTCAAGCTTAACCAGGTAAGGTAATAGATAAATAAATTCCTATAATAAATAAGTATTCTAGCAATTTCTCGGTGTTTGTTCTGTTCCTTTTAGAGGCAAAGAGTGAGGACGATAAGAAGACCAAGTTCTTTAAATGATCTTGATCAAAATCAAGATGAAAGGGAAGTTGACTTTTTGCGGTTGCAGATCATGGAGCAGCAGAATATCATAGATGAGCTTTCAAAGGTAACCAAAACTTTTGGTCTCCTTGGCATAACTTTGGCTAGACTGTCTCCTTCTGTGTGGGGGGAAAAATAAGACCTTAACTTAATGTACACAGTATAAGAAGAAAGTTATTAAGCAGTGCTAGACAGAAAGTCGAAAATCTTTCATTCGATAATTCATGTAATATCTAGACAGATGGACAAGATTAAATTTCTGAGCTATATAATTATATTAATTATAACTATATAATTATATTAATTATAACTATATAATTATATTAATTATAACTATATAATTATATTAATTATAACTATATAATTAATTTAAGCTAAATGTGATCATTGTTTTCTCTTGGCAAAAATCTACCTTTCAGATTCAGTAATCAAAAAATGTTCTATTGTATTTCGCTTCACACAGTAAAAGTAAAAGGCATGATTAAACGAAACTGAACACTTAATTCATGTTTCTACATTTGGGATTCGTACAGGGAGATGGAAATTACTTTCCTGCTTTGTGGCATCATAGTACACAATTTTATCTTGCTTGCACTAGAATTAGAATAAGAATTTTTCCAAAATTTGGAGGGTGTGTGCAGTCAATTGCCTCCCCTATCTCTTTTTTTGTTTGAGTTCCATTGAAATGAAATTAATGTATCAGTACATTACTCTGATGTTGCCCAGTTATGTTTGATCACAATTCCTTAAATGCTAGGTACAAGAAGTCATGGGAACTGTGATCTAACATTCAAGAATTTGTCTGTTATCTGAATGAAACTTTCACAAACTTCTTCAAAGACAACCATGGCCTGATAAAAGCTGTAGAACTTTAGGATTAGAGTTCTTTAAATCCAGAGTTACTATTGGGTGGAGGGCCCTTCTGCTAAACATTAGATATTTTGGTATTTGGATTCCCAGGTGGCATAGCTGTTGATCATCCAGACAGGTCTAAATATCTAATTAATAATTTAAGAGTTATATCTAAAGCCAATTGCACAATAACTAGATGCCCAAAAGTATGTGGATGAAAAGGAAATGAGGATATTCAAAATCTTTATTACCATCATAGCAACTTTTTATTTTAATTCTTTCAAACTAGACTCTAGAAACTGCCGGCTACGTGAAGAGTGTAATCGTAAGTAACATTCACATTTCATTTTGATTTTCATATATGCTTCTCTGTGTTCTACCTGGGATTATTTAGCTATAGATATTTAATGATATTA
This sequence comes from Thamnophis sirtalis, assembly GCF_051295495.1. NCBI lineage: Eukaryota > Metazoa > Chordata > Lepidosauria > Squamata > Natricidae > Thamnophis > Thamnophis sirtalis. The sequence goes on from NW_028261391.1 coordinate 70,082,315, forward strand.
CGTATTAATAGCAAAATAATTTATTCTAATTACTAACACAGATATGAGCCACAGAATTTCCTCCAAGGTGGTAGGAAAGTAAACCAAGGACACATTGTGTTCCTAAAGTCTGAGGATCACATTTTTCACTTCAGGGGAAGGGGTTTGGGGGGGGGGGTTGCTATGTTCTGATTTGCACCATAAATTATCCGTACAATTTGATTGCCAAACTCATTCCTCATTTCACACCTTCTATAAAGGCTCAGTGGTTAAGACACTGAGCTTATCGATCAGAAAGATCGGCAGTTCAGCAGTTCGAATCCCTAGCGCCGCATAACGGAGTGAGCTCCCGTCACTTGTCCCAGCTTCTGCCAACCTAGCAGTTCTAAAGCATGTAAAAATGCAAGTAGAAAAATAGGAACCACTTTTGGTGGGAAGGGAACAGCGTTCCATGCACCTTCGGCATTTAGTCATGCCGGCCACATGACCACGGAGACGTCTTCGGACAGTGCTGGCTCTTTGGTTTTGAAATGGAGATGAGCACCTTCCACTAAAGTCAGGAACAACTAGCACATACATATATGCGAGGTGAACCTTTACCTTATAAACATGTTTCATATGCAGAGCTCAAACTATTGTTTGTTCTTTTCTTCCTTGTCAGGAGCGTGACAAGCTTTTAAGATACAAGAAACAAAGGAAGAAATTTGCAAAATTTCCCAAGGTAAGCGAATAATGTAAAAAAAAAGTCTTATTTGGGGGCAAGTATTATGAAAAATTTGATGGAACAGTGAAAGACACCATTTGGCTGAGCATCTGGATTCCCACAGATTTATCCAGAAGCTTTTGAGAAATGTATAAACAGAGTGAGAATGTAGATCTTTCCCTACAATTAATTCACACCTTCACCTGCCCTTCAAAACTACATTAATTCAATCTAAACACGAAGATGTTTATTAAAATAGTATCACCAAAGGGACCTCCGTCATGAATTCAGGTTCAGCTCTAATATAAAATTATGCCAACAAATGCCATTAAGAATGTCAAAAAAATTACTGATAAATTATTCCAATATTTAAATTAATTCAAACTGCACCTTCTCTAAAATCTTCTAAATAAAATTTACAGAGAGGCAGATACTATAACTTAAATTTTAAAAGCTCAGTTGAAGGACGTGAAGACAAACTGGTTTTCAGAGCAGAATGCTGAAAAATCTCTCCACCACCCGTAAAAAAATTACTTTTTGAATTAAAATGTCACTGATTGTGATTCACTTGCAGGTGGGTGAATAGGAAAGTGATGACTCGGCATATGAATCTGTCAGTCTTTATTCCAGAACATCTGGCAGCAGCTTCTTGGACGGTGGAAGATCTCAGCAAACCTTTGCTGTTTCCCCAATATTTCTTCTTAAAGTTCAGAAGCTTAAACATCTCCCAATAGTGCATCACAGCAAAGTTAATTTCAAGGAATTTCTACTTGCTTTCTTATCTTGACTTTGGCAACTTATAACAGACATGTAAAGGCTTTATGAGTTGACATTAAGGCATCTTTCGGAAACCTGACAGACTCGACTAAAATAAACATTTTCTTCTTTGCTCATTTGGAGTTGGGTTTTTTAATGAAAATCAAGTAGGGATATTTCCCTCTTCCTCCATGAGTTCAATAGTTCTAACTCTTTAGAATACCAGAAATTTTGGGTTTTCTTGGTAAACTATAATCTAGTTTCTCATATTTTCAGTCAATATCTGTTCTCCTGTTACCTTTTTAAAGACACCTTAAATCCTTCCATAGAGCTTTTTCATCCCTACAAGTCTCTAAATTGATTATTTTGCAAAACCTTCCATTCTGACTCTCTCCTTCCTCCACCCATTCCTTCTTAGCTCATATCCCCTCCTTTCATCCCTTTTTAAAGCTATTCTTCCTAAACCTCTTTATCATTGTGAAGGTCCATATAAAGATTTTTTTTCCAGCTCACACTCCATTTCTTTATGCATTGGGGGAATACGCATAGATGATAGCACCAATTTTTATCCCACAATAGATTAAATATCAAGTTTACTATCATTTGTGATGATTCTACACTGAGATTATAGAAGATTTATGCTGGCTCAACAGCAGCTTTGGTATCCATTAATTTGTACTTGATGGATAATCATTACTTATTCTGCTGCCTCATTTATATGGCAGATCTGATAAACTACTATATAATGAGAAAAGTGCTGAGATTCATAAATAGCAAGAAGGAAATCTAATTATTCCTTATGTCAGTTATGCTTAACATCTTTGCAACTTTGGCTTCTTTGTACTTACACATTGTCATTTGGTCAGAAGCCAGTGGTGGAAACATTTTTTGGGTACGATGAAGAAACATCTCTTGAATCGGATGGCTCTTCAATCTCATATCAAACGGATCGAACAGATCAAACTCCTTGCACGCCAGACGATGACCTGGAAGAGGTAATTTATGATATGCATAATGTTCAAGCAAGAGTTTATGCTTAAAGAGATATTATATGGAATGTAATTAAATGTATTCCTTTTTTTAGTAGTAATGATATAAACTTTGCAGGGAGATCAGTGCTGTATACCAACATCCACAATCAACAAGGTCTCTTCTAGAACCTTGGGAAGCCAGACCACTACTCTGCAATAGCATGGTGGTCTCCTGGCTACCATAGCAAGGAATTATTAACAACAACAACAACAACAACAACAACCCTTATCAATCATGAGCAACGTTCAATGGTATTTGTGATGCATTTTTGAATGCTCAGTTGACTGAGTTTCATATATAATAATAATAATAATAATAATTATTATTATTATTATATTATTATTATTATTATTATTATAATCCAATCACTAACAAACACAGTCTGAGTATTCAGCACCGATATTTCAATGCAGTTTGGCATGGAAAAATGCGCCACTGTATCCATAAAAAGGGGCAAAATCACTACACGTGAGGGAATTGAAATGCCCAATGGCCAACTAATTAAATGCAAAGAAAATGAAGCCTACAAATATTTAGGCATCCTGCAGTTGGATAACATCAAGCATGGAGAAGTAAAAACTATTGTCAGAGGAAAGTACACCAACAGAGTTAGGAAAATTTTGAAATCTAAATTGAATGGTGGAAATACAATCAAGGCCATAAATACCTGGACAATACCAGTTATAAGATACACAGCTGGTATAGTTAACTGGACATAAGCTGATTTGGACATTTTGGACCAAAAAACCAAGAAACTAATGACAATGCACTACAGTTTACATCCATGTGGTGATACTGATAGACTATACCTGCCCCGAAAATCAGGTGGCAGAGGATTATTACAAGTGAAGCAAATAGTTGAAGAAGAAAAACATGCACTGGCTGATTATTTAAAAGAAATTAAAAAACATCTCTTAATTGAAGTAAAGAACAAAAATCTATTGAAGGTCCAACAGACGAAACAAGAATACAGAAAAGATGTGATAAAATCAAGAATGGAGAGTTGGCAGAACAAAGCACTGCATGGCCAATTTCTGGAAAAAATAAAAGATAAAGTGGACAGTGAACAAACTTGGTTATGGTTAACAACAGGTACATTAAAGAAAGAAACAGAGTCACTAATCCTGGCTGCGCAAGAACAAGCTATCCGCACAAATGCCATTAAGGCCAAAATCGAAAAATCCTCTGATGATGCCAAATGCAGACTTTGCAAAGAAGCTGATGAAACTGTTGATCACATACTCAGCTGCTGTAAAAAAATCACGCAGACTGATTATAAATTGCGGCACAATTCAGTAGCACAAATGATCCATTGGAATTTGTGCAAAAATTATAATATTAAAACAGCAACAAACTGGTGGGAACATCAGCCTGAAAAAGTCACCGAAAATCAGATGGTCAAGATCTTGTGGGATTTCCGTATACAAACCGACAAAATACTGGCGCATAATACACCAGACATCACACTGGTTGAGAAAAATAAGGTTACAATCATAGACATCGCAATACCAGATGATAGCAGGGTCGACGAGAAGGAATATGAAAAAATCGTGAAATACCAGGACTTAAAAATCGAAATTCAATTATTATGGCACAAACCAGCAGTGGTAATTCCAGTGGTAATTGGCACACTGGGTGCTATTCCAAAAGCACTGGAATTACATTTAAAACAGTTAAAAATTGACAAAATCTCCATCAGTCAAATGCAAAAAGCCGCACTGCTTGGATCTGCACGCATATTACGAAAATACGTTACGACATCCTAGGCCCCTGGGTGGGGCCCGACTAGTAACCAATGCCAAATCTGGCGAAACAACTGGCCGCTGTGATACAATTCTGTTGTTGCAAATAATAATAATAATAATAAACATTAAATAAACATTGAAGGGAAATGTGATGACAACTTGACATGGACATGGCTAAAGATGGGAACTATCAAGAAAGAAATGGAAGGTTTAATACTGGCTGCTCAAGGACAAGCACTACAAACTGAGGCCATGAAACCCAAACTGCCGACTTTGCAATAACAAAATCAAAACTGTTTAATATGTGAATGCAGCAAAATTGGACAAACTGATTACAAAGCTAGACATGACCGAGTTGCTAAATTAATCCACTGGTCATTATGTAAAAAAATATGATTTACCTGTATCCAGAAAGTCATGGGAACATAAAGTGGAAAAAGTTATTGAGAAGGTGAAGATCTTGTGGGACTTTCGAATACAAACGGATCGTCATTTGGAGCCCAACACGCCAGATATCATGGCTGTAGAGGGCCGAGGTGTACAGTTTATTGATATCGCTGTTCCTGGAGATGCCAGAGTCGAAGAAAAAGAACTAGAAAAAATCATGAAATATCATGACTTGGCCATCGAAACTACAGGGCTATGGATGAAGCATGTAACAGTGATACCCATTGTCATCGGGGCACTTGGCACCATGTCCAAGAATTTTACAAGATACATCAACAAATTGCAGCTTCCTGCACTAACACCAGCGGAACTGCGAAAAACTGCGCTACTTGCCGCATCATACATCTTAAGAAGGTACTTGGTTGATACATAGGACGCTGGCAGCAAACTATATCAACCACTGGTATTTGTAATGCATTTTTGAATGTTCAGTTGGCTGAGTTTCATATTTAATGAATAAAGTATATAATAATAATAATAAATTAAATTAAATTAATATCTAAATTTAAATATTGCAATAAAGTCATTATTTAAATTAGGGACCACATAGATAATTAGCTCCGTGAAATTTAAATGATTGGAATCTGTTATATTGGATTCTGGTCCAAAAAAATCCTTAGTAGGCTTTAAGCTGCTATTCCAAATTTGGTCACATAATTTGGAGATTAGCACAGATATTGCATTAGAAATATTTTAGTTAATCCATTAATAAATACATAACATTTTATAATTCTCTCAAATTGTTATTTCATAAAAGAGGTTGTACTGTTCATAAACAGACTGGTGAATGCCAATGTTTTGATTTGTCAGGATGATTGCATCTCCAGTTCAGTTTTGCATTCCTTCTCATACTAGGGCATGGCAAAAGAAGAAACGGAATTAAGATTCAGGCAACTGACAATGGAATATCAAGCTTTACAGAGAGCATATGCACTGTTGCAAGAACAAGTTGGAGGAACGTTGGATGCTGAGCGAGAAGTTAAGGTCTAAATGGCTTATATTACATGAAAGTAAAAACTTGTGACCGTATCATGTTGTTCCTGAACTCTTTACAATTTTTTCGGTTTCCCACCCCTTCATATCTTTGCTTTAGATCAGGTGTGTTCAACTTTGGCAACTTTAAGACTTGTGAACTTCAACTCCCAGAATTCCCCAACCTGCCAACTCTTAAAGTTACCAAAGTTTAGGTCCCTCTAAACCAGTGGTTCTCAACCTGTGGGTCGGGACCCCATTGGGGTCGAACACATATTTTCGGTTGTCTTAGGAACCGAGACACCAATTTTATGGTTGGGGGTCACCACAACATGAGGAACTGTATTAAAGGGTCACGGAGTTGGAAAGGTTGAGAACCACCGCTCTGAACCATTCCTGGCTTAGAGGGGCCTATTTTAAAAGATATGCTGAGAATGGAGCATTAAAGATGCACTACATGGTTTTATGCTTTGTTGGGAACCACTCAGTGGTTTGTTATAAGCTGGGCAGCTATGTAAATATTTTAAATAAATAAACTAATAAATAAATAGTGGGTGGGAGTGTGTGTGTGTGAAATTATGGGAAGGTGACATTTAACAAACTTGCTTTGCTTCACCGATTAATAAATTAAATACTGTACTTATTAAGAAATCCCTTGATTATTGCATTGCAGGCCACATATTTCCAGGATCCCACCAGCAAAACCAAAGCATCTAAGTCATGCCTTTCTGTCTCTTTTTTTCTTTTCCTTTTCCTGCCATACAACAACACTTTCTTGTTGATTTAAATTTAGAATAAAATTATAATTTTCTCTCTAATGATGAAGGAAATTACTAAAGGTTTACATGCAGGCACACACCGAGAGAATCCTCATTGGCTTGAAAAGAGTGCTTAAAGCAGGAGTGTCAAACTCAAGGCTGAGTTGAAATCAACATAAAGTGGAAATAACTGATCAACTTCATCCCTAGTTAGGGACATGTTTTACTTTTAACAAATTTTCTGAATGAAATTGAAATTCAGTTCCATTGTAGGCAGAAATGCTAGAAAATAAAGAAGTAAAGTGAAGGGTTGTTAGTAAAGTTGCACAGGCACATAATTTTTCATCTTTTTGCAACCAATTTCTTATGGTTACTGACAGTGGGCATGTTATTAACATGTAATGTAATACATTAAAATGTAATCAATTTTTAATCAACTAAAAGACATAGATGATACAGGATGATGGACATGAAAATGTGTCCCTGAAGTATGAGGAATTGGTACAAGAGAACTATGGCTGTCTTTAGCATGTATCAATTCCAATTTTATATCCCTCCAGGTAAACATGTGTTAGGGATAATTTAACACAGCAGCAATCAGAGTAAGTTTGACATTTTTTCAATCCCATCCTACAGACTCGTGAGCAGCTTCAGGCAGAAATCCAGAGATCCCAAGCTCAAATAGAGGATCTAGAAAAGGCACTTGCTGAACAAGGACAGGTAATATATACATTGGGGAAAAAATGTTTTGTGTTAATTACTGTAACAAATTTATCAAAAGTTATTACTATAAAATAACTAGCAATAGGTTCACATGGAAGCATGAACTCTTGGAGATTGCCAAAACAGTTTTCCAAATATTAATCTGTTGAATTGAAAATGGTTCCAAACATTGTTTTGGTGCTGAACCATGTCTGTATTCTTTTTATCCTTTTCCATTTCACAGGATTGATTTTTGGAAAATCAGTAAATGATCTAGAAGGAAAGTGGACTTAATTCTAAATTAATTTTCCTGTTCATTCCATTTGGGGAACTTAAGTCTAAAATATCCCTATATTGTAAAGCTAAATCAGTTTTATATCTATAAAGTATCCCAAGTGAGGTCTCTCCCTCATGTCTGGAAACAGAAATAAAATACAGTTCCCCATTTTCTGGCTCCTCTTTTCCTCTAATATGCAAGTTATAATTGATAATTCTAAATTCCAGATTGGTTATCTTACTTAGCAGATCTTAGTTTACTATACAAATTTCCTGGTTTAATTTATTGATGTTTATTTATTAGATTTTTATCCTGTGTTTATTCCAAGAGCTCAGGGCAGCATACATAGCATCTGAATCATAAAAACAAGTTCAGTGAGAGAGCGACTGGATCAAAATCACCGAGTAAGCCTTTGACTGAAGGTAGATTCAACTCGAATATCTTCCCCACTACATCACATAAGGAACCATGGTGGCGTGATGGTTAGAATGTAGTATTGCGAGTTAACTCTGCTCACTGCCAGGAGTTTGATCCTGACTGGCTCAAGGTTGACTCAGCCTTCCATCCTTCCGAAGTCAATAAAATAAGGATCCAGATTTTTGGAGGCAATATGTTGACTCCGTAAACCACTTAGAGAGGGCTGTAAAGCATTATGAAATAATATAGAAGTCTAAGTGCTATTTGCGAGGGTTTGGTAGAAGAACAAGTGCGTTGGAACAAGTCCATTTTTACTGATGCTCCTTTTCTGCCCATTAAACAAAGCTCTATTATTTTGTGCGAATGGAGCAATGAGTATTAAAATGCAAAGCAGTGCCGGCAGAGGAAGAAAGAAGGCGTAAGCTTCTAATATTTAAGGCCGTTAAATATATTTAAGGCACACATTTTAGGCAGTTTTGACATCAAATATACATTTTCAACTGAATCCATATTTTTCATCAGTTATATCCTAAGCATAATAGTAGCAAAGAAATGGAACAATAGAACAAGGAATAAAAAGGAAACAGGGAGGCTTCAGCGATAGAAGAATAAAAGATGGGTGGGTAGTGAAGTGGAAAATGAGGGCAGAGGTGGGGTTTCTTTTTTGTTGTTGTTGTTGTAAATGTGTTTTTATTTTCCATTTTCATTTCGTACAGTCCCATATATACTGTGCATAACCGGGGCCATATAACATTAAACAATAAACACAGCCATGTGTTTAGAAGAATAAAAGATGGGTGGGTAGTGAAGTGGAAAACGAGGGCAGAGGAGGGGTTTCTTATCAACCTGGTAGCCCCCTCCAGTGTGATTTTGTCTCCAACAGTCTGCCAGTGGGGTATTAACTATTAAGCAGACTAAGCACGTGCTTAGGGCACCAGGCCCAGAGGGGGCACCACAAAGTTGAGAAAGAAAGAAAAAACACCAATGAAGATTTGTACCGTATGTACAAAGGAGGGGCGCCAAGATTTGTCAGTGCTTAGGACACCAGTGAGCCTTAATCCACCCCTGCAGTCTTTCTTTTGTCATGTAGTTGTAGAAGTCAAACCAGCTACGTTCCTGCTTTCTTTTCAGGGCGAACCTCTCGTTTTCTCTCCTATCCTTACCATCATTGTAGAATTGTTGAGATTTAGCAGCCTTTCTTGGACAACCTAGGAATGCCCTTAGTCCAAACACTTGCCACCTCTCTTCCCATTCTTCCTTGCTGTCTACCCACTGCCTTGCTTAATTTCCAATCCTTTCGTTCTTTTTTTTTCCTTTCCCAGCACTGCCTCTGCACAACTCCGCTGCCTGATCTCATTTCCAGGTGGAGAGTCATTTGATATTTATTTGATCTATACTTATTTTGTTTTCTAGGAGAAATCTATACTTTAATAGCCCTAGAGAAAAGCTTTTTTTTTAACTCCCAGAAATTCACTTGCTAAATCCATAGCTTAGTTCTTTGCTTCATATGGTTTTAAGACCAGTTTTGGCTAAAAATCTGAGATTTTGCGAGGTAACTTGGATGTGTGTTGTGACTCAGCAGACGTCTTCTGTGAGTCTTTTCGGGATGCAAGATTAATTATGCAGCTGGGGCTCATTAGGGGCATATTCTGGGGATAAAAGGACGGATGGTGCCACACCCTAGTTGCAGGAGTCAACGTTCCTTGGTTCGTTCAACATTGATTGATCATCTGTCGTGGTTTATGTAAGATACACTTGGAGAAGTGCTTTGTTTTCTGTAACCCTGATTTGTAGAGACTTTGGAAGAAGTGCTTTGCTTTCGTTTTGTTCAACTTGTGTTGCCGTAAGAAAGATTTGTTTTTCATTCCGTTATCTTCAGGCAAAGACTGTAATTAGGTTTATTTTGGGCTCGCAGCCAGTCTGAGCTGAGAACTGATAAAGAGAGTTCCTTTTAAGTTGTTTGCCTGTCGTCTGTTTAACGAGCGGAGAAGGGGGGACAGAAGAGATGTATATATTATTGAAAGATTATTGGTGCTCTCTGAGCTTGGTTGTTTTCTTGTAGATGTTTCATTACCCAAACCAGATAAACATCAGTGCTAGTTAGTTGTGGGAGATGGTCTCAATTTCTACATATTCTACTGGCTTGTCCTGGATGGTCTCAGAGGATCTGTGGCTTTACTGCTTATGGATGGTTGGTTTGGCCATTCCTTGACATCAGATTGTCGGCCTGGTGTTAATCTTGGAGTTAATCTATGCTCACCTGGGTGCTGATTGCTGGTAGGGAGGAGTTGTGGTCTTTTTGTTCCCTTCTTGGCTTGTTTATTGTCTCGTTTGCATACTGTGTACATATTGTTTATGTTTCTGTATCTATTCAACACCCAGATGAGCAGGGATTAACACCAGACCTACAGTCAAGAAGTAAACAGTATGCCAATCAAGGAACTACCAACTCAGACAAATAAGCTAACAGTAAACAAGAGCCTAATCAAGGAATCACCAAGACAATTCCCACCAATACTGACTGGGCAGTAACATCTACTCCCTTCTAGCACTGATGATGTTACCTAGTTTGGTATTGAAACGACTTCAAGAAAACAGTCAAGCTCAGAGAGCACAATGGAAGCCATAGTTTAACCATAAACTACAATTATTCTCTTGTATTGTTTCACTTAGTTCAACTTTTCTTTAGTGTCTGATAATCCATATTTTTCCTCTCTTTAAATTAAAATAGTTTTCTAACTTTAGATTTTTTTTTCTAGCTCTAAATAGGCTACGGTATTAAGAACCAGTGTATCAGGTTCACCAAACCATTTTCTCCTTCATATGTTAATGATTATTTTTCTCTTTCTCTGAATGAATTGTGCTATTCATCTATAATGCCCATTATTCCAATGATTGTTTATGTGGAGATAGGTTACTGAGCTAAAGAGTCCCATGGTCTTGTGAGATCAAGCCAATTAATTCCCATTTCAAGGAGAAATAACTCTTCCCCAAACTAGCAAACAAACCCGAGACACATAAAATACAGGACATGAATACACTGCGTGCATCTTATGCCTAAATTAAAAGATTTCTCTTAAAAGCTTGTACAAGAACAAAAGACATTGACAGTCATGGAAACTGCAAGGCAAACATATCCGGATGAGTATCAGGGGAAGGGTCAGGGAGTAGACACCGAAACTGCTTCTAGTATGATTTTTGCTGGATTGTGGTACTTCCTATTCTTCTGAAGGCTCCCACCCTGGTAAATTGAGAATGTAATTCATTGAAGAGGACACCTCAAAACTGTACACAGAACTCTCCAGAGGGAGTGTTTCATTTCAGTATTCTAATTGTTCGTGTGGAGATAACTTACTGAGCTAAAGACAGATTATCCAGCTATTAGAAAGTCAGAATGTATTTTTATCTAAAAACTACTGAAGCCAAATCAGGGAAACAAATTTCAGCTATGTTCTCCTTGTTTCTTATACACGTATAGACTCTCTTCCAATGTTTTGCCTTTTTAAAAGATTTGTGGTGTTTCCTTATCTTTTTTTATAACACTGGGTCTTTCTGTTGTTTTTTTTAAGGACATGAAGTGGATTGAAGAAAAACAGGCTTTATACAAAAGAAACCAAGAGCTTGTGGAAAAGGTGCGCTCTGTTTTCATAGGGAATTTAAAAATAAGTGTGAATAGAAATTTAGAAAAATCTTAGGGCAAAAAGAGCACTTAATGAAACATACGTATTTGGTAACGTCCTCTGTCATCAAAAGGGAACATTATTCGAATCCAAACTTACAGGAAAATTGTCACCAAACAAAAATGGTATTTCTTGTAGACATCTTTATTTTAATTTCAATTCTGAAAATTAATATAAGACAGACGTAAACTATAAAATTTGACTTTCAATTTTTGTTTAGAATGACAACACATTTATCTTTCCAGTTACCACAGATCATATATCTTACCTCTGAAATTTGTTTTTAAAATTTCTTAATATTATTACCTCCATATAGAGGTATGAGGTTGAGCAGTGGTGGTTTGAGAAAGCATAATCCTGAGTTAATGGTTACAGCAAAATTAGAGCTCACACTTAGTTTCCATGATCAGTTCTATATTCACTGTGCAATTAAAACAAGTTGTTGGCAAAAAAAATTTTTAAAGGGAAAATCCTTCTGCTTTTTTTAGATAAAACAAATGGAAATAGAAGAAGCTCGGCTAAAGCATGATGTTCAGGATGCTAAAGATCAAAATGAACTGTTGGAATTTAGAATATTAGAACTTGAGGTAAGTAAGAAGTAGATGTTTTGAGTTCATATTTCCATGTTTTGTCAGGTGTTCCAAATTCACTACAGCTCATGGAACATTATTACAGTATAATACCTCTGCCAGAATAGCTTCAACATAAGGCACAATTGCATTAATTACCTGGTTCCATATATTGGGAAAATGCATATATTGGTCTTCAGCGTATTCTGATTTGCCAAGTGCAGTTTGTATCACCCTTCAGGGTCCTCCCCTCTTCCTTCTGTTGGCTCATAATTTTAGATAAAACAAATTGGGTTTGCTAGCATTGGCATTTTTGAACAGCTATTTATCCCTGCAATCCCATAGCAGAGGGACAAACTGTGTTAGGTGGAAGCGAATACTATTGGGATGATGAGCATAAAGCCTGATTTCATTAACTTTAGCTTGCATGAGTTTTATTTATAGCTTATATCTCTATTGCTCAACCAGGCTGTTCAGACTACAGCTCCCATCCTCCTCCAGCTTTGCTTTAGATTAGACTAATTTTGCTTTTTAACAGAACAACCAGTAAATGTGTAAACCTTCTACATCCAGGATGTCAAACTGAAATAATCACGGTGTCGTCACATGACATATTGGGACTTTTTTCCGAGTGGGGGTATGAGCAGCCCGTGACACACCCGGCCTACGGGCTGGGAGTTTGACAGCCCTGTTCTATATGATATGTCTAAACAACTTGGAATGTAAATAAATGCAGGTAGTCCTCGACCTATGACTGGAATTGAGCCCAAAACTTGTGTTGCTAAGTGAGACATTTGTTAACTGAGTTTTGCCCCATTTTACAACTTTTCTCGCCACAGTTGTCAAGTGAATCATGGCAGTTGTTAAGTTAGTAACCTGGTTGTTAAGTGAATCTGGCTTCCCCTTTGACTTTGCTTCTCAGAAGGTCGCAAAAGGAGATCACATGATCCCAGGACATGGCAACCATCAAAAATATGAACCCGTTGCCAAGCAGGTGAATTTTGATCATGTCAAAAATTATTAACAATTGCAGTGATTCCCTTAACAACGGTGGCAAGATGGTGGCATACTCACTTAACTAATGTTCTGTTTAGCTGACAGTGTTTCTCAACCTTGGCGACTTTAAGTTCTGTGGACTTCAACTCCCAGAATTCCCCAGCCAGCTGTGCTGGCTGGGGGATTCTGGGAGTTGAAGTCCACAGGACTTAAAGTCGCCAAGGTTGAGAAACACTGGTTTAGCAACAGAAATTTTCAGCTCAATTGTGGCTGTAGGTTGAGGGCTACCTGTACCAGCTGACAGGAATTTGTACCCATCTGCTAAATAAATGACAGGTTTCTATCTTCTGTAAATCTTACCTTCTCTTCGGTAAGACTGAAGATTGTCCCAGAATCAGAACTGAGGCCACCTGATGTGGTTCATGAGGAGTTCACCATGTCGTCTGGTTTGTCTTCATGGGTCTTTCTTAAGGTTTCATCCCAAGGTCCACAATCCAGCATGATGAGCTTCTACAGTGAAAGTGGGGAAAATCTAAGCTTAAAGGGTGTTCACTGGTATGACGTTACCTATTTTGGGTAATAAAACATCTGCAAGAAAACAGCCCAGGAACAGGACCCTTCATGCCAACCCTGAGCTACAAATATTCTTCTTTATTAAACCTCTCAGATTTTGTATTCCCAGCACATGAGAAAGATAAATATGGTATTATTTATTTGGAGGAAAATTTTAGTCTTTTCCAGACAGCCACTAATTGTCAAGCACATTTTTGTGATGCTTCGTGAGAGCACTTTAATGTTCTGACAATTTCCCTCTGGCCAGAGGGGCGGGAGGGGGGGCTAAAAATAGCTGCTTGCGCTGCCCTCCCCTCTTCTTTATTCACTCCTCATCAAGTTTGCTTTCTGTGATGAGAAAAGAGGAAGAAAAGCAGCATCCAGAAACCAAAGCACAAGGAAGGGATGCAGCAGAGTCTTCTAGAGCTGGAGGCAAAACGCCGTCTTCCCTTATGGTGGAGAAGAAAAACTCCAAGAATCATAAGAGGAAAATCCCCCCAGAAACTCTTTTTGGGCATTTCTTCAGGAGGAGCAGTGGAGCAAATGAATTTCTGCAACTCAAAGAGTCCAAAACTAATCCTTTAAAACAGTTTCTAATTTATCAACTTATATATTTGATTTTTTTTTTTTTTTTTGTAACTTACATTGGAAAATTAACTAATGAAATTGTATTGTGGGCCCCACAAATAATTTGATTGTAGGAGAGAGAAAGAAGATCACCAGCAATTAATTTTCATCACATTCCTTTTACGGAAGGGAAGAGCCCCCTCCAAGTCTACTGCGAGGCAGAAGGAGTAACAGTAAGTAGCTCCCAGATGCTCTTGTTGCAATTTTTAATTTTTGTTTCTCTCTTGGTGTAATATCGTGTTCTTTTCACACGCTGCTCCTTGTCTCTTTTTCTCCTGTTAGGATATACTAGTAGCAGAGTTGATGAAAAAACTGGATATTTTAGGGGATAACGCCGTAAGTGTATGTTCCTTTAATTAATTGTGCATGTTTCAGTGAATGTGTTTCGTGCTTTTATTTGTTATAATTAAGCAACATTTTCACGTGGAGAAGTCCTTGTTTCGGACCAATGCTTCTCACACCTAGTTTATACAGAATGCCAATAATAGCAATAGCAATAGCAGTAGACTTATATACCGCTTCATAGGGCTTTCAGGCCTCTCTAAGCGGTTTACAGAGAGTCAGCATATTGCCCCCAACAATCTGGGTCCTCATTTTACCCACCTCGGAAGGATGGAAGGCTGAGTCAACCCTGAGCCGGTGAGATTTGAACCGCTGACCTGCTGATCTAGCAGTAGCCTGCAGTGCTGCATTTTAACCACTGCGCCACCTCGGCTCTAATATAAGTCAGGGTTGGATAGACCCAGCTCACATGTTCCCCATCCCCAGAGACCCCCTGAACTGGACAGAAGAAAAATGTTTAGATTTGAGTTTAGGGGAGGATTAAATATTTTTCTCTGGTTGAAGTAGCTAAGGGCTGAAAACAAAGCATTATATAAGCATTAACCCTTATATCATCCACTTGTGTGATACCATTATACCAACCACCATTATACTGGCCCAATCTATTATTTTATAGAATGGGGCAGAAGATGGCAACAAATAATCTGAAGGCCACGATCGCCTCTCCCAATATCCTGTCAGAAACACTCAAAGTGGAGAGAGATAATTTTGGGAGTGAGTGTGATGACCATAATGCCACTGGGTGTATGTTGTATCTTTCAGGCAAGTTACAACATGGAAAGTAATTTCCAGGCACAATAAGTTACTTATGCCTGGTCTAAAGTATTTCACAAGTTAACTTAATATTGTAACCTGGGGATTGGATATCCTTTACTAGTGTTTTGCTAGTGTTTTACAATTCTTTGCTACTTTTAAAAGCCTTTAAGAGTGTGTGTGTGTGTGTGTGTGTGTGTGTGTGTGTGTGTATTAGAACATACCACAGCTTGAGACAAGCATGATTAGAATAAATTAATTTTTGTTTATGTTGGGGTGGTCTCTGCAATCCAATGCCCATAGGCTTCATCTGGACCCCAAAGCCTTTTCTAGAGCCCCCTCAACATTTTTATTTTATTTTATTTATTATTATTTTATTATTCTATTTTATGTTTAGAAAATTTACTGCTTATGGCACCGTTTAGTTTTCACAATAGGTCAGGGCAACATCTAATTGGAAGCAGAGAAAAGCAGGGTAGCCTTTTCCTTCATTTAAGAGAAGTTATGTTTGTCTGAGCCGTAATCATAAACCCTTCCCTTTCCAGGTGCTTTTAAAATGTATTTAAATAATTTATAGGGCTGCCCAAGGTGGCAGCTTACAGGAAACTAATCAAGACAAAAAGAAAAAATCAGCCATAAAAGTCGGAAATAGGCAAATTGACACACATTCACTCCCTCTCTTGTTGTGAATTTATGAATCCCGGCTGCAAACCTGGGGGGAATAATCATATTTTTAGGTTTTTACATGTTGGGAGTGAGGGGAGACCATTCCAAAGGGCAGTTTTTCCGTTTTGCCGAGATTGATCCAGGCATCAGCAGTTTTTAGATTTACACTGATGAAAGGGAAGTGGAAGGGGTCGTAAATTAGGTTTCTCATTTCTTCCCACTGATTAACTTGCAAATACTGAGACTTTTGTGGGTGGATGTTCAATGCAACCAACAGGCAATTCTTTTTGGAAAGAGGATTGGGGGACTCCAGATTTTTTGTGGGGAGGGGAGGAGATAAAGTGCAAATGGGCTTCTTATAAACAAATAAAAAGGCTCTTTTTCAGGATAGCTCCAAATCACTTCAGGGGGCAACCTGGACTTGTACCATGTATTGTTTCACGAAGTCAGAGAAGCGATTCACTGTTGCTGGTCCAGATTTCTCAATTCTAATATCTGGAAGTATTAGAATGTCATTTATTTACCTCATGTTTCTTTTAATATTTGTTGAGAATTAATAATTGATACTTCAGTAATGGAGTAAATCAATATTTGCATAGAGGGACTCACAACCACAATTGAGTTTAAAAAAATTATATTGCTAAATGAGAAATTTGTTAAGTGAGTTTTGCTCCATTTTACAATCTTTCTTGCCACATTTATTAAGTGACTCACTGTTGTTAAGTTAGTAACATGGTTGTTAAGTGAATCTGGCTTCTCCATTAATTCTGCTTGACAGAAAGTTGCAAAAGCTGATGACATGAGCCCTGGCCTGGATGCTGCAACCGTCATAAGTATGAATCAGTTGTCGAGCATCTGAATGTAAATCATGTGACCGTGGGGATGCTGCAAAGCTTGTAAATGTGAAAAATAGTCATGTCACTTTTTCCACTGCTCTTGTAACTTTGAATAGTCACTAAACTAACTGTTGTAAGTTGAGGACTACCTGTATTTATTGGGAGTGGATTGTAGAGATCAGCTCTTTTCAATACTTCCTAGTCATGGAATATTATCTTGAAATGATAATCAAGAAAGTGTAATCAAGTACTACTTTTGATTTGTAGTTTTAAGAAATGTTTAAATATTCAGGGCAAGAGCACCTCGGAAACGGGGAAAACGATGCAGAGATGTATGTTGTGATAATACATTTATTCTGCTCTTGATTTAGAACTTAACGAATGACGAGCAAGTTATAGTCATACAAGCAAGGACAGTTTTGACACTGGCAGAAAAGGTAATGGGGATGTTCTTTCTTTTTCTTAACTTTAACCTTAATCTTGCCAAAAACATATCTAAAACTGGGTTCTACAAATTACTTTTATCATTGCCTGGAAATGATCTTGCCGTGTCCCCAGTATAACTGGTCACCAGTATAACTAGTAGGAAGGCTCTCAACTCTGCATCAAACAGAAAAAAAATCAGGGCTGTCAATCTCGCAGGCCAAGGACCAGATGCCTCATACACCGGCCACACCCACGCCCAGTTCACCAAAGGGGGGAGGAGTCAAAGTATGTCACATGATGCTGCTGTGATGATGCGAGTTTGATACCTCTGGTCTGGATGTTTGGTTGCTGGGATGTTGGGGTGGAATAACCAAAGTGGATTAATAGAGTAACTAAATACCATTTCCAACCAAATTCCTTATAAATATATATAGCTATTAAACTGATATGAATGGGATAAGCAACTAAATGAAGCAGAGGGATATGTTCATAGCTAGTATCTTTAAAACAATTCAAGCTGCTAAGCCTCTCCCTAATTTTCTATTCTCTCTTACCAATAGCTTTAAAGAATATTTGTTTGCTGATCAGTGACCAGTTTTTCACCTAAATATTTTTCTTTACTTTTATAAAATGGAAGTGCCTTAGATTTGGGTATATCATACTATAACTTAGGCTTATATTTATTATTTGACAATGCTGGCATTATGTTCCACTCCCTCATATGAAGCATTGAGCCCAAAGATTATCTTTGCTAAATCACAATGCCGAAATAGGATTATTATAACTGAATTGCCAAACTTAGAGATATTGAGCATACTGAGGTACTTTGCTGTAAACCCAGTAGTTAAAGAGTTATGCGCTGGTCTCTTGTCTGATATGCTCAATGTTTGTCAACCTTGGAAACCGTAAGCTGTGTGAACTTCATCTGCCAGAATTCTGGGAGTTAAAGTTCATACATGACTTCTCTGAGCCTGGTTCTTTTCTTGCAGGTGCTTCATTATCCCACACCATTCTAGCACTGACTAGTGCACTGATTCAAGCCCTTTCTAGCATTTTCCAGCACTGATTCTAGCACTGATTACCTAGTTTGGGTAATGAAATGTCTAAAAGAAAACAGGCTCAGAAAACACCAAGGACCCCTCATTTCAACCCCGAGCTACAAATATTCTCCTTTATTGAACTGCGTAAAGTTGCCAGGGTCAACAAACCCAAATCTGATTTTTCTTCATTTCTCTGCAGTGGCTACAACAGATAGAAGTTACAGAATCAGCACTCCAACAAAAGATGATAGACTTAGAAAATGAAAAGGTACAGATTCACCAAACAGTTGAAATCAGTGATTCCATATTGTGCTTCCTGAGAAAAATCAGCATAACCCAAATCTCCTTGTTTTTAGGACCTATTTAGTAAGCAAAAGGGGTATCTGGATGATGAATTGGATTACAGGAAACAGACTTTAGACCAAGCACACAAGGTAGGTATGAAAGTCCACAGACAAAACTTCCTTTGGTTCATTTTCCCCAGGCTGGGGAATTCTGGGAGGTGAAGTTCCCATATCTGAAAGTTGCCAAGGTTGAGAAACACTTCCTTAAAGTCAAATGATTCCGAGAACCTCTCTTGAAATCTTTGAGTCCCAGAGCTTGAAAGACTTTCTACCGCAGAGAAGTGGATTCAGTGTAAAAGATTCACTAATTAAAGCAAACCTGCATTGCATTTGGGATTTGGCCTGCACAGATTTAATTCCCAGGAACTCCATGGGAGATGGATCCAGATTGGTTTTGGATTGAGATACCTTATAGTATGGGCCAATCATTACACCAAAAATCTGTTTTGGATATTATTATTTTTAAGTGTAATTTGAGTATACAAAAATCAGTTTGGATTAGGGTAGGTAGAAAGAGGCTCTCTCCTTTTTTCAACCTCAAGGCAAAATTTCCAGATGCAATTCCAGAGGCATCGGTTGATGTTTTTTCCTCTGTGAAACTAGCAGTAGATTCTGAAGGACGGGATTTGATCCAGACTGCAGCCGAGGTAGGAACAGTAGATTTTCCCACCTCATCTATACCATGGACTCTTAGCAAAGTACTCCTATGATAGAAAAGTATATTTTCTTTATATAAAATTATATAACGGGCATAAAACTGTAGAGATGTTAGCAACTCAGATTTCTATCACTGTGAGCTGGAAAAAGCAACAATTTAATGACTTATGTGGCTGATTAACACTTTGTGCTCTCTTGAGCTTGCCCACTTTCTCTCTCACTTAAATTTAATTTTTAATCCATTGAAAGTTTGTTGTTATCCTCCACTCAGTACCTAATCATATATCACAGATTACAAAATGGAGCGTGAAATCTAAAGTCCCCTGGAGACTTTAAGTCATTCACATGGAATGGCTTATTGTGTTATCACAGGGAAAACCATGCTGTGTTTAGCATTCCCTTTGAAACATTGCAGAAATATGGGAAAAAATCTCAATTTTTGCCTAGCTCATCAATAAATGTTTTCTGTGCTATAAATTCTGACTGGGAGAGAGATTCTTCGTATGTTCTATTCATATTGAACATGCGTGCAGAATGATTGCTCTTAGCAGAAAAAAAAGAATGTTTTAAAAAGAGAAATGGTTAAAAGGGATATGATGGGCTACTTCAACAGCATTAACTGGATTTTTAAATACAGAAAATATACTGTAATGCTTGTTCAGTAATATTTCATCCTTTTGCAAAGGGCATTGGGCAGGATGGTTGCACAATATGGTAAAAAATTAAGTTCAAATGGCAACTGCTGTGGCGTAATCCATGTTCTGCCTGGCCATAAGTGATCTACCTCTACAACATAAGTCAGCAATATTTTTGATCAGCAGACATAGTCATATTATATGCACAGTGTTGTGGTCATCAAACCATTAAAATGTTAAATGTGCCAAATCTAATGAGATCATGTGAGAGAGAATAGAAATATTGTGAGATTTAGAAGTCACATAAGTCTTTAGCTTCATAATCCTATGTGTAGTTGGGAGTGAATTTCTGGGCATAATCTAGTGGTGCCATCAATAAGCAATATATTTCTCTTCAGTCTTCTACATTTATGTTTGGAAAAGGGACAGCAAGTTTAGTGATTTGACCAATGACTTAAAGTGATTCCTTTTTTAAGATCTTGAAATATAGAGTGACTGTGTCATCTAAAAAGGCTCTATTGGTTGTGATTGAGCTTTAAATTGATGAGCTCTGTAAGAATAAATTTAGTACAACATTAAAGGTGGAGGCAAGAGAAGACATCAGCTGCCATGTTTATTGAGACAATAATATTCTGGCTGAAACAGCCCATCTTGTTTACAATGAAAGACAAGGAGCAATGGAGCACACAGTCACAAATTATATCAAACCGCCATCATCACCCAAGCTTAATCGGAATAAAGTAGCTTGATTTTTCATTTATTTAGCACATTTTGGAATTGGAAGCTATGCTCTATGATGCTCTACAGCAGGAAGCAGGAGCCAAAATGTCAGAAATACTGTCAGAGGAAGAGAGGGAGAAGTTGAAGAATGCTGTGGAACAATGGAAACGGCAGGTTATGAGTGAACTCCGAGAAAGGGACTCCCAGATTCTCCGAGAAAGGATGGAGCATATTCAACATGCACAACAGGTATGGCGAAATAGGATATTGTGCCACTAAGAATGCCTCCTGCAGGAAGAACAATGACTCTCACTTGTGTTTTCTTTAGGCCATTAATAATTTTCATGAATGAAGGTGAATATACGTGTCCCTGGATAATATTGCAGGATCCGGGTTGATCTCTGGGACCTGAGGTTTAGTTTTCTGAGCTTTCACAAGAGGAAGCTAACCATCAAATTACAAGAACACAAGCCAGCGGTCAGACAAGGAGATCCAAACTCATTGGTAACTTCACATTGCAACAAACAAGAACATACCTTCAATTTTGCAGCTACTAAGATTGTGGGCGAGCAGGCACAAAAACAGCCAGGGAAGTGGTTGAAGCCCCTCGTAGGTCAACAGGAGTGTGGATTTACCACCAGCTTATCAAATACTTAGGAACTGAGGGATTGGCAGCAGAAGGAAACAGCAGCCAAAGACTTAACAGCCAGTCATCACCACCCCAATCAATAACTAAAAAGGCTCCAAGAAGAGGCATCATATAAATAGAATATCCCAAAGGACACACTCTGACAGGGAAAAGTTCCCTGAGGATGAACTCAAGCATGAGTCCGAAAGCTCAGAAAACGAAACCTCTGGTCCAGATTGGAACCTGCATTTATAATCTGATCTTAAATTTACTTATTTATTAAATGTATATGTTGCCCATCTCCCCAATACTGCAACTCTGGGTGGTTTACAAAACAGAAAAAGCTAAACAGAACAGCAGTTTAAAATGTAAAAACGCGTACATTAAAATTGATTTAAATTTGATTTAAAAAGCTCATTTAAGGAAGTGACTACAGTAGCAACAAGCAGTCGTAAAGATACCAGATGTCCTCAGGGACATCACTCCATTGTGCACAGTCACTTCCACAGCTTTAATAGTCGGGGGGGGGGAGGGATTGCAACCAGACTTCTGTAAAGCAGCCTTGAGGAGGATAATTAAGCAGGGGCCTCATTTTATGATGTTAACAATTATCTGCGCAAAGGAAAGTTGTTGCTTGACTTACTGTGTTAACTGTGAGCATATCATGGCTCATAATATATTCCCTTCTCCACGAAAACGTAGCCTACCAAACAGTCAAAAGTCTAAAAATGTAGTATTCATGCATAATTCTAATTTTCACAGAGAATTAAGGAGCTAGAAGAAAGAATTGAAGCTCAAAAAAGACAAATAAAGGAATTGGAAGAAAAGGTATGGTTAAAAAACACTGAAAAGCTTGAATGATGATGAGATGAAGCTATATTCAAAAAAAGTTCATTTAGTGGCCGTCCGAAGTTACAACAACACTGAAAAAAGTGACTTATGACCGTTTTTCCCATTTATTACTGTTGGCAGCATCCCCATGGTCACATGATCAGAATTTGGCATGTATTTATGACGGTTGCATTGTCCAAGGGTCACGTGATCACCCTTTGCGACCTTCTGACAAGGGGTCAGTGGGGAAGCCAGATTCACTTTACGCCCATGTTACTAACTTAACAACTGTAGTGATTCACTTAACAACTGTTGCAAGAAAGTTCATAAAATGAGACAAAATTCACTTAACAACTGTCTCACTCAGCAACAGAGGTTTTGGGCTCAGTGGTGATTGTAAGTCAAAGACTACCTGTATATGATAAGATAAGATTCGGTTTATAGAATCAGCATATTTCCCCGAGCAATCTGGCTCCTCATTTTACACACAGAAGGATGGAAGGCTGAGTCAACCTTGAGCCTGGTGAGATTTGAACTTCCAAATTGCAGGCAGCCAGCGGTCAGCAGAAGTAGCCTGTACTACTGCACTCTAGCCACTGTGTCACCATAGCTCAACCAAAACAACACACCTTGCTTGTATGATCTGTCTTTTCTGCATCAGTGGTTGGAGCATAAATTTGAATGCTCATCTTAAAGGGTTATCCATGAAGTCAAATGATGATATAGATAGACCTCAACTTATGACCGTAATTGAGCCCAAAATTTTTGTTGTTAAATGAAACATTTGTTAAGTGAGTTTTGCCCCACTTTACAACTTTGCTTGTCATAGTTGTTAAGTGAATCATTGCAGTTGGTAAATTAGTAACCTGGCTGTTAAGTGAATTTTGCTTCCACATTGACTCTGTTTGTCAGAAAGTCGCAAAAGGGGATCGCATTGCAACCGTCACAAATATGAGTTAGTTGCCAAGCATCTGCATTTTGATTATGTGACCATGGGAATGTTGCAAACAGTTGTAAAAGTGAAAAATGGTCATAAGTCACTTTTTTCAGTGACGTAATTTTAAATGGTCTCTAAATGAACTGTTATAAGTCAAGAACCATCTGTACTTAGTCATTTAGTTCATTGTAACCAAGTACTGTTCTTTCATTGCTCTTCCTAAGTATAAAAACACCACCATTTCTTCCATATTTTTCATGGCCCAGTGACAATAACGCAATCATTTGCAGACATTGGACACAACATTTTAAAAATACAGGTAATATTAAAATGCAAAAGATGCTTCTGATTACATGAAGGATGAATATTATGGGGGTTTTGCATTTGGTTTGCAAGACATTTGCAGGCCTCTCAGAAACCAACTTTCTGCAGCAAAATGAAATAATCCCCAGTCTTTTTTTTTCTGTCCCTGTTCAGAATAGAATGAAAAGCAGATTGCTATTCCACCTTGTTTTTATGTCCCTAAAAACAATGAGGAAACTAGAATTCTTGTGTGTTTTCAGCATTACAGTTAGTGTTGCCAGGTTTCTAGAGCCATAAAATTAAGAATTGTATAAGTAAATGTGATAGACTACAAAGCATCATATAGAAAAGATTTTTAAAAAGAAAATGAATGTTGCATTTGGTTCTTTTGAATCATTTCATTAGCTAATAATTTTGATTAGAAAAGGTACAATTGGGTAGAAGGAGTCTGAAATTGTGTCCTTTCTTCACCAAAAATAAATAACATCATTTAAAACCATAAGTATTGGAGTATACTGCAAATACCTGATCCCAGTAATCATAACATGATGATTTTTCTTACTGGTGAATGGTTCATGGAAGTGAATGAAACTGCAGCATTTCAGGTTTTGTATGTGCAGATAAAATGGTGTGATGCACTATTAGACCATCATTTTTGCAAGAAATTAGAGGATTATCAGACTCCCCAAATCCCTTCCCAAATGTACGTATATGGTCTCTTGCTTGAGTGGGTGTGGGTGCATTAGACTAGAAGGCCTCCACAGTCCCTTCCAACTCTGCCATTCTGTTTTCCTGTTAAATCTCTCTCCTACCAAGGAGCCCAGGGGAATTGTGGGCTGGGAATGGATAGGGACAAAGCTAAAGTAACTGGGAATCTGAGCTCTCCTGCATTCTCTGTCTTTCTTATACCTTGTGCTCCTGCCAGCAGACCTGACACCTGTTAGAGGGCAGATTAAATTTGGAAAGTGTCCCATCCCAGCATATTCCACATCTTTGCACAGACTACGACCCCTTATTCTAGGCTCCTTGCTCGTTTCTTACTCGGTGTGCTTTAAAATCTTTCTCTCTCTTTTTTTCTTTCCATTTTTCCTCTCCTCCCCTTTTTTAGTTTTTATTTTTGTTTTTATTTTTTTCTCTAGCTTTCATTCTTTGGTCCTAGTGTGTCCATCCAGCGACAAGAGGTAAGCGTCCTCCTTGCTTATTCTTTCTGCACTCCTTTCGCTGAGCCTAATGGTTTCTTCTGATCCCCGCAGCTGCAGGGATGGCTTGGGATACAGTCAAGGCTTAGCTGAAAAGCAGGTGAAAAATAAAAGGAAAGACTACATGGCAGGCGCCAAAGCATATAAAAAATAGGCAATGTTTTGACTACACTGTTGCTGCCACCATCAATTTTCCTTTTAAATTCTTATATGTTTTTTTTTTTGGGGGGGGGGGGGGAATTGTTTTCTTCAGCTTTTCTCAAACCAAGTTATTTGTGCACCGTAAATTACAGATACCCGTAATAGCAATATGTTAAAATGTTTATATATTTCTTAGTTATAGAAACTATAAAGTATAATAGCATATCACAAAGATACTTAAAATCATGCTTTCAAATCATTTTTCTTTATTCCCAACATCTGTCTCCTGCAGTTTTCACAAGCGGTTTGCTACATCCTCCTGTCAGAGGGACTAGTTTAAAGTCTCACAACTGTATTTTGCCCAACATAGGACTAGAATAGTGTTTTATAGTGTCCTGGTTTTTTTCTGACCGAGGCTTCCCAAGAGCATGAAGCAAACTCCTGGTCCTGACAAAAACCCCTTTGATTAATTTGCTGTGAATTCTGCTCATTCATATCCAGCAAAGTCTTTCAAGGGAGGATTTACAGTCACAGACCTTCTCTGGTGTAGAGAACTGCCAGGCTGATATCTGCAAAACTTGGCAAGGAGTCTCGGAGAGTCACGAGTCAATTAGGCAAATTAATTGTCTCCTGCAAACTCCACTCCCCTTTTGCTCCTCTTTTATGTCCTCTGGGAGGAGCCATTTACCCTTTACTCCCAAGTCAACCCCTGTTCTTTAGCTGTTCCCTTCCTCTGGCAATTCTGCACATGCGCACACTGGGAACAGGCTCCAGCTGTTCTTCTGCCTCACTGATGTCTGACTCTGAAGGCAGCAGATAACTGGCCTATAGCTCTGGCCCCCTCTCTGCCTCCAACACAGAGCCCTCATCAGAGCCTTCCCCCAGACTCCAGGACTGTCCCAGTGTTCAGTTTTGGAGATTAATTTGGTTCCTTCAAAATTATTTTCATGTCCTGTAGCTTTAAGGTGCTGGAAAAAGGAGGAAGTTTTTTTCTTTTTTTCTTACTGCGTTCTTGTGTTCTGCGATCCAAAGACAAAATCCAGCTAGAAAACCAAGGAGTCTACGAAATACCATGCAAAATCTGCCCTGCAACATACATAGGACAAACAAACAGGAGAATAAATGGAGGCATCGCAAAACAGAAGAACGCAGTAAGAAAAAAAAATCCTCCCTTTTCCAGCCCCTTAAAGCTACAGGACATGAAATTAATTTTGAAGGAACCAAATTAATCTCCAAAACTGAACACTTCAACAAGAGAATAATTATAGAAGTTATCAAAATAGAGAAACACCCCCCACAACATGAATAAACGTGACGATACCTCCCACCTACCAGACATCTGGAAACCAGCCCTAGTCAACAAACGAGTCCCAGCCACCACCCAACACGAAACAACAACGGACACACAGCCAGCACCAATCAGCACCAATCTACCAATCATGATACAACCACACAGCCAATCAATCCACCTACTGAAACAAAGCCAGCACTCCACACACCCCCACCAAGAATGCAACTCCGACCATGCTTTCAGCCGAAAACACCAGCCTGAAGATGGCGAGGGAGACCTCGTCGAAACATTGCCAAGACAATCTCAATCTTACCCGGGAAAATACCCGAATACAACAAGACCAGCATACCTACACCTGTGAGAATCTACGAATATATATATTCCCCCCCCCGCAGTATGCTGACTCAGTCCATGCTGTGTTGGCCCAAAGTGATTCTCGCTCTTGCACTTAAGCTTGAGAACCAATGTGAGCTTTCTTGCAAATTGCAAGCCTGAAATGTAAGAGAACCTAAATTTGTTGTTGTTTTGCAGTACCTAATTTTGTGTGCACCCAACCTTTGACAGTGTTTGTGTGGGGGTTAATGCACAGACATGCACATTGGAAGGAACATAAGCCACCCCTTTGATTTTTTAGCTATTCACTAAAGTCATTCCTCCTTCAAAGTTTACATTAACATATCTTAAAGGCCCCAAAGTAAATTGATGCAGGGTTGTTTTGTGAAAAGGCAAATAGATATTATCTCTTCTCTTTTCGTGCACACTGAGAGCCCCAAAGACAAATCCCTTGTGTGTCCAATCACACTTGACCAATCAAGAATTATCCTTCTCTTCTATCTGATTTCATTAAGTATTGAAATCAAGATTCCTTATAAAAGTGGGAAATGCTACAATCTTATGTTTAATGACTTGGGAATAAGTTACTTTTATGAAAATGAGATCTTCTGAGTAAGCATGCCTAGGATGCCTAATATAATTCTGATCAACAATAGCCTTTTGTGAATGTATGTGTGCCTTCAAAACACTCTCGACCTCTGGGAGTTGCCTGGACGTCTTCCTTCAATTTTCTTGGCAAGATTTTGGAAGTGGTTTCCTGGTGTTGAGATCAAATGACTGGCCTAAGGTCACCAGCTACAAGTCACAGCCTCCTGGTTTCTAACCTTAACTATTACACCAAACCAGTGGTTGGTTATGACTGGTACGCCCCGGTATGGGCGTACCAGTGCCTGCCAGGAGCAACAAGTACCGTTCCGATACGGTGTTCGGGAGGGCCCGCCCGCCTGCCCATGCTCCTTAACAGTATTTGAAATTTTTGGGGGCTTACGTGTACGCGCAGGGAGCTTACGGCATCTGCGCAATGCTCCGCCGAGCAGCTGGAGCATTGTGGAGGCGTCGTGGAGCATCGTGGGTGGTAAGGTCATGTGGTGGACGCCCAGCCCCGCTGCACTGTATCAGTTGCAACGGGATTCATAACCCATCACTGCACCAAACTGGCTCTCGTTATCTTTCGTATAGAGCAAAACTACATGTTGGTTTCTAGTTTTCTTCTGACTGGATACTTCATTCACAAAGTAACTTCAGGGTTTGTGTCCTCCACAAACCAGCCCATTATAATCTTTGTGAGACAAGCATCCCACAGAATAGCAGAGAGATACGGCAACTGAGCTTGGAGTCAGAAATAATTGGCTCATGTTGTTCCCACATGCCATGTATGGAATTCCATTTTTGGCCATTGTAGCACTCAACATCTAAACCTATTCAGACACACCCATTCTGTGTGCACACAACACATTCACATGGAGCTTACAGCAATATGTATGCTTCCATGCCTGAAAATATTTCCTTCTAGGTGAGACTTAGAAGTTCTTTAGAAAGGTCATCCATCCTCATAAAAGTCTCAGGCAGAGAGTGATTGAGAAGAATCAAGAGTTCTATGTGCCCATCCCTCTCCTATGTTTTAATAGCAATACCTAAAAAAGGTAAGAGGATATTAGAAAAGAAATTCAAATTCATGTAACTGTAGAAAGAGAGCCCAGAGGTCTGCAAGCAGGATGGGTGGTAGAGAAATTTGATTTAAAAAATAAAAATAATGCTCCTCTCTTAAATAACTTTAGTTTCTTCTTCTGTGTTGTGTTTTCTTTTTTCAGCCCAGAGAGAAGACTAGAAATGTTTATCTTTTAGGACAATGGAACATTGTATATAACAAAAGAAATTGGAGAAAAGATGATTTCATTATAAGAAAGTGGACTACAGTTTATTTTGACACAGAAGACTGACGTTCTAAACTTTTGACCATTTTTATAAAGAGGAACTTGCGTGGATTTTATTTTGAAGTTAAGCCTGATCTTCGGACAAGTATAGCTCTCTAACTTTTTATGAACTAGTATTAAAATTGTTAAAGAAGAACGCCAAAAAAAAAAGAGAAAGAAAAAAAATCGTAGTAGTTAACTGGCTTCTCTGAAGGAAGCCCCATCTGTGGTACCCGAAACAACTTCAGCTTTACATGAAAAGCAGTAAATTCGTTCAGATGAAGTGAAAATATTTTAGTTCCCTGCTAAGCAGGCAGTAAACTGCTTCTGTAAAGAAGTGAACTCATCCTGTTTTGTAATTCAGTCCTTGTACTGTTATTTGTAAATGCTTAAATACATGTCTTGAAAGAAGATTGGAAACAGTTCCAGGCTGATCATTGGTGAAACTGTGAATGAATGAATGGGAATAATGTTTCATTCATGAAAGTGAGGAATTAGTTGCAGTTAGATTGCGTCTTTCCATAGTACATATTAAATTGACTTGTTCGCTAACCATGAGGAGCATTGAGACAAAAAAGCTTGGAACATTTCCCAAACTTCCACTCCATTCTGAAATTTCAGTGAAGCTTGTCTACAGCCTGGCCAGGAGAACATAAAAGGCACAATACTTAAAATTTAATGCACTTCGATTCCTGGATGAAGGGAAGTCAGTATTATCAGCATAAAGGAGAAACCAAAGCAAACGCTAATTGAAAAAGCTAATTGAAAAACAAAATCACTTAAAACTATTAAAACTGTAATGGAAACTTGAAAAAATGTGAGAAATATATTAAGAAATCACAAGCAGCAGCAGATGGAAATGGATCTCTTGGTTTGAGAAGAGTTGCTTGTAAATGAAGAAGCAGAGAAAGTGAGAGCACATAACGAAAGAGTTGAGCAAGCAGTAAATAAAGATTATACAGGGATATAGGAGAGACAGACGTATCTATATCTATCTATCTATCTTCCCCAGCGGTTATTTTAAGGTGGAAAGAAGAAGGAGCAGAGGGAGAAAATATCAACTCTCCAGAAAGTGATCTCGATATTCAGGAATTATCAACAGGTGAGAAGGTGGTTTTTATTATTCACCAAATTATAACAAAACTTTTTAATGATCTCTTTCTTCTATTAAAAAGTTTTAAATATGATAAACTGCTTTGTTTTGCTTTGTTTGAATTTTAAATAGTTTATTGTTTTTTATTATTTTATACATTTATACATATACAAATGCAATATATATAAAAACACTTATGTGGATAACATCAGATTATCATCTGAAGATGTACAATTCTTTCCATTGGTGCAGACACATCAATTCATGGAAAAACCAAACCTCTAACTCAATTAAATTCAAATAAAAATCAGGTAACCTTAAGGCCTAGATTTTGTGACTCACCACCTCAGTAAGACTTGCTTCTAATGTAAATTTGATGCTATTCATATTCAATCTAATTCCCTCCATTTTTAAAAGTTCCCCTGATTTCATAGGACTTACTCTCTACAAGGTATGGGTGGTCTGGGGGCTCAGTGGTTAAGATGCTGAACGTGTCAGCTGGAAAGATGGCAGCTCAGGTTTGAGACCCAACTCCATGCAATGGGGTGAGCTCCTGTTCTCACCCCAGCTTCTGCTTACCTAGCAGTTCAAAAGCATGCAAATGCAAGTAGATAAATAGGTACCACTTCGCTGGGAAGGTAACAGCGCTCTATGACATCATGCTGGCCACATGACTGTGGAAATGTCTTCGGATGGCACTTGTTCAGTGACCTTGGTTGCTTTGGTTTATTAGATTTATATGCCGCCCTTCTCCCAAGGACTCAGGGCCGCGTACAACATTAAAAAAAAACACATATTACAAAAGTTAAAAAGAATTAAATAGAATATCCCAAACAAACTCAATTAGAATTAACAATGACATTTTTAAGAAAATTCAATTAAAATTAACAGTGATCAATACTTTATTTTGCTTTATTCAGGCCAGGCTGGCTTGCTGGAAAAGCCAACTTTTTAGGGCGCGTCGGAAGGACCGGAGGTCGGGGATTATATGAAGCTCCAGGGGCAGCTCATTCCAGAGGGAAGGGGCTCCCACAGAGAAGGCTCTCCCCCTGGGGGTCGCTAGCCGACACTGTCTGGCCGACGGCACCCTGAGGAGGCCAACTCTGTGGGATCGCACTGGACGATGGGAGGCTACTAGTGGCAGTAGGTGGTCTCACAGGTACCCTGGGCCTAAGCCATGGAGCGCTTTAAAGGTCATAAGTGGTACCTTGAATCGCACCGGTTGAAGACAGCCGGCAACCAGTGCAGGCCACCTAAAAGGGGTGTAACATGGGTGCCCCCATGATAACCCGGGCAGCCGCATTCTTGATCAGTTGAAGCCTCCAGATGCTCTTCAAAGGCAGCCCCATGTAGAGAGCATTACAGTAGTCCAGGTGTTACAGTAGTCCAGGCGAGAAAGGACGAGGGCATGAGTGACTGTGCACAGAGCACCCCGATCAAGGAATCGGGATGTACCAGGCGAACCTGGTAAAAGGCCCCCCTGGTCGCGACCATCAGGTGTTCTTCTAAACTAAGCCGCGTATCCACATCCACTTGGGGGGCCTTGAAACAGAGATGAGCTCACCCCTTGTAGATGGCAATGGCTAGCAGAATAAAATCCTTTGCTTTTAACCTTTTACTCTCTAGGGAAGGTCAGGTCAAGCAGGAGGAGGGATGAAATTCAGCAGGTTCTGACAGGTTCTGGAGAACCGGTAGCAGAAATTCTGAGTAGTTCAGAGAACCAGCAAATGCCACCTCTGGCTGGCCCCAGAGTGGGGAGGGAATGGGGGATTTTGCAGTATCCTTCCCCTGCCACGCCCACCAAGCCCCACCCACAGAACCAGTAGTAAAAAAAAATTGAATTTCACCACTGAGCAGGAGGGCCTTTACTAATGAACTGTGTGGAGAGTGTGGAATAGTTTGCATAAAAATACCACCACGCTTCTATTGGGTTGAAAAAGGGGAAGAAGAACCATCTTGATTCAGACGATGGTTTCCGTTATTCCCAATCTTAGAATCTGTAGCAAATTCTAGAGATAATTTGAATATTAATAGGCCACCTAATTTCTTCATTTACACTATAAACACATTGACATGGAAGAAAATTCTACTGGCAATATTTTTATTTCCAACTGACGATAGTTACAGTCAAACATATTATGAATTTAATTTTATTGGTGGTTTCTTTTCCATAATTTTAACATCCACTTGGGGGAGCTCCAATCAAAACAGAAGTGGAACCATCATTATTATCTGTGTTTTCATCTCCATGTCTGACAATTTAGGAAGCTTGCTGAAAGTGGCAGCTGCTGAAGATACCACCGTAACTGGGTCATCCTTTCTCCTATGGTTCTTTATTCTGTTCTCCCTCGAGATTCCAGATTTTCCTTTCATGTCTCCTTTTTCCAACTAAACGTTAACATTTCCATACTTGTATAAGTATTTTTATAAATCTTAGCATTTTCACACAAATCGAGTGTAATGCAATATTGGATTATGGAACATGACAGATAATTAGCTCGTGGGTCATTTATTTATCTTATTTAGCATATTAATGTAATCGCCCATCTCGCTCTCTGGGTGGCAGATAAAACATGAGAATAAATGTTAAGATGAAAAAAACAGAAAATCCAAAGATTTCAGTGGGTCATCTTTCACTTGACATCACACAGCCATCTGGAATCCCAAGGCTGATGGGACAGTCATATTTTAAAGACTTTCCAGAAGACAAGCAGGGATGGGACTCATCTCAGAGGGAAGGCTGTTTCAAGGGGCAGGGATCTCAGGGGCAAACGCATGTAACTGGGTCCCACCAGAAGCAGCTTCTTAGCAGGTGGCACCTGCCGCATAGCTCTCCTGCTTGGCCTGATGGCAAAGGTAGATGTGATTGGGAAGACAGGGGGGTACAGTTGTCTTTATCTTGCCAATGATATATTAGGCATATTAAATGCCCTAAGCGAGGGGGTCCCTTGTTCCAAGAGATTCACACTGGACAATAATACCATCCCGATTCAAAATACTCTGCATATCATCATCATCACAATATAAATACCTTCCAAGAAGGCCCCGATCCTTCACTACACTAGTTTTCAAGGCTCAAAGGTTAAGCTCTGTCTTCTACATTCAACAATAAGAGAAAGGCTAGGCAAGAAATCCTCCAACTGACCTCAACAACCCAATGTTGATTAAGTGGAAACATCTCCGTCATGTCCTCATTCATCTTGACAACTTGGGGGATTCACCCCCATCTCAACCAATTGTGTTCCGTAAAGAACTCCCGGCTGTCAACTGCTACCATCTTAATTCCAACTGAACTGCAGTGCCATCAAAATCATTATTTGTTCCCCTGCAGAATTCCTCCATCCCTTTTCCCCCTTAACTAAATCCATCAGATGATGTTTGAGATGTACATTCCTTCATATTGTTCCAATTATTCCCATATGCTCTGAATGAGAGTTTACAATGGACATAGGGACACTTTTTAAAGAGAATGAGACCGACTCTTAAGGCATACACATAGATTCTGCTGAAAAAAAACCCTCACATTGTGGTTTATCACCGCATGCTCCAATACAGGTGTAAAAAGAACAGTCCTATAGCAAATTAACATCTTTATTTTGCCCTACAGTCTGCTTTGTCAGATGCAATTCTGTCATGGCATATCAAAAAGCATAAATGGTCTTTTTTCCTGTATTTGCTGTTCTGCCAAGCAGAAAGTAGATACATCTATATGCACGCAAACATTTTTCTCACCCAGCTGTTCTCTGAATGGTAAATAGCTGCATTTCATTCTTCTATGCTCTGTTCGCACATTGTTCAGCTAGTAGTGATGTGACTACATATCAGGGATCCCAGGAGGGAAATGCAGGATGCAATAAATCCTGATTATCACGTGATAGTCAAACAGGGGTTTGCCTTGACACATTGATTAAGGGGCAGCCCAGTTCTATATCTCCAGAAGGACCAAGGCAGCTGAGCCCAATATTAAACTGGCTGAATTTGTGCTGAATCTGAGTTCTATGCAGCCCAGAAAAGGAGGGGAAGGTTGTTAAGACCCTTAAATTCCTTATATTAGACTTCACTTACCTTCAGGATTGAGTCACTTTTGTTGCTTCAGGAGTACAACTTGAGACAACTTTTGTCTGCAGGTATAAAGTTAAAAAAAAAAAAAGACAATGGGGCAGCCAGAATCCTGCCATCAAAGCAACACATAACTTTTAACATGAATTGTGACATAGTCCATGCTAAAAAGTGCAGGACTTAGATGATATAATTCTGGCTGTCATCCTCCTTCCCTCTCATCATCCCTTTGGTCTGCTCTGTTTTCGATGGAAGGGAGATCCACCTCTCTGTCTGACCACCAGATCTTGAAAAAAGTACACATCCAATGGCTTCAGCAGGCAGGAGGGGATGTCAGAGTAACGCAGCCCATCCTACTCCAGATGATGTATTCATTTAGTAATCCTTGTTCTCCTACTTCAGTGTTTCTCAACCTTTGCAATATTAAGCTGTGTGAACATCAACTCCCAGAATTTCCCAGGCAGCATGCGCTGACTGAGGTTTCCTAGCAGTTGCAATCTACATATTTTATGTAAGTTAAAACTGATGAAGTTAAGAAACATTGTCCTAATGAAACTTAAATCTCTACTTTTCTAATCTACTGGATTTAATTTTTGTCAGTGATGTTTATTTTTTAGATTACTTCACGACTTCGATTTTTTGACATATCTGTGGAATGATCAGAGATCCTTTTTTCCGTGAAGCTTCAAAATATGTTTGCTAACCAGTAAAATAATTTTACTATGTACCATATAAATAGAAGGTGGAGCTTTGAAGTACAAAGTAATTATTCAGTTCATCTGAGAGGTAGTAATGATTCTAATATATAATATAATTCTTATAATTTGGTTAAATAAGTAAATAGCAATCACATGACCTCAGGACATGGCCACCATTGTGAATAGATGCCCATTGCCAAGTGCTGAAACTTTGATCATTTGACAGTGGGATGGTATGACAGTCCTAAGTGTGAGGACCAGTCCCAAATCACTTTTTTTCAGTGCTGTTGTACCTTTGGATGTCAGCTAAACAAATGATTTTACATCAAAAGCTACCTGTATAGCAAGGGTGTCAAACTCACGAGCCCCAGATGCGTCACACTCTGGCCACGCCCACCATTTTAGCAAAGGGGGGGATTCATGATACGTCACGTGATGATGTCACATGACAACGCACGTTTGACACCCCTGCTGTATAGTATGGGACCATACAGGTTTAAATTAAGCATTGCAGCCTTAATTTAAATTAATGTACATGTTACCCAGCCTGAAAAGCTTTGATATTTTCTCAAGCACAATTTTGTATTTATGAAGTGGATGGCTTTCCATTTAATACATAAAAGCTATTTGCGATTATTACATTTTCTAATTTCATTTGAATAATTTAGGAAGTGGAAGTGTTTGCCACTTAAAACGACAATATTGGCTATTGTTTCAAAGATGTAATGATAATGTGACTTTCTACATTTAGAGTGAACCAGGGAAATAAATGGGTTCTGTCTCACTGCTTTCAATAAACTAAGCATGATTGCTGCTACCTCTGATCCCTTATTATATCTTCAGTTATCTAGTTTTTAAAAAAGGCTTTTGTTCTCAAACACAAAATATTTTCTTCACCAGGTTCCTTTAAATTAAGTAAATATTTTTTTTAAAAAATATGCAGAAAACGTGCAAATGAGAGTAAAATAGGAATGAAAAATTACCTTGAACAGTTAAAAAAATAACTGAATATTTACAGCAGGAGAAGCAGTCAGGTATTTCTGTTTCACTGTTTCAGCCATTAGACAAATTGAAATGGACTGAAATGATGCTGCCAGGCTGAATTTATCTCCTTCTGTGATGAGATTTAGTTGATGATCTTAGGCAGAACAATTACATCATGCTTAAGCCTAAGGTTATTTTTTTATAGCAGAGCTGAGAAATCGAGTTGGCTACCGTGACAGGCAAGCTTCTCAAGACTACGTCCATCGTTCCCCACTGGAAAAAGCTGTGAAAATGTACCTATTCGGCTTCGTTTTATTAAAGTGACCGGGTAAATATCATTGACAAGTAGGCCTCCATTAAAAGAATGTAAAGCAGGGGTGCCAAACTCAAGGCCTGCGGGGTGAATCCTGCCCATGGGGCGCTTAGATCTGGCCCTGGGGGCCACCCTGGAAACAGTGAAGGACCCGCCCACGGTGCCTCTGCCAGTGAGAATGGAGCTCCGTTTTCCTTCCAGAGCCCTCGGGACCCCACAGGCACCCCCAACATCAGTGACGTCGAAGTGGCCCATGGCCATCCTGGCCACACCCACCCTGGGCCCCTGATGTCAAACACAACCCTGATGTGGCCCTCAATGAAATCAAGTTTAACCCTCCTGATGTAAAGGTATAAAACCAAAGAGCATTTGTTGGCCTGATTTACACATAGCTTAATATATATATATATAATAGGTAAGTCAGCTCAACAAATACATTTTAGTTTATCTTTGAGTTCATAATATATGTGAATATATGTGAACTTATCATTGTATCTTGGGACCCTGTTAATAACATAGTCCTACTGGCACCTTTCACTTTCTGAAACTGAGCTATACCAATATTATTTTTAAAAACATTTATTTTAATCTTGGGAGAGTCTGAAATGTCAAATGCCACCTAAGAATCAGTTTTTGCATTAAAACTGTTATGAGTTCTCACAAGATTTGGACTTTTTAACGTAACAATTCATTATATAGTGGAGAAAATATAACATCTGTAGACAATGAGTGATAATAAGAAATTGTGTGTTACAATAATTTATGAATAACATCTAAGTTACTCCTTCTTTCACTATCGACCGGGGGTGTCAAACTCAATTTCATTGAGAGCCACATCAGGGTCATGTTTGACCTTGGAGGGGTGGTGGTGTTGGTGTGGCCAGGGTGGGGCATGGCCAGCTTGTCGTCACTTGTGTTGGGGGCTCCCAAACAATGTTTCCAGCTGTGACAGCCCCCTGCAACCCTTTGTCAGGAAAACAGGGCTCAGGAGGGACCCACTGGCAGAGGCACTGTGGGCTGGTCCTTCGCTGTTTCCAGGGAGGCCCCATGGGCCCTATCTAAGCACCCCACAGGCCAGATCCAGCTTGCGGGCCTTGAGTTTGCCCCCCTGCCGCCCCTATAGATTACATTTATACAGCAGCAACTTGATATATGGGTTCATTTCACTTATTCCCAAAATAAGAGGACTGTTGATATTTACAAGAAAAACATTGAGACTCCCAGAATGCTTTTTAACCCTTAAAGATTCTAAAGATAAACTAGCAATTGGTGATGAGCTATTTAAATAGGATTGTGCCTGTTCAAAAAGTGGAAATCTATAATTGCTATTGAAATGCACATTCTCATTTGCAAGACCGTTGAAATACACAGTATGCATAGCAGGATTTTAACAAACGGTAGATTTATGCTTACCAGCTCACTAAGGCCGTCTCAATATCTTGTGCTTATAAATTTGAGCAGAACTCATGCAGAGCGTTTCTCAAGTCATAAGACTCTATCTGGACTCACGCGATTTTCAATCTATTGTATTCATCAACTATAAGTTAACTGCCTTAATTTCCATTTTAAAGGCCCTTACATCTGTTAAAGTTCTTCACAGCTGTTACATTTGAGGCAGCAAATCCATTTATTGGTAAAGAATTGATTGCTTCCATCTGCCAATGGTTCAGTGGAAGACCCTTGTCAATCAAGGCAGGCAACAAGGAGTCCATTGTTTCACGGACTTTCAATTTCTGATGGGGGGAGAGGACTCCAGGCAGACGCCTGTAACCACAAAGCACATAGTTCATCAAAGATTATTGTTCCACAAACCTCTCCAACTTTTGACATTTTGGCTCTTTGATTAGACTACCCTGATGTTATGGAAGATAGCTTCCGAATGCGAACATTTTGTAGGAAGGGAGGAAACATCCATAATTGCTTTGGGGACCAATATAATGGATGTGGAGTGTTGATCACTGTAGCTCCGACTCAGTGGTGGTTCCGGATCCTGTTGCAACCGGTACGGTTGTAATGGGGCCCAGCGTCCTCCACCTGAACGTGTGCAGTGTTCATCAATGCCTCCATGAGCCTTCACGATACTCCAGCTGCTCAGCAGAGCATCACACAGGTGTTGTATGTGCCATGCGCGGAAGCACTGAAGAGTTTAAAGACAGGTAAGGAGCAGGGGAAGGGAGGTGGACCCCCCAGAGCACCGTACTAGAATGGTACCCAGGCAGGCTCCTGTACGCCCGTACTTGGGCATACCACCTGCAACCCACCACTGCTACGACTTGAGCTTCTCAGTCTTTAGTGGATAATACCAAATTACGATCAATGTGTCTTAGCTCAATAACATTTTCATTCTCATTGATTCAGATTCCATCAATCCTTTCCATCTTAATTAATATTTCCAGTAGTAGTTATGGGCATTATTTACTAGTTGTAATATTAATATTAGTACTTTATTCATGTACATTTACATTTTTTCTTAGTAAATAGTAAAAAAAGAAATTGGTGCCCTTCATATCTTTACTTTTTATCACTCAAGTGATTTAAGAGTCATTATTGATCGTAATGGGATGATGACACTTATTGGTGTTACTAGCATTCAACAAATGATATCATACATGCACTCAGTCTTTTGGGCTGTTATTATTTCACACTGATATATGTGGGCGATTGTCCACAGCTAGTACCTTGTTCATCATTAGGGCTTATGAATAACAATCATTTTACCATGGTTCTTTGTGAAAATTATATATCCTGTGTTAATATTCTTCTTGAAAATTACATAAACAAGGAATAGAAAGCAAAAATATAGTGAAAACCAGTGGTGGGATTCAATTTTTTTTACTACCGGTTCTGTGGGCATGACTTGGTGGGCATGGTGTGGCTTTGTGGGCGTGTCTTTGTGGGCGTGGCTTTGTGGGCATGGCAGGGGAAGGATACTGCAAAATCCCCACTCTCTCCTCACCCCATTATTCTGCTTCCCAGCTCCGTTCTCCTGTGCAGGGCAACAAAAGAAGACCCAGCCAATCAGCTGGGACTTGGGGGGGGGAAGAGAATAGATGGGGGCGGGGCCAGTCAGAGATGGTATTTGCCGGTTCTCCGAACTATTCAAAATTTCTGCTACCGGTTCTCCAGAACTGATCAGGACCATTTGAATACCACCTCTGGTCAAAACTGTTACCCAGGTTATTTGAGTTATACAAATTAGGGCTGTGTGAGGCTTTAAAGGATGCTTCATTTCAATAAAGATGTAAACAAATTGCCCCGCCTTGGTTCATTGAGGAGTAAGGCCTCCTTAGTTCATAGCAAGGTAGTGGTGTTCTTTCCTCTCCCTCTGGTTTGGAACCCTTCTCAGACCTATTTCCTGGAACATGCAGTGTAATACAGGGAGAGGCTGGGAGGAGGTTTCTTTAGCAAGCGTTGTGGCAGAAGGTTCAGAGGTCCCTGCTGTCCCTCCCTGTTTAAGTTCTTCCTGCTGGACAGCTTTGGCAAAAGTTGGTAAAGTTGTCACTAATATGGGATGAACCCAGAGCTGCTTCAGAACCACTCACAAAGGTCTCCCAGGCTCGGTGGCTGTGGGAATATTGCAGACAAATCCCTTTGAGAAGCCTGATCATGCACCAAACGCCTTCCAGGCTTCCGGGATTAATTATGGTGTTTAGGAGGCTACCGATTATCTGGAGCATGAAGTTGCCAAGAAGTTTGAGAAATGTTGAGCTTCTGCCATGCTTTCTAATGGTATGGCTACTACCTTTTTTCCCTCACTCACTAAAGTTTATTATAAAAACGTGGAGAAAGAACATGCTATATATTGTGTCCTGACTTCTTGTAGGAAAGATATGATATGAATCTAATAAATAAATATATAGATAAATAAATGCTGTCCTATTAGAATAAATATACTATACATACATCAAGTTTATTTATTTATTTGTAAAAACCCACATGGAAAAATGTTAATTGCTGAAATAACTCAAATATTTATTTCCCCTGATTCTCATCATAGGTAAAAAAAATAATAATCTTGGAAAGCCATTTATAACCCAATTACTACAGCTTTATTTTTTATTTTTTTATTTGTTTGTAGTTCTGGACATAAAAATGGAATTTGACAGTTGCTCTTTTTAATTATATGTATTGTTAATGAATATATAGAAAGAGCACATAACAAATAAAATTATTTCAAAACCAGACTAAATTTTGAAATGACTCATCTCCTGCAGAGATTATCAGTACTGAATAAGTTTTAGCATGAATCAATTATGATTTATTTAATAAAGAGATGAAGGAATCTTAAAATGTTTCCATTTGATATACAATGGGAGAATGCTGATCATACATAAACACCTATCTAGAAATGCTTACATTATCCTCAATAACATTTGAATAATGGAAATATTTGAGAAGGAGAATTTCTTGTCTGAGTTCAGTGATAATTGTCTAAATTGTACTATCTGTGCATTCAGATGCAGATTATAATTACTAAATTCAATTACTTGGCCATAGGCCAAGAGAATAACTGGTGAAAATGGTATCCGCATTTCGTAAGGTCAGGCCATGGTACTTGAATAACCATCTGCCTTCTGGGCAATCCCAGCTTCATTTTCATGTAAATGGCTTTGATTGTTTTTTTATCACACATTAGAGAAATGAAAATATTGAACAAAGACTTGATATGAATAACTAACAGTGGCTTAGAGGGTTGCTGAATTTGAATATCATTTTGAAATGACATTAAACATCATTCAAGCAGAGATACCTCTGATCTCCTTTTCTCAGGATTTCCCTCTGTGATCCCAAATAGGATCCTTGAAGGCTGGAAAGATGGGGATGTGGTGGGTTCTCCAAAGGAATGGATTGAAAGGGGGTTGCAGGGCAGGGAGTGAGAATCAGTTTTTCTTACTAAAGATGGGAAACTTATGGGCAGGGGTGAATTCAGCAGGTTCTGACAGGTTCTGGAGAACCGGTAGCGGAGGTTTTGAGTAGTTCAGAGAACCGGCAAATACCACCTCTGGCTGACCGTGGGAATGGGGATTTTGCAGTATCCTTCCCCTGCCACACCCACCAAGCCACGCCCACAGAACCGGTAGTAAAAAAAATTGAATTTCACCACTACTTACGGGGTCCCAGATTTTGTGAGGTTCAAGTCACCAAAACCTTCATTTTTGGCTATATTTTAGAACTTGGGCACTGCAGTTCAGCAATCTCTTTCTTTTCTTTTTCTTTCTTTCTTCTTTTTTTTTGCTGAAAAATTTAGTTTATTCAAAGAAGATTAAAATACAAAACACCCACCAAAAACAAAAACAAAAAAACAAAAGAGAAAACATAACAAAATTGTTCACCAATTGATAAGAAACGCTATAAAGAAACAAACCTGGATATTTGATCCAGGACCAATTAAGGTTAATATTTGGGGTGATTTGGGATTGAAGCCACGTTATATTTTCTATCAGTTGATTACAATACCAGTTTCTTAAGAGAAGCTTTTGGAATTTCAGTTTTGTCTTTCTTTTATTACTGTTCACAATTTTTATTACTTTTATATTTTTACATAATGTGTTCATTGTTATCGTTTTTTTCTTCAGTTAACCACTTTGTTATTAATATAGTTTATAGCTGACAGGCTAAGAATTTGTAATTTAGTAGCTTAACAGTTTAAATTCTTTTGGCTTGTTTTGCAAGAGATGAGAAACCAACATTGCTTATTATGCTCATCGGCATTCAACTAGAGAGGATGCTGTGTGTATATGCGTTAGATTTTTTTTAAAGACACCTTTTTGGTTAATGTCAGTTCAACAATTTCTCTAGGGCTTCAAGTTACCTGTGTTTGCTTCTAGTTCAGAAGTCTTTACCGAGACTTCTGCATATGCAGTGTAGTGGGTCAATTTCTTCAAAATAAAGATATCTAACTCAATTTTTTTTTAAAGATGGAGCAGGGCAGGTTTTAAGGAATACCTTTCCAAAGGGATCTACAATTTATCTCCAAAATATTTATAGGAATTTAAGGATAGTGACTAAAAGGCATAATAGAAGTTGAAATAGAAAGATTGTTATTGAGTGACAGATGATGACATCTGACTAATGAGAAAACCAGTTCTGTAAGTCACACAGTGTCCTTACCCTAACCCCTCCCCCCAACCAATTAATGTCACGCTGGCCAAAATCAACTGCTGACAGTTGGCAGAATTAGCCTGCAATAAATACTACATTCAGACCTGTGCACCCCCATGACTCAGAATTTGGGATTGAATAATATTCTGGTAAGCAAAATGAAAAACTATCCTGAAAGAAGTGAATGGTAAACCAAAACTGCCAGGAAGACGGTGCGGTCATGCCAATATAGTCATCATAGCTGAGCTCAACCAGAGAATCAGCTTACAATTTATTTCATTATTTTGGTGTGGAAATAATACACAAATTTCTTGAATATAATCTTAAATACCAGGAAATTGTCAAGGAACAATAAACTCCACTAATCAAGAAGTAGATGGTAATAGATGGTAATAGTACAATCTTCATTGTATGATAATAGCAGAGTCTTCACTGCCAAAGTAATGATTTATAAACCATTTATAAAGTGTATTTCTATAGTTCTTTGGTCTAAAGATAGCCATCGTTTTCTGTAGCTATCTCTCTTTGATTTTAAGCACCAGTTACTTTTTTCCACTTTCAAAGTAGTTGATGAACTTTACTTAATAACAGAATAACAGAGTTTGAAGGGACCTTGGAGGTCATCTAGTCCAACTCCCTGCTTAGGCAGGAACCCTATACCATTTCAGACAATTGATTGTCCAATCTCTTCTTAAAAACTTTCAGTGTTGGAGAATTCACAACTTCTGGAGGTAAGTTGTTCCACTGGTTAATTTCTCCTTAGGAAATTTCTCCTTAGTTCTAAGTTGCTTCTCTCCTTGATTAGTTTCCACTCATTGCTTCTTCTCCTGTCCTTCAGGTGCTTTGGAGAATAGACTCACATCAATTCTCACATGCAGTTATAAGAATTATGAATTCAGCATGAAAAAATTAAGGATCAACAACAACTAGTCAATTTAAGGTTTATCTTCCAAAAAGCATATTGTTCTATTCTTCAAATGATATTTCACAATATTTTTATTTTTAGGATAGATGGAATATAGAGATCAAAATTATTGGGTTTACTTTCTCGATGAACAAATACCCTTAGCCACTTCCTTCGGATATTAATTAATCAGCAACCTTTTCTGTTTGGTCAGCCATAGTTTTATTGCTTGATTGTAACCCATTTCCATAATACCTACTGATAATGCCGACTTTGAGATCATTTTGCATCTAGAGGTTTAATAGAGCATTGTTCATTTAGGAATCCCCATGGACTTGCAATCTGCCATGTGTTGCCAGGGTCTGAATGTGTGATTTCCCTATACAAGCCTATCAAGATGTTAATGGCTAACAGCCAAAATGAGATCTGCTTTCTATCAACTCCTTCGGTTTTTCTAAGAATGGAGCAACTGGATGCATAAAGACACTAAACACTAAAAACGGTTGTCTCAGTAAATTGTAATACACAACACTATTAAACAGGTTTTTTTTAAAAAAAAATGTTGCTTTTCAGAACCAAAATATTCTCTCAAAAGGTTTTCAATCCAAAGTTCTCCATTAATAATTGTTTTGAAAGGATATCCACGGGGTGAACTGCAACCTCTTCCAAAGTAACAATTCATGGCTCTAACAACACGGCACCAATTCCAGTGCAAAAATCTCACAATTCTTATCAACTCTTTCAGATTTTCATTCTTTTAAAATGTTGGCCTAATTGATTCAGAAATTCCTTGTCCCAGGCAGGCAGTTTTTTCTACCAAGGTTTAAAAAAAAAAAAAAAAGCCATCAGCTTGAAGTAGAAGAAATTCAACTCATAGAAATCAACTCTTGTCTCCAGAACCAGAACCTCTGATTCTGCTGGACCAAAGGTGTTTTTTCCCCAAAAGGCAACTGGACTTCCTTTTTTCTTTAAAGATGTTTTGCTTCTCATCCAAGAAGCTTCTTCAGTTCCAACTGAATGATAAAGAATGGAATGGAAGTCAGAATTGAAGAAGCTTCTTGGATGAGAAACGAAATGTTTTCCAGGAACGACATAGTCCAGTTGCCTTTGAGGAAAAAAGTAGCCTTGGGGAAACTATGGCCTGGTATCTCTTACATCCCAAACCTTCCTGGCTCCCCACTAGGTCCACAAACTAGCATATAATCTATTTGTCGTGGATCTGTTCTAAAATTTTATTCCTTCCCATGGGAGACCATTGCTTTTAAATTGTAAATTAACAAGCCATCAGGGAGAAGAGAGTTTTGTTCCTTTATTTACGCTCTGTTGTAGCAATACCAAAGAACACCCAACAGGACTATGCTATTCAGACTGGCTGTTCTAGATCAATAAGAAGTATCTTCTTTATGATTAACTTTAAAGAACTGAGAGTGTATGATCTAGCTCAGCAGCCCCAACTGAGTGGGTGCTAGGGCCTGGTTTCATGGATAGAGGTTT
This sequence comes from Thamnophis sirtalis, assembly GCF_051295495.1. Classification (NCBI taxonomy): domain Eukaryota; kingdom Metazoa; phylum Chordata; class Lepidosauria; order Squamata; family Natricidae; genus Thamnophis; species Thamnophis sirtalis. The sequence continues at coordinate 70,126,169 of NW_028261391.1, forward strand.
TCCCATGCGTGTGTGTGATTTCACGTGCTGCCTGCAACCTGCACACAAACTTATGGAGTTTCATTGCCTGCATCTGCTCATGGGGAGATGGGGCTCTTTTTGAGGAGGTCCTACTAGATATACTTCCCTAATAGGTGGGACGTGTAACATACCTGGCTTTCCCGTTCTGGTAGGCTGGATAGTTGTAACTGGAGAGAGATGGTCCTTCAAATAATTTGTTGATTGGGTCTATAGGCCATCTACCATCCTTTTTTTTAATCTCCCGTATCTTTCAGGAAATCAACACATGAAAATAAATGAAGTAATAAAATGGACCTAACTCTACCATTCCATACCTTCAGGAGGTTGGCTGAGAGTCCGTTTTTCTCTCGGTGGTTTCTCTCTCTCTATTATTATCTAAGCAGGAGTCCTTAGATGGGAAAAGAACGGATGGCAGGAACAAACCTGAGGCTGCCTCTTTTATGTTACAGAGCCGCGATGGCAAAACCTTCGGCACGCATGCCGGAAGTGGCACCCAGAGCCATCTCTCCAGGCACACCAGCCACCTCCCCTTGCTCTTCCGGGTTCTGGCGTGCCTGCTGGTCTTCATTGTAACACCATATATAGCCCTACCCCACTGCATCCTGCTAAACTGGTACAGAAGGAGAGCATGAGTAACAATATTGAAAACTGCTGAGAGATTTTTTTAAAAAGCCCAGGAAGACAACACCACCATCCCTTTCTACAGAGGTCACTCAGCAGTGCAGCAAATCCCATCTGTGGCCATGGCTGTTTTCTGATTAACCCACATTCTCCAGAACCTTCTAAAGCTGCGGCCTAGCTATCTTATCTAGAACATTTCATGAAAAGGGAGAGTGGAAACTAGTTCAAATAGGTCAACATTGCTGAGGTAAGTGATGGCTTTCTGAGGAGTGGCTGAACAACCACTTCTTTATGCAAAGACCAAATCATTCCATGACGGAAGAATAAAGTAACTACGACCTGAACCCAACCATGTGCCACCTCCTAGGCAGCCTTAACCAACCAGAAAGATCTGGTGGCCAAGCCCGCAGTCTCTCTCCCCACTTCCTTGGGACCAATAGGTTCAAACCCCTCCCAGATAACACAGTGACTATGCTCCAGTCAACTCTACAGTTGGACTCCATTTCAGAGAACACCTGAGCACTTTTTCTATCAGCTGTCTAGAATGTTCCTCACAGTGGCTCTGCAGATAGTCCTTTGAACCCTCCCTCCCCAGGAAGGCCCAGATAATCCTTAACAGAGCCACTAGCCAGCTTCCTAGGAATAAGGGCAAACCGAAACAGTGCAAACCGGTAGCATTCCACCTTTGGAAACAATTTAACTGCCAGATATTTTGATAACACAAGAACCTAATTCTAGAAAAAGGCTGTTTCCAACCCATACAAAAAGCTTGGGTTAATTTTATCAACTCTAATGGCATTTGAGTCTTGTGTGTGAATATAGCTGTCAATTTCTAGAGCCTGATTACAACTTCCAGGTATATTATTTTTTTACTGATAGCAAATAATCTATCTATTGACTGTGATTTGAAGGAAAGTCTTAATGGATTACTTTGGCTGATTTTTAATATCTAAATATTAATATTGACTAAGACTATATTGTATACTATCTTATTTTTTTGATTGAGAAGAACGGCTGCTGCAGAAATTAAGTTTTTAAAGAGATCTTGTCTAATACAAACTGTCTGCAAATCTCTTAGCCCTATCTTTGTACCCTGTGAATAATGGTGAAATTAATCAGAACTGACTAGGCAGCTGATCACCTTTGATTATGGTACATTTCTATATTAGCAGGTTTTTTTCCCCAATACAAAGAGAAACCAGGAGGAATTGAAGCTAAATTTAATAAGAGTAAAAAATATATATAAAGAAACAAATGTTAAAATAAACATTTTATAAACACTTGCTGAGTAATTAGGTTGATTGTGGTTTTCCTCACTTTAGTAGACATCCCAAATATTATGGGGCAGAACTGGAAATAAAGTTTAAATAAATCCCAATTAAAGAGTTTGGCTAATAGGCCTTTCTGCTGTCATTGATATAAATATAATAAATTTCTTCCAAAGCTGCAATACAATCCCAGTCTTCTTAAGAACAAATCCAGCATTAACCTACTTATCTCATGGAGAATGTGAATAAATAATTCTTGAAACTTTACTTTAAAAAAATAAATAAATTGCTTAGGTGAAAAACCTTTTCATTCTGTATCCTTTTGTTTTTACAGGAAATGTGAAACTCTCTTTTGTCTGCTATGTAGCTGTGATTTAGAAGAGCTTGTTTTTGTATTATTACTCTATTGATAAACTGTGGTTTTGTTTCATATCAGTGACTTTAAAAATAATCCTGAAATATAATATTGATCTCATATTACTTTTGCTTGATTTTTTTCATTTACAAAAGAAAAGAAAAATCCATCACAAGGAAGTGATGGAAGAAAATACACTTCTCTTTAATAAAGCAGTATATCTTAAATGTAAAAAAATAAAAATCCAAATTATGTTGTGTCTTGTGAATAATATAGTTGGCAAGCAGTTTGAAGAAGTTTGACCCTTTTCTCCACTCTTCTTCCAAAATAAATAGATTAATATAACCCTCTTCTACCATTCATAATCCTTGTTTTTCTCAGCCATATGGAGACTTTTATGTCTAATGCCCAATTGAGAACTGACCACAAGGTCAAATGGACCATCTGCTGAGTGTCAAATGGGAATTTTCTTATTTATTCATGATTATCCTCAAGATCTTTTTAGAAAAAAAGCAAGATTAAGGAAGCCCTACTTTTCAAACCAAAGTTATGAATTTTAATGGTTTTTTTTCCAAAACTATGTTCACTATCAATGATAAACATACAATTGATTCATTTGATGAATATTTTCACTGCTGAAACTTGGAATATTTTCTGCAACATCCAAAGCAGCTAAATTTCAACAATCTCTAAGATTTTTAATGGTAATGTGAGTATTAGTACTTTTAGAATTCCAGATAATATTCAATGCCTCTATTTTTTTGAGAAAAAATGTTTGTGATGGTAAATGTTGTGGGTAGAAGATGGAAATTATTAACATGACTCAAGCATTATTTTTGCAAAGTTCTTCATATATTAAAATATCTGTATTGTGATTCAAATTTAGCTTTATAATCCATTCTCAGATACAAATGTGGACATAGATTGTCCACTCATTTCAGAGAACCAGGGTGGAAAAGATTTACAGGAATCTCAGCTATATATTGAAGCACTCGGAAGGCTTTAAAAATCACCCCCCAAACCCCTCTTTGTATTTTTCCTTTCTCTTTAGACTTTTCCACTGAAAGGACAGCATGAGAGGAAGCAGACACTTCATCCTTGCCTTAAGAGAGAGAAATATCTATAGTTACATGCCTTAGGGCCCATTAGGCCAGCTGCAGACAATGCATTGATTTTTTTTCCCTTCTGGAAGAAAAGTGGTGATGTATCACTACTATTTCAGTATATTTGTAGAAGTCGCCGTCACTGTTTTCCTACCAATATCATAGGTAATATTGGAGATATGTTTGTAAAGGTTGCTTTTAAGGGCCAACTGATAATGTTTGTTAAGATCCGCTATCGCCTGGAGGAGCCTTGAAGGACTCCAGAATAATAGCCAAACCAAAGTGAAATAAGGACTCCTCTCCACTTTTTCTCCTTGATTTGGCTCACAACATTTTTAAAAAATTAATGGATATTAATGAGTGATTATTATAAAAATCCTAAGAGCATTACTCTCCTGCCTCCTCAGTTCCATTTCAATCTCGCTGTCTCACAGATTCAGCTCCTGAGGTTTGTTTTTTGCAACCTCCAGAATAGGTTAGAATAGTAAGTGGGGAATAGCACTAGCACTTAGCCTTATGGACACTGCTTCACAGGGCTTGACAGCCCTCTCCAACTGGTTGGCAGAGTCAGCATATTTTCCCCCAACAATCTGGGTCCTCATTTTACCCACCTCGGAAGGATGGAAGGCTGAGTCAACCTTGAGCCTGGTGAGATTCAAAATGCCAAATTGCAGGCAGCCGGCAGTCAGCAGAAGTAGCCTGCAGTACTGCGTTCTAACCACTGCGCCACCGTGGCTCTTTTATTACAGCTATATGTATTAAGCATCCTTAAAGTTTCTATGTATGAGGATCTCTGCCTTCTGCATTGCTCGAGGATTCATCAGGATACAACCCAGCATTGTAGAGTTGTACTACCCTACAATAATTAATTTAGCCAATTAAAATATCTTATCTAAAATTGCATTACAGGCAGTCCTTGATTTATGACTATAATTCAGCCCAAAATTTCTATTGCTGAGTGAGACAGTTGTTAAGTGACTTTTGCCCCATTTTATGACTTCTCTTGCCACGGTTGTTAAGTGAATCATTGCATGTGCTAAGTTAGTAACACGGCGGTTAAGTGAATCTGGCATTGACTTTGCTCGTCAGAAGGTCACCAAAGGTGTGATCACATGACGCCGGGGACACTGCAACCGTCATAAATATGAGTCAGTTGCCAAGCATCTGAATTCTGATCACGTGACTGTGGGGATGCTGCAATGGGCGTAAGTTTGAAACACATTCATAAGTCACTTTTTTCAGTGCCGTTGAAACTTCGAATGGTCACTAAATGGACTGTTGTTAGTGGAGGACTACCTGTATTCTCTGTAGCTCTTTATACAGGTTTTATACATGATTTCTTGGTATTCCAAGTTCCTCTGTCAGGAACTTTCTTTACGGATTATCAGCCATTATGGCTTCTCAAGTTATACAGATACTGATGACCGCAACTGACGCCAGAATTTCCTCTGCTCAGCATGATGGCAGTTGTTAAATGAGGTGTGCCGTCTTTTTTTTTTGCCACATTTAAGCAAATCCTTGGATGTTAAATAAATCATTCAGCCATTAAGCGAATCTGACTTCTCCCATTGATTTTCCTTCTCAGATATTAGCTGGGAAAGTTAATACGCTCAGTGGTGGGATTCAAATAATTTAACAACCGGTTCTCTGCCCTAATGATTTCTTCCACCAACCAGTTCACCAAACTTCTCAGAAAGTTAACAACCGGTTCTCCCGGAGTGGTTCAAACTGGCAGAATCCCACCACTGAATACACTGCAACCATCATAAGTAGACGTTGGGTGCAAGCTGCCAAATTTTGATTACTCGATCATAGAGATGCTACAGCAACCATAGGTAGGAGGACAGTTTTAACTCATTTTTTTTTCAGTGTAATTATAACTTCAGTTGTTAAACAAACAGCTGCAAGTTGACAGCTACCTGTATTTAGAGTTCCAGTGTGCTTAACTGGTCCAGAAACATATTTAATGGTATACCCGGACATGATTAGATTTTCACCATATCTCAGTGGCTTTTTAATTATTTCATTCCCAAAACTCTATGAGCCATTATTGAATAATTTTCACATAAATATAAAAATTCTCTCAACTTGAGCTTGACTCATGCCTATAAATTTTCTTGATGACAATATTTCATCATTGTCTTTTTTCTAGGATTTCTTTTCCTTCCCAGTCTAACTGAGTAACATGCCATTTTCCAATGACTTTTACCTATCATCCACCCTCCAAGCACTAACCAGCAGTGACTCGGTTTCTCAAAATCAGCCAAGGATGGTGAGATATTGTTGCCTGCTGTGACTCAACATGCAGTTAGTGTTTCAACAAGGCTGTGCACATCAGTCACATATGCTGCCTCACCAGGATGCTCTTGCTGAACAGACAAATAACCAAAGCATCTATTTTTTCGGAGTCTGGATTAAGCATGTTAGATAGATATTTTAGAGGTGCTATTACGTCAGCTACTTGGGGCAGGAGCTCTTCGCGGGCTTCTTTAATTTGAAAAATTAATGACAAGACTCTTACAGTGTCATTGTCCAAAATGCTAAAATGAATATATATATATATATATATATATATATATATATATATATATATATATATATATATATATATACACACACACACACACACACACACACACACACACACACACACACACACACACACATAGCCCTTGACTTACAACTATTCTCTTAATGACTGTTCAAAGTTTAGCAACAAAAAATTTGGGCTCAATTGTAATTTGTAAGTAGAGGACTTCCCATATTATATTTTCAGGGCTGTGCAAAACATCCAAGTGCACTGCTTCTCAACACAAAAATGTGTTGTTCACACATGTGCAAAGAGTTGCAAAAAAACCCACAACTACGATACTTTACTATTGAAAATTCAACTTTGTAAAGCATCTTGTTTAAAACCTTTCCCAACCGTGCTGTGCAGTTTGGTGGATTACCACTCTTGAAACTTTAAATCTTTTAACAAAAAGATTGTATTTAGCTTTATTTTTCTCTTTTCTTTCAGATGCAGTTTGAAAATTGGATGCTGCACATTCTAATTAAATATGAACTTAAGGAAATGCATCTATTAACAGTAATCAAGATTCAAGGAAACCGGAAAACCAATTAGATAGAAAGCCACACAAGACTTTCCCCCCCCCCTTGAGGACTTTTTTTTCCTAATGTCCTTCTGCTCAAATGCTTATAAGTTCAATGTTTTACAATATATACAGAACGATTTTTATTTTAAAATCTGCTCCAGAAACAGGCCCTTATTATTACTGCTTTGTCACACAGTCAGCAAGATGCTTAGGCTGAATTTTTATTCATCTATTGAGTTGTTATGATTATTATTATTATTTATAACAATTTTATGTACCTGGAGATGAAAATAAGTGGATGTCATGGGGAAAATATATGGTCCACATAAATATTATATTCACCTTCCTGTCTGCCATTTAAAGTGGTTGCCACTGATGACAAAATAGAAGAAATCTAAAAGATAATACTGTGTATGAATCATCTTCATTTAAATAACTATGAAGAAATCTTATGTTTTTATATTCATAATACTTTAATCGTAAATAGAGAATAAGCCCTTTGAAACTCAGCCATCTGGTCACAATGAGCCAAGGCAAGTTTGCTCAGAAATTATATTGAGACCACAGCAGCCTCATTAGAATGCGACTTTCACGGTCATATACATGTGTGTTGTGACCTGTAAATAACATAGGGTGACTTCTACCCTGGTAAGAGTGCTTAGAGCTGCTGCATTAACATTCAGAGAATGTTTTAGTGAGAAAAGTTCAGACTATAATTTTTCATTTACCTACAGGAATTGGACAGGTATGTGTTGAGTTGGGTTTTAAGTTCAGGCTTAACCCTTTGATTCTTTAATGACTATGCTTCTTATTCATTAACAATGCACATGTTTCCTGTTATTCCTGAATCCTTATAAGCTCCCCCCCCCCCCCGCAAAGAATAAATATGTTGTGGTAGTTTTCCTCTCATCAAGCTCCACTTCACATCCCCCAAAGCAGTGGTGGGTTCCCACTGGTTTGGCCCGGTTCGGTCAAACTGGTAGTGGTTTGGTGGCCTGGGTCAGTGGAACTGGCAGTGACCCAGGCCTGCAACACCCCTGAACCAGTTCTCCCAGCAGCGCTGTAGGTGCCGCCATCTTGTTTTTTGCTTCTGTGCATGCGCAGAGCAATTTTTATGAGGAAACCGGCAGTAGCGACTGCTGGAACTCACCCCTGCCCCAAAGCATGTCAAATCAGACAAATACGCTTGCCATGAAATTCCTCTGGGCGCAGTTGCCCTGATCTGATCCAACTGGTCTTTGAACAAGGAATACTTGTTCAAAGGTTCAGAGGTTCATCTCACCTTTACAAAGATTGGTCCAGATTGCTTCAAACTATTGTCTATTAAGTAACAGAAAAAAAACATTTTTCCTCCGAAGGGTTTCACACAAACCAACATTCTTATTTTCCTTTTTCAGAATTGCTTTCCTGGTTGCCTCTGCAGTCCATGTTCACCACTATCCCACAGAATAGCTTAGCGCAGAGAATTGGGCACAGATTGGAGTTACCAAGGTATCTATGAGTTAGATGCCACCCGATACCTGGCCTGAACAAAACACATACAGTAAGTCCACTTGAATTGTCTGAATTGGTTCCCAATGCCGCTTTCTCCCTCAGCTTCTCATCCTGCTCAGAAAGCTGCCTCCAAACTCATTGATCTTAGATGAATATACTTCCCATGGATTTTAATAGAATATACAAGGAAATGTATTTAGAATTACGGCATTTGAATTAAGGCTTAAATTCATTATTCCTTTGATAGTGCAAAAAGTAAGCAGCCAAGGAAAACTGCTTTTGTTTAATTCTTCCATGTGTATAGGTCGGCCATATGTATTGCAATAGTTTCTGAGACTTTTTTGGTTCTTCTTGTTTACCATATAGACTTTAAAAGGCTACATACAGTATATCTCAGTTTTGCTGCAATTTGAAGCTCTCTGGTTTTTTTTAATGGATACAGATGGCTCTTGCAAAACCAGATATAGACATATAGAGATGAACATTTGTAATTCTGCCTTTTCCATGGTTTAATGGGGACATCAACACTTTGGAACAGCTATAGATGCACATCAAAACTCTTGGTGCAGATTTCTAAAATTTCTCTAATTTGGGTACAATCCTAGGCATGTTTGCCCTAAAATAAATCCCACTGCACTTAGTAAGGCTTACTCCTACGTATAAATTTGTAGCCTTAACTGTTCTGAATATTTCAAATGGTATTGCTTATCATGACAACATAAAACATCATGTGCTGTTCTGATACACTTTGCTTTGGATATTAGATGCAACTTATTTGTGCGTTGTCTATAAAAGTCTAGCCCCAAGTGTTCCTCATTGATAATACATAACCAGTATTTGGGAAGGCAGAGGAGGAAGAACTGACTTCATTGATTGGAACATGCCAATTCATCTACTCAAATTGTGTGCAATCTTAATGGAGTCATCTTGTCAGTTCAGTAAATAGGAAGGCCTTATTTGAAAGGGGATTTAAGCATTAAAAAATCCAGTTCATATTAAATTTTCCAATTGTGATAGAGAAGAATGATCTAGAATTCATTTTCAGTCTCAGCACATCTACTGTACAGCCCTTGAGCTGAGACTATGTCTGAACTTCATTGCAATTATATCCTTTTAACGACTGATATAGGAAAATAGCTGATATAGAAATGGAGAAAATAATTTCATATAAGTACCTTTAATTATAATATCAGATTTTCAGAAAAGCCTTAACAAATCTATCACATTGACAGTGATATCCTGCATAGCTTATATTTGCTAGTTCCAGAAGGAGCATATTTCTGGGTCATTTTTACATCAGGTCTGAATGTAAAACCCATGCGAATTGCTGCTTAATTTGTCAGTGATTGTGCGTTATGTATTTTAGACTTATGCCTCTTGTTCAAGCTGTTGAAGGACTGTAGCTGTTATTTAGAAATATTCAGCTCACTAAATACCTTTGTATTTCCCTGAGTGCCTTACGCAGCTTGTTAACATTACATACCTGTTGTGTAGAAAATGTTATCTGAAAGTTATTTCTGGTGGGCAGGTGCCAAATCATCATGCATCAATAAAATCATTATGAAAATCACAGTGCAAAATGTGTTTCTCAACAGTAATGGATTTAGTTCAGACTCAGGAAATCATACTGTGAATATGTATAGTATAGCTACATATTAATTGTACAGTGGATAACATTTACTGTAAATATTTGTATAAAGTAAATGCATCTAGAATAACTTTTTGCCCCCATGGTAGATATGCCATGTTTTATTTGTGTTATTTTTAAGGTAATCTCACAATAATCATATCCTCAAATAGGCGCGTATGTACAAAATTTTACACATATTTTTGTATTATGATTCGTATGCTATATATCAGAGACTTTCTATTAATTTGTAAAGTACATAAATTATTGTAAACTTTTAATTAAAAAATATTTAAAAATCCATAACTACTTTAGTATTTTTTTCTCTACACAGAATAGGAGGAAAAAAGTCTAAAGCAAACTATCACATGCTGGGAACAGCTGGATATTTTTGCGCATACCAAAAGGCTCCATGTGCCTCCAAATTAAGCTTCTGCCATCAGAATCAATTGCTTGCTTGTTACTGTCTGTGGCTCTGCCTTCTGCGCAAGCTGAAGCGTCTTCAGTGGGAGCCCCACGTACAGCACATTGCAACAAACCAATTGAAAGGTGACCAGGGCATGAGTGATCACGAGTACAGCCCCTTCATTGGGAAATGGGCACAACTGGTACACAATACAGAGTTGTGCAAAGATCCTCCTGGCCATGACTCCGCCTGCTCATTCAGCATGAGTCCCGAGTACAGGCGGCTCGCCAGATTTCACTCAATGGTGTTGTGCTAGTATCAGAGACCTCCAAACCCCATACATACATTCATGCTAGGGTTGAATACAAGCTATACCTTCATCCTAGGGTTCTGTTGAAGCTTGTTGTTTCCCATCCAGACTCTCACAGCCCCCAGACACCAAGAGAGGATGTCCACAGCATCACTTAATTTGACAGGTGATGCCTCACCCTATGGTGACAGGTGAGCTCCCCCAGCCGTCTCGTGTAGATGTTAAATAGGAGAGGGAAGAGCACTACATTACAAAAATGTTGAAAATATACAGTAATTATAATTTCTGCTCTACTAGTTTTTTTTCTGTAGAAAAGTTGGATAAAAATTAAGGGAAGACAGAACAGGAAAAAAAGAGTGCTTAGCAAAGAAGCCCATATTTATTAACGTGGGCATTTATTTCAAATTGGGAGATTTTAGAACAATAAAATTGAGGTTTATCAAAGTTTACAGGCTTAAGAATATGCAGTTTTCAGTAATCCAATACAGTTAGAATGTTTTGAACAAAAAAATGTTTCATTTTTATTACACATCCTCGGCTAACATTCTTTTTAGGACAAAAGCAAATCAAATCTATTTTATCTCTGTTTAACAGTTGATCCAATAATAATAGTTTAACAGCTGTCACTACGTTTTAGTACCATTTTCTTTTCTCTGAGATCATCCCAGATCCAGCAGCAGCGAAGTGAAGTTGAATCAATCCCACCCAAGAGGAAAACCAGTATAACTGACAGCAATGGAAATTCTCCCGTAGGTGGGCTTCCGCCGAGATGTCCTTCTAATGAACTTCTCTGACGCGTCTCTTTCAGCACCATATATCTTGGACAGCTCCCTGCCAACCCCCGGCTCCAGCCAGAGCCGGGTTCCCCCCCCCTTTTTTTTTTTTACTCCCAGGCTTAAGGAATCGCCCAAGTGATTCGTTGGGGAAAGTCAAGCCGAATCCCTGCTTTTCTGCGACCCCCCCGCTTCCCTAAATCTCCAGCTTCAGTTCATTTCCCGGCACCAGCAGCCTCGAGAGGGTGGCCTGCTTCCCCCGCAGCCATGGCCGAGCGGAGAGAGGAGCAGCAGCCGGAGAAGAAAGGGGAAGAAGTCCCCGATTACTTCGCGGCGCTGGGCGCCGGGAGCCCCAAGCCCAGGCAGAAATACGGGGGCATGTTCTGCAACGTGGAGGGCGCCTTTGAGAACAAAACCCTGAACTTCGCTTCTTTCAGTTGTGAGAAAAGGAAAGAGAGCCGGAAGGTCGACCGCGAAGACTCCAGCCGGCAGCCCAGCGAATCGGAAGAGCAGACTGAAACCAGCCGCGGGAGTCCAAACGCTGCGCTCCCCACAACTTCAGTGCCAGAGCCCCGCCCGCCTTCACCTGGGATGGCGGAGCAGCTGCCTACCGGTGGCCACCAGGTAAGGGAGGGAAGAAGACGCGGGGAACGGCTGTCCCGGGAGGAAGGAAAAGTTTTGGATTCCCCATTAACTTTTATATGCCGCCCCCCCCCCATCCCCCTCGACCCGGCCCCTTTTTCAGGGATGCATTTAATGGCAGAACATTCGAAACATGCCCATAAATGTTTAAAAAAACAAAACCGGTCCCATCGTTTAAACCGAGGTTGCATTTTGCAGGCAGGCAGGTATGCGTTTGTCCGCGAAGTAGGCACCGGCCCGGGCTAGAAGGAAGGCAGGTCCTCCCCCCTATTGAACAGCCACAATATATCAGCCCCATTTCTTATATCCGAGGGAGGCTTCGAACTAAAGCCGTATCTTTTCCCTTCACTCTGCCGTTGCAGTGGGAGCAACCTAAAAAAACAGGGCAGAAAGGGGGTGATGGTTGATTTAGCAGCCACGCTGCTACCCCTCTTTAAAGGGCCGGGGCGCGTGGCTTTACCCTCGCAACCCCCTCGCTCCTGCTGATGGGACTTTGGGGGTCTTTCACCTACAGCCCCGCAGAAGGACCAGAAATCGGTCACGTGTTGGTTTTGCAAGGCAAATCCCGAGGAGAGGAGCGAATTTCGACTCCTTAGCCTTTCTGGAGCAGAATTTGCATTTAAATTAACGGGTAGGCTCTCGTCCCCTCCCCCAGCCCTCTCCGCTCAGCCATCCAACCGCTGCGGCTTCTGTCTTTGGAAGTCAATGGGCGCTGGCGGCTGATTGGTTGGTACTAGCGTGAATCCGAGGCTGCTCGGGGGTGGACGGGGGAGTAGTAAACCGTATTGCTACCGGAGGGATTTCTTTCTAGGGAAGAAGCCTATGGCTGCAGTGCAAGGAGGCGTTTATAAAGTTGCGGTTGAGCCGTCGCATTTATTCCCACCAGAGCCGACAGGGAAGGAGTCCTTGGTGCTCTCCGAACCTGCTTTTTTGCAGACGTTTCATTACACAAACTACACTAAGAAGCGCCGCCACTTACTGACAGCGGGTAGTTTTAAACGGGAAGAGAATAGGCGCAATACGCACCCGCCTTCGGCTTTAGCCTCGCCTTTAAGTGGCCTTCTGAATTAGCCCGCTTTCTGGCTTTGTGCAAGTCCGTCCAAGCCTCAATTAACCAAGCGGGTTATGTTTCTCAAAGTCCCTAAACCCCCACCGGCACAAAAAATGCCCAGATTAACACGACCCAAGCGAAAATAGGCCACGCAAGGATGTTTTATCTGAAGCATTCGACGAAGATAAGCTGTGATCAGACACAAGAATCGCCCCCCCATTTTTAAAAAATTTATTTGCTTTTCAATGGCTACTGGAACGCAAAGAAAACTTGGGCGAAGGTGGGAGGGGGCGCAGTAAGGGGAGCCAAGAAACCTTTCTGCCATTCCTGATTTATGGCTGTTAATAAAGGACGGGACGCAGGGCAGGGTGGAAAGGAGGAGGAGGAGGAGAATAGTCTGGAGAATTTCCACTTGGGATTCCGAAAACAATGGGTTCAAAAAGCAACCACGATTCTGGTCTGTAGAAATACAGATTCCGCGAGGTCGCCTATATTCGTGATGGGATCAGGATTCACCCGATTGGAAATAGAAATAGGCAGCCTGTCTGTGCGCGTGTCCGCTGGCGTTTGGAAAAGGTGACGTTTGCGGTCCGTCCGTGGAGGAGGAATTAGAGAAAATGACTTTCCCCGCATATTCAGGGATGGATATTCCACCGGATCTGAAATGAACGCATTCCCCTATAAATCGAAACCTTCCTTCTTGCTGGAATAGAGTCTCTTGGCTAAACCTGATCCCCAATCAGATCGATGCTGGAATAGGATCTCGGGAACAAGTGAACAGAGGCCGGCCTGGCTTGACAACAAAGAACACGTGTCCGGGGAGGGGGGGGAGAGGACCTTCCCAGATCTTCGCGGGGGGTTGTTGCTGATGCTCAGGAAGAGAAAAGGGGGGCTCGGCTAATAGATTGTCCCTGGCACTTCGCTCTCTTTTAAAGTGTTGCCTTCAAAGGATCCATTCCTGGAGGGCGAACACTTCGGGAGAAATCAAGCGGAAGGTCGCTTTCCATCATCGCGCGGCTCCTTGCAGCTCTATTTTAAATTGGAAATAAGGACTGTATTAAAAGATCCATTCCTGGGCAAACAAACGTCCCGAAAGAAAGCCGGACAGCGCTTCCCACAAACGGGCGCAAGCAGCAGAATTCCCACCAAATCCAGGAGATGCGCCTCCCAAGGGGAAATCTGGCTGCCAGGACAAAGTCTGACATTCAGACCTGAAATAGGGCGGAGGAGGAGGAGAAGGAGAAGGAGGGGGGGGGAAGCATCCCGTCCCAAAAGCGGGACTCTTCCATGTCCCACCGAGCCAGGGCGCCCCCGAGATCCCGGGGCACCGGGGCCTCCTGGCCACCGAGCCAGCAACCTCGAGGGGCCTCGGCCACGTGTCCTTTGTTGCCAAGCGAGGGCGGCCCAGAACCTTTGTTGCCCAGGGAAGGGGCCGCATCTGCGGGGTCTGCCCAGAGGGAGGCCCCACAAGCCGAGCGGCCCGCCCGTCTAGAGAGGGGAGGGGGGAGGCGCGGAGGCGGAAGGCTAATCGGGCAGCTGCTCGGAGGGGCTGCGGACCGGCGGAGCAGCTCGAGCCGCCGCGTCGCCGCTTCCCCTCCCCTCCCCCTCCTCCCCTCGCCAGAACAATCCGCCCGGCGGGGAGGGAGCCGCGCGCGCAAACGCCCCCCGCCACGCGCCCATCGCCGCCGCCGCCGCTTCTGCTCTCGCTCCGCAAGGCCGCTTCGCCTCCGCTTCGCCCCTTCCCGCACTGCAGGCCTCGAGGGGAAGATGTCCTCCTACCCGGGGAAGAAGAGCGTCCCTCGGATCACGGTGAGGGGAGGCGCCCGCGGGGGTCTGTCTTGGCCGCTTCCTCTGGGGCGAGGAGCTCCTGCCGACCTTGGGCGCCGAGGCGGGAGAGCGGGCGGGCGGGCGGGCGGGGGGGAGGCGCCGAGAGTCCGGCTTCCGCGGGACCCCGAGGGCGCGAGGTGGAAGGGGGGGGCTTAGGACGAGGCCTCGCTGCGGCGCCCCCGAGGCAGAGGAGGTGCGGCGCCGGGGGAGGGACGGGGGCTTCGTCGCCCAGAGCTGTGCGTGACTCGGTCCGGGGGAGCGGGCAGTGGAAGCGGCCGCGAGGGGAGAGCGAGGGTCCCGCCCGTTGGGGAGGGAGCCGATTGTCCGGCCACCTGCCTGGCCTCCCGCCTTCGGCTCTTTGGCGGCCAGCGCTGTAGGGGAACTCCTGGAAACGGGCCGGCCGAGCTGGCTGGAGAGAGGCTGCTCGGCCGCCACCGGGCTTGGCTCTGGGTGGGAACGGGAGGAGCGGTGGGGCCGATTCACCGGAGGAGTCCCTCGGGGCTGCAGGAGCGGTGAAAGACGAATGGAGGCCGATAGAGGCGCCCCAAGATCGGGTTGGAGGATCCAGTCTGGGTCGGTCACCGCGACCAGCGGGTTTGCCTCCCGAGATTCCGACTCGAACCCGCCGCCGCCGCTGGGCTAGCAGTGGGGGCGCCTGGGGGGTCCCCGGCTTTCCTTTGGGCCGGGATGTCCTCCCCCCCCCCCGTTCTTATTTCAGATCTGAATTTTTCATACTTTGCCCTTTTTCCTTGGAAGCGGCGCATCTCCTTGATTTCGTCGGGTTTCTGTTGCTTCCGCCCGTTCAGTTGGGGTCTCCCGCTTCATTTCAGGAGGTTTTGCCGCCCCAACTGCCTGGGAATCAGGAGTCTTTGTAAGACAATAAAAGGTTGTATCCCGGGGCTCCAGCAGGAGTCGGAAAGGTCGGAAGATAAAACCTCTGGTCCCGGGGACCTGCCAGTAAGAGATCTTCCGATGGTTGGGTAGGCAAAAGTCCAGGGAAGGCGCCTTCTTTGCAAAACAGTTTTCTCCGCTACGATTTTTTGTCGCTGTTTGTTATTGTTTGAACGGAGGGCTCCTTGGCCAGCCCTGCCGCATCTCTCTCTCTCACACACACACACACACACACTTTTAGAACCATTGCAGAATTGTGAAAGCTTTAAGCAAACCAGAAGACAAAGAAGAATTTTTAGGAAATGGGAATCAATGCCTGCTATACGATGACATTTGGAACAGATAAACGTTACAATGTGATGATGTGATGATGCATCTCCTTTAAAAATCTTCACTGAAAACCCATGGATAGAATTGGCTGTTGAGGCACCTTATCTAACCTGAGAATATGGAATACAATAATGGAAGGGGGTGACAAAATACTTCCTATGGGGGGTGAGTTATGTTTTTCAAATGAAAGTAGCACACATCTGAAGTCTTAATTTGCTTGTTTGTTGGGTATAATTCCCCCTATAATCCTGAACTTCAGAAGGGCTCAATGGTGTTTTTGGCTTCAGTTGGAGACTCTTCCTAATGGCTTACCTGTGTTCTGAGTTTTGCTGATCATAAGATAAAGGTTGAATCAGACTCCTTTTATTTGTCTAGATATCTATTTTCCAATATATTGTATTGGACCTCTATATAATGCAGGATAGTGTAACCCTGTGCATAATTGACTTGAGTGTAGGTTTGTGAAGATACACATTGAGTTGTTATACACAAAAAGGACAAGGTGTAACATTAGGGTGTTGTGTCAGAAGGAATCAATGTTTTGGTGGCTATTATCAGTGATTCAATTTTAGTACATCCCATATTTCTTCTGTTGCCACGGTTTCTTCATTAGTGGGTGGAGCAAAAAATCACTTGCATCACTGTACATCTGCATACTTCTATTTATGGAACAAGTTACACAATGCTTATGGTCACTTCAATGTTAATAGTCTGCATACATTGTTTTGTTTTTCTCAGACTGAAGTCCTGTTCCCAGTTTAAGAATGATTTTAATGAAACTTAGTGGCAGAAATGAGTCTGCATATAAAAGAGCCTGATATTAAAACTACTATTCAATATATTTTTAATGCTGTCCCTGTATTTTGCTAAAAGTTTCTAATATCTGGCCCACTGCTAATTTTTTTAAGATTGTGGGTAAGGATATGCCAGACTCACATACAGTAAATTACGGTTGGATTAAATGAAAATGCAGAGATATTAATAAACCTCCTCCTGGAGTAACATGCAATCTACCAATCAGGGTTTATGGGATTCTGAATGGAAAAGAATGAGTCCATGGCAATGTTCAAATAGTTATTCCCAAAACTTCTTGGCATATTCATTTGGAAGTTTGGTCAGGGATCATTGGCTCCAAACCCCTCTTCCCCATTAAATTCATTGGTCTAATCTTTCCTGGGTGAACATAGCCATTATTTTTGGATCCTGGCCAATATGTTTGATTGTATTCTGATGCCACTTAAGGTTTATAGAGTTGAAATTTAAGTATGCATTATCATCATTCATTTATGCATTATCAATTTATTCTTGGCTGGTGAACCATTCTTCTTCTAATGGCCCTATAACTTGTCAACTCTTAAAATGCTTTAATGGAAGAAAGAGGTGGTACTTTCTGCATGCCCTCTCCACTGCAGTCCCCCATCTAATGTTAAATAACTTGGCTAAGTCTCTCTGCATTGATTCTTTTCTTTGATAATATTCCGCTGTTCCTCTTCAATGAAAAATATTGCTTTAAGGGGGTATAAGAGGTTTTACACGAGTAAGCATTTGACTAAAGGGTCTCCTGATCCCAACTGATGGAGGAGGGGTTCTTTAAAAACGTTTCTTTGTTTAGCATTGTATGGGCCAGAGCAGACCAGCTCTGGAATCTGAGTTGAAAAGAAGTTAAACAAATACAGGTTGGCTCGGGGTTATCTGGTTTTCCCATGGTTATAATTGAAGCAGAATAGTTGAACAAACTTCCTTTTAGTTTTTATATTTTTATTACATCTTGTGCAAGGCCGCATGTGGCCCATGGACCCACAGGTTCGACAGACCTGTTTTAGACCACATCTTTTATGATTACGGGTAGTCCTCAACTTACAACAGTTCACTTAATGACCGTTTGAAGTGACAGTGTCACTGAAAAAAGTGACTTATGACAATTTTTCACATTTATGACCATTGCATGTGATTTATATACAGATGCTTGAAAGCTGACTCACATTTATGACGGTTGCAGTGTTCTTGGGTCATGTGATACTTTTGCAACCTTCTGACAAGCAAAGTCAATGGAGAAACCAGCTTCACTTAAAAACCAGATTACTAATTTAACAACCGCAGTGATTCACTTAACAAACGTGGCAAGAAAAGTTGTAAAATGGGGCAAAACTCATTTAACAAATTTTTCACTCAGCATATAAATTTTGGGCTCAATTGTGGTCACAGGTTGAGGACTACCTGTACGTTAGAGGCAAAGGAGGCTTTTAGATTATTAATACCTTGAAAAATGCAAGTACAGATTATTTACCTTCAACACCTACATTTTTGGGTGAGTCTGCATTTAGGGACCTAAGGACCATATGGCCATGAGACGGAATATGATGACTAGCCTTATATCCATCATCTCAGTTTAATAAAGAAGGCAGTGTTGATTGATTATGTCCAATTAATTCAGTGCCAACTCTTCGTGATCATAGGGGTTTTTTAAAGACAAAGGCAAACTCTCATGTATTTTTAGAAGTATCTACAATAAAGTTTGAGTCACAAGACAATTTTAGCCATACATTTCTGCTTGTGATAAAACTGGAGTTGTGTTAAAATAAAATGATTTTCTTTTTTGTATTGCTTTCTCCCTTGCTTAATGGCTATTATTGATTCGTTTTACATAACAACATTCAATTTCTTTGATGGAAACGATGTTCCTTTTGAGATTAGGGCTGCCTGTGTCTATCTGTTTATCAATTGGTATCTTGCTTGGTAAGTGAAGGTTACAGAAGAGTCACAAATTGTCAGCCGTCTCCTATCCCAAGCTGTCACTACTGAAAAGATCATGGAATTTCCCATGTGCTCATTGAAACGGAGGACACAGAAAGTACGGTATTTTTAACATGTGTATTCATCTAAGAAAGAATATCAGATGAAAGAAAAATACTTGTCATTTTAGTGGGGAAAAGAAAAGAAATTGACTAGAGAAGTACACACACACACCCCTTTTGGCCCCATGTTTATAGCTATGCCACAGCCTGCATTGGTCTGTACCTCATTGTGTTGGAGGCGGCATTTGAAGTGGTAGAGAGGCCTGGAGAGAGGAGAAACAAAGGCTTTTTATGAGAATACAATCAACCCTCCTTATTTCCAAGGCTAAAAAATATAGAAAACCTTTCCGTTTTTATTAAGAGCTGCCTGTCCTTCTTCATACACTATAGTAGAAATGTTGGCCACATTAATGGTACAATCCTTAGCATTCATAAATGAACATTTTTCAAATTATAACTGGCAAAATCGCAATGACAAGGATGCACAAACTGCTTTTGTTATGCATGTTTTATTTAAATAAAATGCATGTTTCAGAATTTGAAAAATGTGTTTGTGTTGCAATCTATGCTCTACATGCATTGGGTTTCTGATTACATACCTATTGTGGCCTTTGAATGAAACATCTGACGTTACCTTGGAAATGTTTTGTTTGTTTACTTAAATTAGACTGACCGCTTGCTCATCAAAGGAGGGAAGATTGTCAATGACGACCAATCATTTTATGCAGATATCTTTGTGGAAGATGGTTTGATTAAGTAAGTTGGTGATTTGATTACATATATTTGCTTCAAAAAGTTGTATACTACACTACAAACAGTTGCATGATTTTAGTCTGTGTTGATATTTTAAATATTTTTATTCTGTATTTTTATATGCAGAACTATAACAGCCTTCCCAAACCATTACTCCCATTGGCAGGAATCTTAAGAATTAATAGTTCAGATACATTTGTAAGTCCCTAGATTGGAGAAAGCTAGTAGGTATTTGCATATAGTTTTATTTTAAGGTGCTTTATTTTGAATAAATTAGTTTGTAGTTTAGATTACACTTCATTGAATGTGAAACAGCAATGTTTTACATTTTATCTGTATAGAGTGAATTGATGTGATGTTCCACTGAAACCCCAAATTCCCCAATATTTTCTACCATATCTATATGGAAAGTAAAGTTTAGAAAAGCAGCATATTCACCTCAAAAGAAATATATCTATAACTTTGACAGAAATGTTACTCCAAGGTGTCACTTTTTCTCTTTATTTATGTAGAGCTGAATAATTGTGAGTGTGAGACATTTCTATGTTTCAAGTGTCTCTTAGTCATAAAAAAGGTAACTAAAAACAACTCTCTGAACATCGGAAATATAATTTACTGAATTAAACCTCCAGTTTTCATTGCATTTAGAAGGACCAAGTCATCATTAGCATGTTCCATCAATTTCAGGGTGTTTCAGTTATGCTGAATATCTTTAAAGTCTTATTTCCCTATAATTTTTAATGTCATTTTCAGGCAAATTGGAGAAAATCTGATCGTTCCCGGAGGAGTGAAAACAGTCGATGCTTATGGCCAGTTAGTTATGCCGGGTGGAATAGACGTCCACACTAGATTACAGATGTCTCTGATGGGAATGACGTCTGCTGATGACTTTTACCAAGGCACAAAAGCAGCTCTGGCAGGAGGAACCACCATGATACGTATGTAGTCACTTTGTCATGTTCTTCTCCTGCTCTGGAGGGAACAATCGCATGGTAGCAAATGTGTAGCTGGTTTAGTGATGGATTTGCGTCTCTTAACAACCAACAAGACAGCTACGGTGCTTGACTGAGCAGTCATATAAAACTTGCATGAGAAGTGTAGACTAGAATAGAATTCTGTATTGGCCAACTGCGATTAGACACAGAAGGAATTTGTCTTTGGTGCAGATGCTCTCAGTCAGAAAAGACACATTCATCATGAATCATAAGGTACAACACTTAATGATATTCATGGGGTACAAGAAAGCAATCGAATCGTACTAGGAAACAATCTGTATAAATCGTAAGGATTCAAGCAACAAGGTTACAGTCATAGGGTAATAGGTAGGAGGAGATGGGGGATGGGAACAGTGAAAAAAGGTGAGCTAGAGTGGCTCAGAGTTGGGCAGCAGACACGTCTAATAAGTGATTGTCATTGTCAGTCAGGGTGCAAAGTTATTGGTATCAGTGAGTTGAAGCAGAGTTTGGAAGTCTGTAGCTAAAGGTTCACAGAGTCTGGTCCAGAGTTGTAGTCACAGCAAATAAAAGGCAGTTTTGGAAAGGAAGAAGCCCAACAACATTCAGATCTGGAAATAAAAGAGTAGACAAAAGTTGTCAATCAAGAGTTCAGACATCACAGGTTGGTTCAAGTCATCTGAGAAGAAAGCAAGGAATGTAAGCAATGCTGGTGTTGGGAAGTTGCTTTTGGTGTGATGCTTATTCTTAAGTAGCCCCCAGCAGCATTGAGGTGGGGAGGAGGAGACTTTTTGTTCCTGAGTAGCAGATCAGTTTTCATGCTACCCTTCAAAGCCACCCTGTGTGTCCTGTGACTGGGCATCCTGCCAAGTTCTGCCCCTGTGCTCACCTGTTCCTTCTCATTGTCTCCTTGGTCAGCCCTAGCAAGGCTGACCATTCATTTATTCAGAACAGACCATAATAGAATTGTATGGAACCCATTGTTAAAATAAATAAATAAAGGAAACTTGGAAGCCCAAGAACTGTTTCTTCTTCATTTCAAATGAGGGCGTTCCAACTTATCAACATGTTTCAAGTTATTCATATATTTGAAGTGAAGGAGTCACGTGATCTGAATTAAAACCACGACAGGGTGATCTGATAACCTTCCCAGGGCCATCACTCACGTAAAGGTTTTGCCCATACAACAAAGCAGCTACTAAAAAATCATGAAACACATGTATTTATATTGCCCATTTTATGCTGTTTTTGTTCAGAATTGATAAACCCACTTTTAAATAAATTTCCCAGTCATTATGGCTGGCTTTATTTATACTTTTAACTTGCAAATAACAGTGACTTTGATATTCTAATTATAACTTAATTTTGTTATATGCAGAATGCACAGTCATATGATATGCTCAGTTAACTTTATGATTTGCACTTGTCCATATATCTGTAACCTGTTTTACACTAGCAAGTTTTGTATGTTCTGGTTTTTGACGCCAGTAAAGATTTTCTTTGTCTTCTAAGTTGAGCAAATTCAGATAAAGTTCAACACTAATAATAAAGAACTATAATTCCCTTATACTGCACGCGGACGCATTTATATCACCACATACCTATAGAGCACCTATACAGGTAGTCCTCAACTTAGGACTACAATTGAGCCCAACATTTCTGTTGTTAAGTGAAAAATTTATTAAGTCAGTTTTGCCCCATTTTACAACTTTCCTTGCCACCGTTAAGTGAATCACTGAAGCTAGTAACACCGTTGTTAAGTGAACATGGCTTCCCCATGGACTTTGCTTGTCAGATCACACAAGATGATCGCCTGATCTTGGGACACTAAAAAGTGTCATAAACATGAATCAGTTCCCAAGCAAGTGTAATTTTGGTCACATGAACATGGGGATGCTGCAATGATCATAGATGAAAAACAGTCATAAATCCAATTGTAACTTTGAACTGTCACTAAATAAACTGTGTTAGTTGAGGACTTACCTGCAGAGAACAATGATTCTATTTGTTCATTTAAAAAAAAAACCTTTCAATAATTCCGCACAGCAGAATTAAATGCTCTTGTTCTCATGTCATTGTAATTCTTCAATGTTTCTGCAGTTGTGTTTTTCTAAAAATTACAGAAGAATTCTGATACCCACATATCATCAATGCATTTAGATTATTCTGAATATATTTATCTGTATTTCAAAGTTTCGGGGTGCTTTATGAAGTGAAAAGCATTCATCAGATTCTGGGCAATTCAATCCTTACTTTTAAATAAATGTGTTTTTGTTTCTCAAGTTGATCACGTCTTCCCTGAATCTGGAACGAACCTCCTGACTGCCTACGACCAGTGGAAGGAGAACGCAGATAGTAAAGCCTGCTGTGACTATTCTCTGCATGTTGACATCACACGTTGGCATGAGAGCATAAAAGAAGAACTGGAAGCTCTCGTGAAAGACAAAGGTGAGAAAGATCTGGACAGTTCAAGTGAGCAGGAACTGTGGCTCTTGTGGATTTCTACCTGCAAATAGTATCTCAAGCAAAATAGACAGAGGGATATGCTCCCCGTGATATGTGGTAGTGGGGGTTGTCCTCTGAAGCCGCATCTGAAGAACATCAGATTGAGGAAGACTCTTTAAAAAGTTTTTTTTTTAAAAAGTTCCAATGATCAGCTGCGTGACAATCAGCTGTGCTGTGTGATTTATATTCGATAGAAAGTAGGAAATCCTGCTTTCTAGTGAATCTAAATCACACGGCACAGCTGTTTCCCCCTGAGGCTGTTCTACTAACCTTCGTAGACTCAGAAAAGGCTTCTTAGCACCTGCGGTGCGCTTGTGCGCTAAGTGAACCGGTAGCGGACTTGAGAGCATTTCACCCCTGGTAGCTTGTATCAGATTTTCCCCCGTAAGGTTGAAGAAAGGAATATGATGTATTTTGGGGTGTCCTAAACTCTTATCAGAGTACCACCAGATTGTAACTTGAATGCTTCTTTATTATATCATTTGGCCAATAATATTTTTTTAAAAAAAATAAGCCATTTTTCTGAGTGAAGCTTCTTCAGAAAACATGACGATGCATAAGTGGTTATGTTGCTGCTGGAATGCTCAAGGCCAGTTCTGAAGTTGGGTGAAGAAAATCTGCTTTGGTTGATTTGGTTATGGAATTCAGAGGTCGACTTTGGCTATCATTTAACCCAGATTATCTCAACTAACAGATTTTCTTAGAAACTCTTCTGGTGAGCATCTTCCAGGGAAAACCCAAATATACTGTTTTCCCTGTTACAGTTGGTGGAATGATTGCTGCAAGAAAGCTGAAATTATTTGCACGCATATAAATATCATTCTATTATATAAATACAAATTCTATTGTAGCAGTACCAATAATAACTAAATTGCCAGTGTGGATTTACTTCTAAGTAAACAATTTCATGATTAGAAACATAACCATGAGCATTGATTCTGTTTCATTGTTTTTTTTAAATAAAGTCTTATGGTTTTATCATCTGAATATAGATAGCCAAGCTTTGTAACCTAAAAACTGTTGTTTTTATTTCAGTTGCAATCAATAATTCACTTTTGTTTTTCTTAAGGTGTGAACTCTTTCCTTGTTTTCATGTCCTACAAAGACAAACTGCAATGCACTGATGCTCAGGTAATTAAAGATAATGGAAGCACACCAGTTTTAATGACATTGCAGTACAGAAATGTAAACTATTACATTTTAAGACTTGTTTTTCCCCCTCTCTCTTTCCTGGCAGATGTATGAAATATTCAGCCTTATTCGCGAAATGGGTGCCATTGCCCAAGTTCATGCAGAAAATGGAGACATCATTGATGAGGTAGGAAAAATGTTCACCATGGTATAGACATTTGTAGTTTAAAAAGGAAATAAGATGCATTTCCGTTTCTTAATTCTACTGTTTCCTGCAGTTGGCAAGACCTGACTAGTATTATTAAGTTTTTAATTGAAAGCTTCCCACATGTTCAACTGAATTCCTAAAGAAGTCTGTTGCTTTAGATATTATTTGTCTGATAAATACACACATTACCAAGGTCAGTGCTCATTAGCATATATTAGGTCGGTAATTATTTCAATTAGCCGTGTTATATTTTGGGATGTGATAGGGAGTTGCATATTAATGTCGCAGATGATATTATTTATACTTCTTATTTTGCTTACTGTCATGAAATAGAAAAAGTCTACCTTGAATAGTGGCAATACAGTGAAGGAAAAGAACACTAGATTATACTGATTATACTGATTAAAGGATCTAATTATAATTCTCCCCAATTAATGAAAACCAAAGTTCCACGTACCGTATTTTTCAGAGTATAAGAGCACTGGAGTATAAGTTGCACCAAGATTTTGAAGAGGCAAATAAAAAAATAGTTTTTGCACTCTGCAGACCTCCCCAAAACAGCCCATTTTTCATGAAAACACCCCTGGTTTTTGTCAAAAAAAGGGCCTGCATGACCTTTAGGAGGCTTCCAGAGTGCTCCTGGGGGCTGGGGAGGGAAAAAAATGAGCAAAAAGTGGGCAGTTTTTTGCTCACTTTTGGTTTAAGGAATTGGCAACTAGCTTGCATTTATGCCCTATGGCCACATGATCACCATCTGTGACCATCTTGCTGAATTCCAACAAAAAGCACATTGGGGAAACTGGCTTTGATTAACAGTTCTATTGTCTACTTAATGACTGGGTGAGTCATTTAACAACCACTGTAAGAATTGTTGTAAAGTCAGGTCTGACTCCACTTATGACTACAATGACTTCCAGTCCCATTTAATGGTCATAGGTTAATGATTACCTGTATATACTTTCATGGAATGAATTGTTGAGCTTATCGTTAAATCTGGGCCATATAGCAACCTAATATGTCACATTGCCATTTATAGAGGCCAAAGTCTTTCCCAAAATAGGTAAGAAACACATGCCCTGGGTGTCCATTCCTGAAAATCAGAAGAGTAGCTTTACCTACATTCTTGTAGGTAACTACATGAATGCCAGCAAATGTTATGGCACTTATGGAAACTTCATAAGAAAACTAGGATTCATGAGTTTCTGGCTTTCCTCTTTTACATGTTCTTTGTTCTCATTCCCTTATGCTGAGCCTGACCACTCCTATAATATGGACGTGGCAGACAAAAGCACAGACGTTTCATCACTGGAATCCCCTCAACAGCTTTAGGGCAGCTGATAGGTTGGTTCAGAGCTAAAGTTATAGCAGAGGCTCCCCTTCTCATCCGTAGTAGGGAGAAGACAATGGCCTTAAGGTATCGCTGACATACTTCTGTGGCAAGCCTTGATCTCAGTTCTCTGCTGATTGACTACAAGTATTTGCAGAGCTTTTGCTTACATCAACTATTCTCTGGATACACATTTTGCCCCACCTTCTGATTGATTGTCATTCCTGCATTTTTATATGTGCCCTGAGTCTGTTTTCATGTCATTTGAAAATTAGCCTGAAGCGGCCTCCCTCTGCTATACTTCCCCCCCCCTTGCGTTATAAAAAGGAAAGGAAGGGAATAAAATCCAATCCATAGACTTATAATTTGATTCTCAGTTTTTACAATGCTGTGCTACTTTTGAGGCTAGTTCCCCCAAATAATCACCCAAGATCTGCAACTTGGCATCCGCCCATCTATTGCCTTTAGACAATGCCATTTTCCTAAGAAAACAAAAGTCAGTATCTTGGGCCCCCAGAAGGCTGGGGAATTTCCAGTGTTGTTTTTTTTTACCTTGGCAACCTGAAGATGGTGTGGACTTCAGCTCCCAGAATGATGGAATTTGAACTCCACACATGTCCAAGATGCCAAGGTTGAGAAACACTGCATTAGATTGAAGATGAGAGATGAACTAGATGAGGGGTATCAAACTCAATTTCATTGAGGGCAACATCAGGGTTGTGTTTCACCCCAGTGGGTGGGGAGTCCACATCACCCGAGGCTCCGTTTTTGGCCATGACTCTCTCCTGAAGCCGTCTGCCAGCAAAAATGGAACCTGGAGCCTGGGAAGGAAGCACGCAGGCCTCCCGAGATCCATTTTCACTGGCAGAGGCACCGTGGGCCGGTCCTCCACTGTTTCCAGAGTGGCCCTGTGGGCCGAATCTGGCCAACCAATCTTGAGTTTGACACCCCTGGACTAGATGAGCTTCAAAAATATGGCCAAACCTTACATGCTAATAGCCCCATCTATTCTTTAAGGCATGACATCATCCCACATGGGTGCGTGTCAAATGAAGCCCATTTTTTTCCTCTAGGGCTATTTACAGTTTGACAGTGATTTGGATGGAGGTTTCAGGCCTCACCAAGCACCACATGTCTCTGCTATTCATTAAGCCCTCTCCACGCTTTAAGAATCACTGAAGGGAAGCCTTAAGGGAGCCGTGTTTCTTACCAAGCTTGTACAGAAGCAGGCAAAATGGTAGGCTGTTTTAATGGACGACAGAAGTGTCGCCCTTGTGCCAGGTCCAAAGGATTTCTTCTGAATCATTTGTGACATGTTCGCATCCCTCCTCTTCAGCTCCTTCCTGAATTTCAGGGTTGGATATGCTAAAAATAAGGAGTTCAAAAGCTGCACCCATCCCCCTTCGTTCTAGATGGAGATAACCAACTTTAAACCTTAAGAGATTCATAATTGATGGGGAAATTTCAGCTGATATATCTCTCCTAATTCTTCACCATAATATGATTTGGTGCTTAATAGTAGGACACTCTGCAGGTCAAACCTTCTATATGGCAGAATTGTGAAGAGTGCAGTTTTTTGACCAATATTAGTATCCGTAAGGGTTTTCATAAATGAGATAAATGAAATCAATATTAAACAAAGATGTTTAAAAAATCAGAAAGTTACTTATAATTAATCAACTTGGAGTAAATGTTGAATTATTATTTTAAAAGGAGCTGTCCAAATCATCTCTTTTCCAAAAGGAAACCAACTCGTAAGGGAGTGTTTTTCAAACTTGGCCCGTTTAAGATGGATAGATTTTAACTTCCAGAATTCCCCAGCCGCTAAAGTCTCAGATAGGCACAGATGTATCCATTTCCTTTAAAAGCCGTCACGAAGATTTCTCAAAAGTATCTTGTTTGCATATATTGTAAAACAGAATGTATTTAGATTTAGTAGATCAGTCATAGAGTTACCCCAGGGCTGTGATGGGGAACCTATGGCATGGGTGCCCCAGGCGGCATGTAGAGCCATTGCCCCAGCTCAGATCTGTTGCGCATGCACATACGCCTCCCACCAGCCAGCTGGTTTTTGGGTCTCTGCCATGCATGTGTGGGGGTAGGACACATGTGGGAGATGCACGTGATAGATAGATACAGACAGACAGACAGACAGACAGACAGAGTTATGGATAGATACAGACTGGGAGTTAGCAGTTGTAATCTACCATGTTTCCTCAAAAATAAGACAGGGTCTTATTTTCTTTTGACCCCTCCCCCAAATGTTGCTTGGGCCTTATTATTGGGGGGTGGTTTGGGTTGCCGGGTGGCTGCTCTCTTGTGAGCGGGCGCCCAAAGAGCCGGGCACAGCCTCGGGGGCAAACGGCTGTGTTGCACTGTCGCAGCAGTGCAACGCAGCAGCCATGAGGTGACCACGCTCACGAGCAGCTGCCCAACAACCCCCCTTTCTAGTCAGGCAGAGCGCCACTCACCGACCCAGTAATATCCCAAAGGCACTAAGCCGCGTGTCCCTCTGCCCAGCTGGAAAGGGAGGTTGCACAAGCGCCTCTTCCGCCCCCAGCTCGTGTGCCTCCCAGGCTCAACATGCCCTGGCCCAGCTCTCTCTGTAGGGCCAGGGCACCGGTGTTGGCGCCGCCGCAGCGGTCTGAGCATAACTGGCTTCCAAACTCCAGAGATTCGCTGCAGAGTCTTCCGGCAGTGGCCGCTCTGGGACTACACTCTATGGTTGTGGGCTGGCTATTGGAAGACTCTGGTGGGAGAGAGAGTCTTACGGAAGCCAGCCCACAACCATAGAACGTAGTCCCAGAGCGGCCACTGCCAGAAGACTCGGCAGCAGATCTCCGGAGTTTGGAAGCTGGTTATGCTCGGAGCGCACCGGCACCCTGGCCCTGCAGAGAAAGCTGGACCAGGGCATGTTGAGGCTGGGAAGCACATGAGCTTGGGCGGAACAGGCTCTCGCACAACCTCCCTTTCCAGCTGGGTAGAGCGCCACGGGCTTAGTGCCTTTGGGATATTTCTGGGTCGATGAGTGGCGTTTTGCCCGGCTGGAAAGGTGGGTTCCCGGGCAGCTGCTCGTGAGAGCAGCCGCCTGGCAACCTCCCACTCCAGCTGGGCAAAGCACCGCTCACCAACCTAGCGTATCCCAAAGGCGGCAAGCAATGTGAGGGCCTTTGCCCCCCCTCCCCCGACTCCTGCGACTCCTTGGCGCCTTCGGGATATTGCTAGGTTGGTGAGTGGCGCTGTGCCTGGCTGGAGTGGGAGGTTGTCCAGGGGGCTTATATTTTTCCCCACATGAAAAATATGGCGGGGCCTTATTATCAGGACATGTCAGAGTTTCGGGGAAACACAATATTTATCTAGAGAGCATCCAGCCAGGAGAGGATATTTCAAAAAGTGAAGATTTTACAAAGTTTTACTTTTTACTTGAGATATCATATCTGTACATCTTGTTATTATCATTCTCCCGGTGTTTGTTGATTGATTTAGGAGCAAAAAAGACTCCTGGAATTGGGGATTACAGGTCCAGAAGGTCATGTCCTCAGCCACCCAGAAGAGGTAATATTAACTTGTTTCATAGAAATAAATGTATTGTTCCACAAAATTAGCTTAATTTCCAAAAGCCCACCCCCAAAATTGGTTCATTTGCAAATTTCACACATTTTCATGTTTTCAAGAAGGCTACAAAGAAAGAAATAAAAAACACTTTGATGCATGAAGATACAGATATTGTTGTATTTATTTTGTACAATGACAATAAAAACTATACTATGCTATATTTAAATGTACCCCAGGCACATTTATGCAACATTATGAAATGTTAGCATTTCACAGAAAATGAATCTTGCCTAATATTTTCCTGAAACATTATTTTTCTTGCATTAAGAATGTCTCAAATGAAATTACAGGGCACTACATTATTCTCTTTTTGCACTGATAAATTTCAGGAAAAACTGAATAATTTTACATGTGTGCTTGATTTTAGAACAGGATTTATTTTTTGCTGCAAATTGTATATGCCAAATGTATTCCACATTTCCTGAGCTAAGCACTGCATTTTCTCTGATTCCTCACATGATATAATCCAATGTGGGCTGTTCTTTGGAGTCACAGGAATTTGTGCACAGTGAATTAAAATCTTCCATTGATGACAGAACCATGGACAGTTCAAAGAATACATTCACCTCAGTGGAAGGCCCCTGATTTAGGATCTCAATCCTTTTATTCTAAGTTTGGATTAGAAAACACGAAGATTTCAGAATTTGATCAAACTATACACCTTTTGTCCTAAAACAGAAACATAATTTAAAAGGGAAAAATTAGTAAAAAAAATGTTTTTCGTAAGATACTTTGATAACTAGTTCATAGGTTGTTAAAAAGAAAATGTTCTAAATGGCACAGAGAAATACAGGAAGTCCTTGACTTACGTTCGGTCTCTTAGTGATCATTCAAAGTTACAACAGACCCCCTCAGAGCTACTTAAGACTCTGGTTCAAAGTTACAACTGCCCCTCCCCCCATCATCAGGTTGCATTTTGAGTTCTTGGCAACTGGTCCTCATTTATAGCCATTAATAACATTCCTCAGACACCTTACAGCACTTTCCCCCCCCCCCCGAAATTGGCATTTATTTCTACTTTCCTGCAAAATATACCAATTG
Organism: Thamnophis sirtalis; assembly: GCF_051295495.1. Classification (NCBI taxonomy): domain Eukaryota; kingdom Metazoa; phylum Chordata; class Lepidosauria; order Squamata; family Natricidae; genus Thamnophis; species Thamnophis sirtalis. The sequence goes on from NW_028261391.1 coordinate 70,156,311, forward strand.
TAGACAATAGATTCGCTTAATGACTGCAGTGATTCACTTAATGACTGCTGCAAAATAGGCCATAAAATAATGCATGTAACCTGCTTAACAACCAGAATGTCTTATAACTGTAATTCTGGGCACAGTTATGATTATAACCTGAGGATTACCTATAATGGGGGAAAAAATCTGATTTAAATTTTTCTGAGTGGCAGTGATCCTAATCCTGTTCTTTTTAATAGCATGTATTCCTCGACTATGAAGGTTTGCAATTCCCAGTTGTTTAATACTGAGCTTCAACCTGAAATCACTAATGCGTAACTGAATTGTTCACAATTTCTAAAATCAAAAGCCGTAACGCTAATTTTCCCATTTTTTTTCTGGAACTGCCAATTTCCCGTGAGTAAAAATTGGAATAAAAAGATTGGATTCCAGTGATTCTTTTAACCATGCAGGTCTGGATGAAAGAGTCACTTTGAGACAGGTATCTGATTATCCATCTTTTCCAAGGTTGAAACGGAGGCCGTGTATCGTGCTATCACTATCGCAAAACAAGCCAATTGCCCCTTGTATGTCACGAAGGTTATGAGCAGAGGCGCTGCGGATATCATAGCCCAGGCCAAGAGGAAAGGTAAGCGCCATTTCGCATCTCCTCCTTGATGACAAGTTGAACCTTGTTTCTATACATCTTTGTGCTGGAACTTAACAGCCAGGTTAGTCTTCTGGTTAAGGCTGCAGGCTGGAAATCAGGAAACCGTGAGTTCTTGTCTCATTTTAAGCATGAAACTCAGCTGGGTGACTTTGGGCCAGTCAGTCCCTTAGCCCATGACAGCTCAACTGGGAAGTTAGTTGGTCCATTCCTGTTGCACCCCATGAATCCCCGCACTGTTAATCTGAGAAAAGAAAAAAAGTAGATCCTGCATTTGTAGGCAAAAGTTAGGAAAACAACGTGGCGGAGATGAAGTTTGAAAAACAAAGAACAGCTACTGCTAATTATGAGTTGAGCTGAACTGATTTCCAAGAATTTGGTATCCAGACTGTAAGAGTAATAATGTTGTTAGTAGTTGCACCAGTACTAATAGTTGTATAATATCCATCCATTCTAAGCTAAAGAAGAAATCTATAGTTGCTATCCTATGCCATTACTCTTTAATGCAATTCAGTTATTTCTCATCCTAAATGCTAATTTTGTTAAGCTTCAGCAAAGAGGAAAAATGATTCGCTTTAAAACTTACAGTATAAACCATGATTGATGGAGAAATTGTTTGCTAATTTAACAGACGAACTCTTGCGGCCTCAAAGTTGTTCTAGTATTTTTCAACCATTCTTCTTCATTTTTATTAATGATTTGGGGGGGGGATATGAATGTTTCCCAATATGAAGGTTAACGTGGTACATAGTTCTTCAATTAGGAAAAATAAAGCATATGTATATAGAGTGTACAAAACCTTTCTTAATAAATAAGAAAATTGTAGCTGATCACAAGAGCTGTGGTGGCCACGCCCATAAAGCAATGCGTGACCCCAGCGCACATGCGCGCATGACCAGCACTTGAACAGAGGCTGGATACTTTAAATTCAATTCTTGTCTTGAGCAGAGAGCTGGACTGAATGATCAGAACAGCCCTTCCAACTCCCTCATTCTCTGTATTGAATAATATATTGAATACCTATTTGTTATACAATATAAACCATTGCTTCTCTCTTTATTTTCTATTTATTTATAGTTCAGTTCCATAGAATGCCATATAGGTCTGGTCACAATAAACCCATTTGGCAGATACGGGTAATCTGCAACTTACAACAGTTTATTTAGTGATGGTTCGAATTTAGAATGGCAAAAGTGACTTATGACCCTTTCTCACACTTAAAACTGCTTCAGCCACCTCCATGGCCACTTGAGCAAAATTCACACCGACTCCTATTTAAGACGATTGCAGCGTCTTCTAACCGTCTCAGAAGCAAAGTCAATGGGGAAGCCAAGTTAGCTTAACAACCATGTTACCAACTTAACAACTGCAGTGATTCACTTGGCAACTGCGGTGAAAAAGATAATAAAATGAGGCAAAACTCAACTAATGTCTCACTTAGCAAGAGAAATTTTGGGTTCAATTATGCGCATAAGTCAAGGACTAATTGTATTTAACAGCTGTTATCTTGAGCCTAGCTTTTTTTTCCCCATTTTGTTCCATCGTGTCTGATTCTTGGAAATACTCTAGTCAAACCCTCTGCAGGTCCCTGCAGTCCTTTTGGGAAAGTTTCTCATAAGGAGTTTGTCGCTGCCTCCTTCCCCTAGTTCTGCATTAGAACTAATTACTTTCCTGATGTTTGAAAACCATGGGTAGTTTTCTATTATGTTGAGAGTTTTTAAATGGAAAAAGAGGGGATCCAGACTGCCACATTTATAGCAAGCACACTTTTTCAGGAGGTTAAGCAAAATTGCTAGCAGTGCGTTTTGATTTCCTCTTGAAAGTGAAGTTGAAATTCTTTCATGCCTGCATCCTTAGCAGCGGCAGGTCTTTCACATGCTAAAAGGTTGCAGGCAAGATACTGTCAAATTGTCACATTGCCTTTAGAATCATTCCTATTGCAGAAGCCCTGAGGTCCAGAAATGTCAGCTTTTAAAAAAACCACAGGGATACATTCTCTACCTGAAAAGCTCTACATTTCTCTGAATAGATTTGCCCCTAGCGATTTGCTAATTTGGTTATTGTCCATTCGAGAAATTGTCATTGGACTTGACTATCACAGGATTTTTCTTAGCGTGTGTTCTCTTTCCCCAGCACCAGACGTGTGTGTGTGTATTTGTATTTATATTTATATTTTTTTTTGTAAATTTTCATGGGTACAGGTATGCACCCGTGGTGTATTTGGTGTATTCGGGTATTTTCACATGTAAGATTGAGAGAATCTTGGCGACGTTTCGACGAGGTTAAACACAAAGACTAAGGATGTTACAATGCAGCCAACCTCCCAGGATGTTGCAGTACAAGGACTCAGGATATCATTACACGAGAGCTTAGGATGTCATCACACAGCCCATTACCCAGGTCGTTACAACACAAAAGACTAATGGGTACACAGCTAGCACCTCAGCCACACAGGATGTTACGAAACAGCTGACTAACCTGCATACATCAACTCCATCAACTAATCAAGATGTAGCAACACAGCCAACCAATCCGCTTACAGCAACAAAGCCAGAACTCCACACACCCCCACCAATATTTATAGAAAGATGGCAGCTCTGATCACACTTTGCTCGCACAAGCACAAAGCCGGAGGCACCAGCCTGAAGATGGCAAGTGGGACCGCATCAAAACTTCACCAAGATACTCTCAATCTTACACGAGAAAAGGCCCGAATACACCAAGACCTGTATATATAAGAGTTGTGTAAATAAAAAAGAACAGGAGCAGTCTCTTCCCATCAAATGTCCAGAACTACCCTGTTTCCCTGAAAATAAGACCTCCCTGGATAATAAGACCTTCCTGAAAATATTGCAACACAGCAGCAGCCATGAGGTGACCACACTCGCTGCCTCCTGCACCTCAAAAATAATAAGTCCTCCCCGAAAATAAGGCCAAGTGCTTATTTCGTGGGTTAAAAGAAAATAAGACCCTGTCTTATTTTTGGGGAAAACACGATAGTTGAAGAACATCTAGTTAGAACAATTAATCAGTGGAACAACTTGCCTCCAGAAATTGTGAATGTTCCAACACTGGAAGTTTTTAAGAAGTTGTTGGATAAACATTTGTCTGAAGTGGTGTAGGGCTTCCTGCCTAAGCAGGGGGTTGGACTAGAAGATCTCTAAGGTCCCTTCCAACTCTGTTATTCTATTTTAGTTGGGAGAGACTGCATCTCATTTGTCCCAGGAATGACCAACACACAATTATGTCTTTAGGCACCATTGTGTATGGAGAGCCCATCACAGCAAGCCTTGGTACTGATGGCTCCCATTACTGGAGTAAGAATTGGGCAAAAGCGGCAGCCTTTGTCACATCTCCACCTGTCAGTCCAGACCCCACAACCCCTGATCATCTCTCTTCACTCTTGGCCTGGTAAGTCATTTTCTCAATCTGCAAAAGAAAATTTTAATGGGAAGAGCTAATGCAGGACTTTCAGCCTTTTCTAAGATGGAGGAAACATCTGAAATCCGGCTAGTTCCACACCATTTAATTGTGATCTAATGAGGTTGTTCTGTAACACTTGCCTAGATTCTTCTACCTCAGCTTGATTTTCTTTCTGGATACTTGTGAACATTTCCAAAGTACTGGACTTCATCTACTTTTCATGAAATATTTGGGAGAAGTTCATTTCAGGGCCGCAAACATTCTTGGAAACAACTAAATAAATGATGTTCAAAGCTGGTGTTTGTTGGCAGAATATCAACTTCCCACTTTTTTTTTTAACTGAGAGAAATTATTTTGAAAAATATCAGATGGATCAGGAAGCCTGTCTGGAGCCCAAGAGGTATCTCAATGGGCAGAGTGGAGAGCAGGAAAACAGCATAATTGGATCTCAAGAATCCCTCTTGGGATCCTGATACTAGCAACCAATTGGCAGGCTTTCACCGTAGTCATTAAGAAGACATATTGTTTGGTGCGTCCATAGCTTTGAAATCTAGTATATCGTATTTTTGCAAAGGAGGGCAATTATTAAATTATAACATCATCATAACAGGAGGGAGGTTTTCATTGTACTTATTCAGACCAGAAATTGCAGAGAGCTGAGAAAGCTATAAAGCAGTGGAAAGATGTGGATTTTACATCCTTTCAACTATAAAATAATACCAAAATAAATTATATTGTACTCTTTAAGAATTAAACAAAAAAAACCTTGTTCGTTCTTTGCTTTCTACCGATGAGACTTCAAATCAAATTTCAGAAGTGCCTTACATGTTGAGTGTCTTGGAGCCTCTTCTTTTTGTTTACTGATTTGACATTTCTTTTAATTAGTGGAGATCTCCAAGTGGTGGGCAGTGCTCACTGTACCTTCACCACAGCCCAGAAGGCAGTTGGAAAGGATAACTTCACTCTGATTCCAGAAGGAACAAATGGCATCGAAGAACGGATGTCAGTAATTTGGGAAAAATGTGTGGTAAGTTCAGCAGAAAAAGTTTGTTACAAAATAATGAAGTTGTAACTGGTTATAACATCCTCATTTGCTTTGGGATTTTCAAACTTTACTTTTTCATGACATAAGGTTGTAGGGCAAATTCAAGGATGCACATTCAGTTTACAGGTAGTCCTCAACTTACAACCATTGTTTAGTGACTGTTCAAATTTACAATGGCACTGAAAAAACCAGGACCATTTTTTACACTTGACAATTGTTGTCCCCATGATCAAAATTTAGATGGCAACTGGCTCATAAGTGAAGTTGCTGGGCTTGTCAGCTGGGAAATGGGCAGCTGAGATCCATGCAATGGGGTGAGCTCCCATCCTCACCTCTTACCCCACCCAGCAGTTTGAAAACATGCAAATGCAAGTAGGTAACTAGGTACCACTTCATTGGGAAGGTAACAGGACTTTATGACATCATGCTGGCCAGATGAACCCAGACACGTCTTCACACAGCGCTGGCTCAGTGGCCTTGAAATGAAGATGAGCACCGCCCCCCATTAGGCAGCAACGGCTAGCGGAGAAAAATCTGCAGGAATTCCTTTACCTTTCTTTTAACAAAAACATCCGTCAAAATGCATACCATTGGGATTGAGATGGAAGGAAGTTCGTTGCTATGAGACAAACTTGCCATGCCTTTAAAAGAGAACAGAAAATAATGCCATCTCTAAATTCCTTATATCTCAACCTTCTCTCTAGCTCATCAGAAGGATTCTCATGGCTTGAGTCAAAATTCCCATGACTTGGAATTAGTGAAGTGGTAGATCAATGTATCTAGAGGCTCTGTCTAGAGCAATGGTTCCCAACATGAGACTCACGCCCCACAAGGGGGCAATTTGATTTTTAATGGAGGCGGTTTGAACCTTGTTTAAACCAAGTTAATGTCCTTTTAGGCTTCGCGTGAGTAAAGTTCACTTTTTAAGTAAAGTAAGAATTATATGTCACATGGGGGGGGGCATCAGGATTTTAGAGATACTTAGGTGGGGCATGGCCAAAAAAGATTGGGAACCACTGATCTGGAGCAAACGTGTTCAACTCATGGGATTGTAAGCGTTTAACATTATTATGCGATATAACTTTTATATGTGGCCCAAGAGAGTTTTCTTTACTCAATGCAGCCCGTGAGTGAAAAGATTGGAACCCCAAGAGGCTCTCAGAACTAGTCTTATCACCCATATCTGTTTATCTTAGATATTTCTGAAAAGTTTCCCATTAAATGTACTAATAGCAGCCCTCCTTTGTCTTGTTACTTACAGGGGTATTTGGTGTTCTGAAATAATTTATTTACCCAATGAACGTATAATAACAAGTTGCCATTTATTTGGCATTTGAAAGTGAAATCAAGGAATGTCTGAATTTTAGTTCATGAATTCATAAGAAACATAATTCAAATTATTATTTTTCCCACCTCATGTTTTTTCTCCAACCTCTCTCTCTCTTCCTTTCCTCCTCTCCCCCCTTCCTCCCTCCCTCCAAACACACACACACACACACACCTCATTTCTAGGCAGCAGGGAAGATGGACGAAAATGAATTTGTTGCAGTGACCAGCACTAATTCAGCCAAGATTTTCAACTTCTATCCCAGGAAGGGGCGGATTGCTGTGGGGTCAGATGCTGATTTGGTTATTTGGAACTCTAAAGCTACAAAGATCATTTCGGCAAAAACTCACAACTCGGTAAAAGCAAACAATAATTACAATTATTTTATTTTTCATTGAATTAGATATTCCATAGTTTATAATAGTCATTATTGTGATCTGACTGAGCTTGCTAGTTTTCCTATATCATTTTCTGCATCGGTTAACTTTGGTAGTATTGATGCTACGTACAAATTACTAGATATGAATTGCAACCTTAATTTACAGTTGAAATAAGCATCCTTAACTTTAGTTGCATTAAACCTGTTCATCATAGAGGGATTTTTTTTCTTGTTCATAACTACGTGCCCATTTGCTAATACAATTTTGTTACTCGAGTATTTCATTTTGGGAAAGGTTGGGCAGAAATGGAAGAAATAACAATGGTTTCAATCTCATTGTTGAATTTCATAAGGTACATAATTCAGATCTAGCACACACTGATCCATCTAACTCAGTCCTGCCTCAATTAACAGGCAGGAAATCTCAGGATTTCCTTTGTAGTGCGAGGATTTAATCTGTGTGTGTCAGAACTTGGTCTTTTCACGCAAAGAGTTCCAACCCTTCCCTACTGCTCTTCCATCGGGCTTCTCAAAGGAACATCTGACTAGGCTTTGGCCAAAAGAAGAACAAAGCTGCAGCAGGGCATTCTGGGAGGACTCCTTTAGGCTACTGGGAGACCTGGTTCAATGCATTAAAAATTCTATCTCTGGGGATAGTAAGAAAAATTCAGTTGTAATAGGTTAGAAAGATAAACCAAGCTGTAGCTTGTTCAGATTGCCATTATTTGGGGGGAATGTGGCATTAAAAGCAATTTCTTGTATTTGATTGCTTAAAATGATCTTCGTCTTCGTCATCTCAATCTTACACGGGAAAAGACCCAAATACACCAAGATGAAGATCATTTTAAGCAATCAAATACAAGAAATTGCATTCAATGCCACATTCCAATGACAATCTCAATCTTACACGGGAAAAGACCCGAATACAACAAGACCAGCATACCTACACCCGTGAAAATCTATGAAACACACACACACACACACACACACACACACACACACACACTGTGGGTGTGTTACATTTGTGCTGATAAATAAATAAAGGGAGACTAGTATAGATCTATTTCAAGCTATTTAGCTTTCATCAGCTAGCCATACCCTTACTGGGATTCGAACCTGGGCTGTATTACATATCAGGCAGTTGTGTTATGGGAGGGAGTATGCTCCCTCCCATATTAGGGCATACCAGGGGTTGTGATACAATACATACATACATACATATCTGGGTACCTCTTTCTGTGATTGCGAACCCTGCCTTGTCAAGGGAGATCATATTTGATGTTGAGGTTTTACATCTATCGTTGGTTATCAATTCTGTCTCTCTCGAATTGGGCCTTTAAGTCATTTTCTTTGTTCTGTCAAGTTTCATCCTTTTTTTTGAAAGCTAGATAAAAGAGCTTCTACAAACACTTTGTTGGGAAATTCATAGGCTGAGCAATTTATATTCTTGAGTTCTATGAATGATGCTTGAATTGTGCTGCATCGTATATCTATAGGGCTCCTAAGACCCTCTCCTATTGGTCCAGCATCATGCCTAAGCCTAGTATAAAAGACTGACTAATGTGTGTGCCATACATACACCTTAAAATGGCACATATTCACAATATTACTTGGAGAATATAAAGATTATATGTACCTTTCCATCCCTGAGTGTATAGTTTTCCTACCTTTCTTTGAATGATGTGCGTGGACATTGGTGCATTGAGTCCTGTGGTTTTGTTTGAATATTAACCTGAGTCTGTAATACTTGTTTTGCCAGAATGTGGAATACAACATATTTGAAGGAACCGAATGTCGTGGTGTCCCCACAGTGGTTATAAGTCAAGGGAAGGTTGTATTGGAGGATGGGAACCTCTGTGTCACCCCAGGTGTTGGTCGTTTCATTCCTCGGAAGACATTCCCTGATTTTGTTTACAAAAGAATAAAAGCCCGGAATAGGGTGAGGATTTTTCTCTATACGAAATCCATGACATTGTTGGTTAAGGGTTACTAGGTCTGCACCATCAAAAGTCCAGGACAAAGACTGGGAAAATCAGAAACATGGTCTTCGATTAAGGTTTTAAATCATTGGCTTTTCTTCACATAGGTCCAGATTTTCTATTTTCTGAGAAAAAGAAGTTATACCTACATTGTGAGGTAGCCTAGGCAAATAAATTGTGACCAGGTTCATACAGGAGCCTAAGGCATACTACAGTAGTAGTACAGGTGCTATGCAACACACAGAGCCAAGATGAAGCAACTACAGTGTGGTTTAGTATATAATACAAGCTAAGAGACCCTAGGTGACAGCCGGCTAAAGATCAGTGAAAGTCACAGTTAAGCAAAGATTTGAACTTCCTATAGTTAAAGATTTGAATTTAGGATTTTCTTTCCATGATTGCCATTGCTATTCTCACCATTATATATACAGTTTTTAAGTTTGTATTAAGTAGAAATTTAAACCTGCAGAATATGACCCGTGCATTTGCACAACATGCTTAGTATGTGAGCATGTTTGTGTTCCATAACACACCAGAAGACAATGGCCGATCCCTTCTGTATTGCAGCCATGAAAATTAAATGAAGCTTGATTTTTAATCCTAAATTGTTTACCCATAAAGTTGTCCATGGAATTATAACGGTTCTCCCTTTTATTGCATGTTTACAGTTGGCTGAAATCCATGGTGTACCTCGTGGGCTTTATGATGGGCCTATTCATGATGTCATAGTAACCGCTAAAGCTGTTACTCCAGCTCCTACCTCAAGGTTAGCTACTTGCTCAGGCAAAATACAGGTTCCACCAATCCGCAACCTTCATCAGTCAGGCTTCAGTCTGTCTGGTAAGTCAAGTTGTAAAGAAAGAAAAAATTGAGGTGATAACAGAATTATGACAGCTTACTATCATCTTTGAGATCATCAATTGGTAAGCAGTGCATGACTTATATTTCAGTCATTATAAAGCTCTTGGGAACTTTTTAGCACTTTATATGTGGAGATAATATATATGCTGAATGTATATTAAGGGAAGCTGGGTTGGAAGATGAGCGTGGTTTTAAAATTGGAGGAGGAAACATCAAGTACCTGCTCTGTGTTGATATCGGGCAAAATGCGAAGCATCTGTAATAAGTGTTGAGAACCACAGTGAAAAAAAATGGGAGTGAAATTATATAAAAAAAAGATCAAACTAATCACAACAGGTACAATAAATTGAAATAAAATTATCAAAGCGGTAGATAGCTTCTGCCTTTTGAGTAGTAGTGTGGTGGCCCAGCGGTGGAGCTCTTGTCTCACAATCAGGAGGCTTTGAGTTTGATCCTAGATAGTGGCAGGTGTTTCTTTCTTTAGGCACACAAGAAAAATATCTGCTATGAGCTCTGTGTAGGCATCAGGAAGGGCATCCAGCCAGTAAATGCTCAGCTCCATTCAGCTGCCCCAACTCCACCCTGATGCAATGGATTATAGGGTCAATAAAAGAAAAGAAAAAGTTAGCTCCTGCCTTTTAATAACAACTATCAACATTACTGCAAAGCAACAAGCAGTCGATAAAAATACTGCAGCTTAACACTTAGTAGAGCACCCATGGAAGTCTTGGTAAGTTATTCAAATGATGTGTCTATACCTACAAATAGGGCAAGCCAGTTGGATTTTGAAGAACCTAGATAGAACCAAGCCTTTGAACGTCAGTGCTGGAGAAGACTCACGAGAAGACCATGGACAGCCAAGAAAACAAACGTTTCATTGAACAGATTAGCCCAGAGTTTCCATTTGAGGCCCAAATGACAAAGATTGTATTATCCTACATTTCATATATTAAGTAAAAGGCATGCAGTAATTCTCTTGAAGAAGACCAATTCTGGGAAAGGTGGAAGGAAAGAGAAGGAAATGGAACTGTATCAAGGAAGGTTGACCAAGTAACGCACCAATCAATGCTCTTTGAGAAGATTTGAAGGATATTATGGACAAATCACCAGGGAGAAAATCTGTGTGGGAGTCAAAACCAACTTGATGGCACAGAATGTGGTGGTGATAAAGATGATGATATTCCTTTCAGTAGGCTTTAGCTACTTTACACGCCAGTCACGTGTCAGACTCCAGAACTTTGATTTTTTTTATACTAAATACTTACATGCAACGCATTCGAGAATCCCTTGGGTCTATTCCAGCTAGCTAAACATTTTTTATTTTTTATTAATTTCAATTATGGAAGTTAAGCACAATCATAAATCTCTTCTATAGAAACTAATGTATACAAAATTCCTCCCTTTTAGTAGTTCCTCATATTTGATTAAAAGACTGGAAGTTGAAGGCTTTTTTAAAAAAGCATTCTTGTACATGTGAATATGAAGACCTGGTTTCCAAAACCTCTTTTCACTTGAATTTGGCAATTTTCAGCCTTAATTTATACAGTTTCCTTTCTCAGCATAAATATGTTTGGTAGAATAATTCCATAAAGTCTAATCAAAAACAAATCACATCTGGTTAAACACTGTTTACTTTGGAGGAATTACATATATAGCTATATAGTAGATATGGGTGTGTGTGTATGTATACATCCACCCACACCATATCGACTATATGATAACTATGATATGTAATTATATACACAACACACATATACATACATGTATACATATTCATACAGAGAGAGAGAGAGTATACGTAAAATTGCTGGCTGAACTTGCTTTTAATTATCTCCATGTAATTGCAAGTATAAGAGCGTACTGAATGATCAAATACATGTTTTCATTTACTTATATGTAGACAGTCTATTTTGTATCTCTTCTAGGATCTCAAGCAGATGACCATATTGCCAGACGCACTGCGCAGAAAATTATCGCACCCCCAGGCGGACGCTCCAATATTACATCTCTGTCATAATAATTCCTGGCTGAAAATACCTGCATATAACTTTAATTATACACTGGCCATGCTCAGATGCTATTAAAAGCCTAAATTTCCTATCAGTATCAGTGGATCTTAAAAGAGC